>NW_024423344.1:19732510-19917395 GCF_017311325.1 Ursus maritimus
CCCCTCCTGGCCGCCCATCCCACCAGCCCCCTCCCCCCTTCCAGAACTTTATTTCTTACCGCGCTTCCTTCCGAAGCCCGCAGCCCGACGACTCACCTTCCCCAGCCTCTCAAGATCCAGCCTGGTTCCTAGGACCGCCCCTGCCTGCCGCCAGGAGAGGACGCGTCCAGGAGCAGACCCAGGAGGTAATGGACTTGATTGGACCTCACCTTGGACAGTCATTTCCTAAAAAAGATGTGGTTAGGAGTCAGAAGCCTCTCCCATTTTAAAGCAGGTGACTAGAATCGAAACTCTCAATGTCTGTCTCACAAAACAGAGGAGGTTTCAAATCGACAAGTTATTCGGGCCCTTGTCAACCGTGGGATAATATAGACAGAATAACCCTTTCCTAATATAAGTAACTTGGGGACTTTATAGTTTATTTTAAAGATTCAATTGTGGTAAAATACACATAACATAAAATTTACCATTAGAAGCATTTTCAAGGATATAATTCAGTAGTGTTAAGTATATTCACGTTGTGTGAAACCAATTTCCAGAATTTTTTGATACTCATTAAACGACTTCCCATGGCGCCCTCCCCTGTAGCCGATGACAACTACTGTTTTACTTTCTCTAAGAATTTGACTACTCTCGATATCTAGTATAATACAGTTTGACTCCAAAGCCCACGTTCTTTTCCGCTAAGCACTTCATTGACCCGTCTCTCCGTTCATTCATTCAGGACACAGCATATGCGAGGATGTGTGCAGGTCTGGGACAGGCCTGAACCCAACTAGCTACTTAATGGCTCTGTGTTTTAGCTCCTGCTACGCCTTCTTCTTGGCCTGGAAGGCTCTTTCCCCTGTGTCTGTCTTGGGAGCACCTATTTATAATGAGCTCACGCACATGGGAGCTTCTTTCAAAAACCTGCTGGGCTCTATAGCCCTTAGTCCCATTTTCCTCCGTGGCGTGCTCTACTCCAAATCTGTAGTTACTGGAACACTTTACTGAATTTCTTTGTTTACGTGTAGGTTACTTGAGAACGAGAAATATATCAGGTCCATCTCTGCATCGCAAGTACCTGGCATAGCATGGACAGATATGGGGGTTTGGTAAATGTTTGCTGGCTGATTGGATGTCCGCTCAGTTAGTACTGCGATCTTCTTCTGCTTACGTCATTACCTAAACCGTTACGTGATTCGGAAACGCAAACAGATTTTATCACACCGGAGCTGAGCTAGAGAAGCACCCTTGTTACTTATTGTGAGCCCTACCTGGGTCCCTTTTTCTAGCAAAGCTCAAACAGCCTCTGAAGCCTTCACTATCTTCCTAAACCTAAGTAGAAACGAACCATCGTTCTGCTCAGGAGCCACGTTGTTAGCTCTGGGACAACCAGCAAAGGCTGTATTGGTCCCCTGATACACTGACCTTTCTTCGGCCTGGGCCCCGTGGTCCAGCAGCGCTCCCTCCGTACAAGACTAGGGCTAAGGGGAAGCTCAGAAGGAAGGGAGGTCACTGCAGCTTCATCTTCCCTCCACTCCAGCCCCACATTATTATGTTTCCCAGGTGCCCTCTTATGGGTCTTGAACCCGTCACAGCCCAGCCCAGTACAGGCCAGCCCAGGGACTCTCTGGGGCTAGCTTCTGCTTCCCCGGGCACATTCCAGGCCATCAGTGTGCTTCTAAACTCTGAGACTATGTATCGAAAAGACTGGTGAGTTGAAAAACATGAGGGCCTGGTCCTCTAGCTTCTCAGCCAGTGTCTGAGGTGGCAGATTTTTCTTGAACTCTGTGTTATCTCTCAATTAGCAGATGCAGAGACTCAGCTAACAGATGCAGAGACTCAGCTAACTAGAAAAATACAATAGGAAATACCATTCACATTAACAACCAACAACTATCTAGAAATTAACCTAACAAAGAATGCATGAATCTTTTATGAAGAAAAAAATGAAAATTATCCATATCATACAGAAGGTCTTAACTAATAAGGAGATCAAGACTGTTCACCGGGCATTGTCCACAATAGCTAAATCGTGGAAGGAGCCGAGATGCCCTTCAACAGATGACTGGATTAAGAAGCTGTGGTCCATATATACAATGGAATATTACTCGGCTATCAGAAAGAATGAATTCTCAACATTTGCTGCAACATGGACGGCACTGGAGGAGATAATGCTAAATGAAATAAGTCAAGCAGAGAAAGACAACTATCACATGATTTCTCTCATCTATGGAACATAAGAACTAGGATGATCAGTAGGGGAAGAAAGGGATAAAGAAAGGGGGGTAATGAGAAGGGGGAATGAAGCATGAGAGACTATGGACTATGAGAAACAAACTGGGGGCCTCAGAGGGGAGGGAGGTGGGGGAATGGGATAGACCGGTGATGGGTAGTAAGGAGGGCACGTATTGCATGGTGCACTGGGTGTTATACGCAACTAATGAATCATCGAGCCTTACATCGGAAACCAGGGATGTACTGTATGGTGACTAACATAATATAATAAAAAATCATTTAAAAAAAAAAAAAGGACCCAAATAAATAAAATCAAACAAAAGAAAACGGACACCACTGAAAAATGAAGAATTATAACACTATGAGAAATTATATGCCAACAAATTAGGCAACCCAGAAGAAATGGATAAATTCCCAGAAACATACAATTTTCCAAAACTGAATTGGAAAGAAATCTGAATAGGCAATTGCTAGGAACGAAATTGAATTGGTAATCAAAAAATTCCCCCTAAATTAAAGTCCAGGCCAACATGGATTCACAGGTGTATTCTACCAAACATTTGAAGGAGAATGAATACCTATTTTCAAATCATTCCAAAAATAGAAGGGGAAGGAAAGTTTCAAAATTCATAGGAGGCGAACATGCTGATACTAAAATCAGACAAAGCCACCACAAACAAAGAAAACTACAGGCCAATGTCACTGATGAATATAGATGCAAAAATCCTAAATAAAATATTAGAAAAATCACATTCAACAATACATTAAAAGGATCACTCGCCACTATCAAGTGACATTTGTTGCAGGGATGCAAGGGTAATTCAATATTCACAAATCAATGCGATACACCAAGTCAACAAAATGCAGGATAAGAACTATATCTCATTAGGTGCAGAAAAAGCATTTGTCAAAATTCAACATCCATTCCTGATAAAAACTCTCAACAAAGTTGGTTTAGAGGGAGTATACCTTAACACAATAAAGGCCACATACGAAAAACCCACAGTTGACATTATACTCAATGGTGAAAAAAACAGCATTTCCTCTAAAATCAGGAACAAGTCAAGCACTCCCACTCTCACCACTTTTATTCTATGAACATAGTAGTGGAAGTCCTAGCCACGGCAGTCAGATGAAAGAAAAGAAAGCAAAGAAGAAAGAAAACAAATAAGAGGCATCCATACTGGTAATGAAGAATTTAAACTCACTATTTACAGATGACATAATACTATTCATAGAACCCTTAGAACTCCACCAAAAAAACCCTATTAGAAGTAATAAATGAACGAACCATAAGAGACTATGGACTCTGGGAAACAAACTGAGGGCTTCAGAGGGGAAGGGGGTGGGGGAATGGGATAGACTGGTGATGGGTAGTAAGGAGGGCACGTATTGCATGGTGCACTGGGTGTTATACGCAACTAATGAATCATGGAACTTTACATCAAAAACTAGGAATGTACTGTATGGTGACTAACATAAAAAAATATTTAAAAAAAGAAGTAATAAATGAAGCCAGTAAAGATGCAGGTACAAATGAATACCCAGAAATCGGTAGATTTTCTACAGACTAATAAAGAAGTAGCAGGAAAAGAAATTTAGAAAACAGTCCCATTTATAATTGCACCAAAAATAGAAAGATGGAAGGCCTGTACTCTGAAACGATAAAACGTTGATAAGAGAAATTGAAGGCAATACAAACAAATGGAAAGGTATCCTGTATTCATGGATTAGCAGAATTAATCTTAAGATGTCCATAATTACCCAAAGCATTCAATAGATTCAATATAATCCCTATCAAAATACAAACTACATTTTTTCAGAACTAGAACAATCCTAAAACTTGCATGGAACTACAAAAGATACTAAATAGCCAAAGCAATCTTGAGAAAGAGCAACAAAACTGGAAGAATCACACTCCAAGATCTCAAGATATACTACCTAGCTGTAGTAATCAAGACAGTGTGGTGCTGGCACAAAAACAGACACATAAATCAATGTAACAGAATAAAAAGCCCAGAAGTAAACACACACTTATGGGGTCAATTAAACTACAACTAAGGAAGCAAGAATATACAATGAGAAAAAGACAGTTTCTTCATACGGTGCTGGGGAAACTGGACAGCAACATGCGAAAAATGAAACTGGACCACTTTCATACAATTCACAAGAAAAAAAACTCACAAGGGATTAAAGATCTAAATGTGAGACCGAGCAGCGGGTGTTATACACAACTAATGAACACTGAACATTACATCAGAAACTAATGACGTACTATATGTTGGCTAATTGAATTTAAATAAAAAAATACAATGTAAATAAATAAAATGTGAGACCTGAAACTACAAAAATCCTAGAAGAGAATAAAGATGGTAATTTCTGTTGACCCTGGCCATAGCAATATTTTTCTAAATACCTGTCCTCAGGCAAGAGAAATAAAAGCAAAAATAAACTATTGGAACTACACAAAAGAAGAAGCTTTTGCACAGCAAAGGAAACTATCAATAAATCAAAAAGGCAACCTACTGCATGAGAGAAGATATTTGCAAATGATACGTCCAATAATGGGTTAATATCCAAAATGTATAACTTATACAACTCCTCAAAACAAATAAATCCAATTTAAAAAGGGCAGAAAACCTGAATAGACATTTTTCTGAAGACAGATGGCCAACAGACACATGAAAAGATGCTCAACATCACTCATCATCAGGGAAATGCAAATCAAAACTACAATGTTTTTCCCTTAAGGTTGGGAACATGACAGGGATGCCCACTCTCACCATTATTGTTCAACATAGTACCAGGAGTCCTAGCCTCAGCAATCAGACAACAAAAAGAAATAAAAGGCATTTAAATGGGCAAAGAAGTAGTCAAACTCGATGTGGAAAACCCAAAAGACTCCAGCCCCAAATTACTAGAACTCATATAGGAATTCAGCAACATGGCAGGATACAAAAATCAATGCACAGAAATCAGCTGCATTTCTATATACTAACAATGCAATTGAAGAAAGAAAATGAAGGAATTGATTCCATTTACAATAGCACCAAAAACCATAAGATACCTAGGAATAAATCTAACCAAAGAGGTAAAGGATCTATGCTCTAGAAACTATAGAACACTTATGAAAGAAATTGAAGACGACACAAAGAGATGGAAAAACATTCCATGCTCATGGTTTGGAAGAATAAACATTGTGAAAATGTCTATGCTGCCAAGAGCAATCTACACTTTCAATGCTATCCCTGTCAAAATACATGGGCATTTTTCACGGAGCTGGAACAATCTTAAAATTTGTATGGAACCAGAAAAGACCCCAACTTGCCAGGGAAATGTTGAAAAAGAAAAACAAAGCTGGGGGGCATCATGTTGCCTGACTTCAAGCTATATTACAAAGCTGTGATCATCAAGATAGCATGGTATTGGCAAACACACACACACACACACACACACACACACACACACACACACAGATCAGTGGAACAGAATAGAGAGCCCAGAAATGGACCCTCAACTTTATGGTCAACTAATCTTTGATAAATCAGGAAAAAACATACAATGGAAAAGAAACAGTCTCTTCAATAAATGGTGCTGGGAAAACTGGACAGCTATATACAGAAGAATGAAACTTGACTACTCTCTCTCACACCATACACAAAGATAAACTCCAAATGGATGAAAGACCTCAATATGAGACAGGAATCCATCAAAATCATAGAGAACATAGGCTGAACCTCTTCGACATCAGCCACAGCAACTTCTTTCATAACACGTCTCCAAAGGCAAGAGAAAAAAAGAAAAAAATGAACTTTGAGACTTCATCAAAATAAAAAGCTTCTGCACAGCAAAGGAAGCAGTCAACAAAACAAAGAGGCAACCCACGGAGTGGGAGAAGATATTTGCAAATGACATTACAGGTAAAAGGCTGGTATCCAATATCTATAAAGAACTTCTCAAACTCAATACACTAGAAACAAATAAACAAATCAAAAAATGGGCAGAAGATATGAACAGACACTTTTCCAATGAAGACATACAAATGGCTAACAGACACATGAAAAAGTGTTCAACATCATTAGCCATCAGGGAAATTCAAATCAAAACTACATTGAGATATCACCTTACGCCAGTTAGACTGGCAAAAATTGCCAAGGCAACAAACAACAAATGTTGGAGAGGATGTGGAGAAAGGGGAACCCTCTTACACTATTGGTGAGAACGCAAGTTGGTACAGCCACTCTGGAAAACAGTGTGGAGGTCCCTCAAAAAGTTAAAAATAGAGCTACCCTATGATCCAGCCATTGCACTACTGGGTATTTACCCCAAAGATACAGACGTAGTGAAGAGAAGGACCATATGCACCCCAACGTTCATAGCAGCATTGTCCACAAACAACTAAATTATGGAAGGAGCTGAGATGCCCCTCAACAGACGAATGGATAAAGAAGATGTGGTCCATATATACAATGGAATATTACTCAGCCTTCAGAAAGAATGGGCATTCAGAAAGAATGATTACCCAACATTTGCATCAACATGGATGGGACTGGAGGACATCATGCTAAGTGAAATAAGTCAAGCAGAGAAAGACAATTATCATATGGTTTCACTCATTTGTGGAACATAAGGAGTAGCAGGGAGATTGGTAGGAGAAGGAAAGGAATAATGAAGGTGGGGGGGGGGGTAAACAGAAGGAGAAATGAACCGCGAGAGACTATGGACTCTGGGAAACAAACAGGGTTTAGAGGAGAGGGGGGGTAGGTGGGTGGGTTAGCCCGGTGATGGGTATTAAGGAGGGCACATACTGCATGGAACACTGGGTGTTATACACAAACAATGAATCATGGAACACTACATCAAAAACAAAGAATGTACTGTATGGTGACTAACATCATAATTTTAAAAAGGGGAGGCACATGCACCCCAATGTTTATAGCAGCAATATCCACAATAGCCAAATTGTGGAAGGAGCCGAGATGCCTTTCAACAGATGAATGGATAAAGATGTGGTCCATATATACAATGGAATTTTACTCAGCCATCAGAAAGAATACCCACCATTTTCTTCCACATGGATGGAACTGGAGATTATGCTAAGTGAAATAAATCAAGCAGAGAAAGACAACTATCACGTGGTTTCACTCATATGTGGAACATAAACAATAGCACGGAGGACCATAGGGGAATGGAGGGAAATCTGAAGGGGGAGAAATCAGAGAGGGAGATGAACCATGAGAGACTATGGACCCAGGAAACAAACTGAGGGTTTCAGAGGGGAGTGGGTAACAGGGTGATGGGCATTAAGGAGGGCACGTGTTGTGATGAGCACTGGGTGTTATACGTAACTAATGAATCATTGAACACTACATCAAAAACTAATGATATATTATACAGTGACTAATTGAACATAAAAAATAAAAATAAAAAATAAATAAAAGACTAATGAGATTACCTCACCCCTATCAAAATGAATGGCTAAAATCAAGACACAAGAAATGCTGACATGGAGAAAAAGGGTATCCTCATGCACTATTGGTGGGAATGTAAACTGGTACAGCCATTGTGGAAAATGGTATGGAGGTTCCTCAAAAAATTAATAGAATTGCCATATGATCCAATAATTCCACTACTGGGTATCTACCCAAAGAATATGAAAATACTAATTCGAAAAGATACACAACCCCTATGTTTTTTGCAGCATTATTTACAATAACCGAAACAACCCAGGTATCCATAGATAGATGAAGGGATAAAGAGGGGAGATATAAACACACACACACACACACACACACACACACCACAAAATGGAATGTTACTTAGTAATATAAAAGAATGAAATCTTGCCATTTGCAACAACATGGATGGATCTAGAGTGTATAATGCTAAGTGAAGTAAATCATTCGGAAGATAAATACCCTATGATTTCACTCATATGTGGAAGATGCAAAACAAATGAACAAAGTAAAAAAGAGACAAAGCAAAAAAAGAGAACTTTAAATAGAGAATAAACTGTTGGTTACCTGAGGGCAGGTGGGAGAGGGTCAGGTGAATAGGGGATTAAAGAGTACATTTATCATGATGAACACTGACTAATGTATAGAATTGTTGAATCACTATATTGTGCACCTGAAAACTATTAACACTGTATGTTAATTATACTGGAATTTTTTAAAAAATTTTAAGGGAAAATTATGGGTAATTTGTATTCATTAGTTAGCCCTTTATCTTCCACGTAATCTTTGTCTAGACAGGAAAAAAAAAAAATTCCCCAACAGTGACCAGTTAATTTCCTCTTCAACACTGCTCATCCTCCAACGTTGACATTAAATGGTTGCATAACTGGCCAGGAGAGAAGCAGAAAAATCTCATGACTATTTCTGTTCAGGCATGTGATTTTTAAAATGTATTCTTTCTTTAGCTTGAGTACACAGTAAAAAGGCCTTCAGATCAGAGCAATAACAAGCATTCTCAGTCAGATTACTTAGAAAGAAGTCAACATGAATGCCGATGAGTAAAAATTTAATCAGCAAAACATGTTCACATTCTATTAGTCTCATTACTCAGACAAAAAACAAAATGGGGAATCAGAATACATCCAGCAAAAAAATAAGGAACACAATTGAAGTATTCTACATTTCTCTATTTTAAAAGACTATAAAATTACTCTCAAAGATATAATCACATTTTCAACCTAGATCATTTAAGTGTGATAAACAAAAAAATTTTAAAACATGGTATCCCACACACTATCTTTCCATAGTTTTCCATTTTCTTCCTGTCTCAGAATAAGCTATCTCCCCCCAAATAAGAGATCCATCTATAGCTCCCTCCCCGCCAGACTTTAACCTGACTTACTCACGTGAATTAGGAATATCAAGGTCTTCATCACCATCATTGTGGCTAGAGAGATCGTCTAGCTTATTTTAAACACCAACAAATGGAAAAGCATCATTAGAGATTTCCTACATGGAGCTGTGATGTGATCAATTTATCAGATCAACAAGAATTTATCGAATCTAAAAGTTATAGTAAACACGACCTAGCTCACAGCAAATCCTAACTTTTTAGAATAAATTTTAGATCCTTGTCCAGAAAATTCTATACTGTCATGGGTACTCCAGACTGAATTTCTCCACCCCTCCAATATATACCTTACCTTTCATTGGTGGCTTCATTAGAGATTCCAGATAGGAATTCATTTGGATTTCTAAAGAATTAAAAACATCTATAATCAGACCCCAGTGACTTCACAGCCAAACTTATTTGAACTTAGTTAGAAGTAGTCTTCAATTTGTAAACTGGTTAAATTAAAAAAAAAAAAACTTTGTAAGTTAATTATTTGGAAACCAGTATTTCAATTTTCCTCAGAAATAGGGTTTTATATAGTTGTACTGAAAAATTTCAAGTCTGTCAAAAAAGCCTAACAAATCAAGACAAGTGCAATTCTTTACTGATAAACTCAACTCTCCTAAGGAACTGCTCTGATGTTGAATTTACTTCAAAATACAACGTTGTTTTATAGCTACACAGCCTTTCAGCTTATTTCCTGATTATCAAGTTCATTCATCATATCCTTATTTTTCATGTGTCATGTAAGTCTTTTCTGTTCCTCAGTTTGGTTCAAAAAACTGCACACTTGAGGCAGGGGCTTCCTCCAACATGATGGTGGGTTTACGTTTGGGACACCAGCTTTAGATGGTTGCAAATCTCTGGAGGGTAAAGGGACAGACTGAGGTCCATTAGCTCCATTCTTTTTCTTTTTTTCTTTTCTTTAAGATTTTATTTGTCAGAGAGAGAGCACAAGCAGGGTGGTGGGGAGGGGGGATAGGCAGAGGGGCAGAGGGAGAAGCAGACTCCCCGTGGAGCAAGGAGCCCAATGCGGGACTTGATCCCAGGCCCCTGAGATCATGACGTGAGCTGAATGCAGACGCTTACCCAATTAAGCCACCCAGGGGTCCCAGGTCCATTCTCTTCTGTTGAGAACTCCACTGCTCCCTGTCCACTGCCACCTCTCCTTGCTCAAATAATAGGATCCTCTCTTCATCTGGCCCACTTTAGCAGCATTTCACCACAGACATTATGAGAGTTTCCTAAGAGCTCTGGTTACTGGTTATTAAGGGTCCCAAACAAACTTTAAGTAGAAAGTCTTGCTCTTATAACTTTTTTTTTTCCTACCTAGACCCCAGAAGAAAGACAGTTACCTACAGAAGCTTACAATCTCTTACGGAAGCCTCTCATTGCCACCAATGTTCTCTATTACCTTTTGGTACGCAGATCAGTCAAGTCAACTTACCCCTTGTCATCACTGTTGTCAGAGGATCCTAAAAAGGAATCCATAACTCTGCTAAAGAGTAAAAAAAACATACAAAAAATAAAGTCAGACATTTTGGAAAGCAATCAGGTTCTTTTTCCTGACAGAATTTTAGGACATGACAAAATCATGAGGAAACATGACAGAAACAAGAGAAACAGTTTCAGGGTACAGCAACGGACCTCTGGGACAGCCTCTTGGCTGTGTGTTTATCCACTGGAAAGAGAAGGAAAGAATTAAGGGAGGTATGGTTTTCATGATTAAGCCTCCTTTCTTCTACATTTTGTCAACCATTCATACATTCTGTAATCAATGTGGGGAAATGTGAATGATCTGACCATAAGGACAGGGAAGTGGATCCAGGTAATAGGTAGGACACAAAAAGAAAATGCCAGAACAATAAATACTGCAGAGTCAAGAGTTAGTCCCTGGTCACCATTTGGTAGAGAAGAAATAAGTAGGTAGGCCAAGAACAGCCTAAATAATGTTGAAAAGATTTTTCTAAACTGAAAGTAGAACAAGTGTTCAGAATGATTTTTCTCTCAGATCATCACAAAGAGGTATCTGGTTAAATTATCCAAAGTCAAGACATCCTGCCACCAAACCACTGGGTTGGATAATTTAATCTCTCTACAATTTAGTTTCCTCACCTGTAAAATAAGACACATTGAAAATGCACTTTGCATTTGTCTACTTCATAAAATCATGCTGAATGTTCATCATTTCACAAACATTACTGGTTTTTAGGCAGCCTGCCCTCTTCACCTAATGTTATACCAAAAATACCAATGTGACCATTATGAAAAAAAAAATCAGTAACGATATAAACAGATACATATTTAAATTTTCAAAAACACTTCAAGACTCCCAAAGTACTACATTCCCATAATTTCCTGGGAAATTTTGAATTCCTATCCATAGGATAGTCTTTTTCCCAAAAACTACAGAAATTAAACTGAAGTATGGATTTTAAAAACTAACAGTAGCAAATCCTGGAAATCTCCAGAGAAGTGAGAGCTGTCCCTTAACCTGCAGACAGACAGGAAAAGGCTGCTATGGGTAGTCTTGAGGGGCTGAGCGGGAGGGAAAATTTTAAGTTCAGGTTCTTGCCTTTCCCGAGTTGCTTGTAGACAGTCATTGCCGTTCTTGGTAGCAACTCCCCAGAAGTGGTTAGGATAAAATTTGGGTAGCATCAGGTTAGTTGATGAAAACAGGGAAGGGCTGAAAAGCAATCCTTGGGCCTTTACCTCTCCCCTATCTCCAAAGCCTAGGTGAACAACCTAGAAGGCAACCTTCTCCAATGCTGATTTTGCCCAAGACCTTAAAGGGGACATACCCTGGCCAGAGAAATTACCTGGGTCACAGTGTTTCACTGTTCTGCAGATTCTCTATCCCCAAGGTATCACCACCCCTTCGTGTTAAAGTTACTGAGAAAAACATACCTCAGGTCCAAGCTTTCAACAAGGGTGACCTATATTACCTCACCCAACCCAGGATTCTTTTGAAAGTGGAAAGGACATGCTATTAATAATTATGCTTTGAGAACAGCTACAGATTGAAATTGTCCCAAGCAAATCTTCAGCTCTTTCCTAATACAAGTTACCAGACAGGGGGGCTAATGGCCACAAGGAATGTGAGCTGACAAATCAAAATAATTAGATACCTGAGGAATACAATCCCTGAAAAAGAAATACAACAAACCAAACATAAACCATCTGAAACAGAACCATTGGATCATACTGACCAAGATTTTTAAGTAAGCATTAGAAATACCCTTAAAGATACAAATGAAAAGGTTAGTGTGTAAAATGAGAATAAGAAATCCTAAGGGAAAACCCAAGCAAAATAAGTCAGTCAGAGAAAGACAAATACCATATGACTTCACTTGCAAGTGGACTTTAAGAAACAAAGTAAGGGGAAGGGAAGGAAAAATAAGATGAAAATTGAGAGGGAGGCAAACCTTAAGAGACACAGAACTCCAGTAAACAAACTGAGGGTCCCTGGAGGGGAGGTGGGTGGAGGGAAGGGATAATTGGGTGATGGGCATTAAGGAAGGAACTTGATGTAATGAGCACTGGGTGTTACAACTGATGAATCACTAAATTCTATCTCTGAAACAAACAAACAAACAAACAAACAAAACAAAAAGACTGAGACCAGGAAAGGTCTAGTAAAACACCTAAAGGCATCTGGTGAATAAGGGTCTTCAATGTGGGTCTTTTTACTGTAAGGCCAGGATTCTACCCTCTGCTTATACATTCATTAAAGGGAACTTCTAAACACACACACAAAAGAGGATATCTTAAATATAAAAGTGTAATTGTTAAAATAAAGAATCATTTCATGGGATAAATAGTAGTTTGGGTACATGTGGAAAGCAAATTAGTCTGGAGTTGAAAGACAAGGTTGAAAAACTCTCAGAAAATAGAACATACAAAAGAAAAGCCAATTGATATAAAGGATAAAAACAGATCTCTAACACCTGGATTATAGACAGATAAGAATAAAAAGAAAATATTTGAAAAATTTCCCAAAATAAAGGAAAGAATATCACAAAAGTGATGTTTCATCTAACAAACATTTAAATGGTATTTACTAAGTGCCAAGGCATTGTGCTGATGCTTCACAAATATTTCAATTGGTCCTCATTACAACTCTTGCAAGAGTAACTATTGTTTATTTTAACAGATTCACAGATCTTGAATAGTCATAGGTCTCTAACATCCATCATGCTGATTTGTAAGCCACTCACCACTAATAAAAATCTGTGACTTTCCCTGTGGTAATTAACAGTGTTTCACATATTGATTGAGATGGGACAACTAAAGCCCTTGTAGTGGCCATCTCAAAATGGTCGCGCACACACACCACTACCAACACCAACACCCCCTTCCCAAGGACAGAGCAGCCCCATAAGGGTATCCAGCTGCCCCAGAGGAGAAGCTTAAAGTGACTGACTCAGCAAAGGAAACAGTCAACAAAACTAAAAGGCAACCCACAGAGTGGGAGAAGAGATTTGCAAATGTCTTATCAGATAAAGGGCTAGTATCCAAAATCTATAAAGAACTTATCAAACTCAACACCAGAAAACAAAAAATCCAGTCAAGAAATGGACGGAAGACATGAGCAGACATTTCTACAAAGACGACATACAAATGGCCACCAGACACATGAAAAAATGCTCCACAGCACTCAGCATTAGGGAAATACAAATCAAAATCACAAGATACCACCTCACACCAGTTAGAATGGCTAGAATTAGTAACTCAGGAAACAACAGATGTTGGCAAGGATGTGGAGAAAGGGGAACCCTCTTACACTGGTGGTGGGAATACAAACTGGTGCAGCCACTCTGGAAAACAGAATGGAGGTTCCTCAAAAAGTTACAAATAGAACTATCCTATGACCCAGCAATTGCACTTAGGTATTTACCCAAAGGATACAAACATAGTGATTCAAAGGAGCACTTGCACCCAATGTTTATAGCAGCAATGTCCACAATAGCCAAAATATGGAAAGAGCCCAGATGTCCACTGACAGATGAATGGATAAAGAAGAGGTGGTATACATACATATACAATGGAATATTACTCAGCCATCAAAAAGAATGAAATCTTGTTTGCAATGACATGGATGGAACTAGAGGATATTATGCTAAGTGAAATAAGTCAGTCAGAAAAAGCCGATTATCATTATTTCACTCATGTGGAATTTAACAAAACAGATGAACATAGGGAAAGGGAAGGAAAAATAAGATGAAATCCTGAGAGGGAGACAAACCATAAGAGACTCTTAACCCTAGGAAACAAACTGAGGGTTGCTGGAGGGGAGGCAGGTCACGGGATAAGGTAAGGGGTAACTGGGCGGTGGACATTAAGGAGGGCACTTGATGGAATGAACACTAGGTATTGTTATATGCAACTGATGAATCATTAAATCCTACCTCTGAAACTAATAATACACTATATGTTAAGTAAATTGAATTTAAATTTTTTGAAAAGTGACTGACTGGCACATGCATGTTATTACTGGCATACTGCCTAAGCTGTAGTATTTTAAGGAAATTGTAAGCATAAAACAAGGTCTTTAAATTGTCCGTTTGCCAAATTTCATTTGCATATAGTTTACATTAAGAAGGTATATATATATTCCCTATTGTATAAACCAAGGCAGAGAATTATACTTAAAATTTAGTAAATTCGAGTCTTATCACTTACTTATTTTTTCGATGCATGAACCAGAGATATAAAGTGTTCCTCTTTAATCTCTGCATGGTATATTCTTGTAGTTGTATTTAATCTACAATTAATCTAAAAAAAAAGGCACATATGAATTTTATATTCAGTATTTTTAAAACACACAGGATATTTTCCCAATTAGAAAGTCACACACAGAACTTATTAGGTATGGATCAGCATTTCTAAAGTCTTGAATCCACAAACTTATAAAATCTACAGTACTGTAAAATTTTATCAATCCTGTGAAATGTGCATTTTGTATTTTCCCCTCAGTATTTTATTTTGGGTTGAGAAATAGAAAAGTTTTTTGAATGTTCAATGAAAGTTTAGTTCAAAGACAGGACACTTTAAAGATTGCTCTCGCGCTACATTGGACCCAGAAGGTGACACAAATTCATTTCAGGCCAATTTTACGTCATCATTGTGTCATACAAGAAAACTGGAAGTCATTGGAGAATAAGATATTGCCAAGTACATTACCAAGTTATCAAGGAGGCAGCCTGAAAGGTGCCAAAAGGTCTAAATTCTGGGTGAGGAGAGAAAAATGAAGAATTGAAAAATATTTTCATAAATAGATCAATCTGGGCATAAATGCTGATTTTGAGTTTTGGGTTTGAAGGCCAACCACCTGTAAATTCCATACCTTCAAGAGATACCAACTCACGGGCAGTGGGAGTAGGAATCCCAAAGTTCTAAGGTTGCTACTTTCCGTTCCAGACGTGGCCAGGAAAACCAGGGTGGACCAAGGCAGAGCCGCATATTTACGGATACCCCTTCCCTGCAAACCTCAGATCTGCTTACCTGCAGACAAGGCTGCTTTCAAGGGTCTGCAACAGGAGGGAGGTGGACGCAGAAGGACTAGGATCTTGTTACTTGAATACAAGTTTTCCTAAGTGGGAGCAAACATCACTAGAGATACTAATAGCAGGGTTCTTTCCTGCTGCCTTCCAGGACAATGCCTTTAACTTCTTTTCCTTCTTATTTTAATTTCCCCAAACCAAGCCCGTTAAGTCAAATCTTGCCCCAATTCCTGGCCAGCAACAAGGTTACTGCTATTTGGTTCTAGATTGGCCCAATGCACCCCTATCCCCCACCCACACATCCTCACCCCATACCCCCTCCACCTCTGGTTCCCTGAGGGTGAGGAGGTTCTGGGAGGTCCCGGGGAAGAAACATTTTTCACGCTCCCCACAGCTGAGCACAAGGCAAAACTTTCTGTCTGTGGCCACAAAGACCCCTATCCTTCTCCCTCCCCTCCACCCTCCAGCCCTCCCTCTAAAACATTATATTCTTCTCGCTCTCAGTGAGGATGAAGGGCAACGTTAGCCAATATAGAGGGCAGAGTACAGGATGCCCCTGTCCAGAGACCTCTCCACCCCTAGCTCTTTACCTGGTGCTGGTAACAAGCCAGTACTAGAATAAGAACTCCGTGTCCATGGCAACCCCAAACAACAGATTCCAGGTGGTCCTAAGATAGTAGCAGAGTGGGGAATACAATGAACTTGGTTCCACACTGATTCCAGTTGGTCCTGAGATTGTAGTAGTGGAGTGGGGAATGCAGTGAACTTGGTTCCAGGCTATAGGGTCTTAAAAACAGATGTAGTTCTTCTTAATGGTGGGGGATGGGGGAGTACCAAGACCAAAGATCCCAGGATAATAATCTCAGAGCAGACTGCCTCACCTTATGCCTTTTATTTTGCAAGAAAGAATGATCAGAGGGCTGAATGTTTTCTGGCTAATACTAAATTTGACTAAAATAGGCAAGATTGATACAGGACTCAGGACAAAAATTATTTATGCAAGCTATCATTTCATTGAGAGGGAGCAATCAATTATTAGTTCTAAATTTAAAATACACTCATTTTCCTGGTAGAGTAAACCTGAGAAGAAATATGGAAAGTTTTAAAATGTAGATGAAACATCAGAAATTTCTGCATGAAAATTATAAGAATTACCACAAAAGAAACAAGAATCACCTGTTTGACAGTCTGTTGGTACATGTTCTGATGCTGAATAAATGGTCACAGTTGAAGTCATGGAAAAGAAATTAAGCTCATATTTATTTAATATTTCCACAAGTACTTCGCGAGATACAAAAATAAAACATGGTCACTGACTTCAGTATTACGTTGATGACCTCAAGGCCAGACCATTTTGAAATATGCCCAGAGCATTCTGTTCTCTGTGAGAAAGACCTTCCCTAAAGAGAAACGACTTTACCAGAGCCTTGTCTGACCTGAGGGAAGTCCCTTCGAGCCTTCCTGTCTCCCATAACAGGACGAAAAAGAGACTAGGAAAGTCTTTTGAAGGTCACAGTACTTGTTTCTTTTCATGTCTTAATATTTTGTAGAAAAGTGGACTTTTAATAAAACTGCAAATCACTGATTTTTCCCTTTCCCCAGGGTTTATTGTTTAGTGACTTTTCTGAATTCTGATTAGAAATTTCTAATTCAAAATTCAGTAAAGTCTCTATTCTTTGTAAAGCGTGGCCGTTGAAGTCAGCTTGATTAGCATAATGGTCAGCTAACAAATGTATAGATTCCCTCAGATTCCTGGAACCGGTAAGTCTCTCAGTAGATACAAAGAAGCTTCTTGTACTGTTTGAGCATGCCTTCCGCACAGCCAGGCAGGTTACAACTCTACCATAACCTACATTTCCTTTTTGTGGAGAACCTCAAGATTGGCCAGAGATAAGAAAGACCTGAAAAGACCTAAAGTTTTCAAGTACGCAAAATCTTGGACATGTGAACAGCCCTAGATGTGCGGGTGGCCTTCTAGAGTTCCAGGAATATGTTGCAGCTTTTCAAACTCCCTATGCATATTTCATTACACAGCTTTTTTTTTCTTTTGTCCCAACTATTATCTATACCTCAGGCAGCCATGATACTCAACAGTTGTCTCTGATTCACTGATTTCAACAAATGTTCCCAGGGCAAAGGCTGGGTAAGCTCCAAGTCCGGCCACATAAAGACAGTCTTGTGAGTGGGGTCTTGCAGGACCCACTAGATAGGTCAAATTACGACATTTCTCTGGGAATAGACCTCTGAATAGCTCTAATCCCCTTCTGTCTCCTCCATTGGCACCCAGGAGACCGGTTTTCACCATGATTGCAGGATGTTGGTCTTCAAGGCTACCATGAAACTAGGGAGAGTGTGACACGAATGGCGCAAGTTAGAACACCACAAAGTTCTCTGTTCTCACCACACTCCAGCCTATGTTCTTAAATAAATGTTCCCCAGACTGCTGCGAGCCCTTGGTTAATTTCCAGTTCTGCAGAAGATGATTCTGACCATTTTTGCCAACGTTCTTGCTATTTTTATAAAGGGAAGAATTTTTGGAGATCCCAATTTTGCCATTTTAATTGGCATTACTTCTACAAATACTTTTAAATACATGGCTAAATTAAAAAAAAAGGAAGGGAAGTACTAAATAATCACAGGCACACAAACACATACATACATACATGCGTACATATACACTCTGGTACTGAAACTAAAGTGGTGACACAGAAGCCTGGAATGCCTTGGAAGTGTGCCAAGCCAGAAAATCTAGAGTTTTGTTGGTTAACATTGTGGCTGCCTGAAGTGCTAAATAGGAAGTGGGGCAAACAATAGGTTAACCAAGATGCTAGGGAGGGAGGGAGCGAGGGAGGGAGGAAAAAGAAAAGCTGTGAAATGAGAGGTCAAGAAAGGACTTCGAGAAGCTCTAACATATTCCTGGGAATCTAGAGTTTTGTTGGTCACCTAAGTAATAGGATTTGAATTTGACAAAGTGGTGAGCTGAATCTGAGACCTACTTGTAAACCCAGGCACCCAGACTGGCTATAAACAGGAACAACAACAACAACAACAACTTGAAAAAAACGCATATGCTGACAGAGTGACCAAGAAGCAAATCAGTGTCTCTGTTGGCACTGGGTTTAAAAATCTTAATTGTAATAGTTTCCCTAATGTTTTGTAACCAGCTTTAGGCTCTTCCTGGGATTGGAATTGATGCCACACTCACAGTCCAAGAAACCTCTAATCAATCAATTAAATTGAAATGATTCTTGATTGGTAGTGACCCTAGCACCCAGCAGAAACCAAGGCAAATCATCTCAATTTAGATCCCTCGGGATTCCCAAAACTGAAGTTCAACCAAATATGAGCTCTTAACACAATCTAGCTAACACATGAGGAATCATACCCTCATGAACAGAAGTCAACAGAAATTATAAAAAGAAAAAAACATGGAAAGACTACAGATATTAAAGAAACTTTATGTTCAGGAAATACATTTAAAAGTATGTTATATACAACTAATGAATCATTGAATGAATCACTGAGCATTATATCAAAAACTAATGATGTACTATACATTGGCTAATTGAATTTAAACTAAAAAAATAAAAGAATGTTTGAAGAGATCAACACTACCTGGAACAGAAAGAAGGGCCATTGGCCTGCTTTGGAACTTCAAAATTGATTTTTTGGAGATGATGCTAGAGCTTGGACTTGAATGACAGTAGATAATAAGCCAGGAGGGGAAAAGTGGTGAGGAAATCCCAGACAGAAAAATCATAAAAAATAATTACATGGAATTCCTGAACAACATGGGGACTTTTGGGGAAACTAAACATTATCTATTACTCCCATAAATAACATGCAGAGCAGGGAGTAGCAGAAACTGCAAAAATAGTCCTGAACATAATATAGACTTTATATGCCAGCACATTGGACAACCTAGAAGAACCGGATAAATTCCTAGACACATACAATCTTCCAAAACTTAATCAGGAAGTAATTGGTCTGTTCAGTGTTTGTACTTCTAACAATGAAATTGAATTGGTAATTCAAAAATTCCCAAACAAAAGTCCAGGACCAGATGAATTCATAGGTGAATTCTACCAAATATTTTAAAAAGAGTTAATACCTATTCCCTTCAATATATTTTAAAAAATAGAGGAAGGAAAGCTTCCAAATATAGTCTATGAGGTCAGCATCACCCTGATATCAAAATCAGACAAAGACACTACAAAAAAAAAAAAAAAGAAAAAAAAAGAAGAAAATTAAAGGCCAATATGTACGATGAACAGATACAAAAATCCTCAACAAAATATTAGCAAACTGCATTCAGCAATACATTAAAAAGATCATCACCATCAAGTGGGATTTATTCTTGGGACACAAGGATGGTTCAGTATTCACAAATCAATATGATACACATCAATAAAGGATAAAAAAAACTGTCATCTCAAGAGGATTTTGTCAAATGTTTCTTCTGTACCAACATCTGTTCATGATATAATCTCAACAAAGTGGGTTTAGAGGAAACACACCTCAATGTTATAAAGGCCAGATATGAAAACCCACAACTAACATGATATTCAATAGTGAAAAACAGAGCTTTCCCTCTAATATCAGGAACAAGATAAAGGATGTCCATTCTTACCACTTTTATTTAACATAGTACTGGAAGTCCTAGCCACAGCAATCAGACAAGAAATACAAGGCATCCAAATAGGTAAGGAAGAAGTCAAACTATCACTTTTTGCAAATGACATATAACTATACACAGAATACACTAGACGCCACTAAAAAAACTATTCGAATAAATACAGTAAAGTATCAGGACATGAAATAAATGCACAGAAATTAGTTGTGCTTCTATACACTAATAATGAAGTACCAGAAAAATTAACAATTCCATTTACAATTGCACCAAAAAGAATAAAATAGCTAGGAATAAACTTAACCAAGTAGATGGAAGACGTATACCCTGAAACCTATAAAACATTGATTAAAAAAGAAAAACACTGAAGAGGACACAAACAAATGGAAAGATATTCCATGCTCATTGATTTAAAAAAAATTAACTTTTCCAAAGATTTTTTAAAGTAATCTCTACACCCAACATGGGGCTTGAACTCACAAGCCCAAGATCAAGAGTTGCATGCTCTACGAACCAGCCAGGTGCCCCAGGAAAATTTAATCTTGTTAAAATGGCCATACTACCCAAAGCAGTCTACAGATTCAGTGGAATCCCTCTTAAAATACCAACAGCACATTTCACAGAACTAGAACAAAGAATCCTAAAATTTGTATAGAACCCAAAAGACCCAAATAGCAAAGGAATCTTAAGAAGAACAAGGCTGGAGTTATCACAATCCCAGATTTTGAGATATACTATAAAGCTGTAATAATCAAAACGTTATGGTACTGGCACAAAAACAGACACAGATCAATGAAACAGGGAGCCCAGAAATAAACCCACACTTTTAGGGTCAACTAATCTAGGACAAAGGAAGCAAGAATATACAATGGGGAAAAGATAGTCTCTTCAAGAAATGGTGTTAAGACCATTGCACTACTGGGTGTTTACCCCAAAGATACAGACGCAGCAAAGAGAAGGGCCATATGCACCCCAATGTTCATAGCAGCATTGTCCACAATAGCTAAATTGTGGAAGGAGCCAAGATGCCCTTCAACAGATGACTGGATTAAGAAGATGTGGTCCAGGGGCACCTGGGTGGCACAGCAGTTAACCGTCTGCCTTGGCTCAGGGCGTGGTCCCAGTGTTATGGGATTGAGCCCCACATCAGGCTCTTCCGCTATGAGCCTGCTTCTTCCTCTCCCACTCCCCCTGCTTGTGTTCCCTCTCTCGCTGGCTGTCTCTATCTCTGTCAAATAAATAAAGGATAAAGAAAGGGGGGGTAATCAGAAGGGGGAATGAAGCATGAGAGACTATGGGCTCTGAGAAACAAACTGAGGGCTTCAGAGGGGAGGGGGTGGGGGAATGGGATAGGCTGGTGATGGGTAGTAAGGAGGGCACATATTGCATGGTGTACTGGGTGTCATACGCAACTAATGAATCATCGAACTTTACATAAAAAAAAAAAGGAAATGGTGTTAACTGGACAGCTACATGCAAAAGCTGAACCATTTTATTACCCCATACACAAAATAAACTCAAAATGGACTAAGGACCTGTGAGACCTGAAACCATAAAACTCCTAGAAGAGAGCACAGGCAGTAATTTCTTTGATTACCAGCTGTAACAACATTTTTCTAGGTAAGTCTCCTCAGGCTAGGGAAATAAAAGCAAAATCAAACTATTGGGACTACACTAAAACAAAAAGCACAGCAAAAGAAACCAACAAATTGAAAAGGCAACCTACTGAATGGGAGAAGATATTTGCAAATGATATAATAAGGGGTTAACAAATGTATATAAAACTTCTACAACTCAACACCAAAAAAATATCCAATTTTTAAAATGGGCAAAGGACTTGAATAGACATTTTTCCGAAGAAGACATACACATGGCCAACAGACACATGAAAAGATGTTCAGCATCAATTATCATCAAGGAAATGAAAATCAAAACCACAATGAGGTACCACCTTACACTTGTCAGAATGACTAAAATCAAAAACACAAGAAACAAGTATTGGTGAAGATCTAGAGTAAAAGGAACTCTTGTGCACTTCTGGTGGGAATGTAAGTCAGTGCAGTCACTCTGGAAAATAGTATGGGGGTTCCTCAAAAAAATAGAAAATGCAAATACCATATGATCCAGTAATTCCAGTATTGGATATTTACCCAATGAAAACAAAAACAAATTCAAGGAGATACTGCCCCCCCCCATGTTTACTGCAACATTAACATTGTTTATCGTGGCCAAAATATGGAAGCAATCCAACTATCCATCAATAGATGAATGGATAAAGAGGAGGAGGAATATTACTAACCCATAAAAGGATGAAATCTTGTCATTTGCAACAACATGGATGGACCCAGAGAGTATTACGCTAAGTGAAACAAGTGAGACACAAATAGACAAATACTATATGACTTCACTTATACGTAGAATCTAAAAAACAAAACAAATTACAAAAAGCAGAATCGGACCCATAAATACAGAGCACAAGTTGATGGTTACCAGAGAGGGGAGTGGGGAGGATGGGCAAATTGACTGAAGGGGAGTGGGAGATAGAGGCTTCTAGCTATAGAATGAATAAGTCATGAGGATAAAAGGTACAGCATAGGGACTATAGACAATGGTATTGTAATAATGTTGTATGGGGACAGATGGGAGCTATACTTGTGAGAAAAGCATAAGGTATAGACTTCTCCAATCACTATGTTGTATATCTGAAACTAATGTAACATTTTATGTCAACTATACTTCAATGTAAAAAAAGAAGTACATTTTCTGACATGGGCCATAGCAACTTCTTTCTAGATAGGTCTCCCAAGGCAAGGGAAACAAAAAGCAAAAATTAACTCTTGGGACTATATCAAAATAAAAAGCTTCTACACACCAAAGGAAACAAAATCAGCAAAACTAAAAGGCAACCTACGGAATGGGAGAAGATATTTGCAAACGACGTATGTGATAAAGAGTTAGTACCCAGGGGCGCCTGGGTGGCGCAGTCGTTAAGCGTCTGCCTTCGGCTCAGGGCGTGGTCCCGGCGTTCGGGGATCGAGCGCCACATCAGGCTCCTCTGCTGGGAGCCTGCTTCTTCCTCTCCCACTCCCCCTACTTGTGTTCCCTCTCTCGCTGTCTGTCTCTATCAAATAAATAAATAAAATCTTAAAAAAAAAAAAGTACCCAAAAGATATAACTAATACACAACACCCCCAAAAATGAATAATCCAGTTAAAAAATAGGCAGAAGACCTGAATAGACATTTTTCCAAAGACGACCTACAGATGGCCAACAGACACATGAAAAGATGCTCAGCGTCACTTACCAGGAAAATGCAAATCAAAGCTACAATATCACCTCACACCTATCAGAAATGGCTCAAATCAACACCACAAGAAACAACAGGTGTTGGCAAGGATATGGAAAAAAGGGAACCCTCTTACATTGTTGGTAGGAATGCAAACTGGTGCAACTACCACAGTATGGAGGTTCCTCAAAAAGTTAAAAATAGAACTACCTTATGATCCAGCAATTGCACTACTAGGTATTTACTCAATATAAACCTACCAATTCAAAGGGATACATGCACCCTCATGTTTATAGATTTATAGCAGCATTATCTACTATAGCCAAATTGTGGAAACAGCTGAAGTGCCCATCGATTGATGAATGGATAAAGATGTGATTGAGATAGATATATCTCTCAATCAATCATATATATCTCTCAATCAATCATATATATCTCTCAATCAATCATATATATCTCTCAATCAATCATATATATCTCTCAATCATATATATCTCTCAATCATATATATATATAAGATATATCAGATATATATCAGATATATATATATCTCTATATGAGAGAGAGAGATTATATCTCCATAATGGACTATTACTTGGCCATAAAAATAAGGCAATCTTGCCATTTGCAATGACATGGATGGAGCTACAGAGTATTATGCTAAGTGAAATAAGTCAGAGAAAGACAAATACCATATAATTTCACTCATATCTGGAATTTAAGAAACAAAGCAAATGAACAAAAGGGAAAGAGAGAGAGAAAGCAAAGAGAACAAATATGGCTACCAGAGGGAAAGTGGGTGGGGGATGGGTGAAAGAGGTGATTAAGGAGGGCACTCGTTGTGATGAGTACTGGGTGATGTATGGAAGTGAATTACTATATGGCACACCTGGAACCAATATAACCCTGCATGTTAACTAGAATTTAAATAAAAACTTAAAAGAGGTACAGCTGTAGTAGGCAATACAGGATCAGCTGAAGGATTTTAAGCAGGGGCATTTCATGGTCATTTTGTTTTCTGTAGGCTGTCTAGCAGTCGTGAGGGAAAGAATTTAAGAGGGACAACCCTGGAGGATTAGAGCTCTAATAGGCTCTACGCAGCTCAGGTGAGAGACACTGAGCTGAAAAACCTGGGTTGTAGTCAGAATTGAAAAGAAACACAGACTTGAGAAATAGCAGACAAAAAACATCTGTAAAACTTGTGAATGACTAGTTATGTGGAAGATGAAGGGGGAAATGGCTCCCTTGTTTCTTCCCTAGGTGCTCCTTCTTGATACTAGAAATGAGGAAGAACAGGTTAGTGGCAGAGAAAGACAATGGGTTCAGTTTTGAAGGTTTTAGGTTTGGGGTACTTGTGGAACACCAAGACTGGGAATGTTTCACAAGCAATTAAAGCATGAAGCTCAGAGCAGTCAGAGCTGACAACTAACTGCTCGAGTGGATAACTCACCTAAGGAGATTGTGGGGGGAAACAAAAAACAACAGCCATGGGTAGTACTTCGTGTTTTCCTGGAATTCAGGAAAAGCTTGATGCTTTTTGGAATAAAACCGTTTTTAAGCAAAAACAATTATGCAGAAAGATGTAAAGCAATTCCCATAATATCAAAATACTGAAAACCACCTTAATGTCAAAGAAAAATAGAATGGTTAACATGTTCTATTCACCTCAGAGAATATCAGTTCTTTTAAGTAATGTGTAGGAAGGGTTTACATAAACATAACATTTATGATTAAATGTTAAGGTTTTGTGTTTTGGAGGTTTTTTTTGTTTTTTGTTTGTTTTGTTTTGGTTTTGTTTTACCTTTACTTAAAATGGTATGTATTGTGTAAATAATGTAACAATATGTATAGCTAAGCCTGGAAAGACCTATATTAGAAGTAATCTTTCAAAAAAAGTAATTTTTTCTAAATTATTCAAAGTTCTCCCTATAATGTTTGTATAATGGGAAAACAACTATTAAAAACACATTTTTCCACAATGAGATAACACCTCACACAGTAGGCTGGCTATAATAAAGACAAAGAGGATATCAAGTGTTGACAAGGAGAGGAGAAACTGGAACCCTCATACATTGCTAGTGGGGTTGTAAAATGGTGCAGCCACTTTGGAAAACGTTTGGCAGTTCCTCAAAAGGTTAAACAGGGAACTACCACATGACTCAGCAATTCCTAGGTATATACCCCAAAGAAATGAAAACATGGATCCACACACAGACTTGTATATGAATGTTCACAGCAAAATCTTAATAGCTAAAAAGTAGAAACAACCCAAATGTTGATCGACTGATGATTATTTAAAATGTGGGCTATCCATACAATGCGATATTATTCAGCATAGAAGGGAATGAAATACTAACATGTGCTACAAGTTGGATGAACTTTGAAGAGAACATGCTACGTGAAGAAAACCAGGCACAATAGACCACAGACTGTAGGATTCCATTCATACGAAATGCCCAGAATAGGCATACCTAGAGAGACAGAAAGATTAGAGGTTGCCCAGGTCTTGGGTGGTGGGTGGGGAGAAGAACAACAGGTATGGGGTTTCTTTTGGGAGTGAAGAAATCCTTAAATTAGATTGTGATGGTGACCACGCAACTCTGTAAATATACTAAAATCCATTGAACTGCGTACTTTAAAAGGGTGAGTCATAGGGTATAGGAGTTATACCTCAGTAAAAGCTATTTTTATTTTTTTAAGTTTTAAATTTAATTAACATAGTGTATTAGTTTCAGACAGTTTAGTGATTCATCAGCTGCACATAACACTCAGTGCTCATTCCATCAAGTGCCCTCCTTAATGGCCATCACCTAGTTACCCCATCCCCCCCACCCACCTCCCCTCCAGCAACCCTGTTTCCTAAAGTTTTCTATGGTTTAGTCAATAAAAACTTTTTTAAAAAATCCCTCCTCTCCATCCATGCCCAGAGGGGACACAGAGACACATCCTTTTCCATACCATGTCCGAAGCACGGTAGGACCTCCACGAGCGCAGAAACTATCAAATGAAAAATGAAGGCAGTGGCCTCTCATTTTCTGCCTCGGTACAGTCTGCGCCGCCCCCCGTCCCCCAGGGCGCATCTGCTGCAGGTGTTTCCTCACCTCAGGTGGTCCTGAGGTCTGTAGGGCATGTAGCTTTGTCTCTGGCCTTAACCCTGGGGTTCCTACACACCTTTTCTGCTGGCCTCACTGGGCACCAGGGAGATTCATGGGAGATCAGCTTTTTCGGAAGCAAGCCCCAGCAGGGCGGTGTCCTAATACAGATCCTCCACATTCTGGACATGGGTCCTGCAAGGAGAGTTTGAGAGAAAGGCCAAGCCCACTCCTCTGGCACTGTCTAAAGCACCTTTCACGTTTGTTCCCCGTCTTACCACAACTCCTTGACTCGCATTAACAGACCGATGAAATCTGGGCCTTAGATTCCCAGCTCACCCAAGCCCCAACAGCCCGTACCCAGTGGGGGCTCAACACAGGAGTCAATATTATTACTACCTTATTTCACTATGTCCCTGGAGTTCCAGCGCAGAGGGGGTCCACACCCCGGGGGTCCAGTCCCTGGGCAGGCTTCGGAGCATGGTCTGAGGCCCGGGAGAGCAAGAGCTCCAGTTATGACGGAGCAATGGGAAAAGCCCCCAGAAGTTGCAGGCCGAAGGGACCCTCAGGCATCCAGAAAGCCTGCCTGACCCTGATCTAGGAGGTTATCTGCCCAAGTCTTGTCTCGTGGAAGCGATGGTGGTGGAGTTCGGCGTCCCCAGATGAAGTTTGTGAAAACCGCCACGGAGAAGCTGGAGGAGGGCGGCCATAAAGCAGGGCTCCCAACATTGGCCCCGCCCCAAAGCGTGGTGGGCGAGGCCTCCTTCCAGAGAGCCCTCCTGTGGTTTATTAACTCTCCCAAGGAGTCAATGAGCGCCAGCCACGTGGGCAGCTCCAGGTGTTGGAGGCATGGCAGTGAGTGGGCAAGACAGAGAACCAAGCCGAAAGTCACAACACAGTGTAACAGAGAAAGGAAGGGACAAGGAAGGTCTCCCAGAGGGACACCTCTTTCCCCATAAAAGGAAAGGGGCAAGAAGGGGTGGGATGTGAAACTCACTGAAGGTTTGTTGATGAAAAGCTCACATCTGATGGCTTATGGTTCTTATGTGAAGCGGGGGCTACAGTCCATCTACTAGGGGAACAAAAATTTGGGGAAAGTGGAGAGTATTTGAAATGGCCTTGAGTAGGAAGGAGGAGGGGTTGACTAAGGAGATGGTGTTGTGAACTCCGGAGGCAGGAAGCTTTGTGGTGGGTTCACAGGGGCTAAGGAAAGTGCCCAGCACATTGAAGGTAGTCAACATCAATGTAGTAAATGAAATAGTGAATGAATAAATGATTTTCACTTGGCGTTGGAGCAGGACACTAGTTGCGATGGTGAGTTTAGGGTAGCACCTGTATTCTTATGGGTGTGCTTTTATCAGCTAGACCTGAACCACTTGGTAGAGGGCAGATCTGGATGAAGCCTAGTTGGGGTTTTGCCAGGTGGGAATGATGAAAAAGGAATGGCAGAGGTATATAGGATATCTGGTAAGTGATAAAGCTTGAAATCTACCACAGAGGGAGGAAATCAGGACAAGAAGTTACTGATGGTCAAAGGGGTAGGTGGAAAGGTTGATAAATTGAAGATCCTGAAAAAGTCGACCACACTGCTGTCTAAACCCAGTCCTTATCCAGACTCTTCAGTTATACAAGTCAATATATTCTCTTTTGTGTTTAGGCCACTGAACTGTATTTAAATCACTTTCATCCAGATTATTCCTCATAATACCAGAAGGTTCTCCATCCCTGGCTCCTGCTTCTGAGCCAATTCCCTAAATGAATATCAACTTTTCTGTACCTCAGTTTCTTTTTTTTTTTTTGTCAAAGGGGATGAACGAAATGTAGAGTTGTTATGACTACATGGATGATAAATTGAAGGGTGCCTGCGTGGCTCAGTGGGTTAAGCATCTGACTCTTGGTTTCAGCTCAGGTCATGATCTCATACTTGTGGAATCAAGCCCAGCATCAGACTCTGCGCTAGGCGTGGAGTCAGCTTCAGATTCTCTCTCCCTCTCCCTCTCCCTCCCACTCACGCTTTCTCTCTCAAATAAATAAATAAAATATTAATAAATAAGTAAATAAATAAGTAGATGATAAATTTAAAAAACATGCATTTGTTCCACAACATGGAGATGCAAAAATCATCACATTAATTTTTCCAAAGGAAAGTAAATCTGGCTCTATACCCACACTTACTATGGTAAGAAGACACCCAATATTATTGTGACTACTGGTCCTTTTCCTTCTACACTTGTTCTTGGCGTTCCCCACTGGGGTTAAGCCCCAGCCGGCAACAGTGACAACTTGCCTGATAATAGATCCTTTATCTGTTGCCCTACTTTACCTTCCTTCTCTCACTTTTCCACTCCCCAACTGATGTTTTGAATCCTTGTTCCAGGGCTCACTTCTGTGGGAATCTAAATTAAAATAGTCTACTCTTTTTCTTTTTGGCCACTGGGGAGGGGTGATTAGGGGGCAAATAAGTCTTAAAAGCCTCCTAAGGGGAGGAGGTAATAATGAAAAAAGGTTGAGAAACATTGGCTTAGATACATGATTCATCTCAAATTTATTTTTGTGTACAGTGTAAGGTATGCTTCCAGTTTCGTTTCTTTCCTTTTGCATATGTTTATCCACTTTAAACAGCACCATTTGTAGAGAAGACATTTTTCGCCATTGAATTACCTTAGCACCATTGTCAACAATAATCTGCTATATAGGTATGGGTCTCTTTCTGGACCCTATTCTGTACCATTGGCTTCTTTGTTATTATGCCTAAACCACACTGTCTTGATTATCTCCATAGGAAGTCTTAAATAGTATAATCCTCTAGCTCCTTTCTTTTCTGAGACTGGTTTGGCTATTCTTAGTGCTTTGCATTTCCATATTAATTTTGGAACCAGCTTGTTGTTTTCTACAAAAAGGACCCCTTGGATTTTTATTGGGATTGTGTTCAATCCAGAGATCAATTTGGAGAGACTAACAAACTTGAATCTTCCACTCCAGTAACATGACATTACTTTCCATTTATATAGGTTTGCGTCTTTTATAAATAGATTTATGTATTTGATGATATTGCAAGTGGTAATTTTTATTTCATTTCTCAATAGTTACTTTCTTTTTAGGATTTTATTTTTAAGTAATATCTATACCCAACGTGGGGCTTGAACCCACAACCTCAAGATCAAGAGTCACATGCTTCATCGACTGAATCAGCCACGCGCCCCTCAATAGTTTTTTGCTAGCATATAGAAACACAATTGTTTTTCTTTTATAATTTAATGAATCATGTAATTATCCATCTAGCTACAAATATTAGATTCATGACAATAATATTATTTGTGTTACTATTAATATAAAACAAATCCAAAATACTAATGAAATGCAATACTCACATTGGATTTGAGACATTCATTCTTTACATAAAATATTGCTGGGGGAACAATTACCAATTCATACTAAAGTTATAGGCTGAAGAAAATACTATAGAACATTGTGTTTCTATAAAATACAGCAAAGATGATTCTAACCTTTAAGTTTTTTGAATCCCCATGTGAAAGCATGATAATTCATTTACTTATTTTTTGTGCTACCAGACTTTCTCCACTCTGTCATGTTCAATGTTGTTTTATCAACATAATCCCCCCTTGCTATATTTATGCATATGTATCTATTCATTTCAATGTTTAAATTTTAATACTGCTTAAAGTTAAAAATTTTAAACATAAATATTTTTATTGAAGCACAGCTTATAATACTCTTGATAGTTATTAAATTTTGCCTTTATGAAAACCCAATAAGTATCACACTTAAGAGTACAGAAGTAGAGTGTACATGGGGTTTATGTAGCAACTGTATTCATTTCTTTATCTTATTTTTTCTTCCTTCCTTCTCTCTTTCGAATGCATATCTTTATATACTGGTGCTTTATTTCTGTAGGAGATTCTCAAAAGTAGGATTTCTACATAAAAGAATATATTCATCTAAGTTAGGAAGTATAACAATAAAATAAACGTCCGTAAACCCAAGACTTTACCTAGTATGAAAGCATTTCTCATCCTGGGGCAGCTGCTAGAGGTTCCTCCCTGATCCATCCCTCTTGCCTTTCCATAGAAGTGACCACCCATCTGACCATTATGTTCATAACCCCCTTGTTTTCTTTATAGTCTAGATAGATAGACAGGTGACAGAGATTTACCTAAACAGTAATTATTTTGTTATGTTTAATTTTAAGCTTTATAAAAATGTATACCATTATGAACTAATATTTACTTTGAAGCATATCTTGATTACTAAAAAAACACACAATAAATATCAGTTAAATTAGGGGCGCGTGGTGACTTGGTCAGTTTAGCATCTGCCTTTGACTCAGATCATGATCCTGGGGTCCTGGGATTAAGCCCCAAGTCCAGCTCTCTGCTCAGTGGGAAGCCTGCTTCTCCCTCTCCCTCTGCCTGACCCTCCTCCTGCTTGTGCTCTCTTTCTCTCTCTCTCTCTCTGTCAAATAAATAAATAAAATCTTTTAAAAATAAATTAGTCAAATTAACTTATGCTGGCATTGTTTGCATAATTTACAAAAAATGTTATTCTGTGAAATATCTAAATAACATTCCATGTTAATAAATATCAATAGCTCTTTGATTTAAAAATTGTGAAAGACAGGCTAATTGTAAACATTTTTCATATAGCCACATTATTTTTCAGTGGCATTGACACTGTTCAGATATTTAGAAATAGGTCCTTTGGGCAAGAAAATCTCGCTGAACTCTGGAAAGTACAAAGTAGTCACAACGGGAGGTTTTTGAACCTGGAGAATAAAGGATAATTTTCCATAAATGATTTTTCACAACTGCGATTCTTATATTCATAGACATTTTAATTGCTGTATTACCCATTTGCTTCACTAGATGGAGATATGAGGCATTATAATTACGAATGCTTCAAAAAGGAAAAATAACTCTTGATACCAAGAAATTATTTGCAGAAGAGAAACTATTATTTATGTCACCTTAAAGATATGATCTTCCATATAATGAATTATCAGCCCCAGGGAGAAACATTTGCTGGGATTTGAAAATGAAGAGTTTACTAGTTAATAATAGTTTTATCAGTGAACTGAGTAGACTCCTTTATTTACTCACCCATTCATTCTTTTGTTCATCTTTTTCATTCGTTGACCACGCATTTACCAAGCACCTAGCATGCCCAACACTGCTAGGCATTGAGGATATTCAAATAAGGAGGACATCATTCCAGTCCTTGTGGAGCTCACAGCCTCAGTCAAGTGGGGCAGATAAGTTATAAACTACCAGTTAGAACACACCTGGGGCTGAACTATTGACTGGGTTAACACAAGCTTCAATGGTGGCATCAAGAAACAAATCGCTCTGCATGGTGCACTGGGTGTTATATGCAAGTAATGAATCATGGAACATTGCATCAAAAACTGGGGATGTACTGTATGGTGACTAATATAACAAAATAAAAATTATTTAAAAAAATAAATAAAACTATAAAAAAAAACAAATCGCTCTTACTGAGTCAGAAGAGATGCCTGGGATATGTTTTAAGTGATGAATTCAGAGACGATCAAAGATGAAAAGAAGATTAAAGTAATAGTCCAGACAAAGCTTGGTGAAAGCCTGAGTCAAGTGGGTACCTGTGGGGATAGAAAGGAGGAGAAAAAATGTGTAAGATGTGGAGGAGGCAGAATAGGTTGAACCTCATAGCTAGCCGATTGCCAGGATCAGGGTGGGGAGAAGAAACCTCCTAGATAGTTTAAGACAAGCGCCGTGGAGGTCAGGATAAAAATTCAGCATGACTGTGAGAAACAGAAAATAATTTTCATAAAGCACCTTTACTCATATCTTACATTGTAAACTGCCTCCCCACCCTTTCCCTCTCCTTGAGATCTCACTGCGTTCTGTTTGCTCTGGCGTGTGAACCTAGTCTTCTTGCCAAGTGAGTCAGTCTCAGTCAGATTTGTGCTGACATGTATTAAATTTCCTGTAAAAGTAAGAAACTAGTATGTCACATCTCTCTCTCTCTCTCTCTCTCTCACACACACACACACACACACACACACACACCACGCACGCACTGTACATATTCAAGCACACACACGGACAAGTACATAGAAAAAGTACAGTGTCATTTGTAGAAAATTACAGAAACAAAGATATAACATGATTATTCATACAGCACAAAAGCAACCTTACACTCATAACAAACCCCAAGAAACTATGATTGTTATTACCCTGAAGTGTCCTTCAACCCTGGGATAGAATATGAGCCTTACTGCAGGTATTTAAATCACAATACATACTCACCTATTTGGGATCATTTTCTAAGTTGTGTTTTCTGTTCTTTTTTTTTTTTTTTTTAAGTAGGCTCCATGCGCAGTGTGGAGCCCAATGTGGGGTTTGAACTCAGGACTCTGAGATCAAAACATGAGCTGAGATCAAGAGTTGGATGCTTAACTGACTGAGCTAACCAGGTGCCCCTCAGTTCTATTATTTTATGCAAAAGATCAGAAATCTGGAATTTTAATAGTTTTTGTTTTCAGTTTTTTACTTTCCACTGTAAACTCAGTTCTGGTTTCATTTAACATCCTTATGTTTCATTGTATCCGTCCATAACACAGAGTATAATCATACTACCCAATGAGCATGTGACTCTGAGAAGCAGACCTGTCATGACCCCAAAAATCAGCTCAGACAGCTGCTGGAGGCACCTCAACAGAAAGAGAAAGGGAAGAGGGCTGAAGTCACCAAGAGTTCCTTCTCTAAGGGCACAGTGGATCAAGGGCCAGAGAAAAATTAAACTTCAAAAATCCTGACTTGATAATGAAACTTTTATGATTTTTAATTTTCAGAGTGGTAAAGCAGAAAAAAGTTTAGAGGTGTATAGTGAGTCCCATCAGGGATTCCCCCAGCCTCCCTATCCATACCCTCATCTATATCCACATCATCTCTGTCTATAGCTATTCCCTTATCTACACTCAAATTCACTTCTGTATCTTCTCATCTTCCTGCCACCTCAACCCTGCAGTATGAGTAGAGTGGACAAAGAAGCGTTGGGAGTCACCGCAGCCAATGCGGGACGACCAGAACGAGCTCAGCAAGGACAGACATCACTTACCTTTACGGTATACTTCTGGGAACAGCGATAAAGGGTTCAAGTCAGTTGTTTAAGATGTAATGTAAGAGGTTTATATCAAAAGGTCTTGATTCATATACACAATGGAATATTACTCAGCCATCAGAAAGGATGGATACCCACCATTTGCATCGACATGGATGGAACTGGAGGGGATTATGCTAAGTGACATAAGTCAAGCAGAGAAAGACAATTATCATATGGTTTCACTCATTTGTGGAACATAAGGAATAGCAGGGAGGACATTAGGAGAAGGAAGGGAAAACTGGGGGGGAAATCAGAGGAGGAGACAAACCATGAAAGACCATGGACTCTGGGAAACAAGCTGAGGGTTTCAGACGGGAGGGGGGTGGGGGGATGGGTTAGCCCGGTGATGGGTATTAAGGAGGGCACATATTGCAATGAGCACTGGGTGTTATATGTAAACAATGAATCATGGAACACTACAACAAAAACTAATGATGTACTGTATGGTGACTAACATAACATAATTAAAAAAAATTTTTTTAAACAAAAGGTCTCGGTTCATAAGTGTCCTTGGAGGAGTGGCTGATTCTAGGACTGGGGTAGGAGAAATCTAATTAAGCCTGGAAAACCTTGTGTCCAAAAATGAGGAAAGACTGAGAACAACCCCAAGATGACAAGGCATGACAAAGGATGCAGGAGACAACCTAGAGGAGTTTCCAATAGCCAAAGGTGGAACAATTTGGGCAACAAAATAATGACAGTATTAGGTTATAACCTACAAAGTAAAATAAACACCCATAAGACCATACATATCAATGTAAATACATTACAAAATCACTACGAGGTGAACATCACAATATTTGTTGCAGGCAAGATCTATCCACTGATAGATACTAAAATCTGTGAGTGTAAGTTTGAGGAAAAACAAGATTTCAGCATAGTCTCAATGTATCTCCTCAAGGTTATTTATCATTTATAAAGGGAAAAATAGTAAGTTGACAGTGGAGAAAACTGACAGTGGAGACACCATCTCAATCAAGTGACCCAGGTTAACATCACCGGTAATAAAACATAACATGTGCTTTCTGAAAAGATGCACTGAGAAGGACGCACTTCACCTCTGTGGTATTGTCATCAAAAACATATAACCTCAGTCTAACTGTGGGAAAACATCAGACAAACCCCAAATGAGGGACATTCTACAAAATACTTAACCAGTATTCTCCAAAAGGGTCAAGGTCATGGAAGACAAAATCCGAGAATCTCTCCCAGATTGGAAGAAACTAAAGAGCATAACAACTACACACAGTGTGAGATTCAGGCTTAGATCCCAGAATGACAGAAAAAAGGACACTAGCAGAAGACATACCGATGGCCAACAGCACATGAAAAGATGCTCAACATCACTCAGCATCAGGAAAATACAAATCAAAACCCCAATGAGATATCACCTCACACCTGTCAGAATGGCTAAAATTAACAACTCAGGAAACAAGAGATGTTGGCAAGGATGTGGAGAAAGGGGAACCCTCTTACACTCGTGGTGGGAATGCAAACTGGTGCAGCCATTCTGGAAAACATAATGGAGTTCCTCAAAAAGTTAAAAATAGAGCTACCCTCCAATCCAGCAATTGCACTATTAGGTATTTACCCAAAGGATACAAACATTGTGATCAAAGGAGCACATGCACCCCAATGTTTATAGGAGCAATGTCCACAATAGCCAAAATATGGAAAAAGCCCACATGTCCATCAACAGATAAATGGATAAAGATGTGGTATATATACAGTGGAATATTACTCAGCCACCGAAAAGAATGAAAGCTTGCCATTTGCAATGACATGGATGGAGCTAGAGGGTATTATGCTAAGTGAAATGTCAGCCAGAGAAAGACACATATTATTTCATTCACATGAGGAATTTAAGAAATAAAACAGATGAACATAGGGGAAGGGAAGGAAAAATACAATAAGATAAAAACAGAGAGGAAGTCAAAAATTAAGAGGCTCTTAACTCTAGAAAACCAACTGAGGGTTGCTGGAGGGGAGGTGGGTGGGGGGATGGGGTAACTGGGTGATGGGCCTTAAGTAGGGCCTGGATATAATGAGCACTGGGTGTTATATGCAACTGATGAATCACTAAATTCTACCCCTGAAACTAATAATACATTATATGTTAACTAAATTGAATTTGAATAAAATATTTTTTTAAAGAAAGACACTAGTGAGAAAACAGATGAAATTCAAATAAGGTTTGTAGTTTAATTAATAGTACTGTAAAAATGCTAAAATTCTGGTTCCGATAATTGAACTACGGTTGTATAATTGTTAACATTAAGGGAATTTGGATGGAGGGTATACTTGAACTCTATGCACTATTTTTAAAACTTTTCTATACATCTGAAGTTATTGAAAATTAGAAGTTTTGTTTTTTTAAAAGCTTAGTCCAAAGTCCACTCTAGCCTGTATTAGTTCTATGACCTTCCTGGGCCCCGCTTTCCTTACTAAACAGGAAATACTATGGATGATCCCCAAGTCCATTCTAGAGAACTATAGAGTTGCTTTCTTATGCTTCTTACCCACAAGGTTGCCTTCCTTTCCTTCTGCAGACCAAATCACCATTGGCCAGTAGTTGTTGAAAGGAAGAATCTTGAAGACAGTCGTGAAATCATAATTGCGGGTCATCTATCTCTGCAGTTCAAGTTTCCAGTTTAAGGCGGAATAATAAGAGCACTTGAGAATTGTTCCTAGCTTGTTCGGGGTCAGAAGCTGCTTTAATAGATATGCCAAGAGAAGACTTACTGGCCTAAAGGAATTACTAAGAAAGAGATTTCAGTCTAGAAGAAAACATAAACCATAAACCATAAAACATAAAGAGTTTTTTTTTTTTTCAGTTAAAGAGTAGTGGAATTATGAGGGGCCATTTTGTTTCAAAGTTTCCTTAATGTCATGATTGTCTTTTTAGAATTAAAAATACATCTGGAAAAAAAATGCTTGTACTTGTAATGGATAAGCCTATTGTTGAAACTCACCACCTCTCTAATCCTAGCATCTAGGGAGAATGTCCCAGGAATGCTTTGGCAGTTAAAAAATAAATCAGTTTGGCAGAGCTCATTTCCCTTGACACCCTCCCACACACCCACAGACGCATTTCTCTTGACCACTACGGACATTCCATGCTCTCTTTTTCCAACAGTTTCCGCCTCCCTGTTCTCATTCTCCTGTGGGCCCTTCATCCCTGCAGATACAGGGCATCTAATTCAAGCATGAGTCTGAGCTCAAGAATAAATGCCTCAGACTAGGAGAGACCCCCTTTTCATGATGATTTCTAAGTTCAGCCAGGTTTTCCTTAGTTGCTAATAATCAGAAATTTTCATCCTCTTTATTTACCCACCTTTTTCTCTCATTTCAAAGTTCCACTCATCAGGGTTCTCCTTCAGTGCAACCAACAAGTGTTTTTGTTTTTTGTTTATTCCTTTTAAAGATTTTATTTTAAGTTATCTTTACATCCAACGTGGGCCTCGAACTTACAACCCCAATACTGAGTCGCATGCTCCACTGACTGAGCCAGCCAGGTGCTCCAAACAAGTATTTTTTAATACTTTGCCCCATGTGGTACATTTTCTAAGTGTTATAGGAAGTTGAGTTTGTTTTTTAAAGTTTCCTGGAAAACTTTTGCAATCAAATCTCTGTGGAATAGAAATCACCCAGGAAACTCACCAGAAGCCCATTTACAATGACTCATTTTCAGAAAAACTACCAAGACCTTTCCACCAGCCTTACCCTATGGAGTGCTTACAACCATTTGCCCCAAGGAAAGCACATGCTTTCAGAATTACTCAGCATTGTTACAGCAGTAATGAAATTACATGTTGGTGATAATGGTGTTAAGCCAGTACTTGTTGGGATTACATGACCCTTTTTCAGTTGCCTCGAGCTCCACTCACTCCGCTGGTAGCCCTCAACTCAAAGGCGGCTCCTTTGCCACCAGTGCTGGTTCTACCAGGGTGTGGCTTTAACCCATGGCTGGATTAATCCACATATCTGAAGGATTTATCCCTCTGAGCACCAAAATAAAAATATTATTTAAACTGTTCTCTATAGAATGTTCATGTATTTAGGGCGCCTGAGTGGCTCAGTCAGTTAAGTGTCTAAATTTGGCTCTGGTCATGATCTCAGGGTCCCAGGATTGAGTCCCAAGTCAGGCTCCACACTCAACAGGGAGTCTGCTTCTCCCTCTCCCTCTGCCCCTCTCCATGCTCTTGCTCTCTCTCACACACCCTCTCTCTCTCTCAAATAAGTAAATAAAAATCTTTTAAAAATAATAATAGTATCCAATCTCCATCATTACCTAAAAAATGTTTCTAATATTTAATTTGTTTCAATCAGGATCCAAACAAGGGCTACATATTTCATTGGGTTGCTAGATCGCTTCAGTCTCTTTTAGTTGATAAGTGTCCCACCTCTCTCTTTTATTCCTTGTAATTCGTTTATTGCAGAAACCAGGGTATTTACCTTATAGTGTTTACAACATTCTAGAATTTGTTGTAAAAACCACGCTAAGGGTATATATGCATTATCTCATTTAATATTCTCAAAAACTCTGAGTGGGCACCATTATGGTTCCCATTTTACAGATTGGGAAATTGAGCTTCAGGAAAACTACCTTGTGGAACCAAGAACTCGAATCCAGCTCTGTCAGACTCTGAAGCCCATCATTTCCATTCTGTGCACAGCTTCTCTTCATCACCTTTTCCATATCGTTCCTCAAGCTGAAGTGAGAGCTGGTTAGGAACCCTTAAGTAGACGTGGATGTGGCTGTGAATGGAAGTTTGGAGTTAAGTACTGGGAGCCAGATAGATAGCCTTGGCCTTTGTTAGCAGCACATCGTAACTGCTGACTCAAGACGCTTAGTTTGGGGCAAAAGAATGAAGCCTTATTCACTGATACTCTTCTGCCACCCCCAAGCAAAAAAGGAGGAAAAAAAAGTCAAAGGCCATAGGCTAAAAGTCATAAATGAACTTACTGAAGCCTAGCTGGACTCATGGAGATCATTTCCATGCTCAAGACCCAAGCTGGTTTCTGATGGCCGGTGGCAACAAATCTAAATGTTTAACCTCTCATATAAATAAATAAAATCTTTAAAAAAAGAATGTTCATGTATTTACCCATTCTTGCATCTAAAATAGAGTGCACTGCATATAATTTAATATTTCTGGATGAACCCTATTGTGAAATGTGATGCCCTATTCCTAGGGGAATGTATAGTATTGTCCAATTTTTTTCCTAGGTTATACTTTCAGTTTTTCTTTTTCTCCTTTACTGTCAAGGTATCAGCCTACTCACTGTTACCAATGTGCCAGCCTGTGTACTTTTCAGCTACTTCTAATCTGATGTTGGCTTAGGAATGAAATATCTGGGATCTTACATGGCATGTAAAATAAGAGTCTACAGAGCCAGAGGAAGACATAACCTCTTATATTATTAACATACATGAGCTTCGAGTATGATTCAGAAGAAGTGAAGGAAGCTAGAAAGAAAATAAAATGACGCATTGGACTTGATTATTGAAAGTGTCTCTTGTGAGCCGCCAAGCTACAAAAATATAAGACTATAACATTCTTGGGGAGCCTGGGTGGTGCAGTCGGTTAAGCATCTGACTCCCGGTTTCAGCCCAGGTTGTGACCTCGGAGTCATGAGATCGAACCCCATGTAGGGCTCCATGCTCCGCACGGAGTCAGTTTTTAGGATTCTCTCTCCTTCTCCCTCTGCCCCTCCCCGCTCCTCTCTCTCTCTCTAAAATAAATAAATAAATAAATAAATAAATAAATAAATAAATAAATAAATCTTTAAAAAATAACATTCTTTCATTGAGGTATATTTCATGTACAATAAAATGCATAGATCTTCAGTGTATAGTTTAGTAAGTGTTGACACATGTATACATACCCATGTGATCCCATTACTCAAAGCAAGATGTAGAGCATTTTCACCACCCCAGAAGCTTCCTTGTGCCCTTTCAAGCCTATGTCTTCTTCCTGTCACCACACGCATACACAGAGGCAGCAGTTGTTCTGATTTCTATTGTTATGGATTCCTTCACCTGCCCTTGAACTTCACATGAATGGAATCATACAATATATACTCTTCTATATCTGATGTCTTTAGTTCAGTATAATGTTTTGCAGGTCCCCGTTGTTGCACATATCTGTGGTTCATTCGTTTTTATTGTGAAGTAGTAGTCCGTTGCCCAAATATAGCACAATTTGTTTATCCATTCTTCTGTTGATGGAATTTGGAATTCTACTTTGGAGCTCTAATAAATGAAGCCTTATTAATTTAAGTATACGTGTTTTGGTGGGCATATGTTTTTATCACTCTTGGAACAAGAGTGGAATTTTTAAAATAGGCCCCATCTTACCACTTATTTTTGTAATGACTTATATACATATTCATTCCTTACATGTTATTGCTTGGCTTTTAAGTTTTAGGACTAACCTATAGACAAAGAAAGTGAAATGAAACTTAGTTCTAGAAAAAAGAGTGGAGAAATGAGCATGATAGGTCAAAGGAACAGCACCCGCAAAGGCCCCAAGGAGGAAAATATTTGATGTAATTGAGGATCTGACTGAAAGGCATGTGGCTGGAGCATAATGTTTGAAGGAAATAGTGATTGGAGATGAAGCTGGGGAGGATGGCTGGGGTCAGAACATGCACGGTTTAATAGGCTGCTTTTAAGCATGCTAGAATTTATCTTAAGTGCATCCAACCAATGATTCTACGAAGCCAAGTAATATGGTCCCTTGTTCTCTGTGTCAGAGATGGAAGTATAGATGGAGAAGAAGACGGATTTCCAGAAGTAAAGTTCAGGGGAGATGCACATGGCCTTAGGGTATAGATGGAGAAATATGGGCATATGCGAGACATATTTTGGAAGTAGAATTTGAGCTCATGACACCCACCAAATGAATTTCCATGTGAAAAATTGAGCAAAATTTAAATAAATTTCCAAGCACCATTTTTGAAATCTTTAATTTATCATTTTTTTCTTTGAGCTGATTTTCTCTGAGTCATTAAAAGGTATTGCCAGGACAGATCAAAGAAATGAGGCTAAGGAGAAAAGGTAAATAAAAAGCCTTCTCTCCATGTTAATAAGCTTTTCCCAACCTTCTGATAGTTATGTATTTTTCAAAGTAGGTCACTTGTTCACTTGTATCAGAAGCACTTGGGGCTGATTGTTTTAAGTGTGCATTCCTGGATTCAACCCTAGACCTATTGAATCTCAATGTCAAGGAGGTTAGGGGTGGGGATTTGCATTTTAAACTAATTCCCCAGAAGATTATGAAGTATCGCTCTATGCTTCGCCAAAGCAGTAACAGCCATCATTCTGTACTAGCCTCAATCCCTTTTGCTGTTGGATGAGTTGGATATACGAGGTCTTGATGAGTTCAAACTATTACACAGTAATATTAGAGAAAGCATCTCAGATAATTGAAGGGAAGTATTGAGAAGTAAACATTCAGAGTCACTTTTCCCAGCATAGACTATCTAAAAATGCTACTGCAAAGAAAAAAATCTAAATATGCTACTGCAAAAGGCATATTTTTAAAAGATATTTATTTATTTGAGAGAGAGAGAGAGAGTGCATGCATGAGTGGGAGAGGCAGATAGAGATGCAGAAAGAATCTCAAGCAGATTCCACACTGAGCATAGAACCCCACAGCAGGTGGGGGAGCTCGACGAGGGGTTCAATCTCACAACCACGAGATCACGACCTGAGCTGAAACCAAGAGTCAGACACTTAACCGACTGAGCCACCCAAGTGCCCCTGCAAAAGTCATATTTTTAAAAGGTACGTTGGGCTAAAACTAAGGTAACTAGTAAGAGGACCAGAAAGAAAAACAAATCCAAAGGAAAAGCTAATGTTTGTGCTGGTCCTGGTGGCTGGAACATTCAGGGAACCAGGACACAAAGCCTAAGAACTGAGCAGGTGGAAGTCAGACTGTACCTCCACATAAAGTTAGGCCACAGAGGACATCTCAGTGAATGAATCTGATCATCCACCATACTACTGTTAGTTGTGAGTCTGTTTGGAGGGAATATTGTGAATAAATTTGCAGTGAGTCCTTTTGTGTGTGTGTGGGGGGGTAAGCCTCCTTAGACACCACTCCGAAGTCACACATCAGGGAGGCAGGTATAACACAGCAGCTAAGAGCGTGAGCTGTGGAGGAAATTGCTGGGGGTATGATCTTGACTCCGTCATTTTCTCAATGTGACCTTGGACGAGCTCTTTAACCTCCTTGGGTCTCGGTGTCCTTGTCTGAAGACACATAGCTCACAAAATTGGTGTAACAATTAAATTATGTAATACACGTCAAGTGCCTTCACCAGTGCCTCACACATAGCAAATTCTCAACAAATACAAGCTGGGATTACTTGCACTGGTGCCCTCACAGCAAATGCAAAGCAGACTAGTCTCTTTGGACTTAACCTTTTAATGTCCAAATCACACCCATTTAGCTCAAGTATTTGGAAATAAAAACAGTGGCCCCTAATTCTGGTATAAACATTGGCAAGTTATTTCTTTAACATCCTAGCACACCATAAGTATAAATAGCATATGGTCTCGCAGCTACTTCTCCATAGAAGTGCAATTCCACACATTAATTTCGGGGCCTGGTTTATTCCAACAGGATCTAGTCCCTCCCTCTTGTCCTCCGCTCTCATCTCCTGCCATTGGCCCATCACTGACAACTCTGGAGATAACTGCCTCGGTGTGGCTTCTAGCCCATCCAAAATGCAATGATTCCCCAATCCTGCTGTGGCTATTTCTTACCAGATTGACTTCTTTCATGCTTTCTGACATTCTGTTTTGCCAAGCCTGTATAACTTCTACATAAAGTCAGCAAACAGCTGTCGATTTTTATAGTCACCACACCCTCTCAAACTCTAGAAAACAAATTCCCTAAAAGCAAATTCTGTGTTTTAAAATTGCTTTTAAATGGAAAACAATCTTCTTCTTTCACTTGAGCTGTGTCTTACGGGATGGGTCATTAATCTTAAACTAAGTAATAGGACTTTGGATAGGTTATGCTGGCACTGTTAGTGCATCCTGCATTATATGTATCTAGTAATTACCAATGTCATAAGCTAGAAAGGAACATTCAAAACTGAAAAATGGTATCAGAGATCTAGGACATTCTTTTTCTTCTCCAAAAGTTTCCATTAGTCTTAAACTAGATTTTAAATATGGAAATTAAGTTAAAATTATTCCTTAACGAATTTTCTCTTTTGACTCATATAACTTTCAAACCATCATTATTTATGAATATCACCTCATGAATCCTCGGAATCAACTGGGTTTTAAAAAGTTAAGTCAAGCAAACAACGTTGTTATAATGTTACTTTTTACAACTGTGAGCAAGGAACCCATAGCATGTCCCTGCTCCTCTTGTATTTTGGAAGGAATTTTTCCTATAAAATCCCAGACTTGAAATGTAAATCTTTTTTTCCGACATGCATAAACCAAAGTTTAATCTAATAAATAAGGGTGACAAGTTACTGATTGAGAACACAACACAAAATCAACAGAAGAACTGTCTTTTAATAACAAATGGCTCGAAACAGCCAAAGTCCAACCTACATAAAACATTGCTCTGCCTTAATCTGCTTGAACAAGAAGTTCCAGTTGGAAAGCATTTACTGTGGGGATTGTGCTAGAAGGACAGGAACATCTGGACTCTGCAGTGGTAGAGTAGAAACAGATGGTGACTTCACGGAAGGAGAACTGTGGCCCTTTGACTACCAAGAACTGTTCATCCTATGTTTTCCCTTGTTTTCCTAATATACAGGAAAATATAATCAGGAAAACAAGAAAACCATTTCAGTGTCTCTATCTAATTAGCTTCGAAAATATTTTATTTTTCTAGAACCCTCTAAAGAAATTGTACATTTGTATCACGGGGTGTCACAGCAATAAAGAATTGAATGTCAATCAAAATATCATTAAAGATCACATTCTTAGGGCACCTGAGTGTCTCAGCCAGTTGAGTGTCTGGCTCTTGATTTCAGCTCAGGACATGATCTCGGGATCCTGAGATCAAGCCCTGCATCAGGCTCTATGCTCAGCGGGGTGTCTGCTTCTCTTCCCCCACCCCCCCACCCCCGCTCCTTCAAATAAACAAATAAATCTTAAAATCTCTAAAAGAAAATCACATTGTTATCTTTATACCATGAATATTTCATTGGGTTTTGAATGCCAGCTAGTGCTTTATTTGCTACCTCCCACCACCCTCACCCCCCCTTAAATAAAAGGCAAACAGCTACAACATAGTTTATTGTGTGTATATGAACTTTGGAGCCTGACTACCTGTGTTCGAATCCTGACTCAGATGCTCACCAACTGTGCCCTTGGGCAAACAAGTTATTCAACTTCTTTGCACCTCACTTTCTTCGTCTGTAAACTGAGAATAATATGTTCTAGAGTTGATGTGAGAATGAAATGAATTAATTCAATACATGTAAGCACCTAAACAATGCCAGCACACAGTAGGCACTCAATAAATGTTAGCTGTTTTTATTTTATTAAAATCTCACAGCAGACCCTTCTTGAGGCTGATGATTTCTAGATGATGAAGTTACTATCCTTCTTGTCAGTGTCCAGTGTGATAGGAAATCATGTGCTGCCTCGGGGACCAGTGGAAAGGACTAGCCAACACTCATTCTTCCTCAGCGGGAGCGATGGTTGTGTCACCCTGAGCGGGTCCTTACTCTGGGAGCCTCCCACGGCCATGCGAATTCAGCGAGTTGCCTTATACCTGTGCACCTCGGCTGCTGCAGAGAGCTCACACAGGAAGCATTCCTGACTGGAAAGATGCATATCTGTAAGGTCCTCTGGGAAATTACTCACAGCTAGCCCTTCTTTTCTAAGTTTCCACAAGTTACAGCCATCAACAAAGCTCTTCAGATAAACTAGATAAAGAAATGATACCCATCGGTTCTGAAAGCTTGGTTAAGCCAAATTTGAAGACTAAATTCACATCTAGGCTGGTTTGATGCCTGAAGGATGTCTTCCTCTGGTTTCTGCTTCCTCTAAGCCCGGGGTTCCTGCCTTCAGGGGTCTCATGGGTTATGTAAATGAGTGAAGCAAGGTAATAGGGAGTGTTAGGAACTGTGAAAAACTGGACCGTAGAGGCTCTGTGAAAAGGACTCTAACTTAAACTTTTTGTCTAATATTTATCTGTAGACCAAAGTCAATCCTTAGGCAACCAGACCTCAGCTTTGGTTTTTGTTTTTTAATTGGTATACCTAGCCAAAAGGGGTGTACTTTGACTGGTATTTAGTCTTTTTATTTACCGTAGCTTTATGCAGTTCTTTGCTGTACTACTCTTCCTATATTCTATAAGTAGTATCCGGAGTTATTCAGTGCCCAGAGTTAAGCCCCACTGGTTGTAAAAACTCGAGAAGACCCACTGATTTTCAAAGCCAAATGTTATTATAGAGACTCATCTTCCCAGGGCCGGTACCCCCATGTATGGGTATCCGGTGTAGGGTCTGCAACTCTCCCGTCTCTGTGCTTGCAGGGCCCCTCCTATTTGTGGTTAGTCTTACCAGGAGTTTTGGTCCCAACCACGTCTCCACCCCACCTACCCTTTTCAGTGTGGCCTCCTCTCTATGATGAACTGTGCAAAGTCTGTTCTGTCAGTCTTCGTTTTCAGAGTTAGTGGCTCTGATGTGGCTATTATCTCATTGTGTCCATGGGACAAGGTGAGCTCAGGATCCTCCTGTTAGGTAGAAACTTGACCTGAGCAGTGGAAAGAATGCCCAAAGACAGAGTCCTAAATCCTTGAAGGGGAATGCTAGACATGGAAGCTGGAGACAAGGACAGTGATAAACGAGCTACACATTAGAAGTCGGGGGACACAACATCCTGACCTTGTGGCTTCCAAGACCTTGGAGCTGACAGATCAAGAACCTCAGGTGTGGAGCATGCGCTCTCCTCCTCCACCTCTGCCCCAGGGTAACCCCTAGACTCATTATAATGCATTTGCATTGTGAGTACAGCCCCACCCTACAGAGAAAGGCTGCCAAGACTGTTCTGATACAAACCTCAACCAGTCAAAAACTCCCCCTCCAACCTGTGGGAGGAGTCCGCCAGATGACTGGAAGTTATCTTTAGAGACCACCCCACTGTACGGTCACAGCTCCTGCCAGACCAGAGAGACGCAACAAATATCCAATCCCCAAACAACCTAGGGCTATTCCAAACCTGGGAGGAACCTGCCGGCTCTCCCACCTTGAGAGTGTACTTTCGCTTTAATAAACTGTTTTGTGCTTGCTACTTTCCTTCTGGCTGTCTTTATTTGAGCATGGATCCCCATGTAGAGCTTTTCGTGGGGAATCCAAGGACTGAGACCTCCATTCACACATTGCAGACTCTCCCACCAGTAACACTCCTACTCCACCATCTTCCCAGAAATCCCCAAGATGTTTATTCAGAATTGGCCTTTCTTCTCCTGCACAGTCTAACAACGATGCTAACACCACACTCCTCTTGCAGCTCTCTGCAATAAGACACTACTCAGGGATATGGCTAGCTGCTCCTAGGAGCTAGTTAAAGCTCTACCCAGTGGAGTAACTGCAGTCATTCAACTTTCATTCAACAGGTTATTTACGGAGTGCCTACTCTGAGCATAACCAAACATCACAAAGGCAGCCAGGCAGGTTTTTCTATTTTTCAGCCCCTATTTTACTAAAAGGATTTGGATTTAGCAAATCATGCCATCACTTTCCTTTCTTATTTCTTTAGATAAACTGTGGCCTTCCCATTTATCAGAAGCAAAACATTTTTTACTTCTTACTTATAAGTAAAATCACAGTAAATCTGTTTCTAATCTTGCCATTTCCGAGCCTGCTCTAAAGTTGTTCTGAACTCTGTTCAAGTTGCCTCAGCCAATGCACATGAAGGCCCAGATACTCTATTCAACCATATGCCGAGGATTATACGGCTTTTTCTTCCTTGTAGGGTTTACAATCTAAAAGGACCACCTGTGACTCTGGTAGACATAAAACGAATACACAGAACTATAATTGCAACACAAAAACATGAAATACACAGAGCTGGGCTTGGAATGGTAAAGCTTGGTTGTCATAGCAGAGCTGTGGCTGTTACTTTAGTTCCACTCATATCTTTTGTTTGAATTCAAGTTGTTCCTCTCCTCATTTTAGAGCTGAGGAAACTGAAGCCTGACCAGTTAAATGTTCTGCAAAGTCCCCCCAGAGCCAAGAGAGACCTCGGGCTCCTGATAGGTTGTTCTCTGCAGTGCACATGGATAGCTTCCTTCTTTCTTCATTTAGTAACTGGGGCCCAATTCTGGACCATTCAAAGCGCATTTCAGGAACGTATTAGATTAAGAATATCATGTTAAATGTGAGAGGATGATGAGTGTTCTTTTTGTTCAATTTAATAAAGTTGATCGAAATCTGTGTGCCAGCCACTACCCTGAGCTCTCAGGTAACAAAGTTGATTTTCTTGAGGAAGACAAACATGTGAGAAACAAATCCCACTATGTTATCAGAGCTCCGGGGTGGGGGTGGGGGGGCACACAGAGGAAGTTCCTGGGAATCTCTGCCTGGAAATATCAGGGACGACCTAAGTAGGAGTTCACTAGATGGACAAAGCATGGAAGGGCATCTGTGCATCAGGAATAGCATTGCAAAGTCTAGTAAATGAAAGTTGTGGCTTCTTTAAGGAACTGCACACAATGAATAGGATATTTGTGTCAATGTAGGAAATCTATGCCAGATCTTGAATGGTCTTCCATACCATGCTAAGAAGTTTGAATGATTTATTTTTTTGTTGTTGTTTAAGATTTTATTTATTTATTTAACAGAGAGAGACAGCAAGAGAGGGAACACAAGCAAGCGGAATGTCAGAGGGAGAAGCAGGCTTCCCGCCAAGCAGGGTGCCTGATGCGGGGCTTGATCCCAGGACCCTGGGATCATGACCTGAGCCGAAGGCAGACGCTTAATGGCTGCGCCACCCAGGCGCCCCAGAAGTTTGAATGATTTCTGTACACAGTTGGAAGTCACTAAAGAGGACTCCGTAAGGGGAGCGTCACGGTCAGATTTGCATTTTAAAAAGAATGCTCTGGCTGCTGTGTGTCACATGAATTACAGAAGGGCAAGACGGAGGTAGGGGAATTTTAGAAAATTAATGAAACAGTACAAGCAAGAAATTATAAGGCAGTGCAATAAGGCTAGAAAACAGGGATAACACCGATATAGTTTTTGATGACCTTCTGGATGCAGGAAACTGGTGAAAGAAAGGAGTTCAGTCATTCCTAAGTTTCTGACCTGAGAAGAGGAGTCAGTTCGGTAGTGGAGCAGTTTGGGAAGAGAAATGGATGTGTTGGCATCCAGGTTGGGATGACCATTCTGGAGGTAGGAGCATGGCCAAGAGCTGGAAATACATGTTTGAGAATTTTCATCTTCTCGATGGTTGTTGAAGCCCTGAGTGTGCGTAAGGCTGTCTGGAAAAGTGTGGAAAGTGAAGAGTAAAGTAACAAGGACAATACCAGGAGGACCAATATTTAAGAGTAAGAAGAAGAAAAGAAGCTGACAAAGGGAAATAAGAAGTGGTCTGAAACTGGAAGGCCACCCAGGAGAGTATGTGGTCATGGAAATAAGGGGAAACAAGTGTCAAATGTCACCAATGGGCCAAGTGGGACACCACCTGAAAAGGAGAAAATGAGTTTAGAAACAAAAAGTCATGTATTTGTTCAAATTGGTGAATATGCACTAAGCATGTATTAGGTACACATGGTATTCAAGGCACTGAGGTGAACGAGTAGAAGATAAAAATCCCTTCATCTAGTCTTACTTCTAGTGAGGGGCACAGACAATGAACAAAAAAATATGTGAAATTTTAATAGATTGTTTAAGTACTATGCAGAAATGTGGAACAGGTAAGGAGGTCCAGAGTTGGGTCTAGGAGAGTTGTGGCTGCAGTGTAGGATAGGGGGGTTAAAATGGTTTTGGGAACAAGTACAAAGACCTTGTCAGAAGAGTGACTTTTATTGCAGTTGGTTTCAATCTCATGAGGGTAAAAACCAGATGGCAATGAATTAAAGAGTGACTGGGAAGGGAGGAAGGAAGGAAGGAAGGAAGGAAGGAAGGAAGGAAGGAAGGAAGGAAGGAAGGAAGGAAGAAAGGGTTGATGAAAGAGAAGGTAATGGAGTGAGTAGGTCTTTAAGAAGTCTGCTGCTACAGGGCAGAGATGAGATGCTAAGCACAGGTAGAAGGGACAGGAGAAACATAGACAAAGAAGGGTCTGGAAATGAAGAGTTTTGTAGTTTGGAGGTGAGGAAGTGGGGCTGCAAAGTTGCACAACTCCAGGGACACCGTTCACTTTCAGGGACTGTCTGTGGGACTACTGCTCCCTCGTGTTGTGAAACGGGGTGTTCCAACTCACCTCCCCCACTAACTCCAAATTTGCCATGAATTAAGTAGCAAGAACACCTGTTTTCAAAAGAGAGACCACAGGGGTATCCTGGAAGGTTTCAACTGGCTGGAACACAGAGTATAAAGAAATAAAAATGTAAAATGTATCAAAAGAGCTGGTGTCCATAGAAATGAAATCTGAATCCAAAGACAAAAAATGGTGGCCAAGTAGCTTTGAGAGCTTGGAGGACAGTTGGGTCACACACTGGACGCTTCACTCACATCATCTCACTTAATGTTACCAGCAGTCTGGCAAGGAGAGATTATTCTTGCTTTACGGATGAGAAAACTGAAGCCTGCAGCACTGAGGTACCATGTACAAGTTCACACAGCTGGGAGGTGACAGAGCCAAGACTCTGGAGACACTGAACTTTCCCCTGCAACATGCTGCTTGAGATACAAAAAGAAATGGGATACGATCCCTGCTCTCAGCTCTCACACCCTATTGGGAATAAAAACATATAAATAACTATAAAACAATGAGATGAATGCAAAACTGGTTTCTGAGCAAAGTGCTGTGGGAATATAGGCTTGTAAATTCTCCCAGGCAGTTGTATATTTATGGCTAGCCAGGAGGGAGAATAGGAATGATAAAAGCAAAATATTAATAAATTCTCATGATGATACAATGAGTATCCTTCAATGCCACTTTATTTTAAAATGTGCATCCAATAGTTATCATTTAGAATCAGCAATTTCTTTTTTTTTAAAGATTTATTTATGTATTTGAAAGGGGGGTGCAGAGGGAGAGGGAAAGAGACTCTCCAGCAGACACCCCACTGAGCGCAGAGCCTGATGCGGGGCTCAATCTCACAACCCTGAGATCATGAACCTGAGATCATGACCTGATCCAAAATCAGGTGTTGGGATAGGCTGGTGATAGGTAGTAAGGAGGGCACGTATTGCATGGTGCACTGGGTGTTATACGCAAGTAATGAATCATGGAACTTTACATCAAAAACTAGGGATGTACTGTACGGTAACTAATATAATATAATAAAAAATATTATTTAAAAAAATCAGGTGTTGGATGCTTAACAGACTGAGCCACCCAGGCACCCAGAATCAGCAATTTCTTAAGATTGTATGTGATTGGTTACTATGAGCCTTATACGCAGGTTTTAAAAACAAACAGTTTAAGACTCATACATTGAAAGTGAAGAGCTTCAAAAATCAAAACCTTCACATTCTGGGTAAAGAATGAGGGAAATAAGAGTATAAACGTATAGATATAAATATAGATCTTATTTTTGCATAAAGAAACACTGGAAGGACAAATCAGAAACCTCTTAAGGAGGGGTGTGAGGAATGGGTTAGAAGGGATAGGGAGGGAAGTGAGACTTTTCTGAGTATAAATTTTTATAGTTTTATTTGTGATCCATATAAATGTTTTATATATTTAAAAAAGAAACAAAAGAATCATAAAATGAAAAACAGACGTGAAACAGGGGCGCCTGGGTGGCTCAGTTGGCTTAAGCTTCTGCCTTCAGCTCAGGTCATGATCCCAGGGTCCTGGGACTGAGCCCCCCATTTGGGCTCCCTGCTTAGGAGGGAGTCCTCTTCCCCCTCTGCCACTCCTCCTGCTCATGCTCTCTCTCTCTCTTGCTCTTGCTCCCTCTCAAATAAATAAAAATAAAATCTTTACAAAAAATTTTAAAAAACAGACTGAAACAAATCGACCAAACTATGTGTCAAATTGGTAAGATAACCACACAGGGATAAGAATTTTGAATGAATTTTTGAACACAATGCTCTATTTGTATACCTTACTGCAATATATTCTAAGGGCAAATGGAATTTTGAAGGTATCTTAAACTTCATCCTATACTTTTACTTTGAGTTGCAATTATAAACTTTTCAAGACCACTTTGTGTATCTTATAGATAAAGCAAATACATATTTTGATATTTTCAGGAACCAAGAGGTGTAGCATAAGAAAAATGGTATACAAATATATTATAGGAGTTTTAAAATGTAATAATGTTAAAATCTAAATTGATCTATTCATCAAAGGACACAATCAACAGGTCAAAAGGCAACTTAAAGAATAGAAGAAAATATTTATAAATTATGTATCTGATAAAGGATTAATATCCAAAATATATAAAGAACTCCTACAACTCAACAACGATAAAACAATATAACCTTATTTTAAAATGGGCAAAGGTTTTGAATAGACATTTTTCTTTTTTTTTAATGTTTTTTTTATTATATTATGTTAGTCACCATACAGTACATCCCTGGTTTCTGATGTAAAGTTCGATGATTCGTTAGTTGCATATAACACCCAGTGTACCATGCAATACGTGCCCTCCTTACTACCCATCACCGGTCTATCCCATTCCCCCACCCCCCTCCCCTCTGAAGCCCTCTGTTTGTTTCTCAGAGCCTATAGTCTCTCATGCTTCATTCCCCCTTCTGATTACCCCCCCCATCATCATCCCTTTCTTCCCCTACCAATCTTCCTAGTTCTTATGTTCCGTAGATGAGAGAAATCCTATGATAATTGTCTTTCTCTGCTTGACTTATTTCACTTAGCATTATCTCCTCCAGTGCCGTCCATGTTGCAGCAAATGTTGAGAACTCGTTCTTTCTGATAGCTGAGTAATATTCCATTGTATATATGGACCACAACTTCTTAATCCAGTCATCTGTTGAAGGGCATCTCGGCTCCTTCCACGATTTAGCTATTGTGGACATTGCTGCTATGAACATTGGGGTGCATATGGCCCTTCCCTTCACTACGTCTGTATCTTTGGGGTAAACACCCAGTAGTGCAATGGCTGGATCATAGGGTAGCTCAATTTTTAACTTTTTAAGGGACCTCCACACTGTTTTCCAGAGTGGCTGTACCAACGTGCATTCCCACCAACAATGTAGGAGGGATCTCCTTTCTCTACATCTCCTCCAGCAATTGTTGTTTCTTGCCTTGTCGATTTTTGCCATTCTAACTGGCGTAAGGTGGTATCTTAGTGTGGTTTTGATTTGAATTTCCCTGATGGCTAATGATTTTGAACATTTTTTCATGTGTCTGTTGGCCATTTGTATGTCCTCATTGGAAAATATATTCTCCCATTCCGTGGGCTGCCTCTTAGTGTTTTTAATTGTTTCCTTGGCTGTGCAGAAGCTTTTTATCTTGATGAAGTCCCACGTGTTCATTTTATATTTTGTTTCTCTTGCCTTTGGGGATGTGTCATGAAAAAGGTTGCTTTGGCCAATGTTGTAGAGGTTGCTGCCTACGTTCTCCTCTAGGATTTTGATGGATTTCTGTCTCACATCGAGGTCTTCCATCCATTTGGAGTTTATCTTTGTGTATGGTGTGAGAGAGTGGTCAAGTTTCATTCTTTTGCATGTAGCTGTCCAATTTTCCCAGCACCATTTATTGAAGAGACTGTCTTTTTTCCACTGAATGTTTTTTCCTGCTTTGTCAAAGATTAATTGCCCAAGGAGCCGAGGGTCCATTTCTGGGTTCTCTATTCTGTTCCATTGGTCTATGTGTCTGTTTTTGTGCCAGTACCATGCTGTCTTTGTGATCACAGCTTTGTAGTACAGCTCGAAATCCGGCATTGTGATGCCCCCAGCTTTGTTTTTCCTTTTCAACAGTTCCTTGGCAATTCGGGGCCTTTTCTGGTTCCATACAAATTTAAGGACTATTTGTTCCAGTTCTTTGAAAAATGTCATCGGTATTTTAATCAGGATATGAATAGACATTTTTCTAAAGAATATATATGCATGACCAATAAGCATGTAAAAAGATGTTCAATATCACTAATCATTGGGGAAATGAAAATCAAAACCACATTGAGATATCACCTCACACCCTTTAGGATGGGTATTGCTAAAAAAAAAAAAGAAGAAGAAGAAAGAAAATAAGAAGTATTGGTGAAGACGTAAAGAAATTGGAACCCTTGTGCACACTGTTGGTAGACATGTAAAATAGTGTAGCCTCTATGAAAAGCAGCATGATGGTTCCCCCCAAAATTAAACAGAATTATCATATAATCCTGCAATTCCACTTCTGGGTATATACTCAAAGGAATCAAAAGTAGGGTTTTGAAGAGATACTTGCACATCCATGTTCACAGCAGTATTCGCAGTAGTCAAGCAAATTGAATGTCCATCAACAGATGAATGGATAAACAATATGTGGTCTATACATATAATGGAATATTATTCAGCCTTAAAAAGAAAGGAAATTCTGGCTCATGCTGAAACATGGATGAACCTTGAAGACGTTATGTTAAGTAAAATAAGCCAATTTAAGGCAAATACTGTATGATTTCACTTATATGAGGCACAAGAGTAGGTAAATTCATAAAGACAGAAAATAGAATGGTAGTTGCCAGGGCCTGGGAGGGGGGAAAGGAAGGAACAAGGAGTTATTTAACAAATGCAGAGTTCCAGTTTTACAAGATGCAAAAGTTCTGGAGATTGATTGCACAATAATGTGAATATACTTAACACTAGTGAACTGAGCAGTTAAAAATGGTTAAGATGGTAAATTTTATGTTATAGGTATTTCTCCACAGTTTTTAAAAATCTGAATCAAAATAGCATTATGACCTCATGATTTTTAAAAATTTAATTCTCAGTGCTGTCCTTCAAAAGGGTCAGAAGCAAGGGGACCCTTGACCTTGTTTTCTTAAATATTATTTCCCACCAAAAGGAACCAGAACTTTTTAAAGAAATGGCTGATTTCAGCCCTGGGCAGAGAAACACAAGTTGAACCCAGAATATCTTAATGTGCCAAAAAGCAAGGAAGTTCTAAATTAGAAAGACTAACAGGGATGTGCCAAAAGGACAGAGGATCCAGTATGAAGAGGGTCCTGCTGGACAGATTCAAGCATTTTGGACATTAAACAGAATGTTTAATTTTAAACTGATTATAAACTATTAAATTTTTTAAAACTCTATGAGTTCAGAGATATAAAAATTATTATACTAATGACTTACTTTAAAATTTGATAATTAAAGGGGAAACTGTTAGGTATTTATCCTACTTTTTGTAAGGAACTGTAGTTCATTCTCAGTGGATGAGGGGAAACCCTACCAAAAACACAATTGATAAATGTGAAAAAAATAATAGAAACAGAAAATCGCTATTTTGCTACCTCCAACAAACTGGTTGATTTAGGCAAAGATTACAAAGGGAATCTAAAACCATTTGGTAAAGTGTTTTGGGGGAAAAAGATGTTGACACAGTGCCGGTGTATCACCCACAGATTACTTACTAATTGCAAAGGGAAACATCAAGAACCGAGAAAAATCTGAGAAAACCCTACTTGCGAACAAATTAGCCTGCCAGTTTTGGATGCCTTAGTGAGGGATCATTCCTCAAAATGTATCAGCATTTTTGTGCTGGTTTCCCCAAAATCCACAGGGAAAAGCAAAGAGGGCCAGATGAGGCCACACACTGTAAATTGTATAACAATAAAAGAACCTTGAGCTTAGGGAACCCTAATTTTTTACACTAGACAGTAAGCATGCCTGCCCTTGGCTGCAAAGGGAGAAATGATTTGTACCTTCCAAGGCTATTCAAACTTCCTTGAAAAGAGAGTTGGGAGGGTGGGACTTGTGGGGGGGGATGCAGTCATGGCCTTGCTTACCAAAGTTGTGCAGAAAAGTGAGAGACCGTGGAGCATTGTCTCCTCATATGTACTTACAATAGAGAGGTCTGGCCATTGCCACCTTAATCAAGTGTCCAAACCTAGCATCATTAATAATAGAACACTTGTGCCTTCTGATGTGATGCAATACAAAATACCCAAACTCCTATGAGTCTTCAGCTGAATCTAATCAAGTCTTTAGATGTAACTTCGAAGTTACAAGAAATACGGGGAATAGAGGAACAAGTTACCACCACCAGGAAGCAGTCAGAGAAATCTGCATGGGACAAGGCAAGCGACCCAATTTAAAAGAGCAGTGTCATTTTTATTTGTTTTTTCTATTTTTCGTGGCGGGGGGGAGAGAAAGGGAATGTGTGCAAGTGGTGGAGAGGCGCAGAGGGAGAGGGGGAGAGAGAATCTTAAACAGGCTCCATACTGAGGGATCAAGACCCTGAGATCACGACCTGAGCCGAAATCAAGAGTCAGATGCTCAACTGACTCAGTCACCCAGACACCACAAGGCAATGTCATTTTAAAAACATACTCTATGTTTTTAATCTAGGGTAAGAGAAGATATAGGGACAATCTAGGGTAAGAGAAGATATAATCAAATGAGATGTGTGAATTTTGATTGGATTCTGAATCAGAAATAGTTACTTTGGGAACAATTGAAATCTGAATATGGACTGGAAATTAGCTATTTTAGGGGATTGTTTTCTTAGGGGTGATAATAATATGGGTTTTGTAGAAGAATGTCCCTCTTGGAAGACACATTTTGAAGGGGCATGCAACATAGTTTCAAACTGGCAACACACGCCCACACAGACAAGACTGAACTATAGGAAATTGTTTCTATTCAACATTTGTAATATTCTATTACAATTTCATATGGTTCAACTTAACAGATAAATAAAACATGTATGGCAAATGTTAACAACAGTACTTGAAGTCTCGTGGTGGATAGATGAGTGCTACTGTACATTCTTTTAACTCTTCTGATTTGAACATTTTATTAATAAAATCTTGAAGAAAAAAAACCAACCAAATAAGAAAACAGGTAACAGTTTGAATGAAAATTCAGGGAGGAAGTGAATCCTGCCTTTGCCACTTAGTAGCTATAGGACAGCAATGAAGCTGAGAGAAGGTTCTTGGGAAGGGAAGCGGAGGGGCATTGGGAGAGGCTTTCGTCTATCCATACCCTCCGTGGGGTCCCCACCCACCCCAACAAGCACGATCCTACCTAAGATCAGTGTGCTTTAACATAAGCCTCCTAAACACTAGCGTTTTGACTCCTAAAGCCCACCCATGGGAAGCTCTGTGGCCTGGGCAGGGTACTTACTTTCCCCAAGGACTTCATACTGAGTAGATCTGAAGAATGAAGAGGAAGGAGAAGTTTAGGATGACTTCCAGATTTCTGGCCGGAGTGACACCTCAGGAAGAGGAGGTGTAAGCATCCCTGGGGTTTGGAAGAATTTCAGGCCAAGGGACTCCTGGGGGAGAAAGAGACTCTTCTCTTCAGAAGTGGTATGAGGGCTCAGAGTTACCTAATTTTAACAAAACGGGATTTCTTTTTGTACCCCACGCTGATGAAGAGGAATGGGACAATTACATCTATTTTTCAAATCTTCTATCAGGAGCGTATAGGATGAGCAGTTCTGCAGTATAAAGCTCAGAAACACCAAAAACTGATTCAAGGTTTTGTATATTTTGAACTATATTTTTAATGGAGTCATTATAGGATTATGACCTAAATCTTAAATTTTAAGTGCATGCATTTGAACTTATAAATTTATGTCAATCAATTAAGAATAATATAGAATAATGTTGCTTGATGGGTTTTGGCCCCTGTCAAGACAGCAACTGACAACAGCCGTGACCGCACCAGCTGGGTCCCCCGCCCGGGCCGCGGGGGTGGCATCCGGAGCAGGGGTGGGCAATGAGACCCAAGTCCCACAGCTGGTGCCGAGAGACACAGGAGACAAGGACAGGACAGCTGGAAGTAGAAACCATCCAGGTTCCGCAAGGAAGGGGGAGAAAAACAACAACCCACAAGCCAGGGTGGGGAGGGCGGAGGTGCAGCCACGACTGGTGGAGGTCCAGCCACGACAGCCGGAGCTAATTCTGCTCACGGCAGCCACAAGATGGCTCACGAATTAACTTTCCAGGCATTAGCAAGAGATCACCCTCACCCTCACCACAACCCTGTAAAGTAGGACTGTTAATGGTTGATTTTTTTTCGTTCGAGTGAAAGTGGGGAGGGGAAAATAGTACAGGAGGATTTACAGCAAGAAGTTCCTTGCTTTTCATTTCCAGCCTCAGTCCTACTTTGTAGGCACAACTGCTTTTCCCTTCCTGGCTTTTCTTCCTCCTGCGGCTGCTCTCCAACCATGCAGGTATGACTGAGCCACTCTTTTCTGACATCACTTATCAACTCTCTCGCCATGACAGGTAGACACAGCTCACTTAACATCACCCCCTACTCCCCCCCACACACAATAGTTACATCACTATTTTTAGTTCTATTGTTTACTTTTGCGACTTGAACTTCCTTAAATTTTGCTTTTCGTTCTCTTAAGTAGAGACAGCGTCTCTTATGGTGTAGAGGAGGATTTTTACGAGAAGTTGCTATTTGAGCTCCAGTGACTCCCACACTCCACCTCCATTTCCTTTTTAAAAATATTAATTTATTTAAGTAATCTCTACAGCCAACATGGGGCTGGAACTCATAACCCCGAGGACACAAGCCGCATGCTCTTCCAACTGAGCCAGCCAGGCACACACCCCCTCCACTTCTACCTCCAAACTTCTCATAATGCTGTGCTCTGACTTAGATTTCTGTGACCGAGAACATTTACGTTCCATTCTGTAACCATATCGTCCTCTATAGTTCGTCCTTAGAGTCCGAGTCTAATAGAGAGTAAGCAATAAATGGCATTAAGACAATTAAATTTATGAAAAATTTCTTCACAGCAGAGCCAAGAAGTGTGATTCCTTGTCTGCATTCAGGGTCACAACCCTGTACTGCTCAACTGCTCAAAAACATGGTCAGTTTTCTTCTTTTTTTTTTCCTAGTGTTTTCTTCTCAAAGAAAATCTGTGCCATCTTGCCCATTCTATTACTTGGAATCCTCCAATTCTATGTTCTATGAAATTCTTCCCTTTCCTATAGCCCTATTCTTGTTCAAATAGGAAACATCACACAGCTGATATTCTTAGTTACACTGGCTGTTTTCTGGTCCCATGTCTTCCTCCTGTTACTTGGCTGTTTTACTGGGCTACCCGTTCAAACAATGTCTCAAGAAAAGGTATGTGGCCAGTAAGCTTTCTGAGTCCTTGCATATCTAACAAAGTCTTTATTTTGTCCTCACAACTGATTTGACTGGGTATAGGTTTCTCAAGTTGAAAATCATTTCTCCCCTGAACGTTGAGGCTGTTAGACCACTGTTTCTAGTGGAGCTACTGAGAAATCTAATGCCAGTAGGATTCCTGTTTCTTGTAGGAGTTGCTGTTGCCCTACCCCAGGAGAACTCTAAGGATTCTCTCTGTAAACCTTGTTCTAAAACTTCCAAATGATGTGGGGCCTTTTCCATTCCCCCTAATCAAAACTCAGGAGGCCCTTTTTGATTGAAAGCTCCTATCTTACGTTGTGGAAATTTTCATTGCATTCTTTCTTTTTTTTTTTTTTTTAAGATTTTATTTATTTATTTGTCAGAGAGAGTGAGAGAGAGAGATAGAGAGAGAGAGCACAGCAGGGGGAGCGGCAGACAGAGGGAGAAGCAGGCTCCTCACTGAGCAGGGAGTCCAATGCAGGACTTGATCCCAGGACCCTAGGATCATGACCTGAGCTGAAGGCCGCTGCTTTAACCGACTGAGCCATCCAGGCATTCCTCATTGTATTATTTCTTTGGTATCTTTCCCCCCGCGGTCTCTCTGTTCTTTCTGTAATTACTACTTGTCTCTTATTGGATCTCCTCTGGATCAATCTTCTGTGTGTTTATATTCTCATATTTTCCATATTTTTGCTCCAGGTTTTGGGAGATTTCCTCTAATTTATCTTACCATCGTCTCTTAAATATTTCATTTCGAAGGGTTCTGTCCCATTTTCTTTTCTTCTTTTTTAAGATTTTATTTTTAAGTAATCTCTACACCCCATGTGGGGCTCGAACTCACAACCCTGAGATCAAGAGTCGCATGCTCTACTGACTGAGCCAGCCAGGCGCCCAACTGTCCCATTTTCTGATTCTTCCTTTTTATGGCATCATGTTTTTATTTCATAGAGAGAATAACATTTCACATCTCTTTGGTGACAAATAATTAATTTTGTAGGGTTTTTGACTCTTCTTATCTTCCCTGAATTGTATGTTTCCTCTGGGGTTGGTTTTTCTCTGTTTATCTTTTTTTCATCATACTGTAGGCTTTTCTCAAATGTTTGGTGATTCTCAGTTGTCAGGCTGTTCTTAAGAATGAGACAGGAGCAAGGCTGACTAGGGGTTCTAAGCACATGTGTGGAACTTGCTGAATGGCAGGCTTCAATCTGGGGTGACTAGTAAGAGGCCTGATCCTTATGTTGAGACCTCTCCAAGGCCAGAATTTAGATGGCTTTGTGCTGGACACTGGCGACGACTCCACTGCTCACGTTTCTCAGATTGATCCTTCAGTGTCTTTAGAAAAGCCCCCTCTAGTTGGTTTTGTTTCTGTCTGTGGCTCAGCACCTAGTTGCTGGGGGTTCTTGGCACCAGAGTTGAGAAGTAGTGTGAAGGATGAAAATACGAATTATGAATATGAAAATATGAATATACAGATTTTCACTGTACCCTGTCTTCTCTTCACTCTACTAACCTCCCAGACTCTCCAACCTCTGCCAGGTTCTAGCACATAGGGAGGCTTCCTCGTCTTCTGCAAGACCCTCCAAGCATATCCTGGGCTATAGCTTCTTTCATTCAGTGTTGTCCCATGCACTTTGTCTTCCAGAAATTCACTGATAGCACTTATCCTTTGTTCTCTGTACGGTTTTTGATATTGTACCTTTTGTATTCCTTTATATAGTTTACAGTTGAGTCCTAGGAGGAAGAGGGAATAAATATGTGTGCTCCCCATCTTGAACCAGTAGCAAAAGTAGGGATTATTCCCATTTTACATTTGGAAAACAGAGGCTCGTATGATTAAGTGACTTGCCTAAGATCACACAGTTAGAAAGGGAAGGGCCAGAATTAAACTTGCATGCTTTTGACTATGCCACACTAGTCTTTTTGTCCAAACCATGACCCAGCTGGTAGGATCTGGAGAAACAAGGCCTTTACATAACACTATGAGTTTTAAATATGCTGTCATTTAATTTCAATTGTTGAACACTACATCTGAGACTAATGATGTACTAGGATCCAACAGTACATTAAAAGGATTATTCACCATGATCAGGTGGGATTTATTCCTGGGATGCAAGGGTGGCTCAACATTTGCAAATCAATTAACGTGATAGAGCACATTAATAAAAGAAAAGACAAAAACCATATGATCCTCTCAATTCATGTGGAGAAAGCATTTGACAAAATACAGCATACACTCCTGACTAAAACTCTTCATAGTACAGGGATATAGGGAGCATACCTCAATATCATAAAAGCCATCTATGAAAAGCCCACAGCAAATATCTTTCTTAATGGGGAAAAAACTGAGAGCTTTTCCCTTAAGGTCAGGAATGCAACAAGGAGGGGCGCCTGGGTGGCTCTGCCTTTAGCTCAGGGCGTGATCCCGGCTGTTCTGGGATTGAGCCCCACATCAGGCTCCTCCCCTGGGAGACTGCTTCTTCCTCTCCCACTCCCCCTGCTTGTGTTCCCTCTCTCACTGCCTGTCTCTCTCTCTCTGTCAAATAAATAAATACAATCTTAAAAAAAAAAAAAAGGAATACAATAAGGATGCCCACTCTCATCATTATTGTTCAACATAGCACTAGAAGTCCTAGCCTCAGCAATCAGACCACAAAAAGAAATAAAAGGCATTCAAATTGGCAAAGAAGTCAAACTCTCTCTCTACACAGATGACATGATGCTTTACGTGGAAAACCCAAAAGACACTACCCCCAAGTTATTAAACTCATACAGCAATTCAACAACATGGCAGGATCAATAAGGCAAAATCAATGCACAGAAGTCAGTTGCATTTCTATACACTAATATTCTAACTGAAGAAAGAGAAATTAAGGAATCACTTCCATTTTCAATAGCACCAAAAACCATAAGATACCTAGGAATAAACCTAACCAAAGAGGTAAAGGATCTATACTCTAGAAACTATAGAACACTTATGAAAGAAATTGAAGAAGACACAAAGAGATGGGAAAACATTCCATGCTCATGGATTGGAAGAATAAACATCATTAAAATGTCTATGCTTCCCAGAACTATTTTCTTTTCCTTGCTGCTTTAAAATTTTGTTTTTATGACTACTTTTTGTAATTTTAATTACTATATGTCTTGGTATGAACCTCCTTGAGTTGATTTTGTTGGGGGCTGTTTCTCCTAGATCTGGATGTCTGTTTACTTCCCCAGATTTGGGATGTTTTCAGCTATTACTTTTTCAAGTAAGTTTTCTGCCCCCTTTTCTCTCTCTTGTCCGAGATTCCTATAATGCAAATAATATTATGCTTGATGATGACCCTGAATTCCCCTAACCTATTCTCTTTTTTATTATTCTTTTTACCTCTTGCTATTCAGTTTGGTTGTTTCCTATTACTCTGTCTTCCAGCTCGCTGATCCATTCTTCTGCCCCCTCTAATCTGCTATTGAGTCCCTCTAGTATATTTTTTTTCCATTTTAGTTATTCAGTTCTTCATCTCTGATTGGTTCTTTTTAATATTTCTGTCCCTTTTTTGAACATCTCCCTGAGGCCCTCCACTCTTTTCCCAAATCCAGTAAGTATATTTGCGACCATTACTTTGTATTCTGTATCAGGCATATTGCTTGTCTTTCTTTCATTTAGCTCTTTTGTTGTGGGTTTGTCCTATTCTTTCATCTGGGACATATTCCTGTCTCATTTTTCTAACTCTCTGTGTTTGTGCCTATGTATTAGAAGAGTCAGTTATGTCTCCTTATCTGGAAAGTAGTAACTTTATGAAAAAGAGGTTCTGTGGTGCCCTGTAGAGCAATGTCCCCTGTTCGCCAGAACCAGGCAATTCTGGTGCTTCCTGTATGGGTTGTATGCACCTTATTGTTGTGGCTGAGCCTGGTTTGCCTTCAGTCCAGTCATCTGCAGTGGTCCATTTTGTCTGTTGCAGGCAGGTTTTGGTCCCTGTACTGCTAAGGAGCCAGTTTGGGGTTGCTATAGGTTTGTAGTGGGACAGTGTGAGTAGTCAGCCCAGATGCCTGCCCTCAGCACATGTGCTGTCACTGCTGTCACACCAAACTGCAGGGCACTCTCCCTGCCTCGTCATTTGAAAGGCTTTCCCTGGTGGATGGGGCCTGCAGTCAAGCCAGATGCCTGCCCACAGTCTGTCTGTTGGGGCTGCAGTAGCACCAACTTGCAGGATGTTCTCCCTGCCTCATCCTCTGAGAGGATTTTGTTGGTGGATGGGGCTGGTAGTCAGACCAGATGCCTGTCCCCACTCTGTCTGCCAGGGCTGCGGTGGCCCAAATTGCAGAATGTTCTCTGTGTATTGCCCCCAGGAGGTTTTTGTTGGTGGGTAGGGCCAGCAGTAAGATCAGATGCCTACCCCCAGTCTATCTGCTTGGGCTGCAGACACACTGATCAGCAGGGCACTCTCTCTGCACTGCCAGTTATAAGGTTTGACTGCTGGGACTATGAGTGCACTCCCCAGGGCAGGAGTGGCACTTTGGAGTGGCACCAATTCCTGCCAGAGCTGTTTGCAGGATGAGATGAGGCAGGGGAACTTTGGAGGGACTTTACTGAGTGCGGCAGGTTGGGTGGGGGAGATTCTCAGGAGAATGTGGGGACGGGACATGTGGTGTTAGTAGGGTATGAGGAGTGCTCATACTGGTGTCTGCAGGTATCCAGGTATCTATGCTGGGGCCCAGGGGAGAGAAATGGCTGTCCACTAGACATCTGTTCTGGGAGCAGTTGCCTAAAGATCCCTGCTTTCCAGTACACATTCTGAGATTAGTAACTAAATCCTCCTCAGCTATACCCCAGATACTTTCAAACTGCTGTTTCTGTGCTTATCTCAGTGGGATTGTTATTCTGGTTCTTCAAGGGCAGGGACTCAATTTCCTATTGCCCTCTGGCTCTCAAAGAGCTAAGGCTACTGATTTTTAAAGAACTTGGTGTTAAGCCCTACTGGTATAAAAGGTCATGAAATTAAGCCCCACTGGTTTTCAAAGCCAAATGTTATGGGGCTTCATCTTCCCAGTGCAGGTCCGCTGTGCCTGGGTTGCCTGTTGTGGGGTCTGCTCCTCTCCCTTCTTCCTGCTTGTTGTGTCCCTCCCATTTGCGGTCTTGCCGGGAGTTTGGTTTCCTACCACATCTCCACCTCTGCCACTCTTTTCAATGTGGTCTCCTCTCTATGATTAACTGTGGAAAGTCTATTCTGCCAGTCTTTGGGCTTGTTTTCTGGGTTAGTTGCACTGATGTGGCTGTTATCTAGGGATGCCTATGGGATGAGGTGAACTCAGGATCCTCCTACTCCACCTCCTTCCCAGAAGTCTGTTTGGAATTTTCATGAACACTGTGTTCATCCACGTTTGTCCCATTTTCAGATAGCATCTCTATGACTATTACTTTGAACTCTTTATCAGGTAATTACTTATATCCATTTCATTAAGGTCTTTTTCTGAGGTTTTATCTTGTTCTTTCATTTGGAACACATTCCTCTGTAGGAGATTATTTCTAATGAAGTTTATCATTTATCCACCAAGAAAATGCTGAAGCATCTACTTTTCTCTTTCTCAGAAACAAGGGCCAAATTAGCTTAACTCTGAATTGTAGAGATTGACTCTTGATTAGAGCCACAGAAAACTGTGCTAGGTAGATGGTGAACAGGCTATACGCTGATATTAAATTCCCTGTTATATTAATTTAGATGCATGATATACTGGGGAAGAACATGATTTAACAGAAAATCTTTCCATTCAGAGTGTTTTTCTCTAATTTTCACCTTCCTTGTGGCTGTTTTGGTCTTAGTCTGACACTGTAGGGAAATTCACTGTGAAGTGTGGAACAAGTGAGCATATATCCTCTGTCCTCAAAAGCTGGCATGCAAGCCTGTGAATTTGGAAAGAGAACAAAGCTTTCTAATATGGTAAACCAAGAAAATGTAGATTAAGAAGTCTGGTTTCCTCTTCTTTGCATCAGCACATAACAGCTGTCAGATACCACCAAATAATCTACTCCTCCTGTTCCTGAAAGGTAGATAGTTATTATTAAAGCATTTCCAAAAGGAAGTGTGTTTTAATTTTGAACAATGGTACGAATGAAGTGGTAATGCAACGATATAAGAGAAATTTCATTTATGACTTTTGGTCCCACCTAATTCCACTCTCTCCCGTGGTCCCTGAAACCTCACCAGCAGGCTGACATCCTGATAAATTCTAAAAGGAAGAAGAAAAACAATGCAAAAGGCAAGGTGGGTGTGGCAGCTAGAGAGGTCATGGTGAACAAGAAGGAAAGTGCAGCTACTCAAGCTTGTGCAGATAAGGCCTTAGGTTCAAGGGCTGAAAGGAAGTACACCAGATTGAAGAGTGCCCACGTGGTACCTGATGACAGACTTCAAGGAAAGAGCCCAACCTTTAGGTTCTTGTTTAGCCCTCACTTCCAAACAAAGCAAGTTGCAAGACCAGTCCTAACATCAAGCAGCAGAAAGTTTCCTTCCATTGGGAAAAACTAATAAAGGCATCGTTCTGTGCCCTCTTCTTGCTAAAATGGCCAGCTTTCTCCTGAAGTCCCTGCTGTTAGGGAAGACTTGTAAAGGCTGCGATGGCATTGTACAAAGGGAATGGTCATTAGAATAAAAATATGAGTCCGTGTTCATCCAACCCGGCAGGAGTTAATTCCCCTCATTGGGAATCGAATTCTTCACCTGTAAATGTGATAGGCAGACTGAACCAGAAAACAAAAGATTTGTTTCTAAAAGACTTATTTTCTCTATTCCTTCTTTACTTCATTCTTCCAATTAAAAAACTTAGCTATAAAATCACAATCTCATCTGTCCGCTTTCCATATACCTGAGATTAATTCACATACTGTCTGAGTAACATGATAAAGTCATCTTTAGAAACATAAACACACTGGTTTCAGAATGACACCCTCTAGGGTCTTGGCTGCCAGTCTGATCCGGGAACACATAGTCAGCATCCTAATGCCAGGCAGTGTCTTTGCCAGCATCCACTGCCCATGTTCTAGTTGATTCTCTCAAGAGATAATACTTTCCTTTCTAAAGTATATACTTTTTGCTCCAAACAATGATGAGTATATGGATAGGTCTTCATTTGAATCACTACCTGAACAATCAGCTTCTTACATTATTTCTCCAAAGCTGAATTAACTTACATAATTTTGTGTCAAGTCACCAGAACTCTTTGTTGCATAAAAAACCATGAAGAGATCACCCAACTCTGGCATGAAAGTTCTTCTGGAATATCTTGTAGCATCAGTCTTTCAGCTTAACATGCAATCTATTCAATACTGCCCCTGGAGGAGTTAAATTCTTAAGTATTTATAACTTAATAAACTATAATTCAGAGCTGTGTTCACAAGTTAACTTTGTTCCAGCCCTTATTATTGTGGAGACTCCCACATTTACTTCATGTTGGACGCTGCCAAGAAAGTGTTCAAAGCACTTCATACTTAATGTCACATTTGCCCTCTTTCACATCCACATGAGAGACCAAGCCCTATTTCACTCTTGTTTAAATTTTATTATTGTACTTATTAGTAATAAACCAAGAGCACTAGGATAACAAAGGGAAAAGTTCAGGATAAGTAACTTCTTCCTTAGGAATTAAAACATACGCACACTTGAGTTACCTCCTCCCCACCCAATCCTAATGTACAAATGGCTACCTAATACAGACCGTAGAACAGTCTGAGCAGCTGAGACCAGGAGCTGGGCAAAGGACCCCAGTTGTGTGAAGGCTCACGCTGATCTGGGTCTAGATGACCAGCTTCTCCACGCTGAGTGTACTTGTGGTTTCGTCCTCTTCATTTGACCCAAAGTAGCCCGGGAGGTCCAGCATCCTCTGCTCTGCCTCGGTGAGGCCGAACGACGTATTGTCATAGAAGGCGAACTCAGGGTGGGCCGGGAAGCTCTGACACTTGTCTTTTCTACACTGAGAAGGGCTCAGAGGGCTGACCCTCTGGTAGCCATCTTTGGGGACAGTGGGGGAAGGCTGCTTCCGTGAGACACCCCTGTGACTGGGGGACGGGCCCCTCCGAGCTCTGTGAGGCTCCGTTCTCTCCACTCCCGCCGTGAATGCTGCCTGGCAGTCCCCCAGGTCTGGTTTCCTCGCGGGCTGCCCCAGGGTGTAGGATTTAGGGGGAGGGCTTAATGGACCTCTGGTCGCCCCTGCCCCTTGGAAAGGGTCCGGTTTCTCAGGAAACGGGGCAGCGCCTCGACTCTGAGGCCGGAATCGGTCTTCCGCCTGGTCCCAGGTCCGCGTCCTAGAGCTGTAGGCGGGGGCCTGCCGAGGAGTCAGGGTGGACATGCTCCTCTCCCGGAACGGCCGCGCCTGCTTGGCTTCGTGAAAGCTCGCTGTCCTCCTGAAGTGGGAGCCCCGGGGGTGGCTCCTCTCCGGCAGCGCGCCTCTGCCGCCCACGTGCCTCAGCGCCGACTTGCGGATCACCGCCTGGCTGGGGCTGACGGCACAGCTGGCAGGACAGGCGGGGAGGTCCAGCCTGGAGGGGGGCCTGGGCGCGGCGCCCCCCGCAGGCTGCTCCGGAAATGGGGCTTTGATCCGGAACTTGCCGGCGGCGGCCTCCTCGGGGCCCTCCAAGTCTAAGGGCGGGACGGCGGCCGCGTCGATGGCCGTGTCCGTCAGGGGGCTCTGAGACACGTGGTACACCTTGGTGGTTTCCGTCAGGCCCTTCTTCTTCATCTCCTTCAGCTGCTGCTGCGCGAGGCGGTAGCTGAACAGCGGCGGGATGATCTTCTGCGCGGTGGACTGCACGCTCTCGCTGCCCGAGGCGTCGTCCTCGGGCGACAGCGGCACGCTGCGCCTGTAGGTCAGGGGGATGCCCGCGTCCCCGGGGCCCCCCGCGGGGCCGTCGCCCCCGTCCGAGAAGCTGCCGCGGGGCTCGCTCAGCTCGCAGATGTTCTCCTCATCCGAGTTCTTCCGGAAGCTGGGGGAGTGGATGGAGTTGTGCCGCGCAGGCGTGCTGCATTTGGGGGCGCGGCCGAACTTCCTCCACAGCGTGATGAGGACCGTGGCCACGATGATGAACAAGCACAGGGAAATCCCCGTGACGGTCACGATGTTGTTGGACTTCACTGGACCCTGGGGCTGAAGAGGGGACGCGCTGGACGGCTGGAAAGCTACGAGAAAAGGAAGAACAGGTATGTGTTCTCGAGTATTGTTTCTCTGCGTGGTTTTAAGGTGCCGGGGGGTGGGGGGGGAGGCTGGCTCGGACTCTCTAGCAGTTCAAGAAAGAAACAACAAGGACAACCAGACCAAAGCACAGGGCCCACAGAAATGATGGGAGCAGAGAGACCACAATCAGGGTGACTGCGGGGCTCGCGAGCTCAAATGTTCCACGAAGCAGCAGCGCAAGTAAAGTGTCAAGGTAAAACCAAGGTTTCTGCTTAAGATAAAGTACACTCGGGCTGTGGTTAAATGTACTTTTGAGATGCACATCGGAAAATTCTTACCAAGTATGAAACCCGACATGCTAAAAATTCACGTAGGCTGTACCTAAATTTTATATTTTGAGAAATTAATAGGCGAAAATAAGTCTTTAGGCAATGTAACGCAACTGGAATTTCCCTTCTAATATCCAGGAACTGTCTTTCCGGAGGGTTGAAGCCTCTGCTTCTCACTCTTCTGTTTCCAGCTGTCCACTGCCCTTGCTTCCTTCCATGGGACATCGATTTGTCTTTTTCTTCCCTGCTCTCTCCAACTGGTTTGTCCCACGTCATCAAAATGTTTCACCAAGCCTCAGACGCCACCTGGGGCCTCAGCCTGCATTGCCACGGAAATGCCTGGAAACCTGAGACCAGCTAACGCCACCACCCTCACCTCTTTTTCCTCCTTGTCACTGTCCACCCTTCAAGCCCTTCCAGTCACCTGTCCTCTCCCTTTCTTCTGCACAGTCTTACCAGCACCAGTTCTGTGTGTCATGTCCATGACCCATCCTCCCACTGCCCACCCTCTTGGGTGGAAACTGTGACACATACTTTGTTTATAAGCAAACAGGACCAGCAGCAGGGAGTGTTCCCCACTCTCCTCATTCCTGATTGCCATTTTCAACGAACTCTTTCACCTCCATATAAAAGTTCTACTCTTTAAAAAAAATATATATATATTCCCTATGCTGTAGTTTGCATCTCCGTGACTTACTAATTTTATGTTTGTACCTCTTGATCTCCTTTATTTTGTCCATCCATCCCACCCACCTCCTTCAGGCAACCACCAGTTTGTTCTCTGTATTTAAGAGTCTATTTTTTGTTTGTTTGTATTCCACAAATAAATGAAATCATATGGTATTTGTCTTTCTCTAACTTACTTCATTTAGCATAATACTCTCTAGGTCCATCTATGTTGTTGCAAATGGCCAGATCTTAACCTTTTTATGGCTGAGTAATATTCTATTGATATTTACACCATCTCTTCTTTATCCATTTGTCTATTGATGGGCACTTGGGTTGCTTCCGTATCTTGGCTATTGTAAATAATGCTGCAGTAAGCATTGGGGTGCATAGATCTTTTAGGATTAGTGTTTTCATTTTGGCAGGAGGAATACCCAGTAGTGGAATTACTAGATCATATGGTGTTTCCATTTTTATTTTCTGAAGAACTTCCATATTGTTTTCTGCCGTGGTTGCACCAATTTACATTCCTATCAACAGTGCACGAGGGTTCTCTTTTCTCTACATCCTCACCAACAGTTATTTCTTTTCTTTTTCATACCAGCCATTCTGACTACTGTGAGGTTATATCTCATTGTGGTTTTTATTTGCATTTTCCTGATGATTAGTGAGTGACGCTGAGCATCTTTGCATGGGCCTGTTGGCCATCTGTATGTCTTTTCTGGAAAAATGTCTATTCATATCCTCTGCCCATTTTTAATTGGATTGTTTGGTGTTGAGTTGTATAAGTTCTTTATATTTTTTAGATATTAACCCCTTATTGGACATATCATTTGCAAGTATCTTCCCCCATTCAGTAGGTTGCCCTTTTGTGTTGTTGACGGTTTCCTCTGCTATGCAAACACTTTTTATTTGGGTATAGTGTCAATTGTTTATTTTTGCTTTTGTTTTCCTTGTCTGAGGAAACATATCCATAAATATGTTGTTAAGGGTGATATCCGAGGTGTCTTCTACTCTTCTGATGCCCATGCCATCTACCCAGACCACCCCTCCCTCAACACGGTCACCTCCCAACCTCATGGCAGTCATCGGTCACCAGCACCCGGGTCTCAGTTTTCCTCACCATGCCCTAGTTAGGCCTATCTGGGCAACGTCAGTGCCCACCCAACATATCATACTTTCCCATTGTCTGCAGCTGCTCCTCTTCTGAAATCTTAAACTTCATAGCCCCCTTTTGAGCTGTATCCTCCCCTCACTTACTCATCACCATTACACTAGTTTTTCAACCTCACTGCCACTTCTGATTCCCCAACCCCTTCATTTTCTCCCCATCTGCCAGCCAACTCCTGGGCTCACTTCTCTTCCTACACTCATGATCCATCACATAAACCATTCTCCTGCCAATAACCTCAACTCTCTGACCTCTAGTACTGAGACATACCACTTTCCCTGCTCTACAGCAAAAGTCCATCCCTAGATAAACCAAGGCATATGAATTATCAGCTGCTGCACCCCGGCCCTGAGCACTGATGTAGAAAATAATACACCCATGCAGGCCAGCGCCTCTGTATACTGACAGCCCCCGACTTCGACTGCCTGCAGATCCTTCCACAGGTTCTTAAGCAACTCACTCTTCCATCCCCTACAAGTTTCACCACTTTCCCCAAGCAGTCTACCTACCCTCTTCCTCAGAATTCCACTGGATCACAAAAAAATAGAAGCTATCAGGCAAGTATACCCCTCCCCCAGCTTCTTCTGCTGTCTTCTCCCCCGTAAACTTAGGAGCAGACACACTTCTATTCATTTCTTTTTCTATGGAATTAGTGGGAGAAGTATCTTCCTATAAAGGCGAGTCCATCAAATGCTCTCTAGGTCACCCTACTCCGGGGGATCAACCCTCTGTACCAATTATCTCTAGCTTCTCCCCTATGCAGCTCCACAGAAACATGCTCAAGCTCTTCTCACTTTAAAAAGAATTTTCTAGAACTTTCATACCTTTCCTTGTCTTCCCAGCCAAGCTTACAGAAAAAGAAGTCCACATTTGCTGACTTACTACTTCTACATCATCATCTCTGACTACTGCGACCTGCCTCCAGGAGTCCAGTGAAACAGCTTCTGCCAATGTCATTAATCATCTAATAGCTAAATTCAAAGAAGTTTTGTCCTGATATTCCTTGACCTCTGCAGTATAGGCTACTGCCCAACACTTCCTGCAACCTTATCTCTTCTTGGTTTCAATGATAGTACTCACTTCGGAGAGAAGAACATGAACTTTAGAGCAAGGAGATCTAGATCTCAACCTGGGTCCATTAGCTCTGTCCTACCAACACCTTCACCTCCACATGCCCAAGACTCATCATCTTTCCCCCAGAATCTGTGCCTCATCCAATATACCCAATCTCAAGGAAATGGCACTAGTGTCCACACAGTTGCCAGTACTAGAATCCTGGTTTTCATCCTTGATGCTTCCCTCTTCATCACTCACCATATCCAGAGTCTTTGAGTCCTTCTCTCCTCTGCATCTCCACTGCCATCATTTCATTTTTCACCTGGGCTACCGAAAAACCTTTAACAGGCTTTTCTGCTGCCACTCCTACCCCTTCCAATGTCTTCTCCACACTACAGCTGAGAGAAATCCCGCTGAAATACAGGCCAAACCCTCAAGGTCCCTCAGGATCTGACTCCTGTCTACCTCTTCAGGTTCATTTTTACCACTCCTTCCTGGCATATTATGCTCTAGATATAGTAAACTAATTTCAGTTTTCTGGGTCTCTTAATGTGCCATCTTCTTCCATGTTTTCATCCATTGCACCCTTTGCTAAAATTCCCTTTCTCACTTAGCTCACCTGGGTTGCACCTACTCAGCTCTCAAACTTTAGCTCAGATATCACCACCTCCAAGAAAGGAGGTGTTCTCAGCATGAATTTTCACCCCTGCAAGTTTCCATAGCAAGCTGCAGACACCTTTCTCACTGCAGGCTCTACATCGTACTGTATATTACACCTATTTATGTCTCTGCAGAGCTACTATACCATAAACACCTTCCACACAGGAACATGTCTTATCTATATATTCCTACCCCAGCCACAGTAACTTACACATAGTTGGTATCCAATAAATGCTAGGTTAATTCATTTAAAACGGTAACAGCAAAATGATCAATATCCCACCAGATGGAATGTGGGCACAATGGCAACAGATTCTCCCACTCTCATGTTTGAACAAGATGGTCAAACTAACATAGAGCTTGATGCAAAAACATCCTTTCAAAGCCAAACAAAACTCTAAGCTCTCAACCAAGTGAACACAGTTGCATGATGAAAGACTTGTTTCCTGACTTACTGCTTCTTTCACGTGCAATGGCTACTTATGTCCATGGGGAGCAGCAATGCAATTGCACCTCAGGGACCTCTTTACTTAGCTGTTACCTTTGACTGTGGCTGGCTGTCTTCAAAACCATGGCTGGAGAAAAGCCTAAGAGCTACTGACCTCAGCCCTCTCTGCCTCATCTACTCCCTCCTTCACCTGGAGTGAAGGAGATTTCTTGATGCTAAGCAGTCTGCGAACAGATCTTTACATTTCCAAGGAGTATGAAATAGGCTGAATAGGAAGAACACTGGAAGAAATGATCATTTTTATCCACATAAGCATTTATCTGAGGACCACTTATAGTAGAAGTAGGGATGCCTACAGCTCTTACCCTTTTTGCTAATTCATAATATATAAATTTCTAGTTCCCACCCTATATTAAAGAATTAAGACATAAGAACATGAAATAATTACACATATTCTCAAAAATGATTACTAATTCCATGGGGCGCCTGGGTGGCTCAGTCGGTTAAGCGTCTGCCTTTGGCTCAGGTCATGATCCCAGGGTCCTGGGATTGAGTCCCACATCTGCCTCCCTGCTTAGCAGAGAGTCTGCTTCTCCCTCTCCCTCTGCCTGCTGCCCCCCCCAGCTCTCTGTCTCTATTTCTCTGTCAAATAAATAAATAAAAATCTTTTAAAAAATGATTACTAATTTCAGGTTGTTGATGCTTCCAGAAGCTAGACTGGCCTGTGTAGAAAGGCAAAGTATTCAAGATAGGTAGCCTATTATGGGTCAGATCTAGTCCTCTGCTTTCTAGCTTTTTGATCTTGGGCAGGTCAGTTACACTTTCTATGCTACAGAGTCCCAAATAAGTGAGATAATGTATTTAAAGTGTTGGCACATAGCAGATGGTCAATAAATGGTTGATACTGTTGTCACTTCTAAAGGGGCCGTAGAACCCAGTGACAATTGACTTTAAATTCATTTAAGTTCATTCATTTGTTCTTTCATTCACTATGGAACTCTAGATGGTTCGAACATCTTAACACAATATGCCATCCCAGAATTGAGACGAATGGATGTATTTGAAGATAGTTATACCCAAGAAAGGAGCTGTGAAAGTGAAGGAAACTTATAAAGAAAGAGTTGACAGAGAAGAGAGCCTTAGAAAATAGTATGAGATATAACTAGAGAAAGAATAGATTCAGAGTATGGCCAAGGGATTATTAAAGAAGAGGGGCAGACTAAGCGCTAGCAGAAGAGTCTAAGTCTTAGGAAAAACAGAAGAAAAAATACCCTCAGGATGCTGGAATAAAGGGAACAAGGCCAACAGTACTGGCTGGAAAAAGTAGATAGCAAGGTCACAGGTGGGGACACTGGCTAAGGTGTTGTTGCTAGGTGGTTTTGGCTAAAAGATGCTCTAAGATCCAAACACACACGAAAAACATCTAACTCCTCTAGATCCCAAGGGACAAGGAACTAGGGATGGTTTTCTAACCTGGAATTGGAGAATGGAGGAAGTCAGGACTGGACAGAGGACTTTATCTAAGGTTCGGGACCAGAGCAAAGGCCAGCAAATTAAATGGGGTACTGGCTGTAGATCAGTAGGTGAGATGGTATGTGGGAAGAGCAAGGACTCTTATCACTATAACCTGAAGCAAATGAATGGAATTCAACTCCATAAGCTGAAGCAAACCTAACTACGCCATGTCAACATCACATCTATAAACCATTTATATCAAATACTCAGTGAGCACCTACAAGTGCCTTCAAGATGTTGAAAGGATGAAGGAAAGGCCAGTGTCTAGGTGATGACAAGAAGAAATCTCCCCACCTTCTCCTCCTGGGTAGGGGTAGTAAAGAATAAATGTAAGGCCATTCAGGGGATAAGATGGGGTGACTTGCCCATTTTGACAAATAATGGTCAATGTGGTGCTGTCAGGCTTCTCTGAGATGGTAAGATGTTCTTCCACAATTTTGGTGGGGAGAAGTGAAGGAAGGATAAATAAGAAAACAAAAGAAAATCAAAAATATCCTGAGAAAAAATGATAATCCCTGTTTTTGTGTTTTTAAAAATGATTTCATATGTCTGAATCTTGAATTTAGGTATTTTGCTTATCATTACCCTATCTTCCACAGTGTTCAATCCCATCATCTCACTGACAAGCTACTCGCAGTCATAGGTACACTAATGAATATAGCCTTAGTAAAGCCAGCAGCACTAACAGAGTGTCAATGAGACCACCTCTGAATTCAGGTTGGTGATTTTCAGGCAGGCTTAGGNTCAGCAGTCCCTCTGGGGAAAGATTCCCGAAGAAAGAAGGATACCTACCAGCACACTCCTCCAGGGAACACAGGGAGGTCTCCGAGGACATTCCAGGGCAGCCAGGTCTGGAGGGGAAGGAAGTCAGGCACACGCGGCGTCGCTCTCTGACACCATCCCCACACGTGGTACTACATTGGCTCCACGGCTGCCACAGTCCCCAAGTTTCTGCAAGGACATTAGCCATGCTTTTAATGCTAGTTCATTTGAGAATCAGAATTTAACTGCACCCAAATGAAGCAGCAAACTCAAATCTCAGGCCTTGAAGTCAGTAAATAAAAACATTCCCAAAGATGTGGAAAGCTGGAAAAAGTGTTTAACAGCCCTTAAAACAAAGGAAAGCTGTATAATTTACAAAATGTTAACCTTTTTGGAACCCATCAGAGAGCAAAGGTCACAGGGCAACCAAATGGCCTGAAATATAAGGAAAGATAGGCTCCTCTAAGGAAAGACAGGATGCAAACACTGCTTCCTGGGGTAGACACCAAGCCTCACACAAGCTGGTGAGAAGTCATCTAAAAATGTAATGAACTGCTAGAAGCTTAGTGTGGTCTAGCATGAGAACACAGAATCCCCGGGAGCCACAAACATAATGAGAATTTGTACCCACTTGCAGGCTCTTCTTCATGGATCCCACCAAATGCTCACAAGAAGGACTGAGGGTAGGTGCAAGACCAGAGAAAGCCTCCCTTGCGGTGGAGGCCTGAGGATGGAAGGAGTGGCACTGTGGGAAAGATACAAACCTCACCTGGATCCTTCTTCCCATCTGCTCTACCAACAAAAGCCTCCACCCCTGGGGACAAAGCAGAAGCCCTGTCATTCTGAGGACACCAATTGAGATATAGTGCTGCTAGGGAATGGAAAAAGAAGGAAATCCTTCACCCCTGGAAAGGAGCAAAAAGTATACTGGGCCTAGACTATTAGAGATCTTCTATCACTGTTGAGGGACAAGATCATCAAGAAGGCCCCATCCCTGAGACTCAGGGGCACAGCATTTATCTAAGACTAAGGATGAACTGGAACAATAAAAAGCTCTCCAGGTCCCATCACCCAATGCCTGTAGCATGCTAGCAATTTCCAAGTATCGATAACAACAACCTACTGCTAGGGCAGGGTCGAGAATGACAGGAGAAAACCTTTCTTACGTGCAGGCTCAAGCCTAAAGCTGAGGGTGCAACAGAAGCATGGAGGAAAACCCTCTGGTAAGCCAAATCCTGCCCTAACTGCAAAGTAACATTAGAAAAGTCTGAACTCTTTCGTGTCCTGAGGATGGCCTTAGCAACACACAAACCCAAACACAGCTTAATTCCTTAGTACATCGACCCAATCCCCACACTAAAGGCCTAGCAAAAACACGGTATGCCATTTCCCCACATAAATACTATTTATTGGTGTCTATAGTTCTAAATAAGATGTCCAACTTTCAACCAAAAATTATGAGACACACAAAAAAGCAGGAAAAAAAAACTATCAAGAGATAAAGTAATCAAGAGAACCAGCCTCTCATGTGAGCCAGATATTGGAACTATCAGAGAGAGAAGTTACAATAGCTATGATTAATATTAAAGACTTTAGTGGAAAAGGCGAACAAGATGAACAGAGGAAAAATTTCATTAGAGAGCTGTAAATTGAGAAGAGGCAAATGGAATTCTAGAAATGAAAAACATGGTAACAAAGATGAAGAATGCCTTCTAGAAGAACGCTCTTTCAGTAGACTCAACACAGCAGAGGATATAAAGAGTAAATTTGAATACAGGTCAGTAGAAATCACTCAGACTGAGACACAAAGATTGAAAAAAGTGAATAAAACATAATAGAATACCCAAGAGCTGGGAGGGGGATATCAAATAGTCTATCATTTATTATTGTTCAAATTAAGAATCCCAGAAGAGAAAAAGAGAATCAAATAATGACCAAGAATTCTCCAAAATTAATGAAAGATACCAAGCTACATCAAGATGCTCAGAAAACACCAGGCAGGATAAATACATAAACAAAACAAAACAAAACACCCAAATAAGCAAAAATCAGACACAGTATATTTAAACTGTTAAAAACCAAAACTAGAAAACTTTGAAGGCTGTGGCAGGAGAGAAGGTGGAAGGTGGAAAAACACTGCATACAAAAGAATAAAGATGAGAAATACAGCAGGCTTCTTGTCATGGAAACCAAGGATAATGGAGTAATATCTCTAAAGTAATGAACGAAAAAAATGACCAACCCAGAATTCTATATCTAGTGAAAATATCTTCCAAAAATTAAGGAGAAATGGACTTTTTAGACAAACGAAAATGAATAAAATTAATTACCAGCAGACCTTCACTAGAAGAAATGTTAAAAGAAAATCCTTCAGGCAGAAGGATTATGATACCAGAAAAAAAACTGCATCTGAAGAAAGAACTGAAAAGTGCTGGAAATGTAATTGATAAAGGTAAGGATAAAACTCATTTTTTTTCTTATTTTTAAATGCTCTAAAATATAATTGCTAAAGAAAAATAGTATTATGTGTTCATAGCATATATAAAGCAAAATTTATCAAAACAATCACACAAAGAATGGGAGTAATGAATTGGAAGTGTCTGTTAATAAGGTCCTTATACTACATGTGAAGCAAAATATTATTATTCAAAGGTAGATCAAGAAAAATTAAAGATATATACTGTAAACTCCAGGATAACCACTAAAAAATATTTTAAGGTGTAAACCACTTAAAAATATTTATGGTATAAACCTTAAAATTGAATTAATATTCAATTAATACAAAAGAAGGCAGACAAAGGAAAAAGAAACAAAGAACAGATGGAACAGACATAAAGCTACCAAGATGATAGATCTTAATCCAATTATATAATGATTAGACTAAATATAAATACTCTAAACACACCAATTAAAAGACAGAGATTGTGAGATTGGGTAAAAAAAAGCATGACCCAATTATATGTTATTTAAAAGAAACTTACTTAAACACTAACTGCAGCGTTATTTACAATACCCAAGATACGGAAGTAACCCAAGTGTCCATTGATAGTTGAATGGATAAAGAAAATGGGGTGTGAGTACACACACACACACACACACACGCATATGCATACAATGGAATATTACTCAGCTACAAAAAAGGATGAGATCTTGCCATTTGCAACAACATGGATAGACTTATAGGGCTAAGTGAAATAAGTCAGACTGAGAAAGACAAATACCATATGATTTTACTCATATGTGGAATTTAAAAAACAAATGAATAAACAGATAAAAAGCAGAATTAGACATATAAACACAGAGAACAAGCTGACAGTTGCCACAGGGAAGGGGGTGGTGGCCTAGGAAAAATGGATGAAGGGAAGTGGAAGATACAGGCTTCCAGTTATGACCTGAATAAGTCACAGGAATAAAAGGCACAGCATGGAGAGGAATATAGTCAATGATATTGTAATAGCATTGCATGGTGACAGGCAGTAGGTACACTTGTGGTGAGCATAGCATAATACATAGAGAAGTTAAATCACAATGTTGTACACCTGAAACTAATGTAACATTGTGTGTCAACTACACTCAATTAAAAAAAAATGTTCACCTAAAAAACTTACTTTAAATATAAATACACAAATAGGTTAAAAGTACACAGATGGGAGAAGTTATACCTGTGAACATGAATTAAAAGAAAACTGGAGTAGCTATATTAATATCACACAAGATAAACTGCAGAACAAGAAATACTACCAGGGATAAAGGAGGACGTTACATAATGATAAAAGGGTCAATTTAGCAAGGAGCTTAACAACACTAAATGGGGATGTTCCTAACATCAGAGCTTCAAAATACAAACAAAATACTCCCAGAACAGTTATTACTGACTGACACGTGCAAACATCTCTTCCAAGCATATATGTAATCACTGCCAGATAGAATAATTAAACATTAAAAAACTAAAAAATTATCCTAAGACCCTTCTCTATCAGTACCCATCTAACCTCAAGACCCAGGTCATGCCAACCATAGGTACCACAACACCCTCTGTATAAAAGTCTTTCTTTTGCTTTTATGGACAAAAACTTGATACAGTCAAAGGTATAGAAAGCACTACAAAAACATGAGGAGAACACATAGGGCAAATATACTCTCAGGTAATCCAAATGGTGCAATCTTTGGAGTGAGTCATGGAATATGAGTTCTTTATAGCAATTAAAAGTCTATGGGATTTTCACAAGAGTGGGAGCATTACAACCTCTATCCTGGACCAACATCAACTGAGGTGTGGTAATTATGTTCCATCCAGTGGTCCAACTGAACACAATATTGGTTCTGTGTCTTCAGATCACACTGCAGCTCCTCAGATGGAAGAACAATGAGCCAGCTTTGTCCTTAAGCTTCAGAGCTTTTCAGACAGTAAGCCCCCTCTGCTTGCAAAAGCTTTGGGAGTCTCATATGAAAGTCTCTCTGAGTCAAAGTTTAGTGATTTATTTTTGAAAAGTCTGGGAATTCCACTACTGAGAAATCTAAATTGAAAATTAAGTCAATGCATAGTTTATCCTTATGTTCATATTTAAGACCACAAAAGGTAGAATTGCAAATGCTAAGAATCTTTTTGTTATTCTTTCTTAACTCTTATTTACTTTACATAAATATAACTTACATAAATATAATATATAAAGTTATTTGTCAAACTAAAAACAAAAATTCCATTAGTAGTGGCCAGAAAGAAATCAAAGGTTTAATAAAAGAATGAATCTTAATGTCAAAAATTATATTTTGAAATGTTGTGTCCTTTTCCCTTGGAAGTAAAATCATGGCTTGTAGGACAAGCAATAATAAAAAATAAATAAACATTGAAGCTACATCTTATGTCCTTTTATTTCTAAACCAAATTAATCAAACAGGAAACAAAGGAAATCACTCAAAGCAATTAACAAATTTAATCCGGCAAATTTTTAAAAATACCTTTAGCAATTCCATCTGTTCCCTGAAGATTTCTACCAATAACTTTGAGGGAAATACTAGGCAAATGGAAAGGCATAAGAGACCTGTAGTTCATTTCTTAGAAATGAAGAGCAAGATGGCCAATATTTCAAATACTCTTACTTCATGAATGAAAGCTGTTCTGTTTCGTCCTGGTTAAATGTCCATACACGCACTCACACTACATAACAAACCTGTTTGGCCAGGATAAATACCTCTGAGACTACTATAGAGGGTATTAATTCTGAATGAGCAAAATTTGTCTGGAATAGGAAAAGGGAGATTTGTTTCCACCCCTCAAGACTATCTGAAAGAATACAGCCCCCCAAATATTCACACCTGGAAGACATTTTGTTCAAGAAACTAAAGCAACTAAACAAAACATGCTGGTAAGAAAGTTCTATAGACAAGAGTGAGTAACTAAAAGCAGCAAATGGAGCAAAGACACCTGGATAAGCAGTTCAGATTTTCTGTGCATAGAACAAGGCTCGCTTACATTGGCTAAATCAGGCTTGTGCCTGAACCAGTGGATTCCAAAGTGGGTTATATGTCTTTCAAGAGGGGTGGACAGCACGAGATAAACCAGTGAGATGAGCAGGAAATATTTTAACTTTTTTCAGTCTAAAAGCTTTATATTGTCTAATACATGAATTGATAGTTGATTGTACGGGAGGCAGTACAGAATAATGGAAAAAAGCCAATCAACCACTAGTAGTGGTTAAGCCACTTAACCACCATTCACCTTGGGCAAATTACTTAATTTTGTGTCTCCATTTCTTCACCTATAAAAGTGACAAAATAATAAACCTAAACCAAATGTTGTTATGAAGATTAAATAGATTAATATTTATAAATCACTTAGAACAGCTCCTGGTACAAAGTAATCACTATATAAACATTAGCTTCATTATGTCAGATAATCACACACATTATGTCACATATCCTGAAATGATATTCCTAAGGAATTCCAAAAGAAGAGTTTACTCTTGGAAGGGTTTACTGTTTCATTCACTTTCAGAGAACCGTGGAGTATTGAAGCATCTAAGGGTCTGCTTATATGAATTTTTAAAATTATATTTTCTAGTTTGAGGTAAACTAACTCACAAGATGGACAAGTGGCTTAAAAAGATTTGGCAGAGAATTAAAGATAATACACAACCCGCAAATAGAAAAGAACTGACGATGTTGACAGTTCTCCTGTTCTTGGTAAAAAGCTCTTGTCAGTCATTATGAAGGAAAAACAAGACCATCTAACCACAGAAACCAGACAGTCTAAAAATTTAAATTATCAAGGAAACTACATATTAAATATACTTTTCATTTATCAAAAAAAAAAACGAAGTTAAAAACAACAACAACGATGTGACTATGACTTCATACACTCTATTATTAATTATCAAGTTGTGGGATGCCTGGGTAGCTCAGCTGGTTAAGCTTCTGCCTTCAGCGCAGGTCTTTAACCCCAGGCCTGGGATCGAGTCCCACATCAGGCTCCCTGCTCAGCAGAGAGCCTGCTTCTGCCTCTGCCTGCTACTCCCCCTGCTCATGCTCTCTCTCTGACAAATAAATAAAATCTTTTAAAAAAATTATCAAGTTTTGCCCTAAATTTATTTACTCCCTTGTCTGAAACCCTTGGGCAGATGTGTTCAGAATTTAGGAATTCTCTATTTTTGTAAGGTGTTAAGTGCTGTGTCATCTATCACTAACACTCCGCTGGCAGGATCTCAGGCAGCACCCCATTGCCAAATACGTTAACATTTCTGCAGAGAAAAATATAAACATTCACACCACGTAGGATAAATGAAGATCATAAAAAAGATCACTTGTGGCAACATCTATTATACATTTTCTGTAAATTGTTATTTACATACTATCTTCAGGTCTGAGGACATATTTGGAAAAAGAGACAAACATATCAAACACATTACTCCATTTTCAAAAGGAACCAATGAGAAATCAGTGGAGGCGGTGGCTCGCACAAGTCATGGGGGCTTCACTGGGGTCCCTGAATGATACCATTTGCCCCCCCAAAAAAGTTAACTGTCAATTTGAGTGGAAAATGAAAAGAAGAGAACAAGATTAAGTCAGAAATATTTATACTAAAACACAGGAAGGCACCGAGGGCCCCCTTGCTAGCATAAATGTCATTGGTTGGCTGGAGTCCGAGCCAGTGGGGGGTGGTCCCACTCCTGGGGTCTCCACGAGCATTAGCCCCTAGGCACTGCTTCCAGCCCTGATCCTCAGTTGTGCCCAGTTGCTGCAGCCCCATGGGGAACCCCTCAACACCCTCAGCCTAGAAACACAAAGAACCACTCCTTTGTTCTGCCTCTCTCTTGTGTCTTGTCTCTGCTGCTGCGGGGGGCGGGGGGAGGACTTAAGTCTTTAGACAAGTAGAAGAATCTGTGGAAACCCCAATAGCTGGGAGAACCACAAAGTAGACCTCCTGCTCCCAATGTGTTTAATCAAATGGCCCCAATATCTTTATTTCCCTAGGTTTGTTTCCACTAAATTCAATTAGATTTTCTTCTCCTAACAAGTAACTTCTTTTGAAAAGGCAAATCTGTCTTGAATGATTAAATTATTTGAATACAATTTTTCTTACTAATACCTGGACTGGCCACAGTGTGTTCAATTTTCACCTTAATAAAACGTGTTCTGAGCACCTATTAATGTACCAGACATACTAAGTGGGCCAAATAAATATCACAAATAGCTTCATGGTAGCACAAGTTGGCTCTTCACACCAAATGAGCTCCCCCCATCAGGGGGATGGTGGGCACAAGGGTGGGGGGCATGGGGAGAAAGACACGGAACAAGCGATGACCGAAACGATCGATGCCCTGAGAGAAGGATGCAGGATGCTGTGCCAGCTTACAGCAAGGGACTTTAACTAGTTTGGGGTCAAGGAAGAGTAACCCAGGTGGAGACTTGGGGGACAGGTTAATGTCAACCAGGCGAAGGTGGGTAGTGACTCCAGCCCAGAGACAGTGACTGTGGGTTGGGCAGCCTGGCCATGGGGGGTCCTGTGGATTCTCATCCTCATGTCAAGGGAGGTAACTGACGGGTGTTAAGCAGGGAACAGCCTCCGCTGACCTGAATTTTAAATAATCCCTCTGCCTGCAGTGAGAGAATGAAGTGGATGGTGGGAGGGACTGAAATCAATGAGGAATCTGTTGCCATAGCTTAGCTAAGGGATGATGGAGGTTTAAGCCAAGGTTCAGACACCGAGGAGCCAAAACCCATAGGGCTTAGTGACTTATTATTTCTAGGAGGTGAAGAAGAAGAGGAAGACCCCTGGGCTTCTGGTTTGAACAATGAAATGGGTGGTGAAGGCCTGTATGGAGGGGCAGGCTGAGGGGGTGAGATGATGAGTCTAATTCCTCTGAGATGCCCGAGAGACATGTGAGGGGCACAGCAACGTGGCAGCACTTAGACGCCAGGGAGAGATGCCAACGGGGAGTCGTACCAGGATGGTGATCACCTAGCAGGTGTGTGAGGAGTGAAAAAAGAGGATCTAGTGTAAGATGCAGGAGTCCAGCAGTTAACAGATGAGCCCAGGCGGTAGAACTGGCCGGCAAGGGAGTCCACGAAGGAATGGTCAGGGGAGTGGGAGGTAAGCAGGTGCAGGTCCAGCGTGATGTCACAGAATCAAGGTATTTTTAGGTATTTCAAAGCTGATGGGAGTGAGCCGGTCAAGGGACCGTTAGAGACAGAGGAGAGAGAGGGATAATGATGAACAGAGGATTCCTGATAGGATCCACAGCGGAGAGGAAGGCTGACCTTGCGTTGGAGGGGTGACACTTCTTCCACGGTGACAGCAAAGGGGACCAATGGCTGCAGGCTTACAGACATTTTGGTGGGAGGTTGAGGGAGCCCGTACCTGAGGGCTGCCAGCTGCCCCAGGGGGCAGGAGACGGACTCAGCTCTGAGGGTGAGCCGGGGGGCAGGGGCTGAGGTCTGAGGGGAGCTGTTCTAGAGAACAGGAGCAGAGCTGGTCAGGGAAGCACGGTGGGTCCAGCTGAGGGGGGAGGCATAGCGCACTCACGGTGCTCCTGTCCACCTGCAGGGGAGCTTCCATGCAGCTTGCGTGCAGCGGGCGCCGGCAGAGGGCTGCATCCGTGCGTCGGAAGGAAAAGAGGGCAGAGGAGTTTCGGCTACTGGTAGGAGAGAGATAATAAGGATGGGCCATGGAACCCAGGCGGGATGGAGAGGTACGTGCCAGCAGGGAACAGAGTCAAAGGAAACGGACTTCTAAGGTGAGGAGATGGGTGAATTTGGAGCAAGAAACACTTGGGGTTCCAAAGACAGTCAGAGGCTTGGGCCGTCAGGGGGCCTGGGGCTTAGCAGGGATGAAGATATAAGCAAACCAGACAAGCTCTGCCAGATGAACCTCTTGCCAAGACCAGGCCTGCACCCAGGAAAAGGAAAAGAAACGCAATGAGGAGCACGGGGCATGGGTGGAATTGCAATAACCCCACTTCTTTGTGACTAGGTAGGGCATTACGCAAAGAATTGAGAATTTGGAGTTTTTAGAACTCTTGCTTTGAAATCTCACTTCTAAAGAAACTCATTCCTGCAATGAAGGAGGAAACAGGAAAGAGACATGCTCAGCTGGAGGAAGCCAGAAGGTAACCAAATACAATTTGAGATTTAACTTTGAATTCTGCTCATACCTGCCATGGACTTGCCACTGATGTAGTAATATAACTTTTAAGATAAAAATGCAATCACAGCTAAGGTTTCCTGGTGCTTCCTCTGCGCCAGGCACTACTCTGAGCACTGCGCACACGTACTTCATTCAATGCTCACAACTCTTTGAGGTAGGTCGGCTTCCCGTTACTCTAATTTTTCAGATAAGAATGACAATGCCATTTGGGACTTGATGAGGAGTGAACCACAAAAATGATGGTACAGTTTACAGAAAATTAAGTTCACCTAAATTCAAAAGAATAATTTTGATGGCATGAAGACAACAGTTTGATTTAAAAATTTTTTAGATCTCAATACCAACCTATGTTTCTCTGAATTAGCATGCACTCCCTCTCCTTTGCGGAAAAATGGCTTCTGCTTGAAACGCCAAAGTCGAAGCAGTATTTATTCCTCCCCATGTCAAACAAAGTGCAGTTGAATACCGTTCTCCTCTCTCCCAAGGTCAGGCTGTTTTCAGCCAGCTGAATGGTCCTTTCCCCAGGGCGTCTGGGGGCCTCCTTGAACACCGTTATCACGCCTTGGACGAAGACGCAGGGTGGAGGCCGCACCAAGACCTCCACCCCGGACTCACACGTGAGTTCCGGCGCCAGCACGAGTTTGTATCCGAATTTCTGGGCCAGGTCGATGGGACCCGTGGAGGTAATGACCGAGTCTCGGCCAAGCAGCTTCAGCACCACCGTGACGTAGGCTTCCGGCCCCACAGGCGCACAGCCAAACTCAACCCACTGACCTTGAGAGAGTTCTGTCCTCTTGCTGGTTCTTATCTCCAGCGGCTGACCTGGCCTTGTTCTCGCCTCGGGCAGACTGTTGGTAAAGGCCACATCCACCAAGATGTCAGGCTGGTCTGCAGGGAAGGAGCACAGTGGCTGGTTGGTAAAAAGGCCCACCTGGAAGGTGCCTTCCGCCGCCTGGGATGTCCTGTTCAAGTCAATGTGAAAGAGGGGCCAGTCCACCTTGAGAAAGGCACTTTGCTCCCCCTGGCGGACTGGAGTGCTGTTGTCTGCCGCTTCCAGAAACATCGTGAACCAGTAGTCGCCAGCCTCCCTGAAGTAGAAGCATTCAAACTCGAGTGTGCCCCGGGACTGGTTGGTCAGGAGGTATTTGGTGGTCACAGTCCGATTGGTGTTGGCCTCCAACAACAGGATAGACACGTTCCTCAGCGTCCCATTGGCACCACCGAAATGCCGGAAATCCACAGACACCGTGCTGTTGCTTAGCGCTACATGGCCTGGCTTTCCCAAGAGGAGATGCTCGGCTTCTGCAAGAACTGAAATGAAATGGGCAGAATTGGTTTTACAAAGGGATCGCGGAGCAGCACTCTTGGTGACATCGAAGAAAACAGCATTTTATACGTAAGAGGAGTCTGAATTCAGCCGAAGAGGAGGTGGAATGATGCTGAGCGCGGATCCTGGGGGCTGGGCCCTGCACCGTTCCCATTCCAACAGGGCTCTGGGCCTGCATGTCCGGCTTTCGGGGTTATGTTTAAAACAAGGAATTCCCGATAAACACCCTGAATGCACCACACTCAACAACGGAGCACATCTGCAGTGAAAAATCTATAAAGCAAGAACGACAACTGACAACTCTCAAGATGCAAATCCCATACCTCACTTTTCTCGTTTTAATCTGTTAAAAAGAAAACAAGCCCCGGAGGGGCACTTCTGCCCCCCCATGACAGCACACCAAGACTTAATAACAGTTTCAACCTATCCCAGGGGTGTGGCCTTGCCACAGTCAATCTGAAATTTCCTGTCCACACTAAATTACCTCAAAGACTAAAAACCTGCTGACCACACCCCCCTTCCCCCCAACCCCCTACACGAAGAAGACATGGGGCCTGAAACAATCCTTTCTGTTCTTTTGCTAATAACTTCTTGCCCCACCCTCCTTCCCATAAAAACCTTCCATTTTGTACAACTCCTCAGGCCATCCCTGCTTGATACATGGGATGCTGCCCGATTCATGAATTGCTTAATAAAGCCAATTAGATCTTCATATTCACTCAAGTGAGTTTTTTTTTTTTTTAATAAATCCTATTCTGGGGGCACTTGGGTGACTGGGTCTGCCTTTGGCTGTGGGCTCTGCATTGCCTTGTGCTCTCTGCTCAACAGGGAGCCTGCTTCTCCCTCTCCCTCTGCCTGCCGCTCCCCCTGCTTGTGCGTGCTCTCTCTCTCTGTCAAATAAATAAATAAAACCTTTAAAAAAAAATCACATTCTGGGGGCGCCTGGGTGGCTCAGTTGGTTAAGCGTCTGCCTTTGGCTCAGGTCATGATCAAGGTCCTGGGATCAAGTCCTGCATCGGGCTCCCTGCTCAGTGGGGAGCCTGCTTCTCCTTCTCCCTCTGTCCCCCTGCTCGTGCTCTCGCTCCTTATCTCAAATAAATAAATCAAATCTTTTTTAAAAAGTCATATTCTGGTGTTTCGGTATTTGGGGGAAACGGAGACAGTAAAGTGAGAAAACTGGATTTAAATGGCGCCGTGCGAGCTGCTCTTGATCACTTGAGATGAAAGACTCTAAGTAGACTTGAAAGTTACCATTTTCTGATATTCAAGACAAGTACTTAAGCATTTTCAACAGTAATAGAACCAGTGCCATTGGTTTGTACAAAGCAGAAATTTTTAGATGAATAAGAAATGTTGACGCTTTTTTCTGCACGGGTCACCCAAGGGACAGAGTGAATGTTTACGACATAGCCAGGCTTGTCTTTGGCAGTTTCAATGACATCACAGTAACCACGACTAGCCTAGATGTGATAGATGAGTACTGGCCTACAAGTATCACTCAGTTAAGATCAGTCATATCTTTTTAAAAAAGAGACCGATCAGAGCAGCTGAAGTAAAGAGTGGAAAAAACACAGACACACAGGAATCCTTGTTTCTATTTTGAACCCTATCCAAATACATATCAAAGGAGACAGAATTTGGCAGTGCAACAATCAGCTGGCCCATGGCTAGGGTAAGAAACATTTCTAGATTTAAGACTGCAGGGCTCTTTTGGCTTGAAAAATAACATGTGTAAGTACTAATTTATTATTCTTATTTTGATTATCTTACATAATATACACATTTCATACCATATCATATGTATGTCCAAAGGGCCTCAGTGTGGTATTTGGGCTGGTTGTCTTAAATATACCCTTAAGTGTATTCAGTTAATGATTATTAGAATGAGCACATGGGTGTATTGGCACATAGAGGTTTTGTTTTTATTTTTTTTACATATTTTTAAAGATTTTATTTATTTATTTGACAGAGACAGCGAGAGAAGGAACACAAGCAGGGGGAGCGGGAGAGGGAGAAGCAGGCTTCCTGCCTAGCAGGGAGCCTGATGCGGGGCTCAATCCCAGGACCCTGGGATTATGACCTGAGCCAAAGGCAGACGCTTAACGACTGAGCCACCCAGGCATCCCCTTGTTTTGTTTTTAAATAGCTCAACACTTCACCCACTTCTTACTTAAGATGGGATGAAATAAAATAAAATATATAAAACTTGGATAGACCTGACTCCTTGGTCACCACTTGCTTGAAAACCATAATAAAGTTCTTTTTCTTTTTTTCCTTTAGTCGAAACAGAAGCTGAGAGAGAGTCCCTTTTGGAGGGAGATGAGTCGAGGCTGAGGAAGGTAGCTGATCCTGGGGGCGTGTGTGCCTCGTTCAGAGCTCACTCGGCACCTTTTTGTAAACGGGTGACCAAAGAGACCCTAACCCCACAGCCCAAGGAAGGAGTTAAGACTGAGAACGCAGTCAGATTAATTTGAATCTCATGGGGCAGGACGGTTTTTGATGCACTTTAAGACCCAGACCACACATCACTTAGTTAACTGACAAAGCCTATCTTCGATGATAGGGATTGTCAGGGGGGCAGATCAGACTGTGACTTGATGGGCACTCAATCAATGGAAAGACACACATGCCCTGTCGGTAGTGGAGAAAAAAGATGAGATCGGTGGGTTCCAGCAGCGCAGACGGCAGGTGTCAACTGAAGAGAGAACTTGCTACTTTACTCCAGAACTCCTGTTTTTATAGACAAGAAGACATCCTCATCTAGAAAACGGCAATTTGGTTGCACCGCATTTTGGCTACATTAGTATAGTTTTCTCTACTCTTTCGATTCCCTTCTCCCCTTTCCTTTATTATATTTAAAGCAACTGGTATCTCAATATGAGCATGTTGCTTAAAAACAACAATAACTGCTAATGGTATATTTTGATCAGTATGAAATGGAGAAGGGGGAAAAACCCAGGTCTAGGAAAATACATCCTTTTCCATTAGCTGCATGTACACTCAACTTCTATGCTCTATTTTATGCTCACTGAACTTTTATTTATACTCCAGTAAGATATTTGCTCTCCACAACAACAAACATCCTTGCAGACTTTGTGTAAATGGCAAATTCTGATGTCTTTATCATTACGAGACCAAGGACCCTTTTATAATTTTTAGTATGAGGCTATTATATTCAGAGGGATCTGTTTTTAAGTAGGGATAAATGACGTTAAGATAATTGAATCCCAGATTGATTTTCAGCAAATCAAGCATCTTCTTGTTTAAATAAATGTCTTAAAAAGGAAAGGCTGAGGAAGGAGATTTACTGGACAAAATGAACAGTGCACGCTCCGGTCCGTTTAAGTGGGTGCGCCACTGATACCACACAAGCCAGGATTCTCCATCCCTCGGATCACATTTCTTCATCCACTTGAAAACAATTTCCACTCTTAGACAATCAACTGCTTAGAAGTCTTTGAAATATTTGGCAATCGTCAAAAGAAAAGTAGAGGGTTTTATACTGTCGAATCTGTTGGTTCAGCAGTTGCATAAAACTCTCTGAATAATGAACTCGATTTTTTGTTGAAACAAACTGAGTGAAGAAAAGTAACAGCGAGCACTTCCTATCTGCTCAGACAGGCAAGGTGTCTCACCTTTCACATTTTATCATCACAACGACTCCGTGATGTCAACAAGAACCTTGTCTGAGGCATACAACTGGCAAGGATTGAAATTTGGACTGGCTCCAAAGATATTGTAACAGCAAAACTCCCCAGTAGGGTGAAATCTTAGAGAATCCCAATAAAAGCACATCATTTCATGCGTGTGAGTGGAGTTTAAATGTATAATACTGAATTCCTAGGAAATCAAAGAAAACATAACGTGTTTGTCTCCAGTTTGTTTAAATGAAAGTGACTTGTTTTTTTATTCTTTTTTAGAAGACTTAAAAATATATTTAAAAGGAAATTTAAATCAATATATACAGAACCTTAAAAGAACCCAGGGTTGCAAGGATTTCAGTTTAAAAGTACTGCATTGTAGTCCACCCCCCTGCCCCGTTCCTGCAAGGTCATCAACATCCACGCGTTTACGTGAACCTCACATTCATGTTTCCTCACTGATAGCGATAGCCTGAAGTATACTTACGATACTCACCATAGTCACAGAGTACCACCAGCAATAGATTTGAAAAGTCTTTCAACATTTGTTTCATTCTGATCAGCAAAATCCCGGGTCTTTGGTCTCCTCATGTCCTTTCTCACATCCAAACTGTGATTTTTTTTTCTTCCAAAAACACCTGAAATTAGCATCTCAAAAAAATGATGTCTCTGTTCAGTGTGATTTATAAAACAGTAATCATGCTATGGCAAAACCGTTCTAAGAAGTCAAACTTTGTAGGTACCACTGAAAAGAGGGAGTGCTCTAATTTTCCCTGGGGAGATGGTTTGTAATTGCACGTGTCCCTTTTGTTCCATTACAGCGCACCTGTTAAGAACATTCAGGTGTGCTCACCACTAAGATTATCTGCAAAACACCAAGCCTCTTATCTTTATAACACATGCTTAAGTGGAGAGGTTGTTATCGGCTGCATTTCATCAAAGCTAAGAGCCAATCTGGAGAATACATTTTCACCTGTTTATCTGCTTGGCATTTCACACTGATCAATTTGCTAAAATTCTGCCAAATTTTCATTTTGCATTGTGCTATACAGATCAGGCTCGCTTCTACCAATGGACTAACCACCACTGTCCTTCTTGCACAAGTGGTATGGTATCTGGATTGCTTCAATTCTTAATGCCTAGGAACTATTATCAGAACTAGCAGACCTTTCAAAAAGATACCCAGAGTACTGCAATTAAATGTGAACTCCATGTGACACTGAGTTTCCTTGTTTAGGGCACTCTAAAGAGAAAACATAAATAACAAGTATCTTCTGTCAGTTTCCCAATACTTGCTGTCAGTATGCATCAGGAGATAGACCACCTAACGGGGCAGGAAAGACCCTGTTGGCCTGTGCTTCAGAATGATCTGTGGGAGGAGGCACTTACTTTGATATGAACAGACTATCAGATCGTAGAATAAGAGTCCAGGCACTTGTCAATTTTTTCATACTAGCGTCTAATAAGTGATGGGCTACCAAACGTAACCAACGATTTATTTTCCTAATGTTTCTATTCCCCCATTATCCAGAGTTAATATACTTTAATAAGATACTATATTCCAAACATGTATGCTACATCTCTTCAAATTCATGGAATTAAAAGGACTGTTGAAACAATCAAAACTTCAATGGAAAAAAAAACTGATGTGTCTCTATTAGCTTTCTTTCAATGGGAGTTGGCTGAACAAAGGAAACACTGTATTTCCTCAAAGGGAAGCAGAGATTTGAAGTGTAATCTGGCAGATGATTAGGGGGTCCCTCCCCTCCGCTCCCCAACAAAAAAGAAAATTCCATTTTGCTGGAATTAAGCATAGATCTGATCCAATCCTTTCCTTGAACTTGGACTGGGAAATGTGGCCAAACACAGCAGGTGAGCATCACCATATCTCCCAGGCAAGCGTGGGCACTTAGGGCAATAAAATGCTTCCTTTTGAGTTTCATATCTCAGTAACCACAGTAAGGAGAAGTAAGCGTTCCCTGGCTCCCAAAAGTTGAACTGGCTCCTCCCAAATTGCTTGCTTTTCCATGATAACCATTTTTAAATGAAGCTCCTAATCACAACTGATTGTGTGATTATAACACAGTTTTCTTCTTATGAAAATGACCAGTAAAACACAGCTTAGTGTGATAATCTATATTTAGAACTGTGTGGAAATACAAAATAAACCAGCCTACCTAAAAACCATATTATGGATTTTTTAAATGTTCTGAAGCTTTTGAAAATAAATGCTTGCTTTTTACTAGTTCAATCACTAATTTGAAGACCTGAACTGAGCAACCCACCATGGAATGGAATGCTGGGTAAAAAAAGCACTATATTGGGGGGGGGGGGGGGAAGATCTGTTCCTTCCTTCCTTCCTCTCTCTCTTTCTTTTCACCTTGTTTGCTTATTTTTTTTCCAACATGTTGTTCCCAATATCAGGACTGGCTACTTGCAATGTTTGGCTTGAGAATCGTTTTGAGAAAATAAAAACTTAGGTCTCTTTTATGCACATTTAAAAATACTTCTATATAGCATTCACACACATAAACATTTGCAGAAAAATTCCAAATGCATCAGACAAGGAGAAGTAGCGAATATTCTCAGTGGCTAATAGCATCACACTAAGCTCAGATCCCATGTTTTTGCTGAAACCAGCTAAGATAAATCCCTACAGTGTCTTCATTGCTGCAGAAAAAGAAAAGGAATTAAGCTAAAGTCTACTGGGACCAATGATTTATCAAATAAAAGGGAAAACAAAAGAAAGCAGAGTGATTTTATCCCTTCTGACAAACACACGCTCGTGGGTTATCGATCTACTACTACTATTTATTAGCAGGAAATCCCTAGTTCAAAGCAGCTCGTGTAAACAGGCTTTATTTATGCATTCAGTGCAGCGGGCTCTGCCCTGGTCCCACGGATGGGATGCAGAGGCTGTCCGCTGCCCACTTCTACAGCTTCCCAGAGGCCCGCCAGTCAAGTTCATGCCTGGAAATCTAGCCCTGCCCAAGTCCTCAGCACAAAGCTCTCTTAAAATGAGGACCGTTTTGAAGTGCTTCAATCTCATAGTTTGTAGCCCAGAAAGGATTTCTCTTTGGCAAGAAGCAAACTTGTTCTGAAACGCGTACTCCAAGACGCTTCCCTTCAAGGGTCCCAACCCCTAGGGCTCAACACCAGCCTGCGGGCAGCCGGTCTCTCGGCAACACCTGCGGAGCCGGGACACCGAGACGCGCAGACGGACGCTTTCTAAAGCGTTTCCGCCGGGGGCTAAGGCTGAGCCCCCCACGGCGAGGGAGACGGGCCGCGCCGCCACCTGCGCTCTCAGCCAGCGGGGAGGATGGGGCCGACAGGGGCCGGGGGCAACGTCCCACCCCACGGAGCCGCCGGGGACCCCCGCCGCACAGCAGTGCCCGAAGGGGCCGGGGACGGGGGGTGGCGGCAGGCTCTTCCTACCTCTCGGGACTGGCGGGCGCAGGGGCTGGAGCCGGGGCGAGCGAGACAGCGAGGCGACGAGGCGGGCGGCGGGCGGGTGGGAGGACTCAGGGGCCGCAAGGCAGCGAGCCGAGCATCCCGCGTCCCGGGACTGCGCGCCCAGGCCGGCGGCGCTCGGCTCCGCGGCCCCGCCCGAGCCCGCCCCCGACGGCGCGGGGAAGGCGGCCCCGGAGGGCGGGGGCCCCGCCGGCCGCGAAGTCAGCCCCGCCCGCTCTGGGCCGCGCATCCTCCCCCCCACCCCCACCCCCACCCCCCCGCCGCGCGGCCGGCGGGGCCTCGGGGAGCAGGGCAGACCCCGGACGCACACACCCCCGCAGCCCGCGGCCGGGCGGGGCCCAGGGCGATCCGCAGTCTCCCCACGTTCCGATCCAATCACTTCTCCCCCGGTGTTCATTTCTCCTGGGGGACCACAGAAGTAAGCCAGCCGAGTGGTCTAACGGGTGGGCTGTAAACTTGGTTTCCCAAATGTCCTTGAAGAGTCTCAAAAGACAATAGTTCAGGTAAAGTGCATCTTCGTTTCGTTTTTTTCTTTCTCCAGAGCCAGAGCTGGTTAAATTTAAAAATGACACCTAAAAAACTCTAAATTCGTAAGTGTTAAAGATGTCTTTTTACAAGAATGCTGGAGGATAGAGTTCCTCCACCTTAACGGCTGGGCTTGTTTTCAGTACCCCGTCCTGTGAATACAGTTTACCATTTGCTTCTCTTTTACACAAACTATACCATTTAACAGACAATACCAGTGTGTGGTAATAGAAATCAGAACAGTGGTGGCCTCTAGGGAGCAGGTGACTGGAAAGAGGCCGCAGGGAACTTCGGGGACGGCAGATATGTTCTATTGGCTGGGGTGTTGAGTTACGTGGATTTATTATGCATTTGTTAAAATGCATCCAACTTAAGATCTGTGCGTTTCACTGTAAATTTTACCTCAATCCTTAAAACTTAAAAAGATAGTATTTGCAGGTTCTTGAATCTATCACTTAATCTTTTATAAGTAGCACAGTTACTCAATTATCAGTTATCAGAGGTTGTCAGAGTTACCAAATTTGTTGAGTACTTATCTTGTCCAATAATTAGTACTAGCAGTACCAATTAAATCCATCCAGGTGTGCACTGACAGAATTATCTAGTCCAACGTCCATTCATCAGCCCAAGTTGAGATTTCTTGCCAAATATATGCCACAGTCCTTGGCATTTTTTGAAAGCAAAAGTTCAATGTAAAGAGTGGGGCTTTAGAGTTAGAGAAAGGGAAGATTAATTCTAGCCCAACTTCAGTAACGTTGGCAAATACTTAATCGCTTCTTTCCTCCACTGTAAAGGGCATATAATAGTTGTACCGAAGTTTTGTGGTGATTAAGTGAAACGTATAGAAAGCAACTTGCTTTGCACTAACCTTTCAGACAGGCTCTCCCTGGAAATCCGCCTTTGGGACTTGGGAGGACCTAAATCCAGGTACAGGTGGCTGGGTCAATGGGCTTGCACATTTTAAAAATTACAGCTATAATTGTAATGCTTGGTCATTTTTGCCTTAGTTAGAATTCTTGCCAAACTGTATTTGTCTTTATTGCACATTTAAGGCATAATCTTTCTGAAAGAAGGCAGCATAGACATGAAAGGAAAAAAGCTTCCATGGTCTTGCTGGGATTGACTAAAACAAGCTGCTGTCAAGGTAGCTTTAATTCTTTCCAGGTCAGTGACTGGTCTAGTAACATGTGCAAACTGTATAAAACATATTCTGTATCTTCGTAGCATCCTTTATATACGTAGAGAGAGCCTTTATTTCCTTCGATAATGCTCTGAGAGAAAAGCTTTAACTGACTCATGATTATCAGGACTCAAGGAAGAACACGAATGACCCAGTCTTCACACTGTAACAAGATCTTACATGCGTGTTCACCTGACTTTTCTGGAGTGCTTCCCACATCATGGCTATGCCCCATGTCATGGAATTTGAGTAAGACAGGGTATGTCAGACGGGCTGAGCCCCGACAAGTCTGGTTGAGAAGCCTCTTGGGTGGATGGTAAAGGACACAGATTTGGGTCTGTGAGTCAATTCATGACACATTATAATCCCCAAATCACTCAAGTATTCAGTTAATACTTAACCAGGAACCTACCATGTACAATCATTGACCTAGGCCAGAAGAGATTTAAAAGATTGAGTTATAGGACAGTCCTTGAACTTTAAAGAAACCCAGTTCTCTTTTCTTATGGCATGAAGACAAAATACAGTCACATCAGTGGGACAGATAATAGAACTATTATGGAGTTGTGTACTGGAAACAGATTTTTCTAAAGCAGGTGGGAATGAGCAAAGTATGGTTCTGATTATTGGGCTGGAGGTAGGTAAGCGAATGGGGAAAAGTGAGGGAAGGCAAGTCTGCACAGTCGAAGGAAATATACCCCTGGAAGAGGAAGGGGCGCGCCCCACGTGTTCCCCTAACCCAATGCCTTCCACCTACTGACAATCTGTTGGTCCTTGTGAGCCTAGTTCATGAGGCTCTTCTCTCCCTGGCCTTTCCAGACCCCTCCATCAGAACAAAAGGACCCTCCTCCCACCCTGCACAGCACAGTACCTGTGCCGCTTCCATGACAAGCACCTCATTCCGTCTTCAGATGACACTGTTCACATGTCTGTTTCCCCAACGAGGTCACCCTCTTAAAGGCAGGCGATGTATCTGATTCATCCCCCCCCCACCAGTGGCCCACATAGTTCCTCATGCAGTCAACATTTAAAAAAAATTTTTTTTTATTGAATTGAATGGGAGATAAAGTAGGATAAATGGAACCAGGTTATAAATAGTTATATACATCAGAGTTCATTCATTCAGTTAATATTTATTGAATGCTTCCTGTGTGCCAGGCCCTGTTCTAGGCTCTGAGGATATATCCATGAACAAACCAGATAAAAATCTCTCCCCTTGTGGAGTTCACACTAGATCTATCATAAGGGGTGGGATTAGCAACAAATTTACATAAATTCAAGCATATCTAGTGGCCAAAAAACAAAAAGGACATTTAAATAGTTTAATTATTGGTGTTATAAGAGTCTACTGATGCTATGTAGTTTTTTTTGTATATAGTATACTTACTATATTCATACCCATGTATCACTCTACAGGGATTCTAATTTTAAGACTATACAGAGCACTTCACTGGCAACTTAAGAAATTTTCAGGGATCATTTTGAGCATGCTTGATTTAATTCTGAGGCACAGTCTAAAAATCTAACCAGCTTATGAGTTGTGTCTCCACCGTACCAAAATGAAAACGCTGAGACTGCTGGGCAGAGCACAAGAAAGAGGCCATGACAAATGCATGTCTGCTCAGGCTAGAGTGGTTAAAGGGAACAAGGGACAGTGCACTCATGTGAATACGCAAGGTCAGCCAACAATGGAATTCACATCAAGAATTTAAACAAAAAACAAAAAAACAGTTCATGAGCCATTTCCCATTGTTTTCTTGTAAAAAAACCTAAAACAGTAAGATCTTGAGGTCATAAATAAAGAAAAAAATCTTAACATCCTGGCTTATTCTCATTAAAGGTTTATCGCTTTCATATATTTTTTCAAAGAGTATTTTAAAAAGAACACCAAGTTAAGAAAAATCATTTGAAAGTTTTCCAGTAATTTTACTCTATATACATTAATTCCAATCATTTAACCCTGAAAACAATCTTCACTTGTACAATGTAAAAAAATTGACAGTAAGTGACTAGAAAAATTCCATTATTGTAAAGCTACAAACAAATTTATGCTCCTAAGAGCAAAGTTAATAAAGCAAAAATAATAATTATACCAGTGATAAGCACCAAGATGAATTTTTTTGCATTTAGGGCCTGATTGGTTGTATTTAAACATAACCGCTATAAAACCTTATTTGGCAAAAAAAGGGGGGGCCATAAAAAATATACACGCAGAGGTCTGAAAACAGTGAAGAATGCCCACTTTAAAAATAAAACCGCAAAAAACTACTTGTTTTGTTAATTAATGTGACATTTGCAAAATATATTCACATGTCACTTTTCTTCCTCTTTAGTTCATTTTATACACTTTAGATTGCTCCATTTTTTTAACGTGTTGTCACACTAATGTAAATTAACATGTTGAACTGTGGGAGTTCGCTGTAATGAATCCACACCGTAAGAGCTAGATCCAGTAGCTCAAACAATCTTAGTTGCAACTCATTCCAGCTGCTGAAACAGATTGTTATTTACCTTTGTAATTTTTTAAAAACCTCAGCCAGATGAGATACCGTATGTGTAAGTGTGTGTGTGTGCATATGAATGTGCGTGCACATGTTTGCCGGAGCAGGGTGAGTACAACCCCGAAACGGGAGAGCCATACAAACAAGTTTACACAATGGCCTGAAAGACACGGGCAGCCAGACACTGAATTCCCCCCGCACAAACCTGAGGCTGAGCAGTGAGGAACTGAGGGGATCTGTCATCACACCCTAGCATCAGCGACAGGTTCGGAAAATGAAGACAGGCAGGATTTAGCCAAGACGTTCCCGTGACGCTGGAGGATGCGAAGCGGCAACAGCCACTTTTTGCAGGCAGGGGGCAGGGACTGACTCCGGCTGCAGGGATAGGGATTCCCTGGGTCTGCAGCCCAGGATCCCTGCAACTTCCCCAAAGGGCATCTGTCGTGGCCTCTGGCAGTGGCCTCCACCTCACTCAGTGACAAGGTCTTTTGGATCCCAGCGTGTGAGCCGGGGTGTCCCCTCTGGCTGGTCACAACAGTTAGCTCAATACAGGCACTATCCCTTCTGGAGGCGTGACCGAAAACCATCACTACTTTCCCTTTTCAACAGAGTCTTAGAAGGGGAGTCTCCTTCCGTCCCTGTGGGGTCCCTGAGTTTGAGGCAGTGCCAGCACACTGTATGCTGGACAGCAGTAACATAGGAAGTCAGGCAGTCCACCTTAGAACTCAAGCGATCTACGTTCAATATCAGCCAGTTTTTGTTATCTCAGTCATACTTTTCAGTGAGATCGTTTCTCTACGCAACTTCCAACGTATGGGGTAAGGACAAAAAAATATTGCTGGAATATGAAAGATTTTTTAAAGTTCCTTGTTGAAACTCCTTAAGGGAAGGAAAAGGAGACCGATTACTTGTCCACCTTCTTTGTTCCTGTCCTTGGCTTTCGAGGTCAAAGAGCACCAAGGTTCCTGTTAAGCTACTCAGAGGTTCTCCGGGCCCCTCCACCCACACAATCCTAGGGAATTCCTCAGCCCTCTACTTTCCAAATTTGTAATCATATCTCTGGGCGTGTCTATACAGCTTGTTAATTCAGTTTCAAAATCCACAGCATTTCTTAAACAAAATGAGATAGCTGCGTTCTTTAAATGCCAGCCGTGAAATCATCACTTGAAAAAAAGAATGAGTCAGATTATATATACATAAGTCAAATACAGTTTTCTCCTTTTTTAAGGTATCTGTTGAAGACACGCGTTGACTGCTTCCAAAGAAAAGCCCTTAGCAAGGGAGCCTCAGACGGCCTCTGCAGTTTCACGTTCCGTCCCAATGCTGCCAGTTCTTAAGCTACCTTGACAGTAGGGCTTGCTTCATGAACCACCCCCCCGCCCCCAAATGGGCACATAAGATGCAGAGAAAAACTCTTTACAATTCAATGAATTTTAGTCACGCCAGAAAAATGATCTAACCTGTCCAAACATGCAACTTCTTTCTTCCCCCATTAACTGAACTCCCTTCTTTAAAAAAACGGTCATATTTGAGGACCGAGTTAAAGTCCACCATATTTCGAGTTACACTCTGACGGTTCCATACAACTAGAGCATGGTTTCAAATTCATCGTGGCGTTCAGTTTTCTGTATTTTCCTATATTGATCCCAAGTGAACTGCCTGGACCACAATATTTAGGGAGAAATTAAAAGGGGTTTATATTATAGTATAAAGTTCCAGAAATTCTCAGTTTCTCAGGGTTTACTCTGAGCTCAACGTCCTACAACTTCTACACGATACAAGTTTATGAACAAGAAGTATTTGAAATCCGAAACCCTTAGCTCTGTGTCATAAATAAGTTTGGGTAAAACCGCAAGCCTTCCACTGAATCATCTCGGCAAAGATGGCCCATCTTCTCTGCAAGAAGCAACCTAGGAATCAAGGGGAAGAAACCACAATCATCTGTCCATTCAGAAACACAAATATAGTTAGTAATGAAGAGCAAGGACCACTTACCTTTCCTTAGCCAGGAGGACAGACATTCCCACCAGCTTGGCAAACTCTTCTGAGGTCAGGGATCCCTTTTCTGAAACCTAACAGAAACATAGCAGGGAAAAAATGTGATAATTTAGGCCACCTAGGTACTAAGCTAGGGAGAGCGTCGACCAGTCTACTCAGGAAATAATTTACTGAATTTCTTACTAAAATCCAAAGAATATTCACTATGGAACTAAATCTTCACTAATGTTTAATTCTAAAAACACTGAAGGACTGAGGAAAACACAGTAGAGCCTAAAATATCGTGAAGCCCTCTGTACTGTAACAAAGGCATTATGCTGAACCCTAAGAAGAATTCTTTGATATTCTGACAAGGAACATCTAACAAATTCTGAGTGCATACCTCATGCTCCAGTAAACGAACCTCATATATAGGTTTAGCTTAAAATATACGGTAGGAGTATCGATAGTCTTGAGGTTTTCATCTAGTTTAAAATCAGTGTAATAAATATATGAGTTATTCAAATCAAACAGGCTCACCACAGAGGCTCTGAAGGCAGTAATATTTCAGGTCTCCTAATGAGTAATAGCCATAGTTTGGCCAATAAAATCCATCTAAACTACAGTTGCTTTTCATATTTTTTGAAGCAATTCTTTCGTAAGACAACTTGTGATGTTTTATAATACTGCTTACGGAGGTGTTACTCAAAGAGAAAGTTCCACCAAGGGTGACGTTCTGATTAACAAAGTCAAAAAACTTGTCCGCAGGACTGAGCTTCAAACAAAAAGCACCTCACGAATTCCAATTCTCCTTGGTAAGTTTCAAGAGTTTTATAAGTGTAATTTTGATTAGTATTTATTCATTGTTAATATTAGGTGCTTTTAATTGGGTCTACAAACATTACTTTTTAGTAAAGTTAAATTCAAAAGGAAATCCTGTTTCTCAAGTTCCTAAGCATTCAAGTCTCGGTGGGCAGACTGATGAGGAGGAAACGGGGTTCACATACTGTCTCCAAGGCTGAGGCCACCATTTCCTCTTCCTTGTGGCTCTGAAGCTCAATGACCATGACGCCACTGTCAAAAACTCGCAGCCTAAAAAAACCACAGATGGGAGAACAGAGCTGTGAGTATCCCGGATCTTCCACCACTAAGGAGGTGCAAATATCCCGTGCTCTCTTTTGTGCCCGGGAATGAGGGCTAACATTTAAAATGTAACAACCACAAGCAAGCACAGCATAACTAAAAGGCTCATGAATAAACATTTAATAAAAGTATGAACTATAATCCCACATGCTAAAGAAAAATATGTCTGGCACTTTTGTTTTTAACCTGAGGAGAGGAAAATATAATTCACAGCTGAACGTCTGTACTTTGAAATCTCCAGAAGCGAACACAAAAAGTGTCAAGCACGGGGGCTGGTTACTCTGACCTCCTAGGAAGAGCCCACATTCTTCTGTCACTGCCCCCAAATCAACAAGACTTGGACCACCAGCCCCAATAAGAAGGGAAGCCAAGATAACAAGTGAATTCTGTTCGTTTAATTTCAAGAAGGGCAATATGCTGGCTCGCCACGCGGATGGCAGGCCCCGCAGGACTTTCCTGTCTACTCTGTACGGAAGAGTGGCTCTAGTTGGCAAGCTTCCCGCAGAGGTTCTTTTACCTGAGAGGTAATTTTAGCGCTTCCAGCATCTTGCATGCATTCACCAAATCTTCTGGTGAGAGCAACTAAGAGGAAAAAAATCCAGTTTACATTGCAAATTAATGGAGTGATGCTGTATAATTATAATGATCACTAAAACAGAAGAGGAAATTTAACAATTATCATTTATTTGTGACTTGATCTCAGGGTCATGAGTTCAAGCTCCATGTTGGGCATGGAGTCTGTTTAAAAAAATTTTTTTTAAATAAAAATATAAAAATGATCATTTATCAAGGATTTTAGGTGGCTTAATCACTACTACTATAAGGCAAAAAGGATTAGCAAAGAAGCAAAGCAGTGCTACCCAACAGAAAACAAGGCAAGCCATATATGTAATTTTAAATTTTCCAGTAGTCATATTAATAAAATAAACAGGAACAGGTGAAATTAATTTTAATACATGTATTTTATTTAACCCAATAGATCTAAAACATCAACATATAATCAATATCAAAATTATTAATGAGACATTTAATCTCTTATTCTGTACAAAGTCTTCTAAATCTGGTGTGTAATTTACACTTACAGCACACCTCAGTTTGGATTAACTGTATTGCAAGGTCACAGCTGTCACATGTAGCTAGCCAGTGGCCACCCTTACAGACCAAGCAACCTTGAAGAGTCAGCCCGGTGTGGTGGTTGACAAGTACAGCTTTGAGTCACACAGAATGGCTCCAGAGCAGGCCCAGCCTGGGTCCACACGCCTGTCAAACCATTGTTTCCAGGCACAGCCTTGGTCACATAATGTAATCTTCATGAGCCTCAACTTCCTCATCCTCTCATCGTGCCCCAGATGGGGAGGGGGAAAGCAGCTACCTCACTGAGGTACCGCAGGGATAAATGCGGTCGTGTGTGCAGCGGGCCTGGTAGACAGTAAGTACGCACTGAGCGAGCGCTGGGAAGACATATATAGGAAATATTCGCACAGAGGTGACTACTGACACAGAAGTGTGCTTGACTAAAGGGCACGAAGAGTGCACGGACAGAACTTGGGGGCTGAAGACATGTGGGTGTGAAGGGACAATGAGGGTCGAAGAACAGCCACTGCTGCTTGAGAGCCAGAGGAGGAGGGCGGCTTTCCCCCCGTTTCTCTACAGGCAGTCTGTATCCAGCCCAGTTAATCTGAAACAGTTGACAATCACAGAGAAAAGGCATCATACGCAAGCTTATCGATCACAGTACAGACACAGAATATTAAAGCCAGAAGGTATTAGTCAGTCCAAATCCTTGTTTTATAGGTAGGAAAACCGAGGCTCCGTGAGCTTAAGCAAGCTATGCCAGGTCACTCAGCACATCACTGGCCAAACAAGGGAGAGTCGACCTCCTAGGTCCCAAGGCAGTAGAGAGTTCTTTTCACTGCACCACACTGCTTCTCAGATAGTTTTGATATTCTCACCCCTTCCTCAAATTGTATTCACTTTGGGGAATTTGTGTTATATTAAGAAAGTCTATTTAGTTAAAAGAATATCTAAGTGTTCTGTTCTTACTTCCATTCCTCGAGCTCGGTTTACCAAACAGTACACCTCCGTGAGTGACATTATTCCCCCTCGTTCCTGTTAAAATATGGAAATTCAAAAGTATTATGTTATCATTAGCACCAGTTGGCATTTCTTAACAGAAATCATAGTCAGAGTGAAAGCGGAATCATAAAACTTCCTAAGAAGTCTTTAACAACTAAATTTATACACAGGAAAACCTAGTCAGATACATGAAGCACTTCAAATTCAATATTTGGACTTTCACATCATTATTACTGTTTTAGCGTTTACTTAAATGAGAAGAGGACCTCTATACCATGTTTCAAAAAGTGTAATTAAATGTTTTATGTTATCACAACTAATAAATGAAGAAATTATGGAATTAAATAGGAATATCACCATTGCAACCCCAAACGAAGGAGCAGATCTAGATCCTGACTGCTAGTGGCTGCTGCCGCCTCACACACGAAAAAACGGACAGACATTATGTACCTCCCAGTAGAAATGCACAGCACACTCTAGGAAATATTCGTCAGAAAAAAGAAAAAAGAACTTCTTGGTATAACTACCAGTCTACAGGGAGTACACGGGACAGGGAAGTATGTAAACATACAAACCAATAAAATCCAGGCTCTGAGACACTCTCTAAAATAAACCACTAGTTTCTTCAATAAATAAATTGTTTTTGAATTGAAAATAGAGATGGGAGAAGGGGAAACCCATGGAACTTAAAAAAAACCTTGAGAGACAAATCAACCAATTGCAATGTATCCTGATTTGAATAAACTAAATGTGAGAGAAAATGTGAATACTAACTAGATATTTGACAATATTAAAAAATTATTTTTAATTTTTCCTGTGTGAAATGGGATTATAATTACATCTAAAGTATCTTTATCATTGTAATTACATACTGAAACATTTACAAAGTGATGTGATGTCTGGGATTGCCTTAAAGTAATTCTGAGTGAAGGCTGCTTACACACAAACCTGGATGACAGGCACGCAGGGATTCGTTATACTATTCTATTTTGTCATGACGCAAATACGTCTTAATATAAGTGTTTTAATAAATGAAGTTTTGATTGCCTGGGTAATGTCAGAAGATAAATCTGTATTATGAAATAATTAACAGTATACTTACATTAAGATTCGATATATAGGAATACACACACACACACACACACACACACCCCTAGAGATCATATATTTCCTTTTGAAAACAAGAGATAAGAAAAACTTCCTGTCAAATAGATTTAAGAAGTTACAGATATCTGAAATGGAAATTGAAAACAATCTAGATTTTGACAACAAATCTACTAATAAGTACACCAAACTAATTTAATATTCCTGAAAGAAAAAAATAACATGTTGGTTGAATAGTAGCCACACTTGAAAGGAGTTCAACTCGAGTTAAGATTTCTGATGACGGGCAGAATATATGAACACTTTTCCAATGAAGACACACAAATGGCTAACAGACACACGAAAAAATGTTCAAAATCATTAGCCATCAGGGAAATTCAAATCAAAACTACACTGATACACCATCTAACGCCAGTTAGAATGGCAAAAATGGACAAGACAAGAAACAAATGCTGGAGAGGATGTGGAGAAAGGGGATCCCTCTTACACTGTTGGTGGGAATGCAAGTTGGTACAGCCACTTTGGAAAACAGTGTGGAAGTCCCTTAAAAAGTTAAAAATTGAGCTACCCTATGATCCAGCAATTGCACTACTGGGTGTTTACCCCAAAGATACAGACGTAGTGAAGAGAAGGGCCATATGCACCCCAATGTTCATAGCAGCATTATCCACAATAGCTAAATCGTGGAAGGAGCTGAGATGCCCTTCAACAGATGAATGGATTAAGAAGATGTGGTCCATATATACAGTGGAATATTACTCAACCATCAGAAAGAACGATTACCCAACATTTGCAGCAACATGGACGGGATTGGAGGAGATAATGCTAAGTGAAATAAGTCAAGCAGAGAAAGACAATTATCATATGGTTTCACTCATTTACGGAACATAAGAAGAAGGAAGATGGGTAGGAGAAGGAAGGGAAGAATGAAGGGGGGGTAAACATAAGGGGAAATGAACCGCGAGAGACTATGGACTCTGGGAAACAAACTGAGGGCTTCAGAGGGGAGGGGGATGGGGGATCGGGATAGGCTGGTGATGGGTAGTAAGGAGGGCACGTATTGCATGGGGCACTGGGTGTTATACGCAAGTAATGAATCATGGAACACCACATCAAAAACTAGGGATGTATTGTATGATGACTAACATAACATAATAAAAAATTATTATTAAAAGAAAAAAAAAAGATTTCTGATGACGTGGCAATTCTTTAACACAATGGAAAGAGACCACTTCGGTTGTGTTTTTACCTCGAGCGGCGCCTGCAGTATCCCAACCAGCTGTTTGGCCAGCTGCATATGGTACTGGGTGCCAGAACCATAGGTCTCCCTGGTAACCGGGTTAGCTATTCCCATGCTCAGCAAATAGGATTTAAACCTGATGGTCTATAATCACAGAAGAAAATGCACAAAAAAACAAATAAGCAGCATTAGTCTCTCCACCCTGACATCTGAAATCTTTCTATCATAAGTTCACTTCCACTCAATTATTTCTATATCCACCCATTTCTTCTACCTTGTTTCTGTAGCATAAACTCTAAGAAAGTGGATTTCTAGTAGTTCCCTGCATAAAGCTAATTAATTCTTCTTCTTCCCTCTCCTGTCTCAATATTTCCTACTCCACTGACCTCACACGTTTGGTGTGAGAAGAGGTTTAGGTAACAACTGTGCTGTACTTAATGCCACAACCAAATGACGGAGCCAAAACCTTAGAAAGGAAAATGGCTGTGATCAATTTGTAGACAAATTTAATGAAACAAATATCAAACGTATGGATACGTATAAAACCACCACTCCTTACACATTTCAATCTCTCTCTTTTCCGCACTCCAAGAGAAGGTATTAAAGTATCTTTTAATCCTATTGGATGACTTTTTTTTTTAATACTTTCATATATCCACAAGCCATAAGAGAAATCACTACATTAAGAAAGAAACTGCTAACCCACCAAACATCACTGCATTATTTGTCTACTCCGGTTTCTAATGCCTTAAAAAGGGAACCTATTTACCTCATCTTCTGTGATGTCACCTTGCTTCTCTTTAATCTTATTAGCAATTGATTTTGATAACTCCACCATTTCCTTAGCCTGTCAAGAGAACAGCAAAAGACTGAAAAAAATCATGTCCCCAAAGTGTCTGCTAACTGGTAAGAATTCAATAGGTGTAAATTACACATACCTTGACCATTAGCTTGCTGAGGTCTTCAAAGGCCTGAAATGAGAAATGAGTTTTTGTTGGAATCTATCTAAAGCATTAAAATGTTTTACAGCAGTGAAGCACTCTACTTTCCTCCTTTTTGAAAATTCCTTACAATTTATCAATTTATATAAATATTTATATAATATATATATATTATATAAATATTTACGTAATAAACCTATCTTCTTCTATGAATTTGGTTTAGCTAAGAAACCATACATTTTCCAAAACAAACTGCAAAAACAACTTTTCACATTTTCAAAGAGAAAACAGTTATTAGTGATTAAACAAACAAAAGGTGACATAAGTAATAAATTGTTCAGAAAATATTTTTTACTGTTCTTTCAAACGAGTAAGAAAATTTGTCACTGGCTTTTCCCAAAACCATTTCCTGACAGGAGGTCAAGAATCAAAGGCTTTTGTAAAGCTCTCCTGGTTGAAATGGCACTGTGCAGCTGCCGGAGTACTTCCTTGGGCACAATAATTTTGGCTTTCAGTAGCAGGTGTGATTTAACTGAAACTGAAAACCTCAGCCTTTAAATATTGAACAGATTATACTTGTAGGGGCGCCTGGGTGGCACAGCGGTTAAGCGTCTGCCTTTGGCTCAGGGCGTGATCCCGGCGTTCTGAGATCGAGCCCCATATCAGGCTCCTCCGCTAGGAGCCTGCTTCTTCCTCTCCCACTCCCCCTGCTTGTGTTCCCTCTCTCGCTGACCGTCTCTATCTCTGTCTAATAAATAAATAAAATCTTAAAAAAAAAAAAGATTATACTTGTAGCTTTGGATATAGCAGATATCACAAAAGAAAACCATTCAAATACCACCGAAAATACTTAAATAAAACTCATCAATAGTTTGATTTACTACAACGAATATCCACTTCAAAGTGGTCGTCAAACTTAACCAGACATATTTATAACAAATTTATTTCATATTGCCAACACTATACTTCCAGTGAAGAACGGCTTCCAAATGATGTGCATGGATGTTATTTTTTAAACCTATTAGGCAACTTATCATTAAGTGAAAAATCTTTTGGTCCATATAGAATAGTGGTCAACAGATTCTGATTAGTTCGTGCCCATCTTAATTACATGCAGAAAAGTATCCCCCATCTGCAAAAGGATTTTGCTAAAAGAATAGAGTGTTGTGTAAGATTCTTATGGCCAGACTTACTAAGGCTAATGCTGAAAACAAAGGGGAATGTGCACACACCTAACAGGAATTTCCTCAGATAAACAAAAGGCTGAAACACTGGATTCTTATCAGCAACAGCCAGCAGATGCAGGAAACCTTTTGTGGGAAACTCTGGGCACCAGCTCTGAGACTAAGTCAATTCTAACATTTAAATGGAAGGCAAATCACACACCAACCTGGTTTGCAAAAATAAAACACACAAACACTTTACACACTTAGATTCTTACTTTGAGTATACAAAATATTAATAGATTTCTCTTAGCTGTGTAAAGAAAACTAGCAAGACAGCACTTTTTAAAATTTTATGGTAAATCACTTTATATAAAAAATATGCTTAAAAGTAAAAGTGGGTCCACACAGAATACAGAATACAGAAATTAGCCGTATTGCTTACAATCTGTAAAAAATAAATACAAATATTTGTGTCTTAAAAGAATTACCTATATTTTAAGTAATAATAAAACACGAAAGCTTCCTCACTTCTCTCTCTATTATTATTCTAAAATTTAGAATTAGCCAATTATCTAAAAATTAGATAAACTACCTCTAATAAAACTAAAGCAACATATGTACAAATGCAAAATAGATGCATTTGCCCGTTCTATTATTTTATCTGCCACTTTATAGAACCATCTATCCCTCTACCATATCTACAAATTTTCACTCAAAAAAATGGCATCTGCTCTAAAAATATCCTTGTAAGTTGATTTATAGCATTATTTCTTGCTTTCAGTCAATATTTTGGTTATTAGCTTCAGTAATTAATACATTCTTGAATTTTGTTTCAGTTTTTTTTTTTTTAACAGAGAGAGAGAGAGAGAGAGAGTGTGTGTGTGTGTGTGTGTGTGTACGCACAGGGGAGGGGCATAGGGGGAGGGAGAAAAAGAATCCTAAGCGGACTCCACACTCAGCCCAGAGCCTGATGCAGGGCTCAATCCCACAACCCTGAGATCATGACATGAACAGAAATCAAGAATTGGACGCTTAACTGACTGGGCCACCCAGGCATCCCGTTTCAGTTTTCTTGATTCTCTACCTTTATATATTCTGTTCCCTCTACCTGGATCCTCTTATCCCTACTAGTCATCTGCCAGTGCCTGCTAAACTTTCAGGCCATGACTGCCATTACATGGCAAAGACAGTGGCCATGATGCAGGAGGACCACACTTGTCTGCAAATCAGGAGACCTGAGTTCTCAGGACCCTGCTTCCGAATCCAGTCACTAGCTCTGAGAGGATTACTTCTCTGGATGGTAAGAACCCCTGTAATGCCAAAATGCCCGAACTTTACGAATTTAAAGATTCTGGGAAGACGGTGGCTATGGCGGCAAAGTTTTCGAATCTCTCCAAATCCCAATATAAAAACAGGGCAACTAGATCTCAAAACCAAAAATCCATAGGCGGCAGCTACTATAAAACTAAATGACAAGAGAGCCGTAAAAAACCTCAAGATACAAGCAGGTAGGGACGAACCACCAAGAGTCACAATATCTACATGCTATCAGCATCTAGGCAGGAGAAAGAAGTGGGAAGCAACAGGGCAAGTGATGGATTCGACAACAACAGAACCCCAAAGGAGCCCACAGGTAGTCGCTGGAAAGAGAGTCTAGCCAATGTGAGGACAGTAACTAAAACTGGGAGGGTTTTGCCTATGTCAATAGTGGGTGGGTATGAGGGGTCCTCAGGAAGGGCTGGCCCTCCAGACTTCCCTTCCAGAAGGGGATTCCACACCAGGGAGAAACCGCTAAGAGGACTCAAAAACTGAGCAAGATAAGAAGAAGAGAGGAAGGGGAAAAAAAGGTTGAGATAAAAACAGGGCAAGGGAATAGGGCCAGGAAATCAGAAAGCAAGCCACCACCTTTTTAACGCTGCAGGAACACAGCTGGAGAGTGAGCTCTGTGGAGTAAGACAAGCTACCCTACACTAGGCCTTCCTCTCAAAGTTCAGGAAAACCGATTTCACATGAAAAATAGCAACAGCAAAGTATCAAGGTCAAATGTCACAAAAAGTTATTATGAGAAAAAAAGAAAATAAGGAGTAGAGTAACATTACAGACAATAAAAGCAAGCCGGAAAGACATGCTCACAGATCAGATCAAAATTTAACCTTTTATTTCAACATGAGCTAAAAGATGTTAATAAAATGGCACAAGCCACGAATGGACAAAATAAATCAGAAATGAAGTGACATGATTCAGGAAAGAATTTTTGAAAAAATCATTTCAGAAATAAAGACTATATTAGAACACAAGAATGAATAAACACAACAGTACCTTAAGAAAAACAACAGGTTAGAAAGAGGAAAATTTCTTCATAAAAAAGAAATGAAAGAGATAAAAAAGGTTTGAAAGTCGCAAAGCGGGGGTACCTGGGTGGCTCAATTGGTTAAGTGTCTGCCTTCCGCTCAGGTCATGATCCCAGCGTTCTGGGATCGAGTCCTGTGTCAGGCTCCTTGCTCAGCAGGGATCCTGCTTCTCCCTCTGCCTGCTGCTCCCCCTCTTGTGCTCTCTCTCTCTGACAAATTAATAAAAAAAAAAAAAAAAAAAAAAGTCGCAAAGGGTAAAGCAAGGCAGTAGAGCTGTAACGTACAGCTGACAGTCTCAGAAGAAAAAAAAATCAAAGCAATTATTAAAACTTATAAAATAGAAAAAAATCCCTGAAATTAAAAGAAACAATTTCTAGAACCAAATATTAAGAATATATTGTGTATCTGAAAATAACAACCCAGAATGACTAACACAACACATTCTAGTAAAATTACTGGGCTTTATAAAAAAGACGTATATTTTTGGAGAAAAAAAGCCTTTGGGCATCTTGGAAAAACAGCGACTTCTCAGGTAATGGCTGATTCCAGATCTGGGGCAGGAAATGTACAAGCTGGTCCTGGAACTTTAGTCACACCAAATAGTAAGGAAGCTATCAAAGTCTACCGGGTCACATCAAAAGCACTCAGGAGCCAACCTGAAGAGGCTCCCACTGGCCAAAGATGGGACAATGTGAGCTTTAAACAGGATAATAATTCTAATTGATTGATCAAAACCCATCAAATATGTTAAGATTTGTGAATTCATAATAATATGTAAAAAAATCTCTAATGCATTGCCATTGGAGGATGATAAGGAACCAATTTATTATCCTCATGATAAAGAAAAAGGCACTTATTCTGCCTTCCCTGTATGAACTATATCACTGAGTAGTCAGAGAAAAGATGAAGGGAAGCATGTCTTCAAAAGGTATTCCAACTAATAAAACATAAATCCTAGAACATCACCAATTGTAACCACCAGTGAACCAGCAGAGCTATGCCACGAACACGAACGGCCGGTGCCACCATTAACAAAGACATGACGTGCCTTCTTAGCAAAGAACACAGCATCACGGCTAGTCTCCGCAAAGGGATCAAACACGAGTCTGATCAGGCCTCTAGACCCAGCTGCCAATTTGCAGGAAATACTTAGAGCTGAGGAACATACATAACTATACCATAAATACGAGATGAGCAAAACCTAGACCATGGGCATTTAATAGATCAAATGACCTTGGTTTCTCAATGATCTATATTCTCAATCTTGTGGGTCCAGAATTGGTAACATGGGGATTAATTTTATATGTCGACTTGACTAGATCATGAGATGCCCAGGTTCTCGATCAAACATGATTGATGGGTCTGTGAGGGTATTTCCAGGTGAGGTTAGCCGTTGAATTGGTAGACAAAAGCAGAACTGCCCTCCTCACGGCGGTGGGCATCATCCAATCTGGGGAGGGCCGGAACAAAAGGCTGGAGGAAGGGAGAACTCACGCTTTCCCTGCCTGACTGGCTAACCTAAGACAGCAGTCTTACCCTCCCCTTGAACTGCACCTAAACTATCAGTGCTCCCGGTTCTCAGGCCTTCGGACTCAGATTAGAATTTCTATCACCAGCTTTACTGGGTCCCCAGCTTGCAGGTGGCAGACTGTGGGACTTTTTGGTCCCCACAATCACATGAGTCAATTCCTCATATTAAATGGCATTGTATATATATATAGAGAGAGAGAGGGATATGGTGATATCTACATCTGTATATCGATACTTATTTATCTCCTATTGATTGTTTCTCTGGAGAATCTTGATTAATACAGGTATCCCATAACTATTTGCACCTTAGACTTTATTTGATTGATATACGTCTTTGAAATTCTATGAACGGCTCTCGTCCATGGAATTTTACTTATAAACTAATATTAAAAACTAAAGAATTACTTCATACAGTCATTTCATAAAAAATCCAAGACCATTTTTATATAAACACAGGAAGACCAATAACACGTTCCGATGTAGTAGCTGCCGGCCGAATCTAACACGCATAACTGCTTTTCTTACCTAGACTTCTCTCCCTTTCACTTGCACTTCCTCAGATACGATGAAGTGGCAGACACCCTGCAAAGCACATGGTCGGGGTTGTTTTCCTGGTGGAAGGGATAGGCTGGTCTGAGCCCTTCTTTCTTTTTTTTTTTTTTTTTAAGATTTTATTTATTTATTTGAGAGGGAGAGAATGAGAGATAGAGAACATGAGAGTGGGGAGGGTCAGAGGGAGAAGCAGACTCTCCGCCGAGCAGGAAGCCCGATGCGGGACTCGATCCTGGCACTCCAGGGTCAGGACCTGAGCCAAAGGCAGTCGCTTAACCAACTGAGCCACCCAGGCGCCCCCAGGCTGCACCTTTCTTACTGTGTCTGTGTCTGGTCCCTGAGCATCAGCGGCATAAAACTGTGTGGTGTCTGGCCAGGTTAACAGCCACAGAACAGCATTTTTCCCTCAACTAAGTTAACCAAACGTCCAAATAATTATACAGAGGACCGGGAATTCATTAGGAGTATTCTCCAATCAATTCCATCTAGGCTTTAAAATTTACACACAACAATCCACAATGTTTTCTAACATCACAAAAAACAAATTTGAGTTTTGTTTTCATTTCTTGTTGGAAAAGGTTTTTAAAACATGGTTTGGCTAAATTATGCCAACCTGAAGAAGACCTGGAATAAGAGACTGTGCCTTCAGGCAAACTAAATATATTCCAATACACAGAATGGAATTAGTACAGCCACATCCAAAAGAATAAACACAAATGGCCAAAAAAGACAGCTGACCGGAACTTATGTATGAGTTACCTCAGAAATGTTTTTGTCCGTTTCTTTCCTTTTTTCTTCCAATTTCCTTTCAATGCCTACAATTCCTACAGCCCTTATTCTTCCTGGCTGAAAAACAAAAGTAGAAAATAAAACATACAAAATAGGAAGGACACACTCTTTTGCAACCCACCACAATGTGTTTTCAATGGCGGGAAGGGACCCACAAAGAACCAAAGAAAACCAGCATACGATTACATCTAGTTTCCTTTCAAAACATTTGTCAGTTTCTTGTCATACGTAATGATCCTCAAATCATTATTTAAAAAACTAAACATACAATAAGTGGCATATTTTACTCTGGATTTTAGATATAAATTAAATTCATGTTTGTTCTTTGGCAAGCTGTTATATATGTGTCAGATATTTAATAGGGTCTCAAACATGCAAGAAATTATAGTTAAAATTTTAGTATTTGACAGTTATTATATAAACTACTTTCACACATTGGAGGGTCTGTGCACGGTTGGCGGTTAATTTAGACTGGCCTGAAAAGCATCACCCAGAGGCATTGTCTGTTCTCTCAGATGCCACACTGATTATGAAGAACAGTGAAAGGAACCAAACTTCTACCACCCCGACAATCACTCTGGTAAGTAGTCATTTATTTTTGCTAAGTGTCTACTGTCTGCAGAGCACTAAATTAGGTTCTGTGAAAATAAATGTTTAATCAGAATATCATTTATTTTGTTTCTGGCAAGTTCTATAATCACAGAAATCTTTTCCCTTAAAATGAAGATGCAAGTACAGAACCGAAAATATTGGATTAAGAAACAGTTTCGACAATACCTGGGGTCCTCTATTTGTTTGTAATGACTGAGAAACTGGCATATTCTCCCATCTTCTCTGTGTCATTTCCTCGGATAAACGCCTGTAAAACTGTTGTACACATATATACACTTTAAATGAGTCAGTCAGGTTATAGTATCCTCATACGAATCATTACTTAACATTTCTTTAGTTGAAAGGTCTGTTCAGTCATTTGCAACAAGCCGAGAACTCTCAGAAACATCAAAAGAAACCAAAGGAAGTTCTTTTCTTGGATCAGCTTCATAAAGCACAAAGGGAAAAAAAAAAAAAGAAAGAAACTGACCTTCTCTATAAAGTGAGCTATTCTCAACAGAGAGATGAGTGACAATGAATAAATAGACCTACTTTAAACAATCCGCATTATGTGGATTGTTTTCAATCTATAGCGAAACAGATACAGTGCCAAGAAAAATATACAACCATTATCCATGAAGGAAGCAGAGAATAATTTGTCTAGTTAAAATGGGAAGCCAGAAATGAGGGCCAAAACATCCCTACAGTCACAAAAAATCAACTATATTGTTTAACTACAGTGAGAATGACTTCAGTTAGTCGCTTCTATTTGCTTAGTGCCTACTGTGTGAGGAGTGCTGGATGACGTGCCACAGAGAAAACATAAATAATTTAGGGTATCAATGTGGAGATCCACACACACTCGTGACTGTCTGAAGAATACTTACGCAGTGACTTACTAATCAGAACCTGTAAACTATCGTACTATGGAGTACTTACGTGATTAGATTTGTGTGGAGTCAAGGAAGAAAGACTTCCTGACTTAAGGCCAGTGAGCTCTCAGATACTGAGATGCTTTTACACGTCACTGCAGTACACTCTGCCTTTCACCAAACCACTGACAACTTTACTAGTAGCCTAATGGCATGACTTAGCGTATTTCCAGCTTCTGCTTTTGCCTTGGGACCACACCCTCTGCCTTCCTGTTCCCACCAAAACCTAAACTTCATATCTTCTCCTGATAAGGCTTAAGATAGAAAAATTTTATTGTGAAAATATGGTGAAACCTGGTATGATGAACAATATCAATTTACATCATATTAACAAACCACCACCAAACACATGCAAGCACACCTTTCTAGGCCAGTTTTAGGCACGGAAAAGCCCACCTCAATCTGGCCGTGTTCTTTGAACGAGAGCTTGATGTAGGAGTTCTTACTGCTCTGGAACGGGCCAGGCTCTTTGCTGGCTGGAGCTGGGTGAAGATGAACCACTATTTTGGCACTAAAGAATAAATGTAATGAATTTAATTACCTTTTAAGAACCACTAATTCTATTTTCATAATTTTTCATATATTTAAGTTCACTTTTAAAATTCATGTAGAAACAAAGGGCATCCTGAAAGGAATCCTTTTAAACTCTGTTATTGAGTATTAATGAACCTTTCAAAAATACCTCTACTGACAGCTTATCAGCGCTGAACCAAGAAGTTCAAGTTACTAGCTCTATAGATCAATGAAAAATGTGGTTGCAAAAAAATAAGTTCAAAATAAGTTTGCAAAATTTGAGATAGTTCATTATTTTGGTTTATGATTAGGGTTTTCCACATACAGAGTTATCCCCAGAGGTTACCATGGGGCCTATAATTTCTGCCAAAGCATACTACCCTACTCATTTGAAAACAAAATGTGAAAACTTATCTGTGTAAAACCGGCCGGCTGACATTTTATTAAAACTCCATCCAAAACTAACATTCTACAGTATCATTTTTGGAAAATGCCACTCAATCAACAGAATGATCTAGAAGATAATCCAACAGCAAAAACAATTCTCAAAATGCTGCTGTGCTAGAAACACAAACTACCATAATCTTTATGACTACCATTATCTTCTGTGCTATTAAAAATACTATTATATTTGTTCAGTTTTACAAGCCTTTTTCCCCCAACCTGCTCAATAAACAATCTCCTTCCATAAATTAGCAAAACCAAAAAAACCCGGTCAAAATACTTTGGATATGCAGCTTAGAGTTTTTTCTTCATGACCACATTATAGATTTGCCCATTTATTATCCTACTTTGTTTAGGTCCATATGATTGCCTAAATATCACTGTTAAATTAAAACACCATGTGTGGGGCCTCCTCAGTGTCATAAATGCTTTAATTAGTAAACTGGGGCTAGACTTGTACGAACCCTTCACCTATTTCTTTGTGGTGAACTTCTTTAAGTGAGGTGAGCAAATAAACCATGCACTCACAGTAACAGGACTGTCGGAAGGGAACTGTCAGGTAGAGTAACAGAATAGGACAATTAGGTTAAGGTGACTGAGCAAAGCATTACACAATCTTTAAAACTGAAAAACCTGAGCCTCACTATCAGATTTTGTCAAACGAAACTCAATGAAGAACTAAAGATTGCAAGACAAAACGAAGTTTACAAATCTCAAAGTAAGCAAAAAAGATCCAGGCCAATTTTTAAATATATTCATTTCACAAGCCATTCAATTACCATATTTCAAGTTTAAAAACCACCCAATCAGGGGCGCCTGGGTGGCACAGCGGTTAAGCATCTGCCTTCGGCTCAGGGCGTGATCCCAGCGTTATGGGATCGAGCCCTACGTCAGGCTCCTCCGCTAGGAGCCTGCTTCTTCCTCTCCCACTCCCCCTGCTTGTGTTCCCTCTCTCGCTGGCTGTCTCTATCTCTGTCAAATAAATAAATAAAAAATCTTAAAAAAAAAAAAACCCCACCCAATCAGGGGCGCCTGGGTGGCACAGCGGTTAAGCGTCTGCCTTCGGCTCAGGGCGTGATCCCGGCGTTACAGGATCGAGCCCCACATCAGGCTCTTCCGCTATGAGCCTGCTTCTTTCTCTCCCATTCCCCCAGCTTGTGTTCCCTCTCTCGCTGGCTGTCTCTGTCTCTATCAAATAAATAAAAAAAATAAAATCTTTAAAAATAAATAAATAAAATAAAAATAAAAACCACCCAATCAAAGAAGCATCTTGGGATGAGACATGTTAAAATGTGAAACTATATGTACAATTTTGAAGCAATGAAATATGGTAATTGCTTGGGGCGAGGGAGCTGAGAACTAAAAAGAATATCTGAGAAACGTTAACCTGACGTATTATTAAATTCTTCCTCACTGGAGATGTTTAAAAATAAGACACTAATGGGAAGGTAAATATTTTAAACAATTTTTGTTACGCAGTGTAAATTTCCTAGGAACACAGCAGAGGAAAATTCAAATGATCTGGAACACCTTCAAGTTTTACTTTGTAGAACTTAAGAAAAGCAATATACGCCAATATCGAATCATTTTGTTGTTACCTGAAACTCATACAATGTTATATGTAATTGTACCTTCATTAAAAAAACAAAAAACGAATAACTTAGTTAACATGGAAAAAGGGACAAGGAGAAAAACAGAAATTAGAGAAATAGCCCACTCTAAAGTCTGCGCTTTTATTACTCTTTTTAAAACGTCAGTTTCTTTTATGTCGAATAAACAATCTTGCCTGCTAGCTACAACATTATCATGAAGGCAAGCACTGCATTCCCAGCGAAGTTCAATATGTCTCGCCTCTACTGAAGTAACTGTACTAAAGCTCGCAATGGGCCCATAAGGAAAAAAAAAATTCTCATCAGCAATACTTGTTCATAAGTTGCCCTCAATTACATGCACTTAAAAGTAAAAGCCAGGATTTTCTATACTTGATTAAAAAGAAACATTTTAACGTGTGGCTTTAAACCAGGGTGATCACATGTCCTAGTTTGCCTAAAACCGTCCCATTTTACGCTTCCTTGGTCCAATTATAAACAGCACCCCCAGGGCGCCTGGGTGGCTCAGTCAGTTAAGCATCGGACTCCTGGTTTCAGCTCAGGTCATGATCTCATGGGTCGTGGGATCAACCGCCATATCCAAGCTCCTCGTGGGGCTCCGTGCTCAGTGGGGAGTCTGCTTGAAAGATTCTCTCTCTCTGCCCCTCCCTCCAACGTGCTCACTCATGCTCTCTCCCTCTCTCTCTCTCAAACAAATAAATCTTTAAAAAAATAATGAAGTAAAATAAACAGCACCCCCTATTACTTTTATAAATGTCCTAATTTGGACAATAAATATTATGAAACTCTATTTAACACTGATATATGAAAAAGTCAAAGTAGAGAAACTTAATGATCAACTAGACATACGAGTAAAATCAGTCATTTTTCTCAGATGAGTCACTTCTGATTTTAAGTACGAGATACACAGACATGTCAAAGCGAATGTTTATGGAAACGCATGCAATGACAGCTGGCCGACATTTATTTTGACTGAAGGATATTATAGTAAACCTTAGGACTTGCTTTGTGCTTTAGGAATGACTTCCATTGATCCATGAGTTTAATGTAGGAAACATCTTAGGGGAGCTCCTGACCAACGACTATTCTTTATAAAGCCCCAAAACACAATCATTAGATTCCTTCCCACATAGGAAGTCATGGCACAACAATAAATCTACTAAGTTGATAATAACAGCTTGACTGGAACATTTTTGTGAAAAAAGACTGCACTAGAGACACCTCACCTTTTCCCAATTCCAGCTGCCTGTTCCTCAATGAACACAATCTGGGAAAGAGGAATGGCCATGCAGCACTCCTAGAAGGAAATCAACACAAAACATGATTCATGAGACTCCGTGTTAGAAATCCTTATTTTATAGTATTTAATACAATGTCATGCACCTTTACTTAATAATAAAAACAATTTAAAAAACTGTAAAATGATTTTATTCCTTAAATAAACTGAAAGAAAAATGGAATGAAAATAGTACTGTGGTAGCATTTTGCCACATGGAAGAAGAGAAGAGGTTTAAAAGCCACTGTAACTACCTTTGTTTTCACAGTAGATACATCTTTTTTAAAGTAGTATTTATATGAAAACTTTTTATATGTAAGATATCCTTATATGGAAAAAAAACAGGACAGGTAAATCAAAACAACTTTAAGGAATGTGCTATACAGGTGATTTTTTTTTCTTTTTAATTTTCTACACTCACTATTTTTAACAGAAAATACTAACATCAGTTCCCTTTATTAGCATATTTAATTTTAAGCTATTGTAAATGACTGGCATTTACTAGCTCTAAGGGTTTCTAAATTAGCCTCTTTATATGATAATCAAAAAATGATACTAAGATTTAATTTATAAGCATATGTTTTAAGGACACCTATCCTTCCAAAAAAGACTTTTTCCTAAATATATACTTCTTTTAAAAGAATTAGACACCATCAACAGTTGTAAGGTATGTGTTACCAACAGGGGCAATATCACCACTAACGGAGCAAAGACTGATTCTTGGGGGCCAAAAAGAGTCAGATTTTGCAATAGTTAGTGGCCTTTCAAAGAGCCTCAGTACAGTATATAGTTTGCCTATAAAATTACAATTTCATGGTGGAGGGGGCAGCAATTATGAAAATAACATAGATTGCTTATTTTACTGGCAACACCAAAATTTATACACATATACGTTTCAAGTTAAAGCTCTTTGGAATTAAAATAGCTTTATACATATAACTTGTTCTCTCTTCCTGGAAACGAAAAAAACCAGGGAGGTTTCTCCTCTTGCGGAGCGACTTAGATGCCAGTCCTCTCAATATCTAGGTAAAAGCATGTACTTCCCAGCAGACCTATCCTTCCAGAGTCTCAGAAATAGTTGTTCTGAGGACCCCTGACAACGATTGGGAGAAATATTCCCATTACACACAGAACATTCAGGTATGGGGCAGGTTCTGATTGATGTTTAAAAGCAGGAGTGACCATGATTCTCTCTCTCTATTCAGCAACTATAGACTTTTCTGGAGCTGAATGAGGGACAACCCCTAACTCCTCTATCTGCACTCCATTCAGAGAGATCACATGAGACACACTATTTTAACATTCTGAAAATGGAAATTTATTCCATTTCTTAGTTTTAACAGAAAAAAGAAAGAAGAAAGAAAGAAAGAAAGAAAGAAAGAAAGAAAGAAAGAAAGAAAGAAAGAAAGAAAGAAAGGAAGAAAAAGAGAGAAAGAGAGAAAGAAAGAGAAAGAAAGCTGGGCGCCTGGGTGGCTCAGTCGTTAAGCGTCTGCCTTTGGCCCAGCGCGTGATCCCGGAGGGGAGCCTGCTTCTTCCTCTCCCACTCCCCCTGCTTGTGTTCCCTCTCTCGCTGGCTGTGTCTCTCTGTCAAATAAATAAATAAAATCTTTAAAAAAAAAAAAAAAGAAAGAATGAATGAAAGGACTTCAGTGATTTAAAACCTAGAACAGGGTTTTTAAAAACCCTTTATCTTACATGATTTTTCTGATCTCTCCAAATTAGTCGGTGTGTACTAAGAAGGAGGGTCCCAGCATCAAATTTTATCTAGAAAGATAAGATTGTCACAAAACATTAATGATGTATCACTTAATGTGGTCCAGATTTTCTTCCTTATGAATTATACAATAGTAAGTTAATCATATAAATAAACATTTGAGAATTAGGCTTACCACAAATTAAAGAAAAGCAATGCTGCACATTTCATAAGCTTGCACGCACGCGTGCTCTCTCTCTCCACACACAGCCTTAATAAATTAGGAAAAAATTGCCAACAACCTAGGTGTGTAACAACAGGGTAGTAGTTAAATCAAGCATGATACATTCATACTGTGGAATCCATGCAGAGGTTAAAAAGAATGAGGCAGAGCTGCATGGACTATCACAGAATTCTATGACAGAGTTAGTGGGGAGGAGAGAAAGCAATTTATATCATATCACATATAATGTAATCAGATAGAGATGATCTCCATATCCCCCAAACTACATTGTGAGATATATACATGTGTATATATATATATATATATATGCACACATAAGCAGTAGGAAAAGACATCCACTTCACTATTGATTGCATTTTTTACCATGAGATTGAATTTGTGTATAATTCATATAATTTATTAAAATAATTTTTAAATAATAAGAAAATAAACACAAACACATACAAAAATAAGTGTGGCTAGAGAGTCAATCAATGGCACTAGGACAACTCGGTTGCCCAGTAGAGAATAATAATAATAATAATAATAATAGTAATAATGTTGGATTTATAGCTAATATACTGCACCAAAATAAAGTCTAGATCAAATATTAGAGTCAAAATATTATAAAAGTATAGAAAAAAATCACAAGAGAGTTTTCTAAATAATCTAAGAACAGAGAAGGTCTTTCAAGGAAAACACTAAGCCCTTTAGCATTAGAGGCAAAGATTTATATATTGAACTCCACACACATGCACACAAATTCCTCATGGCAAAAACCACCGAGGACAAAGATGGCAGACTGGGAAAAATAACTGTAACTCACATCAGAGACAAAGGGTTAATTTCCTTAATATATAAAGTACTCTTACAAATCAATTTTTAAAAATAGCCTGTAATCCATTAGAGTAATGGGCAAAGACTATTAACAGAAAGTTCACATAAAAGGAACTACAAATGACTCTTAAACACATCAATAGACAGCCAACCTCACAGATAACAAGAAACAAGCAAATTAAGAGAACATCAGGACACCCCTTCATCCAGGAGATTGGCAGAGGCCCTGAAAAGCTTGATAACACTGCCAGTGAAGTGTTGGGGAAATAAACATTCGCACACATTGCTGGAGGGACCATCTCCACGGAGGGCGATGTATTAATATTTATCAAAAATACAAACACACGTATCCTTTGATCCAGTGATTTCACTTTTAGGAATTCATCCTACAGATGAATTCGCACATGTGCATAATGATATACTACTAAGGTATTCATTGCTCTTTGCGAAAAGCAAAATATAGTAAACAAGTTAAATATCCAACGAGAAATGTACATCCAATGAATGAACTGCTACTCAGTTGTTAAAAAGAATGAGGAGACTCTTTATCTACATATGGCATTCAATAAAATCTAAGGTGCCATTATCAAATGCATCCTGATTCCAGCTGTTAAAATGTGTGCGGGGAGGGGGAGATGGGCATTTAGAACTGATGAAATATGGTAAATTCTCCACACAGATTAAGTGAAAAAAAAAAAAAAAGCAAGATTTGGAACTTTGTATGCATAGTATATTACAAATTTACATTTTAAAAAAGGAAACACAATTTACTTTATACAAATACCTATGCATGATACCAATGCACAGCTCTCTAGAATGATACACTGGTGGCCTCTGAGGGGGAACTGGGTGACAAAGAGACAAAGGTGAAAGGGAGACTTTTAACTTTATACTTTTTGTGATTTTGGGATTTTTGTCATGGGATTGCGTCACCTACTCAAAATATAAATGTAAAAAATGTTTTTAAAAACTATAATACAATCACACACAAAAAAAAATACCAGCTATATCTTTAGGACCAAACTCTTAATCCTCATCCTTTGTTATTATGCATTGAAAATTATACAAATAAGCAAATTTGAGAGTTGGAACCCAAGAGATAATATATCAAATCCCTTCATTTCTTTTAAAATCAAGAAATATACTGGAAGCTTCTATTAACCCTAATTACTAGGAAGTAGAATTTGTTATAAGGTAGGACTTGCTTGTATCCTTTTGAGGAGTAATTAGTTATTTCAAAAGTTATAAGACTGGTCCCATTTTAAGGCCATCTTAAAAGACAAACTCAGACGGGGAAGGAGGCGGTGTGGGCAAAATGGGGGAAGACGAGTGGGAGATAGAGGCTTCCGGTTATGGAATGAATGTCATAGGAATAAAAGGAATATAATCACTGATACTGCATTGGGACAGATGGTGGCTACACTTGTGATGAAAACACCATAATGTACAAACTTGTCAAATTGCTATGTATGTTGTACACCCCAAACTAACGTAACATTGTGGGTCAACTATATTCGAATTAAAAAAATTGTTTAATTAAAAAAAAACTCAAAGGAAAGCATTTTCATTAGGGTCCAGTTTATTACAAATAATCCTTTTGAGTTTAAAATAATGTGGTTAAGGGGCGCCTGGGTGGCACAGTGGTTGGGCGTCTGACTTCGGCTCAGGGCGTGATCCCCGTGTTATGGGATCGAGCCCCACATCAGGCTCTTCCGCTATGAGCCTGCTTCTTCCTCTCCCACTCCCCCTGCTTGTGTTCCCTCTCTCGCTGGCTGTCTCTATCTCTGTCGAATAAATAAATAAAATCTTTAAAAAAAAAAAATTATGTGGTTAAAAATGTCTGTCAAGTGAATAACCAATTAGAACATTGTTACATAGCATTCAGTAAAAATAATCATGAATTTAATTATTCATGCAAATCGACATTTAATATATTACAAGATATTTATATTAACAAAGAAAAAGTAGGTTTCAAAGTAGTATACATAGCGTGATTACGCACACACACACAAACACACACAGCCACAAACAGAGAATGTGCCAAAAGTAATTGTTTATGGGTAGTAGGATTACTGATTATTTCAGGTTTCTTCTTTTGGCTTACCCATATTTAACAACTTTATTATTTGTCTAATGAAAAAAAAATAAAAAATGTGTTACAGACATATAACTTCGTGTAGTCTGAAATGTGTATAAATTATTTTTTGTTAAACATACACAGAAACACTTTTTCTGTCAAAAAACTCCCTGTATAATAAACAAACACTTTTTCTGTCAAAAAACTCCCTGTATAATAAACAACCAATCCCCTTTTTAATATGAATTTTTAAAAATTATTTTCTAAGAGTAAGGTATGACTATATTAGTAATATGTTAGTCATTATCAATACGGTTAACAAGCTTTAATGGTAAGAGGCCTACTGAGCCGTCTAGTTTAAATACACTCTGTGAGAGATCATTCCACAAAAGTACTTCAAACCCTCCGAGAAAAGACTTGATGAGTTCCATGTTTTCTACTGAATCAGAACTAAAACACACATACTCCTGGCACTTAATTCAGCCTGGCTTCAAATGTTTATGCAAAACCAAATAATTGAGTTTAAGAGATTTTAAAAACCTCTTTTTTGTCAATGAGTAAGAATTCCCTCTTCCAAAAACAACTATTTTATCAACTTGAGAGTACACAATGCTGCATTACAGCATAACAGTTCTGATTAAGAAAATGCATTTTCTCTTACTGGAATTCAAGAATAAGGATGTGAATTTAAAGCTGAAGACAGAGTATATTCCATTGCTATGTTAATTAACAATGTGCAAACGTAAAATGCTGCTGCTCTAAGCGAAGAAATTGTGTAATACTTCCCTTCAGGGATTCCAAGGGATTACGAGCTAAACCTGATAGACAAGTTCAGGCTGGTTTGCTCCTGCCACTCAGAGCTAGAATAATTTTAACTACTTAAAGGTTGATCTAACTTAGGCATTTGCTGGATAAGCTCTTACCCTGTTTTATTAGTTAACATTTTTCTGTTATAAAAGTAATACACTGCTGAAAATCTGGAAAAAAAATTTAAGTCTAAAAAAGAAAACGAAATCACTCGTAATCATACCAACCAGAGAGTGTGCGTGTGTATACACACACCATGCACAAATGTATATGTATGTATATATGTATACGTGTGTGTATGTGTGAATAATCTTTAAATAAAATGAAGCCATTATATTTATCGTTTTATAACTTGCTTTTTTCAATTGGCGGCCTATCCTTAGCAATTCCTCGTGTTGATTAAGGCATGTCATATTTAATTAACAAAACCCTATGGCGGACATTCAGACTTCTTCCAATTTTCCGTATACGGAATAATACAGAATACATATACGAATGCTGAGATGAGCAGCCTCGCTCATCGTATTTTTATGCATCTCTGATTATTTCCCAGGGGTCAATTCCTCAAAGCAAAACACCCAGCTGAAAGAAAAGAAACGTTTTCCAAGTCTCCCAGTATATGCTGCCAACTTGCCACTTTAGACACTGCTAACCTGCTTTCATTATATTTTTAAATTAGCTGAGACTATAGAAGCTTCTGTGAATTTAAACAAATGACCTGTCTTCGCTGCTTAAGAAAACAACACACTATCCCAGTCATAATGGGCCCATGAAAACTCAGCCTGTAGAAACAGGCAGGCACGCACTTATTCACAAGAGACGCTCGGGTGCTTGGGCGGTGGGAAAAGCAGTCTACTGCGCCTCCACCAAATACGAAGTGTGTGACCTCAGACAGGTCGCAGTTTCCTCAGCTATCAACTATGAGCCTCTGGGTATTCATCTTTGGGAGTAGCCACTATATTAAACGTTACATAAAGAGTCTGGCCCTGGTGACTGCTATATTCGGGAAGCATTGTGGCACAGCGGACAAAGGGCAGGCTTTGGGAGTCTGATCAATGGAGATTTACCTCCTGTCTCTCCTAACTAACTCTGCGTGGGCAAGTCACTTTCTAAGAGTTATTTTCTCGTCCATAAAATACTCACCAAATATGCCCACTGAGAGGATTAAATGAGATTTACGTAAAGCTCCTGGCACATAGTAGGTGCTCTAATTGTTCAGGTCTTTTTTTTTTTTTTCTAACGTGTTTCACACCCACAATGAGCCAAAGATACAAAGAGGAGTAAGGCACAGTTTCTGCCCTCCAGGAGCGACCGCCTGATCGAGTCGACAGCCACGCGCACGCTTGCCTCAGCAATGTGTTGGGATGCAAAGCTATGAAGGCTGAATAGACCGGCCTGGAGTGTGCCCTAGCCCAAGGGATCCGGTGGAAGATATTGAAAGGGAACTGGACCAGATCTGGAGGCTGATATGAAGCTTCCTAGAGTCTTCAGACTATATGAGGTCTGGAAGCCTTCCAGCAGGTGCAGGAAGCCAGGACATGAGACTTTCCCCCAGGAATCAGTCTAGCCCTCAGCCACCCTGGGGACAGCCAGCCCGTGACTCATCAGATGCAGCTCAGGGACCACAGTGGTGAGCAGGCTTGTCTTAGAGCTCTGCTTCAATTTCAGGACACCTGCATCCCTCCCTCACTACCCTCAGCTTTTGGAACAGCTAAGAATTCCTCAGTGGATCCTAGGGTCTTAACTAAATTTTTCCCAATACTTCTTTATTAAACCTCTGATAACTATATCTACTTGTCCGCGAAAAGAAGAAAAAAACTTAAAAGGAAACACTAGAATACACTGGTTTAGCAATGGTTTTTCATATACAGGTACTGCTAGTTTTGACTTTTTATTGTCACAGTTGTATTATGTGCCAGCCAAGATGTTCCTAATTTGCATATTGGAATTACACAGAACAGAGTATGGTGCCCTGCAAAGGTGGACTTCACAGCAGGGACTGTCTTTAGTGGAGTCTCTGAACACCAATCTACGATTGCATTCAGTTCTGAGAGGGAGGCATAACCAAACCGGCTGAGAGAGGGGAATTTGATTATGCTTCCCATTTAAAACAGTTCCAAAGGTTGTAATCTTGGTGCAAAAAAACATTCAGCTTGTCACTCCAACCAAAAGATGCAAACCCAATTTGAGATCAAGTTAATGAAAGTGCTGAGGCAGGATATCGAGTAAATCCAAGCAAATTATTTGAAGACAAAGACCTTGACTTGATAATGGAGGCAGCACAGTACATGGAAAATACCCTCAGGGAGGCAGAACACCTGGGTCCCATGTCATGTCAACTGTGCCCCTGGATAGCTGGGTAACCCCTGCCCTCCATGACCGAGGAGGAAGGAAGTCTCAAGCTTCTGCAGGTACCGACCAGGAAAAGCTAGGGGTCAAGGAACAAACGCAAAGTACATAAGGAAGTTTCGTTAACTTCCACAAAGTTTGTTTCATTAACAAAACCACAAAAAAGAAGTGGCAGCAAGTGAAAACTTCTGGAAAATATAAATGCTGGTGAATGAACGGGTTTTTAACATGTTTCTGATTCCAGCTTATACATTTCATCCAGAGGAGGTTACTAATTTTGCAACAGCTCTCCAACCGGTCTTAAGGGCTAACTTGCCTCAACCTTAGGCCCTCCTTGCTGGGCTGACCTAAGTCCCTTGGTGTGCAGCAGAACTACCTACTTCCCTTGAGACTTGCAGACTACTGGCCTTGAGGAGTGGACCAGACTTTCTCAGAAAATAAAACCTGACTGCATTGGAAAACAGCTGCGGCTGATGCCAGCGAGACTGTTCACCTCGGACTAACCGCCAGGGAACCTGCTTCTCCTGCACGGAGCACCCCGCCCTTTCCCCCCGCCTTTCCCTTTAAGCCCTTCCGGCTTGCCCTGGACGGGGAGGATGGTCCTTGGGACGTTAGTCCACCGTCTTCCCAGGTCGCCCGCTTCCTGAATTAAGCAGCCTGTCCTTTCCCCGCAGCACCCGTCTCCGGAGTACGGATCTTCCCGCGGGGTGCAGCCCCAGCCGAGGTGGAACCGGCTTCCCCGGCGGGAACAGTGGGACGGAAGTCTGCACCGAACGCTCACAATGGGAACACTTCTCTCCAGATGCAATCGCATCTCCTAAGGTTTATGCCTGGATGACAAGGCACGGCCTACCACGTCACTTAACAAAACAAACGCTCTAGACTCCTTTCTAAAGTCATTCCAGGGGGAAAAAAAAAAAAGAAGGCGGGGAGGGGGGAGAGCCTTGAGAAAGGCGTCCCGGGGAGACCCGGACACGCTTCTCAGAAACCCCTGCAGGGCACTCCCGCCCGCTCGGCGGCGCAGACCCCACGCACTCCGGCCGCACCCCTCTCACCGAGGCACCCCGAGTCAGGACGCCGGGCAAACGCGGCACTGGCCCAGCGCGGGCGCCGTCACCACGCCCGATCCGGGGCCGGCGGCGCAGGCACCCGGACACACGTCGGCCGTCCCCGCCGCTCCCTGAGCTCGGCCGCCCGAGCACCGCGGGGTGGGGACCCGACGCCGGGGCGGGGAAGCCCCGCAGGCCGGCCAGACCGCGCGCCGTCCCGGAGGCCACCCCTACCTTCTCCTCGCCGTCGTAGATGCGCACCCCGCGCTGCTGGATCACCAGGGTCTCGTTGATCTCCAGGAGGCCGCTGGTCCACACGAAGCGGTCCATGGCCGCCAACAGGCCGGCCTCCGCCGCTCGCCCGCGCCGGCGCTCGGGGGCGACCAGCCGAGTGCTGGACAGCCTGCGGCGCCCCCTGGCGGCAGGCGGGGCGGAGGCCGGGCGGGGAGGGCGCCCGGGACCGTGGGGTCGTGCGTGGAGCGCCCCCTGGCGGTCAGTCCGCCTGTAGCCCGGCGGGAACATCCGTCCCATCCTTTGTCCAGATCGGGCGCAGACCCGGAGCTTACCGGGGACTTTGAGGAAGGCCAGGCCGCACGCTGGCCCTCCTCACTGTGCATTATTCTTGCATATTTGTGCCGTTTCCTTGTCAGTGTCCAGCGTGTTGCCACGTTCATGAAAGCTTGTAGATAATTCTACTGTAACTTTTCTTTTCAAATAAAGATTTATGGCCTGAACTGTTTTTTTACACAGCTGCCAACAGTATGAGAAGTACTATTTTGTGCCCCTCTTTCTTCCCCATTAAGATCATTTTCATTTAAACATTTTCAGTGTCAACAAGAACCTCATGTATTTACTCTAGACAATATTTTAATATATAGATCTTTCATAATTTACCTCTGTGTTGGTCCCCACAAACCGGTCCATGGTTGCCGATAGCACCTGCTGGGCTTCTGTCGCTGCCCCTTTCATTTTATTTACATCTTTACATTATAAATAGAGCACCTGTATATGTATTTCTACAACTGATGTATTTTTGGTGCTTTAGGATTATTTTCTTAGAGTGTCTTCCCAAAACAAAATTAGTGCTTTAAAGAGTTTGCACACATTTTAGACAGCTTGCTACATACTGGGAACTGATTTAACAAGGATGCAGTGCCACCTGCAAATTGGTCTTTTTCCCAGGCCGAATAGTTCTGTCCACATTAGACATTATCATTTTTGTTATATTTGCTGCTTGACAGGGATTTTGTTCTTTTTTTTATTTGTTTACTGATGAAGTTATTTCCCAATACCTTTTAATCAAAAGAAAAACATTTTTTTAAGTAGGCTCCATGCCCAACTTGGGGCTTGAACTCACGACCCTGAGATTAAGAATCACATGTTCTAGTGACAGAGGTGTTGCAGTCAAAAGAAAATCTTGTCCTGAATAATCACTAACACCATGTGAAGTTGGACAGCCTCCACCTAAAAGGATAGGATTATTTAGACAAAATCAACACATGTCAGGAGAAGAAGAAGCACAGAAAAGGAGACAGTGAAGGAGCCGCTAGTGAGATAGGAAAACCAGGAGGGGGTGGGGTCCTGGAAGCCAAGTAAAGACAGTGTATCAGGGAGAAGGAAAGAGTCTGTGTATAATTCTGCTGATGGGTCAAGTCCACGGGACTGAGAATTGCTCAGTGGAGTTATGGGAGGCCTTGACAAGAGTGAGTGCAATGGGGCGGGCGGGGGGCGGTAGAAGAACAAGTCTTAATGGAGCGGTTTTTAAAAAGAAAAAGAGGAGAGGAATTGTAGGTAGGGAACATAGACAACTCCCTTGAGGACTTTGCTGCAAAGGAGACCAAAGAAATGGGTTGGTAACAGGAAGGGGAAGTGAGGTCAAGAGGGAGTTTGGATTGTTCATTTGTTTTCCAGGTGGAAAAAAATAATAGTATGTTTGAGTGCTGATAGCCATGAGAGAGAGGGGAGACCTGCTTGACTGATGTCCTTGAGAAGATGAGAGAGGACGCACAAGAGAGGGTCAGAGACGTTGCTATTATCAGAGGAGAGCAGGGTATGTGAGGCGGATAGATTTTTGTGGGGGGAATCTGCAAGAATTCTCTGGACTGCTTCTGTTTCTCAGAGGAGGAGCAAGACTGGAAGAGGGGAAGAAGTGTGAGGAGGTCTAAACGCACTAGGGAAGGATACTATGAACTTTCCTAGCCCGAGTGAAGTTTCCTGGCATGCAGCTAAAGCCAGAGAAGCAATACTCCAGCCCCACTCAGGGGCAAAACTGAAGGAGAGAGTAGGAAAGATATGGATTTAATTAGGTATGTGATTTTGCCGTGCCATGGATTGAAAGAGGCAACGGAAGGGTAAGCCCAGCGTGAGACTACTTTGCCCTTTGTAAGTGATCTGTTCTGTCTGCCTGGAATCTGTAAGATTTTCTCATTAACCTTGAGGTTCAGAAATTCCAGCAGGTCAAAGATTCTGGGTCTGTATCCCTCCTCATTTTCCTGCCTGTGAGATGATGATGCTTTTCAATTTGAAGGCTCAAGTTTCTGTCTTCTTCAGAAAGGTGTTCCTCTATTATTTATTTGATTATCACTTCTGGTCTATGTGTTCTTTTTTTGCCCCTTTGGAACTTTTGATTATTTGTGTATTTTAAACCTGTCGTAACTGTCTGTCTCCCATGACTGCTACCTTTTCCCTCATCATATTCATTTCTACATATTTGAGGGCTGAACTTTCCTAATTCTTCTGTTGAATTTTTAAATTGGGCATTTTTTTTAAGTTCTAGATTATTTTTTAGTTCCAGAAACACCTGAGTGACTCTTCGGATTACATCTACATAGAGTTCTCATGGCATTTTTAATGAAGTTTTCTTCTATGGCACCCCTGAGTTCACACTCCACAGAGGTATCCCATTCTAATTCATCTTGTTCCTTCTCCTTTAAGCCACTGTTCCTTAAGTGTTTTATAATCGCTTTATATGTGAGATCTCACAGTGCCTATGCAAGGCAGCCTATTAAGATCTCACACGACAAGGTTTGACAGGTGGTTTTTCCCAGCGGACCATACACAAGTAGGTCAGTAAGTTGAGAACATCTCTTCTGAGTCACTTCAAGACAGGCTTCTTGGTTCTCAGCCTTCTCACTCATTCAACAAGTATTCAAAAAACATTCGTTGAATCCCCGCTATGTGTCAGGTACTGTTCAACTCCTTTCCAATGCTGCTGGCAAGAGAAGCTGTTGGTTCCTCCCAAGCTGGGCAGGATTGGCACTCAGGCGAGGGGAGGGAGGCACTCCTCTCAGGTGCAAAACTTAAGGGGGTGCCAAAAAATTCGGTGATCCATATGAATGATATGTTAAAGCAATATGTTTGGGGTTTTTTGTTCTTTTTTCTTAATTGACTATATTCCCCATTCTGTACCTTATATTCCTATGATTTATTCCATAGGTGGAAGCCTGTATCTCCCACTCCCTTTCACCCATTTTGCCCATCCCCCATCCCCTTCCTCTCTGGCAACCATCAATTTGTTCTCTAGATTCACGGGTCTGTTTCTGCTTTTTGTTAATTCATTTATTTTGCTTTTTAGATTCCACATATGAGTGAAATCATATAGTATTTGTCTTTCTCTGTCTGACTTATCTCACTTAGCATAATACCCTCTAGTTCCACCCATGTCATTGAAAATGCTAAGATTTCATTTGTTTTAATCATTGAGTAATATTCTATTTTATATATATATGTACATATATATATAAAATAGAATATTTTATGTACATATATACATATATATATATGTACATCTCACATCTTCTTTATCCATTCATCTGTCAACGGACACTTGGGTCACCTCCATACCTTGGCTATTGTAATTAATATTGCAATAAATGTAGAGGTGCATATATTTTTTTGAATGAGTGTTTTCACTTTCTTTGAATACCCAGCAGTGGAATTACTGGATCATATAGTAATTCTATTTTTAGTTGTTTTTTTTTTTAAGATTTTATTTATTTGTTTGACAGAGATAGAGACAGCCAGCGAGAGAGGGAACACAAGCAGGGGGAGCGGGAGAGGAAGGAACAGGCTCATAGCGGAGGAGCCTGATGTGGGGCTCAATCCCGAAATGCCGGGATCACGCCCTGAGCCGAAGGCAGACGCTTTAACCGCTGTGCCACCCAGGCGCCCCTATTTTTAGTTTTTTGAGGAACCTCCATACTGTTTTCCATAGTGGCTGCATGAGTTTATATTCCTACCAAAGTGCAAAAGGGTTTCTTTTTCTCCACATCCTCATGAACACCTGTTATTTCTAGTCTTTTTGAATTTAGCCATTCTGAAAGGTGTAAAGTGATATCTCCGTATGTCTTCTTTGGAAAGGTGTCTATTTAGGTCCTCTGCCCATCTTAATTGGATTATTTGTTTTTGAGGGGTTGAGTTGTATAAGTTCTTAATATATTTTGGATATTAATCCCTTATGGGATGTATCATTTGCAAATATCTTCTCCCATTCAGTAGGTTTCCTTTTTGTGTTGTTGATGGTTTACTTTGCTGTCCAAAAGCTTTTTATCTTGGTATAGTAAGGCAGTATGTTTTTAAAAAATCAAAATTAATTCAAAAAATCCATGATAAATAAAATCACCATTTTAAATAAAGGCAAGATCAACAGGCCAGGATTAGGGCAAGGAGAGTAAGGCCAGGCCATGCACGTGAGGCTACTTACCTCACCGTGCCGGTCTCACAGGTCCCAAAGCCGCATGCTTGTCCATGTGGCAGAAGGGTGGAGGGAAGTCTCCCTCTGCTCCCAGGCTCTGCATTTCCCCTAATCATGAAGTCACTGATCTATATTACAAGTTCCTTAAGAAAGGTAAGACTCTTTCCAATGAACAGAAACCATCTTTTCTCCACTGAATTAAATTGCCTCCTTTATCATGTTCTAAAATCACGTGTGTATTCTGGTCTATTTCTGGCCCTTCTTTTCTGTATTTTTGTATCTTTCGTTTTATTTCATGAAAATATCCCAAAGCACTAAACATTGACATTTTATTCATGGTAATATACCATCATTACATGTGATCATTTACTATCATTTCCTGATTTTTTAGCATCAGATTATTTATACTTTTAAAAAAACCTTTTCTCCTATTAAAAGTACATCGTGTAAACTAAGTGTTCTAGTCTGATGTGGAATTGTGTGGTTTTTCCTGGACTTTGCAATTATCAAAATGTTGGGCAGTGTGGACATGAAAACAAAGTATGCTTTCTGCCCTTGAAGGGGACACAGTTTGTAGTAAACAAACAGAAAGCCTGACATATGACAGCTGCTGTGATAGAAACAAGAGTTTTCTCTTTCCACTTTGGAGCAAGGAGAAATGTCATGTTCTCAGACATGTCAAGAAATGAGAATGGAGTAGGCCATAGTACCTGCCAGATAATTCATCCAAGAATGAAAACAGGACATCTGTATTAGTCAGAGTTCTCCAGAGAAAGAGATGGGATAAAGAATAAGTTTGTGCTGTTACGGATGCTGGCAAGTCCAAAATCTGTAGGATTGGCAGGCAGGCTGGAAACCCAGGAGAGCTAAGGTTACGGTTCAAGTCCAAAGACCACCAGGGGCAACAATCTGGAGAACTAAGAGGAGAAGATGGTCTGATTTGAGTCTGAAAGTCATCTGTTGCAGAGTTTTTCTTGCTGGGAGTGGGGAGGTCAGCCTTTTGTTCTGTTCAGGCCTTCAACTGATTGGACGAGGCCCACCCATGTTATGAAGAACAATCTGCTTTACACAGAGTCTGCCATTTTAAATGTCAATCTCACTCAAAAACACCTTCACAGAAACACCCTGAATAATAATATTTGACCAAATATCCGGGCACCCTGGGGCCCAGCCAAGTTGACATATAAAATTAACCATCACAGCATCTAACTGGAAACAGGAAGATGTTGAAATCCAATGGACAGAGCTGTCAGGATTCCCACGGGCCAGTCCTTAGATCCTTGACTTGGGAGAAGTGTCCAAAGATGAGAGCCAGGGAGAAGGAAATCTGAGAAGTCCCCAGGGACAAGAAAAGTACACTCTTTGGCTCAGGATGCAACAATCAAGATTAAAACTGTTCAGCACAGTGAGCTCCCTAAAAAGAAGAGAGATAATAAAAGTGTACATGGTTGGGTTCTGTGATCTGAGTGTTCCACTACACATAGGGAAAATGGTATAGGATCCCTAGTTTCCTGTGGGAAAGTACTCTAGAATGTAAGTCTCATGACCAAAGCCACACACACACACACACACCCCATAGATTATACATCTTTTGAGCTAAGTATCTTATATATCATAGCTCATAAACCTTTGGACCAAAACCAGAACAAAGATATGGGAAGAAAGTTAGAGATAATAGAAGAAAAGCTTAATTTGTGAGCTTTGTTTTTCTGCAGGCGTTATGTTCCCCTTCTAAAATATAATTTTTAAAATTATGTTATTCTTCTGTAATAATGGTAAAATGTTCAAAACAACTGGTACATGTATTGCTATTATTGCTACTTAAATTTATTCCACACTATGATTTTTTTTAAGTATGTAATGGGAAGATTTTGTTGTTATAAGACCAGATACTAGCAATACACGGATTCAATGTAATCTCTATCAAAATACCAATAGAATTTTTCACAGAACTAGAATACTAAAATTCGTATGGAACCACGAAAGACCTCAAAGAGTCAAGGCAATCTTGAGAAAGAAAAACAAAGCTGGAGGTATCACAATCCCAGATTTCAAGATACACTACAAAGCTGTAATCAAAACAGTATGGTACTGCCACAAAATAGACACATAGACAAATGGTACAAATAGAGAGCCCAGAAATAAACACATGATTATATGGTCAATTATTCTGTGACAAACAAGGGAATAATATACAATGGGGAAGACAGTCTCTTGAATAAACAGTGTTGGGAAAAACTGGTCAGCTACATACAAAAGAATGAAACCGGACCCCTTTCTTACACCATACACAAAAATAAAATCAAAGTGGATTAAAGGTCTAGATGTCAGACCTGAAACAATAAAACTCCTACGAAAAAACGTAGGAAGTAATTTCTTTGATATTGGGCATAGCAACATTTTTCTAGATATGTCTCTTCAGGTAGGGAAAACAAAAGCAAAAATAAATAATTAGGACTACACCAAATAAAAAGCTTTTGCATGGCAAAGGAAACCAACAACAACACAAAAAGACAACCTACTGAATGAGAGAAGATATTTGCAAATGGTTTATCTGATACAGGGTTATATAAACACTTTTATAACTACACCAAAAAAACCCCAAACAATCCCATTAAAAAAATGGACAGAGGACATAAATAGACATTTTTCTAAAGAAGACATACAGATGGCCAACAGATCCATGAAATGATGCTCATCTCTAATTACCAGAGAAATTCAAATCAAAACCACAATGAGATATCACCTCATACCTGTCAGAAAGGCTAGAATCAAAAAGACAAGAAACAAATGTTAAGATATGGAGAAAAAGGAATGCTTGTGCACTGTTGGTGGGAATGTAAATTGGTACAGCCGTTGTGGGAAACAGTATGGAGGTTCCTCAAAAAACTAAAAATTGAAATACCATATGATCTAGTAATTCTACTACTGGGTATTTGCCTAAAGAAAATGAAAACACGAATTCAAAAAGATATCTGCACCTCTATGTTTATTGCAGCATTAATTACAACAGACAAGGTATGGAGGCAACCAAGGTGTCCACCAATAGATGAGTGGATAAAGAAAAAGTGGCATGTACACACACACACACACACACACACACACGTGTGCATGCACGTGCGCGGTATTACTCAGCCATAAAAAAAGGATGCGATCTTGCCATTTGTGACGACATGGGTGGACATAGAAGGCATTATGCTAAGTGAGATAAGTCAGACAGGGAAAGAAAAAAACCGCGTGATTTCACTCATATGGAATCTATGTCTTTTCCAGAATTTCATGTAAATGGATTCATGAAGTATGTAGTCCTTTGTCTCTGGCTTCTTAAATGTAATGCCATGTTTTTGAGACTCACTCATGGTGAGATAATAGAAAATATTTATTGGGCTCTGCTCCTGGTTCCTGGCATAGAGCTCCTAAAACCCTTGTGATTTCCTAAGTGATAAGCACTCTAGGAAAGTCTTTCGTTTTATTGAGGTGACTCTTGGTGGTCTTCTGGATGGGGGCTGGTCACCAGAAAGCCCTGATAAGAAGCTTGAAATTTTCAGGTTCCATCTGGTCCCACACTTCTCCAGAGAAGGGAGAGAGCCTGGAAACAGACTTAATCATTGATTGTGCTTACATGAGAAAGCCTCCATAAACTCTCAACAGTTGGGGGTTTGGAGAGCTCCCAGGTTGGTGAACTCATCCGCACAAGGAGAGTAGCACACCCCAACTCCACGGGGACAGAAGCACCTACACTCCGGACCCTTCCAGACCTTCCTCTATGTATCTCTTCACCTGGCAGTTCATCTGTATCTTTTATGTTATCCTCTTAAAAACTGGTAAACACATGTAAATACTTCTCTGAGTTTTGTGAGCTGCTCTAGCAAATTATTCAAACCCAAGAAGGGGTTCAGTGAGAAGCATAAGTGATAACCTAGGTTTCCACAGGCCTCTGAAGTTGAAGGGAAGGACTTTTGGGGGATTGAGGGATCGAGTCCTTAGCCTGTGGTGGCTGACACTCTCTCCAGGTTGTGTTAGAACTGAGTTCGACTGCGGGACACCCAGCTGGTGTCACTGAGAATTGCTCGTTGTGGAGAAAAAAAACCTCCACACCTTTGGTAACCAGAATTGTCAGAAGTGAAGTATTCTGTGTGAGAGAAAAGAAGACACACTGGAAAGAAACACAATAGGGGAAGCTGGGTGTTTCCCTGCACAGAAAGGAAAAAACTGAGTTTTTTTTCATTTTATCCATGTTGCATTATTCAGTATTTTGTTCCTTATTGCTGAGTAGTGGTCCATTGTATGACTATGTCACAATTTGTTTATCTACTCATCAGTTGATGGAGATTTCGGTTATTTTCTGCTTAGAGCTATTGTGAATCAAGATGCTATAAGCATTTGTGTACATGGTTTCATTTCTCTTGGGTAAATACCTAGAAGAGTAATTGCTGGGTCATATGGTAAGTGCATGTTTAACTTTATAAGAAACTGCAAAACTGCTTTCCTAGATAGCTACATTATTTTGTATTACAACCAGTGGTATATGAGAGTTCCAGTTCCTTGCCAAAGCTTACTATTGTCTACCTTTAAGTACTAGCCATTTTAGTGAGTACATAGTCAGTGGTATTTCATTGTGATTTTAATCGCATTTTCCTGATGATTAAGGACATTAGGTATCTTCCTTGTGCTTATTTTTGGTTTCCTGGATCTTCTTTGGTGAAATACTATTTTTTTTTTTTTTGCCATTGAAAAAATTGAGTTGTAAGAGTGCTTACATACTCTGGTGAAAGTCCTTTATTAAATACGCTTTGCAAATATTTTCTCCTGCTTTGTAGTTTGTTTAGTTTTCTAAAGTGACTTTTGCAGAGCAAAAGGTTTTAATTTTGATGAAATCCAGTGTATTGTTTCTTTTATAGTTCGTGCTGTCTCCTATTTAAGAAAACTTTGCCTAACACGAAGTCACCGAGATTTTTCTTCTATGTTTTCTTCTAGAGGTTTTATGGTTTGGGTTCTTACATTCAGGTCTACATTCCATTTTGAGGCTTATTTTGTTTGTACAAGGGGTGAGTTAAGGGTCATGGTTAACATTTTCTATGTGGACATCCAGTGGTCCCTCTATTTGTATTAGTTGAAAAGATTATCCTTCTCCTCCACTGAGTGGTCTTGGAAACTTTGTGGAAAATCAAGTGACCATAGAGGCCCGAGTATATTTCTGGCATCTCTATTATATTCCATTGATTTCTTTTTCTTTACACCAATGCCAGCTACACTGTCTTGATTACTGTGGTTTTATAATACATCTTGAAATCAGGTAGTGTTAGTCCTCTGACTTTGTTCTGTTTCAAAATTGTTTTGCCTCTCTAGATTCTTTGCATTTCCATTTAAATTTTAGAATCAGTCAATTTCTATAGAAAAGCCTTCTGGGATTTTGATTAGGATGGGATTGAATAGATCAGCTTGGAGAGAATGGACATCTTAATAACATAGGGTCTTCTGATCCCTAAGCATCTTATCTCTCTCCATTTATTTAGGGTTTCTGTAATTTCTCTCGGCAATATTTTGTACTTGTCCTCAGAGTGTTTTTGCCAGAACCTCCTAGCTTCTGAATCCAATGGTTCCTTTCAGTCCCAATCCTACTAGACCTCTTCAGTGCCCAACACTGGACCAATTCCTCTTTCTTTAGGCTCCTCCCTCCCCAGACTTTCTGTCCTCATCCTGCCTTTGTCTTCCTTCTATTCTTTGGATAGTCCCATCCTGTTCTCCCACAGGTGCTCTCCCTTCCTTTCACAAGAAGCTGATCAGCTATACTCCAGATGGCTGCAGTTAAATGGTCAGCTGTGTTGGTGAAGATCTGTTCTGAAAGGAAGTCTTCTCTCAGATCTTTTAGAGAATGGTCTGCTTTCCCTCCAATAATTGTGGGATGATGATATTTTAACAAGTGTCTTTAAAAAGATACCATTCTTGGGGTGGCTGAGTCTGGAGATTGGGGGGCTGAGATTGCCATGTTGGAAAACCTAGCAGTTTTGCAGGATTTTCTATCCACCATCTCAGCCTATTGAGCTCTCCATGGTTTTCTTTGAGTCACTATTTTTAATGATGCCCATTAAAAAAAAAAATACTGAAATTTACATAACATAAAATTCATCCTTTTAAAGTGAATAGCTCTTTGGTCTCTCCCCATTCCCCCTACCCATAGCCCCTGGCAACCACCACTCTGTGTCATTTCTCTGTGGATTTATCTATTATAGGTATTTCATATGGAATCATACCATATGTGTGACCTTTTGTGGCTGGCTTTCACTTAGCATAATGACTTGGATGTTCTTGAGTCACTTTTTTTTTTTTTTTTACTGTTCTATTTTGTTAAACTGTTCTCTGTCACTTAATGGGAATCTCTGGTTACCCAGCCTGTCCGATGAAACTGTAGTAGGTCACCGACAATATTAACAGTAATATGCAAACAGCAGTGTTGTCTTAGGACCGGTGATCGGTGCTGTTTGGCTCTTGGTTCTCCCAGAATTGGCCTCGAGTGCAGGCAAAGTTACACAACGTTACACCTGACGTTTCAGCAAGAAAAAAACAACAGAATATCCCAAAGTAACTTCCTCATTAGCAAGACGCTACCATAAGATGCCTTTAGGAAAAAAGCAGAGAAATACGGGAAGAATTGACCATTGAGAGCCAGCTCTGGAGGCTCTCAGACCTGTGCAGAAGATATAAAAATTGTATCCTTCTATCGGTGTCCATGCTTAAAACCCGGCTCAAACAGTTACCTAAAGTGGCTCCTTCTGAGTGCCACTTTAGGGACGATCAGAGCAAACCTTCCTGCATTCCGGTCTGGGCGTACGTTAACCTCCAGGGGGCCTGGAACACGAATCCGGAGGGAAGTCATTGCGTGGGCACAAACAGGATGGACCGCCAAAGGAGGAGTCAGCGTTGTCAGCAGTCCGAGAGTCCCTCTTCCTAGCTGTCATATGGCTATGAAGTCATGTTGGGGGAAGGGAAATACACCTGCTTTCGGTCCAGCAGTCGATGCTTACAGCCTCCTCAGAGAACACGCCCTGGTTTAAAAAGCGCAGCCAAACGGCACTTTTCTAGTCTGCCTTCCTCTACTCACTGTGAGCGTCCAAAGACTAGTCCTATCTGCCACACAGCAGGGACTTGGCAGGCCCACTCCCCCCAGGTCGCAAGCCCAACATTGAACCAGCTGACCAGGTTGGCCAGCCTGGGGACTCAGGGGAGCCGCCCTAACTGAAACTGGCAGACGCACAACCCTCCCCCGAAGCCCAGGCTCCGCCCCTCGGCGCCCATTGGCTCATTCAATTCACGCCGCGCCTTCTACAGCCCAGCCGGCGGCGTGTTCAGTGTGCCGCGGCCTTGGCTTGCGCAGTCCCTCACTGTCAGAGACGAGAGGCATCCCCCTCTGGTAGCAGCCATGAGCACCCCAGCCGTGCCCCAGGACCTGCAGCTGCCCCCGAGCCAGAGGACTCAGCCCGCGTTCAGAGGTGAGGGCCGCGGTGGCGGGAGCGGCGCGACCCGCGGGCGCCTCGTTTGCTCGAGGGGACGGGGGGCGACCGTGGGGGAGGGGGTGGCTCGGACTCATCGACCAGGGCCTCGAGTCCGCCGACCAGCTTCAGCCCTGACCAGTTGGGTGAGATCCCTGGGCAGATCGCTCGGCTTCTCTCAGCCACATCCTCGGCATTAGCGAAATGGACAACCAGAGCGGCGCCCGGTCCGTGGTGTTAGTGTGCGGGGCTGAGTGCCTCACGTGCGGTCGTTACTGGCCGGGCGTGACTCACGGGTGGCGGAGACACGCCTGCGGTGGAGTCCGTTTAGCGAGGGAGGGTGCGCGGCACTCCTGCCCGCCCCGCGGGTTTGGGGACTCGGGACCTGCGGGGGGCGGGGCCGCGCCCCGTTCGAGTGCCGACTGCGCTTGCGCAGGGCGCTCCCGCCTCCTGAGTGGAGAGCGAATTTTTGGGAGAGGTGGGGTTGTCTCTGATGCTTCAAATTTAACACAATCGACTTTACGTAAATTCAGGGTTGGCTGGGTCTTCAGAAATATTATTTCTTTGTCCTGGACATGGAAATGCAATGGAAGAAACTCACACCCGACCCAGTTCTGGTAAATTAGAACTTGGAGTCTAGTGTCTCGACTCTGCTATTTAGTTTCTTAAAGCTTGGCTTTCAGTAACCGTATGTTGAAAATGATGTTCTCCAGATTTTTCACTTTCAGACAAGAGAGAATGTGATTCTTGTGCAGTGATTGTGGGGACCTTTTATGGTAATGATCTCTTAAAAATGGGACTATTTTTCAAAGGCAATACTGAATTGGGAAATTTTCTGTTGTATATCAGATCTGATCTCTAGTAGAACATTTTTCGAAGTACGATGTTCATTTAATGAATATTTATTTGCTGTTATTGTTGTAACAAATGTTGACTTGTTGCTTTTTTGTTGTTTAGAGCAAAGAAGACAAAAACTGAAGGAACATATCTTAAAAAGAAAAACTTTTTTTGCATACAAGCAGGAAAATCACATACCCAGGTGAGGTCAAATTTTCTCATTTCAGATCTGTCGAATTATATCAGAACTGTCTAATAAAAATGTAATGGGAGCCACAATTGTACTGTAATTTAAAATTTTCAGGGTGTCTGGGTGGCTCAGTGGGTTAAGCAACCCACTCTTGATTTTGGCTCAGGTCGGATCTCAGGGTCCTGGGATTGATCCCCACTTCCAGCTCCCCTCTCAAGGCGGCATCTGCTTGTCTTCCTCTCCCTGTGCCCTTCCCCCAGCTGGCTCTTTCTATCTCTTAAATAAATAAATCTTTAAAAAAAATTTCTAGCAGCCACATTTGAGAAGTCTTTTTATTTATATGTATATACATATATATACACTCACATACATATATACATATATTTTTTATTATGTTCAATTAGCGAACATATAGTACATCATTAGTTTTTGATGTAATTATTTATATATATTTTTAAATATATTATTTATTTATTTGAGAGAAAGAGCATGAGCAGGGGATGGGCAGAGGAAGAGGGACATGCAGACTCCCTGCTGAGCTCAGGGCCTGTGGTGGGGCTCAATCGCAGGACCCTGAGATAATGACCTGAGCTTAACCGACTGAGCCACCCAGGTGCCCCCTGAAAAGACTTTTTAAAAGATGAATTGTAATAACATTTAATCCATATATCCCATGTTATAATTTCAACATGTAATTCTTAAAAGTTATTGAGCTATTTTGCATCCTTTTTTGGTACTGAGTTTTCAAAATCTTGGTATGTATTTTACACTTTCACACATCAATTTGGACTAGCCACGTTTCAAGTGCTCAGTAACTGTACCTTCTTGGATAGCTCAGCATTGTTTCCTGTGTAAATTAAATCACACTCTAAGATGAAATAATTAATTTTAAAGCGAAGTGTTTGTATATATCAAAATATTGACTTATGGTTTATGCAGTGCTACAAAGGTCAGTCTTAATTTAGCAAGGTTTTTACTGTGTGTGTGTGTGAGAGAGAGAGAGGGGGAGAGAGGGGGTGAGGCATGGATGGTTATTCTTCAGGAGGTGGCCCTCCCTAAATGTTTAGAGATCATTTGTTTTAGTCTCAACCCTTGGTGTTATTTTGTTAAAACTTTATTTTTTATTTTTATTTTTTTAAAGATTTTATTTATTTATTCGACAGGATAGAGACAGCCTGCTAGAGAGGGAACACAAGCAGGGGGAGTGGGAGAGGAAGAAGCAGGCTCACAGCGAAGGAGCCTGATGTGGGGCTCGATCCCATAACGCCGGGATCACGCCCTGAGCCGAAGGCAGACGCTCAACCGCTGTGCCACCCAGGCGCCCCTCTTTCTGGCTTTCTAAGAGCATTGGCTTTCGAGTGATAAGGGCTGGACTCTCTAAGTCTGCCACTACAACTGTGTAACCTCAAGGGAGTTACATGGCTTCTTTGAGTCCATTTACTTATATTGAAATGGGATAATAATGTGTGTTTCTTGGGGATCAGATGAGATAATGAATGCATCGTGTTATGCCTGGTATATAGAGAGAGCCCAATAAGCAGTAGCTAGTATTTCATGATCTCTCAGTGGCTTTACACACAGAGCACTGGTTCTTGAGTTACTCTTACTTCTGGTTTCTGTAGTTTCTCCACACAGTTATTGCTGTGTTTTGTCTTTGTAAATGCTTCATACCCTTCCTCGTGGTTGCAAGTGGTCAGATGGTGCTTATAGTTAGGAGGCAGAGATGATAGACTTGGTGATGGATTAGGTATGGATGGGACATGAAAGAAAGAATGACCCTGAATGTTCCAGATGAAGAGCTACCACTCAATCCGATACCTGACTGTTAATACTATATCCTACCGTGGAGGGGGAAATGTTAGACAAGACATTATTAGGTTGGTTTTCAACTAGAACATAAACAGTAAATTAAGGGGCATATCAAGTTGAATTTAGAGGTTTGATAACTACTATGGTTATGTAAGAGAAAGTCACTATTTTTAGGAAATAAACACAGAAGCATTTAGGGTTTAAAGGTAATCGTGTATATATCTTGACTTCAGAGATTCAGGTAGAAAAAATTGCACGTGCTCCACACATACACATGTTCAGAAACAATGCAAATGATAATGCAAATGGAATAAAAGTTTAACACTGTGCAGATCTGTGTAAACAGTATATGAATATTCTTTGAACTATATATAATTTTGCAACTTTATGTAAGTTTGGCATTATTTCCAAATTTTAAAAATTCTTTTTAACTTTACATTAATAGGTTACTTTAAATGCTTTGCATTTTCTTTTACAAATCCCACATTTTTTCATTTAAAACAGAAAGATGATCCCAGATTTTTAATTTGAATAATTGAGAGGATAGTGATACCATATATCGAGATGGGGAAGACTGAGGGAGGCATGGGAGAATCAGGAGCTTTGATTTGGCCATGCTAAGTTCGAGGTACCAACAGGACATCCAAGTGGAAATGCCAAATAGTTACGTGTCTAAAGGGCTGGGTTGAGATTGGGACCAGAGATTTAAACTTGGGAATTATCAGTTTGTAGATGGTATTTATTTAAAACTTTGAGGTGGGATAAGATTACTAGAGAGTGAGTAAAGAGAATGACTCTCAACTACTTATTTAAACAAGGAATTCAACTGGGCCATGGGATTTATAATACTCTTTTTTTTTTTAATTGTGATGTTTTTTTATTATATTATGTTAGTCACCATACAGTACATCCCTGGTTTCTGATGCAAAGTTCGATGATTCATTAGTTGCGTATAACACCCAGTGCACCATGCAATACGTGCCCTCCTTACTACCCATCACCAGCCTATTCCATTCCCCCACCCGCCTCCCCTCTGAGGCCCTCAGTTTGTTTCTCATAGTCCATAGTCTCTCATGCTTCATTCCCCCTTCTGATTACCCCCCCTTTCTTTATCCCTTTCTTCCCCTACCGATCTTCCCAGTTCTTATGTTCCATAGATGAGAGAAATCGTATGATAATTGTCTTTCTCTGCTTGACTTATTTCACTTAGCATTATCTCCTCCAGTGCCGTCCATGTTGCAGCAAATGTTGAGAACTCGTTCTTTCTGATAGCTGAGTAATATTCCATTGTATATATGGACCACAACTTCTTAATCCAGTCATCTGTTGAAGGGCATCTCGGTTCCTTCCACGATTTAGCTATTGTGGACAATGCTGCTATGAACATTGGGGTGCATATGGCCCTTCCCTTCACTACGTCTGTATCTTTGGGGTAAATACCCAGTAGTGCAATGGCTGGGTCATAGGGTAGCTCAATTTTTAACTTTTTAAGGGACCTCCACACTGTTTTCCAGAGCGGCTGTACCAATTTGCATTCCCACCAACAGTGTCAGAGGGATCCCCTTTCTCCACATCCTCTCCAGCAATTGTTGTTTCTTGCCTTGTCAATTTTTGCCATTCTAACTGGCGTAAGGTGGTATCTTAGTGTGGTTTTGATTTGAATTTCCCTGATGGCTAATGATTTTGAACATTTTTTTCATGTGTCTGTTAGCCATTTGTATGTCATCATTGGAAAAGTGTCTGTTCATATCTTCTGCCCATTTTATGATTTGTTTATTTGTTTCTCGTGTATTGAGTTTGAGAAGATTTATAATACTCTTATACACAATGGGAAGAAAAGAAAATTCTGAAATTCTTCTGGCTTTACCAAGAAATCTCACAAGTACTATATTTATTCCTTTCAGAAAACACATGTCAACTTAAATATTGTTACTTGAGCAAGAAATTGTTAAATAAACAATCAGAGTTGCAGCTTTTCAAGATTATATCCTTCTATTTTACAGTCTCTAGTGTGGGTATTTTAAGGTACCTATGCTTAGGAACCTTGTGAGGGCAGTTTTATCATAACAAGACAGAATGGAACAGAACTTATTTTCATATAACTCTCCATCCTGGACAGGTGAATAAGGTGGATTCTCCTTATCCTGAAATGTTTTTTAGCTAGCAGTTAAAAAGGTCAGCGATTGTAAGACTAAGTACTAGGATTCTGTTAGCACAGACAGACAAGGAGGAGACCCTGAGAAGTATAAAACTAAAATAAAAAGCCAGAAGAAAAATGAAAAATTTATTTATTTTTTTTTAGAGATTTTATTTATTTATTTGAGAGAGAGAGTGAGCAAGAGAGAGAGCATAAGCTGGGGGGGTTGGGGGGTGGGGCAGAGGGAGAAGCAGACTCCCCACTGAGCAGAGAGCCCGACATGGGGGCTCTATCCCAAGACCCTGGGATCATGACCTGAGCTGAAGGCAGATGCTTAACCAACTGAGCCACCCAGGTGCCCCCCCAAAATTTAAAACGGAAATGCAGCTTTGAGCCCTAGCTCAGAGGTTAGGAAGAAGAGAGACAGACTTAATAGAAGTTGACCACAAAGGTAGGAGGAAAAGGAGAAGAGCCGGTGGTCAGTAGCATGTGAAGAAAGTGTTGAAAGAAAGAAGAATGGCTGATGGCCAGGAGTTGACTGCCTCTGTTTCCTTTCAGGAGTTTTATGGTTTCAGGTCTTATATTTAGGTTTTAATGCATTTTGAGTTTACTTTTGTGTATGGTGTAAGAAATTAGTCCAGTTTCATTCTTTTGCTTGTGGTTATCCAGATTTCCCCAAACCATTTATTTGAAGAGGGGCTATATTTAAATTTTTTTTGATATAAGTCCTTTACTGAGTACTTAAAACTAACCCAAAAAAATGTTGCTTAATAAAGATTTTGAGGACTTGTTTGAGTGACTAGGAAGAATGGTTTGGAATGAGATTAGCAGGTGTTTACAGATTCTATGTGGGGAGGGTGTTAAGATTTTTAAGAAAATATCTCTAAATTCCTCAGCTATCTTGTTTACACTGTTCAGTCACCCTATAATAAAGACAAAGGACAAATAACTCTCAGCTCCATTCTAGCCTCAATTTAAAATTACAAAGTCAGATGATTGTGAATATTCTCCCATTCCTCCCCGCAAAGAGAAAACTTCCTTGATACATGGTTAAACTTTTTTTTCATTTTTTATTTTTTAAAGTAGTAGAGACCAGAAAGTGATGAATTCTGAGGGCCAGGTCCGCGAAGAGACAAAAGTTCTGAAATTTAAAGCAAAAATGGTAAGATACGGACATAGCCCTCCTAAACTGTCCCTTTCCCCACCCCCCTTTCCCCTACCTAAACTCTTATAGAAATGAGTTCTGAAATACTGATTTGTCTTAAATCACTCTTTTAGGCTGGTAAAGAAAATGTCAGTAGACCTCCTGGGAACAAAAATCATATAACAATGGGAAAAAATTGTATTCCTTTAAGACCTTCTAATGAATCAACCAATTCAACAGTAGCAATCGACACACATAATTTTGAGGATAATAATCAAATGGGACAGTCCGTACCAATTAAAGATGACCCTCCAAGTCAACACATGACATTAAGCCAAGTGTTTCATCTTAAAAACAACAATAAAAAGAAACAAATATCCACAGAAAAACCAAAGCAAGATGCTAACACGTCCAAGAAGCTTGTGCTTGGGTCCTACCGTGGCCAGATTGTTCAGTCTAAGATTAATTCATTTAGAAAGCCCCTCCCAGTCAGAGATGAGCGTTCTGCAACAACGAAGAAACCGTCAGCTGCTGTCCCTAAAGCCCCAGAGCCTCCGCCCGCAGATACCCACAGTGCGACAGTGAGAAGTGATAGAGCCCCAAACGTGGTGACCACCACTAGACTTGGGGGCACCGCATCTCAGGACAGACAGCTGGTGCGGCCTCCTATCAGAAGCCACCGCGACAGTGCTCAGGGCGCTGTGAAACAAGGCATCGGGAGAACCACGGCCAATGTTACAATCCGGAAAGGACCTCGGGAGAAAGAATTACTGCAATCAAACGCGGTTTCCTCTAGTGCCAAAACCAGTTCTCAGGATGGAGCGAGAAAGAAGACACTGTCGAGAAGCCTGACCTCTGAAATTGTAGCCAGGCCTGCTGCGTCTTCTAACACCAGACTGATAGAGAAATCAAAAAGCAGTGACCCTCGCAGACACACTATAGCAAAAACAACTATTGATAGATCAGCTCAGCCCAAAGAAACAGCAGAAGAGAGAAAGTAAGTAGATGTAATTTTGGGGGCTTAATTTTCGGTAGAATACCACTTGTGAATTTGGCTTAGCGTCTCCCTGAGTGTGTGTGTGTGGGGATCCTCGTCTGTCGTATTCAGACCAACTGAACCCAACTGATGCTGTGGAACAGTGAGACCTAAGTTATTATGCTTGAGTATGTTTCATTAGGTCGTTGTAATGTAATCTGAGTCACAGTGCTTAGTACAATCGGGAAATATCGTATAACCTCTCCATTTAAAAACACAATCTTGGGGTGCTGGTGCATGTAACGAACGTTGATATGTTCAGTATTTCTTTTTCTTCGAACCTGTGAACCTACGTGTGGGCCACGGGTGTGGAACTACTTAAAGACCTGAGTTATTTTTTAACTTCTCTGTCGGACGGAATTCTGTCATCAGTATCACAGTAATGCTTATATCCTGCTTCTAACTCTAGAGCTCGTCTGAGTGAGTGGAAAGCTGGCAAAAGAAACGTGCTGAAAAGGCCTCCCGGCTCAGCGGTTACCCAGCCTGAGCCTGGAGGGCAAAACGAAAACTCAGTCGGGTCCTTTTGGACAACCATGGTAGAGGAAGATGAACAAAGATTATTTACTGAAAAAGTAAACAAGACATTTTCCGAATGCCTAAACCTGATTAATGAGGTACGGTCCTTATATTTGTGCAGTACTTTATAGTTTGTAAATTCTCTTATAAATATTCTCTTACTAAATTACCTTGTCATTCTTTTGACCACGTAATGTGTTAGTGATGTTATGTAGACGTAATGTTAATTGTGAGATTCTCTTTAGCCTGTAATGGACGGCATTTGCTTTGAGGTCATATAAATATATCAAAGGGATAATTAGGTTTTTTACTTGAATTTCTTTTTTTACTTATAAATATTGTATTCCTTTAAGATGTGTATATAGAATGGGCTGGGGTGGATAGTCACTCTGATACTTCTATTTTTTACATTCCTTCAGCATATTCACACATTATTTTTTTCTACTCATTACATATATTACTGAAGACTAACAACATATATTAGTGAGTCATTACCTCAGATTAAATTCAAGTTAACTAAAATATTTGCAAACAAAATTCCATTAATCGAAACAAACATCATCATGGTCTTAAACTTATTGTAGCATTTCACTATTTGGACCAAAGTCCTACAGAGTATAATAACTCCAGAATATTTCCTTTATTTTCTGACTACTTTTTAATCTTGATTTGATCACCCATGCCGTCTAAGATCCATAGCAAGACTGACTATGTGGAGTATGATTTCAGACCTTAATCTGGTCTTCATGAGTGTCTTTAAGCTTTCTGGGATTTTGAAGACCAGTGAAAATTAGGATTGGAGTTTCCCTGATTATATTCTTACTTCTGCTCAGCTGGGGTTTGTCACTGATACTGTGGACGTTCTCTGCCCTACCCTAGCTCTTACTTATATCAACCATTACACATTCATTTTAACCCTAATATCAAGACCTGACAAAGACTGTTTTTAAAAACCTGCAAGCTATTCCCCCTTATAAACATTTGGTAGTTGCAAAAATTCTAAATCAAGTATTGAATCGCATAATATATATAAAAGGATAATCATCATGACCAAGTGAAGTGACAGTCATTTTTGACTAATATTTTTCTCAACTAGTATTTCATTGTTTCCATGCTTTGTACCCATGGCTTCTTGCTAGCCATTCAGAATGAGTTTGGAGTAAGGAAGAGAACACTGAATATTTTTATGAATAATTTTCTATCAACTTTTTCTCTCATCATTGATCTTGATTATAGTACACTTCCTTAATTGTTCATCGTTTAGAGGCTAAAGGATATCACTCACTTCACTTCTTGCTATTTTAGGGGTGCCCAAAAGAAGAAATATTGGTGATACTGAATGACCTGATTAAAAATATTCCAGATGCCAAAAAACTTGTTAAATATTGGATATGCCTTGCACGTATTGAACCACTCACAAGTCCTATTGAAAATATTATCACAATCTATGAGAAAGCTATCCTGGCAGGGGCTCAGGTACGATTAAAACTTACTGATCTTTACTAATACAGTGTAAAGGATTCAGAGTTATTTTGAAGCACATCACAACATAACCTGATAAAATTGTGGTTACGTATGTAGTAGTAATGAATGTTTAAAGGCCACAACAATCATATACCATAAAAGCTGTTTCTCAGCCTTCTAAAACTTGCTCATGAGCTAGTGATAATCAGACCTTAGAAGATGGATATACACTGAAATGTACATTAAAGAAACTTGCTGTGAGAAATATTTTAGCATAACGTCATTTTGCACATTTCCTAGTTAAGAAATCTGGGAAATTGAATTTTTAATATTAAAATTTATTTAATGAATATAAAACAAGTAGAATTAAATTAACTTTTAAAATGTTAGCAGGTCCTGTGGCTTTGTGAAAGAAGTCTTTCACTTGAGCATTTCTTAAATGTTCTCACATTTTTATGCCGTATGTTTGGTCCTGCCCACACATAGAAAATGGCAGTAAACTAGTTTCCCTAACATATTAGTGCCATAGTGGTTTGATACCACACCTCTCCCCTCTTCCTATAAAAGGCTCTGAGTATAGAATAAATTGTATCTCTAGGTTTTTCAGTTCGGCTGGGTTTTTTGTTTTTATGGTCAAATGTTTCTAAAATGCATTTCCTTTTAACCAAGTTTCCCAAAAATGCATTTTGAAGATTATTTACAGAGAGAGTTTTAAAACATTCTTTTCTTTAACCTTTCTTTAAGAAAGGTCTACTCACGTTAGTCACAGCAAAGCCAACAGATGCTACTCGACCTTGCACTTGAATCATAAATCAAATGTTCAGCAGATACTCTCTCAAAGGCTATTATGTGTAACAACACTTTGCTGAAGGGTAATTGTATTTGACAGAATCCGACCTGGAAGGAGGTGTGAGGTTCCCACTACATTGAACCGGAAGGGACATTACTTAAGGCAGCTTAGGGCAGAATAGCTAGCATCCATAACTGGAGACAAGGGCTCACATAGAAAGCAGGGTGTAAAGAGAGAGCTGTGACACTGGAGCAGAAAGTAGAAAACAAGTTAAAATTAGCCAAGAAAATTGAAAGCAGGATGAGTGAGTAGTTCAGGACTACGTTCTAGAACTAAGAATATGAGCCAGAACTTCCCTTTTATATACTATCTCAAGTATGTTGCATTAGCAATCGTGGTAGTACAAAGAAACACAGTAGGTACTTATATGTCCTGGCATATAATGGACACTTGGTAAACTGTTGAATTTGAATGAAGGAAACGTTAGGTTGGTAAATCTTGAGCTATTCAGAGATGCACTTAATAGCATGTGAAAAAAATATGTAACCATGGACTTGAATGTAGGAGAAAAGGAGTAAACTTTATATTAAATTCACTGTACATTTATATTATCAGCTCTTTAATAGATATTAATGTTAGTTTGCTACTTATCCATTAATTTTGTTTATATCAGACAAGCAGTTAAGAGTTACCAGAGGCTTAAGAAAAATTGTGGGGAAAAATTTTAATCTGATAATTCTACCCCTTCTGTTCATTTTTATGCTATAAATTGGAAAGAGTCATTTTCAAAAATTCACGTGTCAAAATAAGTATTCTGAGAAAAAAACATGATGTAAGAACCACTGCCTTGTTTTAAAGTGTGAAGAATAATCACTGTTTTAAATAATTTTGACTTGAACAACCTAGTTAATATCTAAGAATATAAAACTTGTATTTTCTTCATTAAAAAAAATTAAGCCTATCGAAGAGATGCGACATGCAATTGCAGACATTCTAACAATGAAGGGTCAAGAAAAAGTGAAATATGGTAAGTTTTTACTTTTCTTCAAGTGAATTGTGATTTTATTAGATTTCTTTGAATTATTTTTCTTTTATCTTTTTAAGCTTTTTAAATTTGTAGGATGTTTCTCTCCTCTTACATCTGTGGACATACCTCTGAGATTCAGTGGTCTTATGTAATGTAAAAATTTTTAATTAGGATGTCTGGTTCAAAACCCAAGTTTATCATTGAGTGTTTGTGAAAGTTACCTTATCTCTCTAGGCCTTAATTCCCTGTGTTAAAAATGAGGCAGTTTGATTAGATGATCTCTAAAATTTTATCTGTTTCATTCTATCATCTGTTCTATGGTCTAGAGAAGCTCATTCAAGAATTCTCTTTGCTGAGGATAGTAGATGTGGGAAGAGATTCATTAGCTGTCATTTACATTATGAAATGTAAACATTTTCTAGACTCAGATATATCCTATAACTGAAACATCTCTTGGTACAAATCTCTAATAATTGCCTAATAGTCAAATCTAGAGGTCTTTTCAGCTTGCTGGATTTATCAAGATGTCTCAAGTATTTCACATTGAGCATGTTTTATTTTGAATTCATTGTCTTCCCTCATTGCTTCCCCATACCATCATCTCTTCCTCCCAAAAACAAAAAGAAAAGAAACTCCTCTGCCATCGAAGATGCCTAAGCAAGAACTGTTAGAAGAGATGCCCCCGATATACCTGCACACTCATTCAGACGTGCACATGCGTTCATTTGTTAAGTCCCAACTTAGAAATAACTCGTAAATTGGGCCCCTCCTTCTCACTGATGCCTGCCTCTCTACCACCCTGCTTAGAGACAACCATAGCCTTGTTTGTCTTCTTATCATCACAGGTCATTCCTTTTCATTCCTCGCCATTCTAAACCATCCTTTATAGTGGTAAAATCTGATTGTATCTCTGTTTCTCCAGTTCTTTTTTTTTTTTTTTACCCAACTTCTTGCATGTAAAGCTCATTATAATCCAGCCCTTTCTATCTTTCTGAACTCATCGCCTCCTCCCCGCATTCCCACCTTGCTCCTCACTCTATATTCTAAGCATGCTGGCCCATTAATGTTATCTTAAGAGGTCATTTCCTTCTAAGCTTCATAACCAAGATTGTCTTCCTTGGTCTTATCAAGTACTCGTTTCTCAAGACCCAGCCTAGATGTCGTTTGTGAAGCTTTCCTTAGCCCTCTCCCTGTCCCTCAAACAAAGGTGGTGGTTCCATTTTATGGGTTCCCATAATCCTTTGTTCTTGCCTCAGCTATATAGAATTTTTCTCATTTTAATTATTTTCGAGCTTGTCTCTTCCATGGAATGTGAACTTAAAGGACAGGGATGGTTTCATCCTTATATCTACATCTGTAATCCCAACCCATAGGTGATAGTGAATATTTGTTAGTAGTTGTCCACAGCATTGGCTTAGGAAAAGTCATGGTTAGGAGATGGCAGTTTGGTTCTTCTATTTTGAAAATCTGACCAACTATGAATAACTTTAATGTCTTCTGGTTTGGCTCTTTAACTTTGACCAACAGCTTAATCTCTGAATGTATTTCTATAGGAGAAAATGCTGAGGCCTGTGCAACTAAGGAATGTATCCAAGAAGTCGACAGTGAAGATACAGGTGTTAATCCAGAGTCAGGAAGACCGGAAATGGAAAAGAAACCTAGAAACGTGGTATTTCAAGAAGAGGAAGATGACAAAGCAAAAGATCCAACCAATGATGTTAAAACCCCCAGTACAGAAACCAGGGGAAGTTGCTTAATTAAATATAATGTGTCTACCACACCGTACCTACAAAGGTAAACTTTCAAAATGTAATGTGCTGTGATTTGCTTTTCTGTTTAGGAATAATAAATATGGCATCTAAATATCTTTAGCTTCCAATTAGAAAGGTTTCAAACAAATATCATTGGGACACTCATCTTTATTTATTTTTTGTTTTTTATTTTTTTTGTGAGAGAGGGGGCATACAAGTTGGGGGGAAGGGGCAGAGGGGGGGAAGAGAGAGAATCTTAAGCAGGTTCCACACCCAGTGTGGAGCCCTGTGCGGGGCTTGATCTCACAACCCTCATATCATGACCTGAGCCGAAATCAAGAGTTGGATGCTTAACCGACTGCCTGAGCCACCCAGGCACCCCTGGACACTTCACCTTTTAAATACTGTATTTGGGGGGCGCCTGGGTGGCTCAGTCGTTAAGCATCTGCCTTCAGCTCAGGGCGTGATCCCGGCGTTCTGGGATCGAGCCCCACATCAGGCTCCTCTGCTGGGAGCCTGCTTCTTCCTCTCCCACGCCCCCTGCTTGTGTTCCCTCTCTCACTGGCTGTCTCTCTCTGTCAAATAAACAAAATCTTTGAAAATAAATACATACATACATACATACTGTATTTGGGGACGCCTCGGGGGCTCAGTCGGTTAAGCGTCTGCCTTTGGCTCAGGTCATGATCCCGGGGTCCTGGGATTGAGCCCCGCGTCGGGCTCCCTACTCAGCGGGGAGCCTGCTTCGGCCTCTCCTTCCCACTCGTGCTCTCTCTCACTACCTCTGATGCTAGCTCCATCTCTCTCTCTCAAATAAATAAATAAAATCTTTAAAAAAAAATACTGTATTAGCTTTGTTTTTACCGTAAATATTGCCATTTTGTAAAAGAAAACTTTGACATCATTTTACTTTAATGTCTGTTTGTTATTGATAATGGGTTTTGGAATTGAGCAATTAGCCAATTGTACAGATATTCAAGAATCTACTGAGTACAAACTGTGACAACAAATAAAGAAAAGAATTAAGTTCCTAACACAAGGAGCTTTCAGTACCTCTTTTTGTAAAAGGCAGTCACATGGTTGTAACTTACAAGCTATATGATGATAAATGGTGTAAAAGGACAAAGTAAAAATGTTAATGTTTTTTAACTCTGGGAATAATTTTGTGTCTTTTCAGTGTAAAAAAGAAGATACAGTTTGACCACACAGATACTACATTTAAAGAGCTAAAGTTTCTGACACCAGTTAGGCGTTCTCGACGTATTCAAGAGAAGACTTCTAAATTGCCAGATATGTTAAAAGACCATTATCCATGTGTGTCTTCACTGGAGCAGTTAACAGAATTGGGAGGGGAAACCGATGCTTTTGTATGCCGTCCTAATGCAGCACTATGCCCGATGTACTCAGAGACGGGAACAGCACAAGAGAAATAAAGTGATGATGAGGAGTAGGGCTTCTATTGTTCCTGGGGTCTTTTGTTTGCTTGTTGTGTATGTCTCTTAGGTGTTGGCCAAGTACCTAAGTATTCACGGCAGTAAGCTCTTTTACTGATGTTCACGTTATAGCAGGAATTGCCTTCTGTGCAGCACAAAGCTAATCCTACCATGTCAATCTCAGCAGAGGGAGTTTCTAAGAAAGGTAGATTTTGTCAAGTAGTTTACTATGTTCCCCGAATATAAACAGGTTTGATCATAATGTTGACTTGTTCACTTTTAATAGTCTTACATTGTTAGTCCTTAAATATAAGTAATGCTGTGGCAGAAGAGGTGTTCTAGGTAGAATTTAGATATTTGCATGTTCTTAAAACTTACATGTTCTTAAAATTTATAATACACATGCCAGCTTTTAAACAGAATACAGACTTTTTTTGCCTTTCCTTAATTCTGGATCAGTAGGAAAGTCAGTAATTGCAATGTAGAGTGACCCCCTTCAGAAGTGAAGACATGGAAGATTTAGCTTGCTTTTCCACCCAGTTCTTCTTACCCAGGCTGCCGTGGTCTCTTGTGGCCTCTTCACTCTCGCCTTCCATCAGTGCTGGTGAGTCTGTGGTCTCTGCTGGCTTCTTTCTTTTTTATTGTAGCTGAGGTCACCACAAATGATAATTATCTAAATGCCCCATTTCTAAGAGGAAATACTTTGTAGTAAAAAAGAAAAGGTGCCAAACGCAGTGGGTATTTGAAACTTTAAATCTGAGTTTCTTTAGTTCCTTTCGTAACTTGGCTGTCTAAAATGTTAAAACTTTAACTTTCCTCATTTCATTTGATATAGTTGTAGACTATTAGAATGGAATTAGAGAAGGAATATATAATGTCATTCTAATTTAGGTAGTATTTCTAAAATAACTAATATAACTAATATAAAATAAAATCTTTACTGTTAAGTCATGTCCCTTGAAACATGATTGTTATATACAGTAAACCGTTTCTTCTCCCCACACATTAAATATCACCCATAAAATTGTTTTATAAGTCTCCAAACTAATACTTAAATACATCCTCTACCAATTCTACAGTTTCAAAGATTCGAGAGTTTTAAAACTGTGTGTAATATAAATGTGCTTGAAAATCACAGTCTTATGTTCACTCATTCCATTTGTATAATAGCACCTATCTTTGTTCTATTGTCTTATGCTCTAGAAAGGAGTTTTGTTCTTTTATAAACTGTGTTCCTAATATTTATAAATAAATATATCTGTATGGCGATGTTTCAGTGACATTTATTTCAGCAAATATGAAATGCAGTTTAACTAAAGTGAATAAATTTGAGCCTTGCTTTTGAAATACATTATAGTTGGATTTGACTTGGGGTTTTTAATACTTAAATATGTGTTTGATGGTATATTTCCTTTTGAAAAATTTATCAGTATATCTAATGATTTACCTTAATTTTTACCTTCATTTTTTTTTTATACTTTGTATGAATGGTGTAAAATATGCCATTTTGAGATAAACTTCAAGCTGGCCTATACTCAGCTTTATAATAAGCATACCACGTGGTTCATTTGGCCATATAGAGTAGCTTGAAATGCCTCAGCGAGAGGGAACTTGAGATAAACCATTCTGTTTGGAAAAGTTTTATAGAGTGTTTTTTCTCCCCCCTTCTCCCTCAACTGTGGGAAAATCTGTCTCCTTAAATAATCCTAGCGCTAACCTTTACAGACACAGGTCTCTCTCCTCTCAGGTGCTTAAGTACAGTTATCAAGTGTCTGACCTAGGTTTGTTCCAAGCTAAATATCTCCAAGCATATTATATATGGTACATGAGCTTTGAAGTCCAGCAGATCTACATTCAAAATCTCGGCTCCTACCTTCCCTTAAAAGCTATGTGACCATGCAGAAGTTAGTTGAACCTCATCTTTCTGAGGGGTAAAGTGGAGATAATCCCCTCTGTTATTTTTGTGTCATAATTTCTGGCTGTCCCCCTGGTTGATTGGCCAGAATGGGCACCTGACCCAATCTGGACTGTCAGAGTCCTTCCCATAGGTATTTGAGAATCAAGACTGAGTCTTTTCTATGTAGTTAGACCTGAAATACATAAAAATGAGGTACCAGGTGACCATATGAAGGCTGGGGAGCAAAGGTCACCAGTAAACTGATGAAGTAACTACCCAGACAAAAGCAAAGAGACTCCTGCCTGGAGTTTTCTATAGCTCATCACTTGTGTATCCAAATATGTTCTTGTTAAATCCAAATACAGGTAAAGACAATTTTTCTAGTGCAACCACACCACCTTTCTTAAATGTTACTAATATTAGTACAGTAACCCCCCCCCAATTTTTTTTCTGTGTATTTGACATATATACAGACTTACACACATATAAATACATGTGTGTATGTGTGGCTTTTATAGGTTTTGTTTTGGTTTGTTGGTCATAAATGGCACCATACTTCATGTATGGTTCTTCAACTTGCCTTTTTTCTAGTTTATTAATAAGGAACTCTTCATTGACCTAGATCAGTGTAACATTAAGACTACATGGGAGCTTTTTAACTCGGTCACCGTTTCACACTGTTTACCACTGCAAGCAACATCTGACACTGCAGCATAGTGGTTAAGAGTCAGACTGAGGAATGGGATAGGCTGGTGATGGGTAGTAAGGAGGGCATGTATTGCATGGTGCACTGGGTGTTATACGCAACTAATGAATCATTGAACTTTACATCAAAATAGATAGATAGATAGATAGATAGATAGATAGTCAGACTGAGTCATACCGCCCAGGTTCTAATTCCAGTTCTACCACTTACCAGCTGTGGGACCTGCGGCAAACAGCCTCTTGTGCCTCAGAGATAATTGTATCTTTAGTGTTGTTTTGGAGATTAAAATGAGTTGATAGCTAAAACTTATCTAGTCCTACTCTTAAGCATGTCACATGTATTGACTGACTTAAAACAGTGCCTAGGACCTTGTATACGTTTTCTATAGTAATATTTTACTTCCAATCACTACCCAGTTCAGAACTCCCCTCGCTGGGATCCACACCTTGGCAACAGCTTGGAGAGAAAAGGAGTGAGATCTATTCTCACTATTTCCTCCTCCATACTCACTAGTCTGTGCTTGCTGATCGTTAGTAGGTTGAATTGTGTCACCCCCAAAAAGATATGTTGGAGTCTTAAGCCCCGGTACTTCAAAATGTGACCTTATCTGGAAATAGGGCCACTGCAGATGCAATTAATTAAGAGGAAGTCAGACTGGTCTAGGGTTGGTTCCTAATTCAACATGACTGGGAAGAGGATGTGAAGAAACAGGAGACAGCAGTCTACAAGCCCCAGAGAGAGGCCCAGAACGGGCCCAGTTCTGAGTCTCAGCAAGAATCCTGCTGACACCCTTATTTTGGACTTCCAGGCTCTAGAACCGTGCGAGGACACACTTCTGTTGTTCAAGCCACTGGGTTTGTGATACTTTGTTCGGGCAGCCCTAATACGCTCATGGAACAAGATAAAAAGACCTTTTCATGACTATGGACATTGGGCGGGGGGGAAAAAAAGAGTCGGGTGTTTTTATGACTTTTGCCCCATGCTGCGTGAATATTAAGTGGTTGGAGTCTGTGCCTGTGGCTAATGGGCAGGATCGTTAGTTCATGGAATCATGAGCTTGTAGCAGCATTCTAGGCATAGGCATGGATAGTAGTTCTGTTTTTGTTTCTTCAGTTGAAACCAAGCAAAGCAGATGTTGCAAATGTTGACCATTCAGAAAGAAGATGATACTCCAGAGACCCTGCTCTTATCACTACACTTACAGAAGCATCACATATTAGCTCTGCCACGTTATGGTGGACTCGTTTAACACTTACAACCAGAAGTTGTTCTAAAACATATGCTAATATACCCATTTTGATTTTCACAGTGCTCCTAGGAGGGAGGTACTAGGCCTTGCTGTATGAGTTTCCTAGAGGGGCTGTAACAAATCACAGACTCAGTGGCTGAAAACAACACAAATGTACTCTCTCCTGCAAGTTGTAGGTCTGGATTAGATCTCACTGGACTAAAATCAAGATATAAGCAGGACTGTGTTTCTTCTGGAAGTTCAAGGGGGCAATTCGTTTCCTGGCCTTTTCCAGCCTTTATTTATTTATTTATTTATTTATTTATTTATTTATTTATTTATTTATTTTTGAGATTTTATTTATTGAGAGAGCAAGAGGGGGATGGAGGGGAGAGGTGCAGAAAGAGAAGCAGACTTCCTGCTGAGCAGGCAGCTCGATGCAGGGTTCAGNCGCTGGGCTCCACCCCAGCATCCCAGGATCATGACCTGAGCCAAAGGCAGACGCTTAACCGAGCCACCCAGGCGCCCCCTTTTCCAGCTTCTTAAGGCCCCCTTGTTCCTTGGCTGGGGGCCCTGTCCTCCATCTTCAAATCTCTGACCACCACTCTGCCTCTCTCTTCCACTTGGAGGTGCCCTGGTGATCACACTGGGCCCACCTGGAGATTGCAATCGTCTCCGTATTTTAGAGTTAGCTGGTTGGCAACCTTAATCCCACCTGCAGTCTTAACAGCCCTTTGCCACAGAACCTAACATCCACGATTTCCAGGGAGAAAGATGGGGACATCTCTGCTGGGGCCACTCACTGTTCCACTCTCCACACTTGCCCAAGGTTCCACAGCTAGTAAGGGGAGTGCTGAGCCCGAGAAACTTATCGCTTAAACTGGAAGCAAAACTCCTGTTGCTGGAAGGCACTTTCCCTCAATAGTACCGGCATTGTTCTAGGGCGCTATGGAGCAACAGTTTGAAAACGCGCCCTTAGTAGGCCCGGCTACTCCGATAATAGCGCCTCCCGCCCAACCCGAGAACCTTTCTTCACCCGCAACCCGAGAGACGCCCTGCCGGCCCGCCCGGCGGAAGCGCTCTAGTCCGGGGACGCCGGGGTCGGCTCCGGTCGCCGGGGAAGCCGGTAAGCGGTCCCGCCGCCGGGCAGGGAGCCCCTGGAGGAAGGAACGCGGCTGGCGGTGGAGGCCTGGGGTCCGGGGAGCGGGCGGCGCCCTCGCGCGGTGGGGGCGAGTGGGAGACCCGCTCTGGGCGCTCCTGGATCCCCGCTCCGGCTCCGCCCCGGGTCTGGGCCGCCCGCCCGCCGGTCCCCCTCGCCTCCCAGCAGCCTCCTGTCCTCCCGGCACCCGCCGCGGCGCTGGTCCAGCGCTGGGGGAGGACTGCAGGCGGCGCAGGCTCCCCGGCAGGAAGGATCTGCGCGCCGCTGGCCTCCCGCGTGGTGTGATCAGCGCGTGCGTGCCTTCGAAGCTTGCGCGCCAGGGTTTCTCAGCCGTGAGCCCACTTCGGGCTATTTCCAAGTCATTTCGCTAGGGTTTGATTGGGAGAAACGTGCAAAGGGGCTTTGTCACCCTCAGTGTATACAGGTCTTTTACTGATCTTGTGGGTGTCATATTGAGTATCGTGGGCAGAAAGGACCAAATAAGTACTGGTTTTCAGCTAAAAAAAGTCAGTGGTGGCTCTTGCTTAGCGGTTACTGTCCATGACATAAAATAAAGACCCTGAAGAATAAAAGAATAGAAATATGGGAAAACTTGTTATTTTTCTTTTTTAAGATTTTATTTGAGAGAAAGAGCGCGGGCAGGCAGGGGAGGGGGAGCAGCAGGCAGAGGGAGAGGGAGAAGCCCGCTCCCCACGGAGCAGGGAGCCCAACTTGGGACTCCATAAAAGGGCCCTGGGATCATGACCTGAGCTGAAGGCAGACGCTTAACCAACTGAGCCACGGAGGGGCCCTTGACCTCATTAAATTGGGTAATACCAAGTGTCAGAATAGTGGCAACTAACTTTTTTCTTTCAGGTCCCTAAATTTACTGAAAGACCCGATTGTTCTTGAAAAGAATTGTTTTTGAACACAATGCCTCTAATTTGGCTAATAGGAAGAAATTAATTCTAAAGTTGCTGAGTGATTCTATGACACACATGAATACAAACAACATTTTTACAGGTCACTGTAGTGTATGTTTTGGTTTGTGATTTTTGCTTTACCTGCCATGCCTCATAATTCTTTGAGGTGCGATTTTAAAAAAACAAAACACGACAAGTAAGCTTTCTGAAAATTAAGTTAATTCATTCCAGTGTTTGTTTGTTTCTTTTTTTTAATGCATGGTGTTGCTAAGGTAAAAAAATGCGTCATGTTGCTAAGGTTTTATAATAATAATGGCTGCCATTTATCCAGGGCCTCCTCTGTACCAGGCAAAGTGTTAGGAACTTTAGTCTCCTTTACCTATGAACCAATTCAGCTAGCTGCTTTATCTGGAAAATACAGAAAGGGAGACTGAAGTTCAAAGACTCTGCTTATCTCTTCTTAATCCCAGGCACCTTCAACTCAACATGTCCTCAAAGGAACATATGTCTCCCTTCACCATGCCAGTCCCCACCCCTGCCACACTCCCACTGCCAGAAAAATGAAACACACACACACACACAACCATGGTGCTTTTCTCTCAGGGAATGGTATCATTTACCCAGTTTACACTGGAAACCTGGGAGGTCTACCCTGTCCCTTTCTCCCAGCTTGTCCCCCATAAATCTGTCATCAATTCTTTCTACATATTTTCTTCTCATTTTCTTCATCCCCATTGCCACCACCCCATTCCACTCCATCATCATTTTCCTGCCTTTTCTCTTGTCAGAGTCCCACTCCAGCCCTCCTGCCCCCTCCCGTGTGCAGTCCATTCACTCTGCAGCCAGAGTGAGTGATTTTTTTCTAATATGCTCTCTCACTTAAAACCCTTCAGAGATAGCACATTAACTACCGCAAGGATAAAATCCAGCAACCTGAACGTGGCTTACAGTGGCCTTCAGATAAGGCCCTGTCTGCCTCACCAGCCTGTGACAGTCCTCTTTCAATTCCTTGAACTGAACACAATCTCTTCTGCTCTTAAATATGCCAGCCCCTCTGCCTACGTCACTCCCATCACTCCCTGTGCCCTCGTGCCTAGCCAACTTCCGTTCATCCTTCAGGCTTCAGTTATATATCATTTTCCTGACTCCTCTGGATATTTATGCTATATGCCACCAAAGCTCTTTCTGTAAGACTCAAAAGCCTATTTTTGTTGAGGTCAGAGGTCCCATCTGCTTTGGGGCATGCGTGACAGCAGGGACCAGGAGAGGTCAAAGTGTGCTGCTAGAAGTATACGAGTCACACTTGACCCTTGACCACACTGTTTGAACTGCATGGGACCTTATATGCGGCTATTTCGATAAATGCAGTACAGTTCGTAAATGCACTTTTCATTCAGGATTATAAAACCTGGTGTGGGTGCTCAGGGTCCAACAGTTCAGCCAGTAAAGCTGTTGTCCTATCATGGTGATTTTGAGCTACTTTGAATTCATTCTGCCTTTTGAAAATAAATTTAATCCTCAACATTTCTGTTGTCTGACTACAGTTTGGAAGAGGTCGTGGTGACTGTGTCCGTGGAGCCGGGCTGCGTGCTGCCCCAGCATGAATGGCTACGTGGTCCTGAGAGTGATCGGAGAGGGCTCCTTTGGCAGAGCCCTTTTGGTTCGGCAAGAAAGCAGTAATCAGATGTTCGCCATGAAGGAAATAAGGCTTCCCAAGGTCACTGCTGAAGCCATTAGCTCATGTTGAAAATGTACATGTAATTTGCCCAGGAAAATGAGTTCTCGAGATTTAACATGGAATTGCTTTTTCGTGCAAAAGATGTAATGGGTTTATTCATTAGCTTTACAAGGTCTAGATGTATTTTATATGGATTTTTAGGTAATTTTTGTAATTAACGAAAAGGGAGAAAAATAGTCTAGGTGGAAATTGCTGTTTCTTTTATCTTAATGAGTAATGTGCAATAATTTCCAATTTTGCCTATATAAGAGGCAAAGAAGGGTAAAAAGCTTTGCCAGAAGCAGCTCAGGGGCCATATTAATGAAAATAGAGCATGAAAAATACAATGAAGAGCAAAAAGCTAAAATGCTAACCTTTGGTTTCGGGGAAGCTATTTTGTGGATCCGTTTTGGGTTTTGTTTCCCTGGAAGGTGAGGAGGGTGCTGCCTTACCCTTGTTTATCCTAGTTGTCACAGCAAAGACTCTGTGCCATGGCGGCTGCTTAATAATGTCTTGATCAATGTTTTAAAAATACATTTTAATAAAGTTCTCAGAATTCTAAGTATTTATTTCCCCACTGTGTTCTTGACCTCTTTTAGTGATTCTTGAGTGGGCTTCAAAGTCATCTGGAGGTTAAAACACTGATTGCTGGGCCCTATCCCTGAGTTTCTGGTTGAGTAGGTCCAGATGGGCCTGTGAATTTGCATTTTTTTAAAAAGATTTGTTTATTTTGGAGAGAGAGAGAACAAGCGAGAGAGAGAGAGAGAGAGAGAATCTCAAGCAGCCTCCCCGCTGAGCATGGAGGCCAACAGGGGACTCCATCTCATGACCCTGAGAGCATGACCTGAGCTGAAATCAGGAGTTGGAGGCTTGACCTACTGAGCCACCCAGGTGCCCCTTTTTAAAGTATCTTCTTTTAATTCTTTTTTTTCCCCCAATGGCAGTTTCTTCATTGAAAGATAAGCCATTCGGGATTTCGTCCTCGGAGAGTAAGTTAGGGGATAAACAGTTCTGGAAACTGGCTTTGTAATCCATCTTCTTCCATCCTTACTGCACTAACACACCAGTCTCTTTTTCATCTAGACCAGTGGGCTGGAAACATGATGCAGACAGTAAGACATGAGAGCCCTAGTTTTTCTTTAAGGGTGTATTATGGTTAATGGCGTGCTGGCTCTCCAAATCAGTTATGGTCAGGCTGATGTGAAAACCGGTTTATATTCTATACTTGTAAGGATATAAGGGGTCAGCTTTAGCATGCAAAATAGAGCCATAATATGTATTATGGTTAATGGCATGCTGGCTTTCCAAATCAGTTATGGTCAGGCTGATGTGAAAACTGGTTTATATTCTATACTTGTAAAGATATAAGGGGTCAGCTTTAGCATGCAAAATAGAGCCATAATTGAAAAATCACATTTTCTTGTAGAGTTTGATAAACATAAGTTGGGTCACGGCGCAGTGCTATAAAACTGCCTCTGGCATTGACATATACAAACCACACTTGACCCTTGAACAACACAGGTGTGAGCTGCACGGGGCCACTTAACGTGTAGATTTTTTTGATAAATGCAATACAGTACTGTAAATGTATTTGCTCCTCCTTGTGATTTTCTTAGTACCATTTTCTGTAGCTCACTTTATTGTGCAAATACAGTACGTAATACATGTAACATACAACATATGTGTTAAATGACTCTGTGTTATTCCAAGACTATTAGTGGTTAACGTTTTTGGGGAGTGAAAAGTCACGAGTGGATTTTCGACCGCACGGGGGTGGGGTGGTCACTGCCCCCGACTCCCCCATGGTTCAAGGGTCAACTGTATACTGTATTGTTGTAAAGCTATCCATTTTAAAATGCTATTTAAAATCTTCTTCTAGTCTCTCTCCGGTACACAGAATTCTAGGAAGGAGGCTGTTCTGTTGGCCAGAATGAAACACCCCAATATCGTTGCCTTTCAAGAATCATTTGAAGGTAAACATGAATTCTCCCAAATAAATGCATTGTGGAATTTGATTTATGGCCACCAGGCTTTCCTCCAAGTCATCTGTTTGTTTTAGCTGAGGGACACCTGTATATTGTGATGGAATATTGTGACGGAGGGGACCTCATGCAAAAGATAAAGCATCAGAAAGGAAAGTTGTTTCCTGAAGATACGGTAAGAGACTGGCTTCCACGGTTTCTCAAGGTTTAGAAGCAGCTTTCCACTCCAGATGTGTATAAGTTCCAATGAAAGCATTGTACGTATGATTACCTGATACACTTCTATCAGTGCTACTGCTTCGTGTGCAGGAGGTGGCTGCCTGAGATATTTTCAGCAAGTTCAGTAGATACGTTTATAAAATAGCGAGGAATAAAACGCCTGTGTTTAGAAGAGTTTCAAAATTTATTACTCCTCTTTTGTCCTATATATTTCAAATTTTGGATTTTGTTGTACTGTCATTGTGGAAGACAGACGGATTTATTTTGCATTACTAGAGAATCAGAAGAATGAAGCCCAAATTCCTGTGTCGTGGGAATACCTATTCTCACACTTTTTCCTTTTACAATTTAGCACTTTCCTTTTAAGTCTAGTACTTCCTGTCTTTTTAAAGGAAAATTATATATTGAATGTTATTGGAATGAATTGACTAAAGAAAATATTTAAGTAGACACCGTGAGTGGGACTTCATTTGATTTAAGGTATAACATGTTATGAAAGCATATTGGTATGAATATTTCTATTTAGAAGTTGTGTTGTTGAAAATATGGATTCCAGAGGAGGAGGTCAACCTTGGCTTCAAATGAATGGATCTCCTAGCAAAAAAGAAAAAAAAAATCAGTTTGACATTTCATTATAGGCCCCCTAGGTACCTAGGAATTCTGAATACTATTGACTAGGGATTTATAAGAAGAAAATGCTGACTCACAGGATGGTTGACGATATAACGAGTCTTTTAATGTTAATAAATGAACATTCTGAAAAGGCAAATGAAGGTCTGACTAATGATTACAAAAAGTTGTAGCATACTCATTCCTTAGTGGTGAACCACCTTGATGTATATATTTAAGAAATACTTTTATTGGGTTGAATTCACGAAAACCATAGTGGAGTTTTATTGAACTAAATTGCTATTTAGATCACACACAAGATGATGGAACATGGGATTCACAGTTTTTCTGAATTCCTCCAGCCAACATTGAATCTTAGTTGAACTGTGTAATTTTTAGGAGTTCTGTATTTACATTATGGAAAATCTAGGTCAGCTAAGGCCTGGAGACGATTCTGTGGGATTTGGGGTTAACACGAACCAGTTACTGCGTTCCTGCAGCTCCTGCATGCTTTTTCCTTACAGATCCTTAATTGGTTTACACAAATGTGCCTTGCAGTAAATCACATTCACAAGAAACGTGTGTTACACAGAGATATCAAGTCCAAGGTAAGTGGAAATACCTTTTGGGGCCTAAAAGTGAAAAGAGAAACAAAAACTATTCCGCTCCGTCCTTTTTTCTGTGTTATTCTATTTCCTCTTGGGACGTTTTTATTTAGCCTAGAAACATTTGTTAACCTAATATTTATAGGAGCCAAGTAAGGTGCAACCTGAGGAAGATCATTAAATCTCTTTACGAGTATAGTTAGGATGTTCCAAGCTCTCTCAGAGAGGGCTGAGACCATACTACTGTACATTCTTTTTTTTTTTTTTGACAGAGAGATAGACAGCCAGCGAGAGAGGGAACACAAGCAGGGGGAGTGGGAGAGGAAGAAGCAGGCTCCCAGCAGAGGAGCCCGATGTGGGACTCGATCCCGGAGCGCCGGGATCACGCCCTGAGCCGAAGGCAGATGCCTACCGACTGCGCTACCCAGGCGCCCCCGTAGTACTGTACATTCTTAGATGGAAAATCACTGAGACCCAGACCTGCCCCATGGAGTCCCCCTGACGCCTTCCCAGGGGCTCCATCAGGCTCTGCCTGATACAGTCCTTTCTTTTTTTTTTTTTTTTTTTGTTGAAGATTTTATTTATTTGAGAGAGAGCACACATGAGCAGGGGGAAGGTTAGAGGAAGAAGCAGACTCCCCACTGAGCAGGGAGCCCATGTAGGACTGGATCCCAAGACCCTGGGATCATGACCTGAGCTGAAGGCAGACGCTTAACCAACTGCGCCACCCAGGGGCTGTCTGCCGATATAATCTTAAACTTACTTGTTTGATTTCTAAGCAGTGATCCTGAATTCCCGAGCGGGGGGAACGTGGAGCTCTCAAGAGGGTATCTCGTCCTTTTGTGTTCTCCTCCGGGACTTAGCTGTCAGCATCTCTACCCTTCCATCTCCATCATCAGCAGGCTTTGAAAGACAGCTTCCCCGGAGATCTCTGCCTTGCGGGTAAATGATGCAAGACATAATCTCAGCTCTTCTTTTTTAACGCAGAACATCTTCCTCACCCAAAATGGAAAAGTAAAACTGGGAGATTTTGGATCTGCCCGTCTTCTCTCCAAGTACGTGTGTCTATTCTCTAGTAGTGACAGCAATCAAAACTTTCCGTGACTCAGGCATGCTCTGTAATTGTGCTTTGCCTTTTTATGGTTTTAGCCCTATGGCGTTTGCTTGTACGTATGTGGGAACACCTTATTACGTGCCCCCTGAAATTTGGGAGAACATGCCTTACAACAATAAAAGGTAAGTAATGTTCTTACTTGGTGCAGTGAGTACCAAGCATGACTGTTTGGTGACGGGCATTGTAGCCGACACGTGAAGTGTGGTTTTTGGAAAATATGTTTGAAAGCCGTGTAGACTCTAAATGCCCAGGCACTAGATGAAAGTCCCAGTTCTCCAGCTGGTTTCATCAGAGCTGAGAGGAGCTGAGTGTAATGCTGAGGGAAGGCTCGTCATTCCTAGGGAGCGGTACGAATGACGTGACCGCTTCTCACACGATACTGCTCTCACCTTTAAACGTCCCGAAGCGCAGGTTGCAGCCCCACCAGTTGTATCAGAATGTCTGGGGGTGGGAAGCAGGCAGCGGTCATTTTCCAGAATCACCAAATGATTCCGGAGTGCAGCAAAATTTGGGAACCCCTGGATTATGTCAATGAGTTCATATTGGCAGGAGTGGATGATAAGTACTTGACTGATAGGTTAATTAATTAAAAGAAGCTAGTATCACAGACCTTATGATTTAAAGCATAGTATTTTTCTGAATATAAGTAATAACGTGCCCATTGATGGAGCGGGTGAGCAGGGGGAGTATTGGAAATAACAGAGATATACGAGAAAGGATATAGCAGTTACCTACTTTTTCACTGCTGTTAATAATATTTTGCTGTTCTTTCCATCCATTCACTCCCCCCTCTAAACCTGGTTTATGTATTCTATATACAACTTGACTTCCTCCTTTTTTATTATATCATATTCATATTACCACATATTTAAACTCTTCACAAATATTGTTGTTGGCCTACTGATGTATTTCAGATTTTCAGTATCATTATCAGTGTTGTGATTAATAGACCTGTTTTGCATAAACGGGTCATTATTTTGTAACACATTCTTGGCCTGAATTCTTAGAAGTAGAAACACCTACAGGCTCTTGTTAGCTTCTGTCGAGTTGATTGCTGGAAAGAATATGATAATCCGTATTGAATAGTTTCTTCTAAGAGTAAAACTGAGTACATTGGGGACAGAGCAGCTATAAAGGAACTTACTGGTTTGGAAAATTTGAGTTTGGACAAAGGTTCGATGATATTATTGAATTAAGGTTAAATTTCTTGGATGTGACACTGGTATTGTGTTTATGAGGGAGAGTATCCTTGCTCGGAGGAGATACATGCTGACATGTTTGGGGGTGAAGTCTTCGGTGTCTGCCATCTTTTTTTCAAGAGGTTCAGATACACGTGGAAGAGGGCACCAGCTTGCAAACGTGGCAAATTTAACAGTGGGGGAGTCTAAGAAAGAGCATGTGGACATTTACTTTTCTGTAGGTTTGAAATTTAAAAGAATCAAAAGTTGCGGGAAACTGTTGATTAAAGCCATTAGTTAAAATGCAAAGAATATCATGTAGAAAAAGTCTGGGGCATGACAACTAGGTGGTGAGAATGACAGAGAAAATGGGAATGCTTAGTATGAAGAAGGGTGGGTGTTTGGGGGTAAACTCCAGGCCTCTTTTCTGAGTTTTGAAGAACTGTTTTGTGGAAGAATGAGTAGTCTTATTCTCTTTGTTTGGGAATGTAGAGCTAACACAGGGGGTGGTGAGGGTTCCCAGAAGACACATTTTGGCTTATGATAAGGAAGACCACTATCCCTAGAGCCATCCAGCGGGGGCACAGGCTGGGCCCGAGGTAAAGAGCTTTTTATCGGAAGGCGTGATCCGAAGGCCTTGGGTTGCGCACAGATGGTCTGGGTGGAAGCTACACTGCGTGACTTCTAAAGCCCTCTTCCAACTATGCCAGTCTGAGTCCACGAATATTCCCTCTTGTACCAAATGCTACTGAAACGACACCTGAACCACCCTGATTTGGAGGGTAGGGGCTCGGGAGCAGAGAATTTCACCGTGAACATGACTGTTAGTAAGTATCTAAGTATTAGACCAAACTTACATATATTTTAGTTTAATAGGAATTACTTGTGATATTTATTCTTATTAAAGGTAATTTTTCATTTGTCTTTTATATTTCATATAATCATTCATAACCCATTTGTCATGACGTTGCTTCTTTATGCTTCCAGTGACATCTGGTCCTTGGGATGCATTCTGTATGAACTCTGTACCCTTAAGCATCCGGTAAGTATGGTGTGTAAAATGGGAAAGGCAGCCTCTTGTTATATCTGGCTAAGTCCTTCGTAATTCCACTTGGCCATGTGCTTCCCTAGGACGCTGTAGGAGGGCCGACAGCATTGACTCCATCTTTGGCCTTCCGTCTTCTTCTTCCCTCTGGTGCACAGGTCGTACCATTTTGGGTAACTGCCTTGGGACCTCACCACCATGCCCCTCCTTCCGGAGAAGCTGGGGGTTAAGGTCCGGAGAGTTGCAGAGAAAGGGTGGAGAATAGGGTAGAGAAAAGCTGTGTAGTGCCCTGTATTCCCCTGCCCGCCTTGTGCCCTACCCTTTGCCCCTGTGTGTAATTACCCTGCATAAAACTCTGCGTAAACGGTATGGAATGGCTTGCTTTGTTTTTCAGCATTAAAGTACCTTCTCGGTCTGGAGGATCCATTACTGACCCTCCTCCACCTTCTAACAGATGAATTCATACCTGTTTCCGTGGGATCACCTTTGTCTTGAGCCCCTTTCGTAGCGTATACTAATAGGGAACTTTCATTATTTAGTTTCTGTAGTTTTATATTTAGCTTGCCTGCCTGCCTGCCTTCTTTCCTTCCCTCCCTACCTCCCCACTTTCTTCCTTTTTTCCATTATTCTCAATTTTTTTATGTTGGTAAAATATATATATATATATATATATATATATATATATATATATAAAACATAAAATTCGCCATTTTAACCATTTTGAATGGCATTAATTACTTTGCAATATTGTACAATCTCTAGGACCTATTTGCAAAACTTCTCCATGGTCCCAAACAGAAACCCTGTACCCGTTAAACGATAACTTCCCATCCCCATCCCTCCCCGCCAGCCCCTGGTAACCTCTAATCCTCTTTCTGTCTCCGAGGATGTACGTATTCTAGATATTTCATATAAGTGGAATTACACAGTACTTTTCCCTTTGTGTCTGGCTTATCACATGTAGCATAATGTTTTCAAGGTTTATCCATGTTGTAGCATGTGTCAGAATTTCATTCCTTTCTACGATCGAACAATAGTCCATCGTGTGTTTATACCTTGTTTTGTTTATCCGTTCATCAGTTATTGGACATTTGGGTTATTTTCACCTTTGGCTGTTGTGGAGAAAACCATTTTTATATTTATTTTTTCAAGATATTTTAAGAAATAATTTAACAAAAAAGAGGTTAAATAACTTGGCCTGCTCATTTAACAGTTATTTATTGCACAATAAACTAACAATCATAGTGCTCGTCCCTGTTAAGTCTTAGATTTGCATAGAAATAAATTCTGTCCTTTGGGTACAGATTGAAACTTAGCTCTAACCAAGCATTTTTTTCATTTTTAAAATTTTAATTGAAATGTGGTTGACAGAGTATTATGTTAGTTTCAGGTGCACAGTGTAGTGATTCAACACTTACATACATTACAAAATGCTCACCGTAACCATAGTTACCATCCGTCACCATACAAAGTTATTACAATATTATTGACTATATTCCCTGTGCTGTACTTTTCATCCTCGAGACTTATTTATTTTACACCTGGAAGTCTGTGCCTCTTAATCCCCTCCACCTGTTTCACCCATCCCCATCCACCCCCAGCAAGCATCTTTACAGATGTGCTTGAGAGATATGAGAGTGAATGATGGAGAAAAAGCCTTCACCACCACTAGGTGAAAGGCACTCACACTGAAGCCACGTGCTGTCCTCCTTGAGTGTACGTGGTTTATAATGCCCGCTGTACCATTAGAAAAACTTGGGAGACTTTACAAAATGGCGATGCCTGGGCCCATGCCAAACTAATTGAATTGAAACCCCTGAGGGTGTCCTGGACAGCAGTGTTTTTTAGAACAGGTGATTCTAGGGGCGTCTGGGTGACTCAGCTGATTGAGGGCTCGACTCTTGGTTTCAGCGCAGGTCATGATATCAGGGTCATGAGATTGAGCCCTGCGTGGGGTTCCCAACTCAGCTCGGAGTCTGCTTGAAATTCTCTCCCTCTGCCTCTCCCCCTGCTCTCGCTTGCTCTCTCTCTCACTCTCTCTCTGAAATAAATAAATTTTTGACACAGGTGATTCTAATGTACAGCCCAAGTGAAGAATCGCTGTTTTATACAAATAAGATTGTTTTTTAAAATTCCAGTATCTTTTTAATGATTATATTCTTTATTCCCCCGATTCTGTCTTTTTTTGTGAGCTTTCATATACATGTTCTTATTTTTTCTAGCAAGAATAAGAATTAAGGAATATGGGGCCCTGATATTTGGCACACAATCTGTTCTCTCGTCTGCTTTGAGGCAAAAGTAGTTCTCAAATCTTTAGGAAATGCAGAAACCTGGTATAATGGTTTAAAAGCCAGAGACAAAGCAGATTCAGTCTCATTTTTCACTACCTGAATTTTTCCCTTGTTCTGTGTTGATTTTTTTTTCCTTTTTCATATCTTCACTTGCATATTTTATTAATAGGGTGCATTTCCAAGGCAGAATGCCAGCATGTTCTTGCATAAGTATCACCAAGGCTGACTAACATCTAACATTAATTTCAATGTTTATTCTACAGTGAAGATTTTTTAAAAATGTTACTCTGGCATGTCATTTTGACTCCCATTCTATTGCTTGTCAAAGTTTAATAGCTATTTTGAGGACATGAAAGGTAAAAGGGATTTGGCAGTAGACGTTTAAAGCTGGCATAGTCTGGAGTGCATGTCACAAGGGAGCAGGCCTGGGGGGTTCTGGGGAGGAACGAAGCAAAGGGATGTTACACTTAGTGTAAGCCTGTTGGTACCATTGACTTCTTAAAAAGCAACATATACGTGGGGCGCCTGGGTGGCTCAGTTGGTTAAGCATCTGCCTTCAGCTCGTGTCATGATTCCAGGGTTCTGGGATCGAGCCCCGCGTCCGGCTCCTTGTTCAGCAGGGGAGCCTGCTTCTCCCTCTGCCTTTTCCTCTGCCCCTGCTGGTGTGCTGTGTCTCTCTCACTCACTCTCTCTCAAATAAATCAATGAAATCTTAAAAAAAAAAAAAAAGCTATATGTATGTATTACCTTGATTTTAAAATATGTTAAAAATGTGTATCTGCACACGCATTGCTTATGAGTAATAAAGCACCTAAAGCTGGCATCGATGCTGAGATTTTCTCCAGATGGGGGAGTTTTGCACTGTTTATGTTTACCTTCCTTCTGAACCCACCATAAGATTTCGAGTAGTACCTTAAGGATCCGTCTGGGAAGAAAAATGACCAGGCAGCAAATACTTTTATAAAATTAAATGGGGTGCCTGGGTGGCACAGCGGTTAAGCGTCTGCCTTCGGCTCAGGGCGTGATCCTGGCGTTATGGGATCGAGCCCCACATCGGGCTCCTCTGCTATGAGCCTGCTTCTTCCTCTCCCACTCCCCCTGCTTGTGTTCCCTCTCTCGCTGGCTGTCTCTATCTCTGTCGAATAAATAAATAAAAAATCTTTAAAAAAAAAAAATTAAATGAATTCATAAGAATTCCATTGAGCTGGTAATTTCTTCCACTCTTGCCTTGTCTCTGCTGTTACAGTTCAGTTTTACTTTTTAGTTTCAGGCAAATAGCTGGAAAAGTCTTATTCTCAAAATATGTCAGGGGTCCCTGCGCCCACTGCCGTCTCAGTACTCCTGTGAACTGCAGCATCTGATCAAGCAGATGTTTAAAAGGAATCCCTCCCATCGCCCTTCTGCTACAACACTTCTCTCTAGAGGCTCTTTGGCTCGGCTTGTCCGCAAGTGCTTACCCCCAGAGGTATGATGGATCAACTGTGAGTGGTTTTCAAGTATGGTCAAATGGTTCGTTATCTTTTAAACACAACATGTAGCACATGGTTGTAAAAATTTAAATAATGCAGAAGAGTATACAGAAAAAATTAAAACTTCCTTTCCCTCCTCCTCTGCCTTCCACAATACCGTTTGCCGAGAATACTCACAGGGAGAGTTTGCGTAACCTTTCTGATATTTTTCTAAACATGTAGAAACGTCTAAATTGTGTGTCTAAATTATAGGTATTTTCTAAAGGGCATTTTGCTTTTCAACTGTAAATACGATTGTGGGGAAGAATGTTGATAATTAAATGACATGGCAGTGTCTAAAGAAAAGTGTACCTCACATCTTTAAATTCTCTACTTGAAATTTTCAGATCATTACAGAATATGGCGAGCAGGTATTAGAAGAAACCAAAAATTCTAAGCCTAGCACACCAAGAAAAAAAGGTAAGAATTTTAGAAAGCTTACCTTTTGTTCAATTTCCTTTCAAAGTGTAGTTTAACAAAAAAGAAAAATACAATTTTCAAGTTACTAGAAACCATTTCAGAGATGTCCTGAAATTAAAATTTTCTTCTTGCTATTTCAGATGTAATTCTGTACTGACTTTATACATTTAGTTTCCCAGGGATCAAAAAGCCTAGTTTGGCGATTTTAATGATGTAAAGATTGTTTTCTGTTTCATTATTAGTACCAGGTTCCCTTTGGTCAGGTAGAAGGCTTCTGTGTCATGGCCTAGGAATCTGACCACGAAATTACAATGTTAATCTTGTAGGAAATTATCCCCAAGTGTCCAAAGAACCATCTGGTAAACAAAAGTTTAAAAAGCAGAGCCTTGGGATGCCTGGGTGGCTTAGGCGGCTAAGCATCTGCCTTTGGCTCAGGTCATGATCCCAGAGCCCTGGGATCAAGTCCCGCATCAGGCTCCTTGCTCAGTGGGCAGCCTGCTTCTCCTTCAGCCTGTAGCTCCCCCTGCTAGTGCTCTCTCTCTCTGACAAATAAATAAATAAAATCTTTTTAAAATAAATACAGAGCAGAGACTTTTCAAGAGTTAGAACAGTCCACTTAATAGCTGTACAAAATTTCCATTCATACTTAGTCGATCCTGAACAAATTTCAAATGTAATGTATTGCCTCTTTGGAAGTTGTCATCTCTTAATTGTTTCAAAGCTATTTTTGTTCCTTTTTTTTTTTTTCTGTTTTCTTTTCTTTTCATTTATTTATTTATTTATTTAAAGATTTTATTTATTTATTCGACAGAGAGAGAGACAGCCAGCTAGAGAGGGAACACAAGCAGGGGGAGTGGGAGAGGAAGAAGCAGGCTCATAGCGGAGGAGCCTGATGTGGGGCTCGATCCCATAACCCCGGGATCACGCCCTGAGCCGAAGGCAGACGCTTAACCGCTGTGCCACCCAGGAGCCCCTCTTCTTATTTTTTTTTAAGTAAACTCTATGCCCAACATGGGGCTGAAACTTAGGGCGCTGAATGTAAGACTTGTCGTATGCTATACTGACTGAGCCAGCCAGGCGCTCCTATTTTTCTTCCTTTTTATTTGTCATCAGTGACTCAGACCTTCCATCTGAAGAGCTCCACCGAAGATGGTAGATAGGACCAGAATAAGAGAGAAGACAAATGGAAACAGATCATCCACTCACTGTAGGGACATGTTGCAGACCTCCATTGTTTGGTGCCCATTATCTCAGTGTTACATGCTCCACAAGAAGCCCTCAAAAACTCTACTGTTTTCTGACAGTTCAATTTTACATGTTATTTTTGTAGGAATGTATATCCTTCTAGTAATGCAAGCCCTTTGCTCTTATAATTCAGCCTTTTCTCCACTCCTTAAGGGGTAGCCAATTGCCTTTGTTTCCATAGTTCGCTTTAGTGTTTATTTTACGTTAGGTGCTATTTTGTAGCTTTTGTCCGCATCCCAGGGTAGTGGAAAATTAGTTTCATAATGCTGGGCAACAACAATAAAAGCCAGTCTGAGAAAAGTTTCGAGATAGTTTGCCTAAGTGTAGTCTTACCATTCCTAAAAAAGAGGACTAAACCAGCGGAGAAGGGCCACCATGGCAGACGGTGTGTCTGGTGGCATTTCCACGCGGTTGGTGGACAGTGCCATCAGCGCAGTGAACACTCCGTGAGGGCAGGGGATGCGTCTCTTTCACCCCCTGTTGTAGCCTCAGCGCCCGTCGTCACGGATGCTCAATAGCAATTCTTTACAATGTTGAATGAATGAGGAACACGGCCGGCCGGGCTCTACCGGGGCAAAGCAGCCACTCTTCCCGAAGGGAGCTGGTGCCGAAGTTCTCGCTGACTGCCGCCGCCGGTGCCTTGTGAGGGGACAAGCAGCTCCCTTCCTACGAGGGGTCCCTATTTCACGGGCTGTCATAGCTGTTGTGAAAAGCACAGACTCCATAGCCAGCCTGAGCTGGAGGTGATGGTGGCCTCCCAGGGATGCGGAGTATCTCACCTTCTAGTGCCGAAATGCGGGGGCATGAGTGAATCAGGTCTTACCTTTCAGATGTTGCCATTGGGAACAACAGAACGGCCTCCGTTTAAATTCCCCGGGGATTAAAGCTTGATACCACGATTCAGGCTAAGGCTTTGGCTCTTTGACTTTAAGAACTCCGTTTGTCTTTGGGCTTTCTGCAGATCACACGAGGAACTTAATCACGTGAGCCTCCGCATGCTCTCTCTTCCTACCTTGTCTTTTCTTTTTAAGCAGACGCCGGCGGAATCAGGGTAGCTTTGGAACATGAGGCAACCGCGATGGTAAGAGCTCGAAAATGACGTTTGTGAAACACCTATCTACCGGGAACCATCTGGGGCTGTGAGAGGTTTGTGAGACTGGGGCCTGGTCCCTCCCGGCCAGCAGTTTCCCGTCCTTTGGCACTGAAGTAATTGGTGGCCGTCATCCTGCACTGTCAGCTGCGCCACTGGAGATCACCGAGCGTTTGGTTCATGTGCCTTGTCTTTTCGTTTTCAGTTGTAGATGACTGGTGGTGTCAATATAGATGTGAGAGAACTTTGTTCTGCTTGCAGTCGCGAACATCTTGTTTCAGCCTGGATTTGGTTGGTTTGTCATTGTGGTAAACCATATATAACACAGGATTTCCCATTCTAGCCATTTTTAAGCATACGATTCAGCAGCATTAATCACATCCACAGTGTTGGGTAACCATCACCGCTCTCTGTTTCTAGTACTTTCTCATCACCCCCTTACAGAAACGCTACACATTATATAATAACTCCCCATTCCTCCCCGACCTGCACTGCCCCCCCACGCTCCTGGTGACCTCCATCCCACCTCTGTCTCTATAGATGTGCCTATTCCAGATAGTTCACAGGAGCGGAATCATGCAATAGTTGTCCTTTTGTGTCTTTTTGCTTAGCATAGGTTGGTTTGGTTTGGTTTGGTTTTGATTTTGCTTAGCGTAGTATTTTTAAGGTTCATCCATGGTATAGCCTGTATCAGAATATTTTCCCTTTAATGGCTAAAGGATATTTAGATCTGTATTTTGCTCTTGACATTTTTCTTTTTCTTTTTTTTTTTTTTTAAAGATTTTATTTATTTATGTGACAGAGAGACAGCCAGCGAGAGAGGGAACACAGCAGGGGGAGTGGGAGAGGAAGAAGCAGGCTCCCAGCAGAGGAGCCCGATGTGGGACTCGATCCCGCAACGCCGGGATCACGCCCTGAGCCGAAGGCAGACGCCCAACGACTGTGCCACCCAGGCGCCCCTCTTGACATTTTTCTGTTCAGGAACTTTTAGTGCTTCCCCATTACCTGCCAAACCAAGTTGACATTTTTCAGCCTGGCATTCACGGTCCTGTTTATCTAGTGGTGCCCTGGGCAGCTGTGAGCTCTTTGACACGGGAGCTGCGGTCAAGTGGTCAAGTCGTGAAGGGGAGCAGCAGGTCCACTTCTGAGTAGTGCCATACCCAGCTCAGCAAATCATGCCCTACTCCTGATTTGTTTTTCTTTCTTCAACAGTTTAATCAACCTTTTAATTCGAAAAAGAAAAAATGTTGCACTAACAACAGATCATTCTATTTATGGAATGTACTAGTAATTAAACTTGTCAAATTTTTTGGAATGGAGGTTTGGCTGTAAATAAATAACAGCATCCCACCATTATGTTGCTACAAATAGACTAGCTCCGGCCCCTGTACTTTTTTTTTTTTTATTCCTGTGATAATATCTATATTTTTTCCCCAGCTTTATTGAGGCATAATTTATATGCGGTAAAATTTACCCATTAGTGTAGAGTTTGACGAATTTTGGAAATTTTATAGTGTCATATAACCAGTACCACAATCAAGATCAAGAATTCCAACCCCCCAGAAAGTTTCCTCAGGGCCCTTTGCAGACAATCCTGACTCCTGTCCCAGGCTGCCACCCCTGTCGTTGTAATACCACCTACAGTGGACACGTCCATGGGTTCTCGCAAAATGAAAAGAGGGCGAAGTGTAAGCAGAACAAAGAGAGAGCAGGAAGTCAGTCAGGTAAGGGGAGAGCTGAGGTAGGAAGAAGGTCCTGGGCAAGCCGGCAAGGCGTGAGGACGTGAGGGCCGAGCCAGGAGCGCTGTTTGAGCAGTGGCTTTTGCCTGTGGAGCTGTGACTGTTGGCGGGGATGGAACACCAGAATCCCCTCAGGGCTTTTAGAAACTGCTCATCACCACTACCAGCCAAGATTCTGACTTCTTTGTCTATGGGGGGCCCTTCGTCGGGTGGGGAGAGAAGTTTGAGATCCACTGTATAGAAATACGAACAAACTTCCAGCAACAGCCTACTGTATTTATTCATTCAACAAATCATTGAGAACCTGTATGCTGGAAACTGTCTAGGCATAGGAGATGTATTCCTTCTCAAAATATGTGCAGATTTAGTGATGTCTAGACAACATGTTATGATATTTCAAGAAATCAGGAGCTTAGATAATTTGAAAAAACACCGAATTAAGTGGGAACATTTTAAAGATTTTATTTATTTATTTTTAGACAGAGGGAGAGAGAAGGCGAGAGAAAAAGAGGGAGAGGGAAAGAGGGAAAATCTCAAGCAGACTCCCTGCCAATTGTGGAGCCCTACATGGGGCTTGATCTCACGACCCTGAGATCGTGGCCTGAGCCAAAATCAAGAGATCAAGATGTTCAAACGACTGAACTACTCAGGTGAAGTGGGGACATTTTGACCATATAGAGCAACTTTATAAAATATTTCATTTTGCTATTCCAGCATGAAAAGCCCAATACAGCAAACCATATTGAAATTTCTCATTACTCATTGCTTCTATAAAGACCTCTCAAATACCTGTTATTTTATAAATCCTCTTCGTATTTGCGATGGTCGATATTAATGATTAGTAATATAGGGGCACCTGGTTAAGCATCTGATTTTTACTTCAGCTCAGGTCATGATCTCCGGGCTGTGAGATTGAGCCTCGCGTCATGCTCTGTGCTCAGCGTGGAGTCTGCTTGGGATTCTCTCTCTCCCTCTCCCTCTGCACCTCGCTCTCACTCTCTCTTTAAAAAAATATAATGATTAGAAGTATATAGGACTTTAATATACATATGTACATATGTGTATGGTTTTTAACTGACATGTAAATATGTACAACACACAGTTATGTATAGGGTTCTATGGTTATTAATCTTTTTAATTCATTAATCTTTATTTAAAATTAAGATAGCTGACTTGCATCCTTTACCTTGTTTGTAGCATTTCAAGCATTTTTAATCTGTATTTTTAATCCCTTTTAAAGCCAGGGGAAGAACAAGGTAGAAAGTACAGCCACACTGATTTAGAAAACATTAATAAAAATTCAGTGGAAAGTGCCCTGGGGACAGTAAACAAAGGGAAAGGTAAGTTATTCAAATTCTAATTGTTGTATAAGTGAGGAATTGAGGAATATGGAAGGAATATTAATTTTCATCTTACTAAGTCATAGGTGTCGTAAACAAATGGACAAGCAGATTTTTGTTTGCTTATCCAGCGGATTTATTTAATGGTACAGGAATACTTTATTACTCATAAAAAAAGAAAATAGTGTTTATCAATAAGAGCGTTTACAATAAAATAGTATTAATTGCACTATGTACCATAGAAACCATGTACAGAAATACACAACCTAATTGGGCTTCATTCTTGTACATTCTATAATATATAAATATATACGTAGTTTTAAAAATTCACTTTAATGATTAGCATTACCTTTGCATTTGGAGATTTTTTTTTATTCCCTTTACTGCTTAGACTTGAAAAACATTGTGAGTGGGTGTGAGTTTGGAAGAGAAAAGAAAGATTTCTTTCTATGTAGCTGCTTGAGTATATGTGTGCATATAAATGATAAATAATATGCTTAGCAATACTTTTTTACATTTTAAAATCAGATAATAAATCAGTCCATCTGAGGAAACCCAGTTCACCAAGTCCTCTCAGGCGACAGTGGGAGAAAAATGTCCCCAACACTGCTCTCATGGCTTTGGAAAACGCAGCCATACTGTCCTCCAGTTTAGCAGCCCCGGATGAGAGAGGTTAGTAGTCAGATTGAACGCTGTTACTATAGATCATTTTCTTTCTTTTTCTTTAGGTGATTTTTTTTTTTTTTTTAAGAGAGCAAGTATGAGTGGGGGGGTGGGGAGCAGAAGAGAGAGAGAATCTTAAGCAGGTTCCACTCCCAGTGCAGAGCCCGATGTGGGGATTGATCCCACAACACTGAGATCATGACCTGAGCCGAAATCAAGAGACGCTTAACCGCCTGAGCTACTCAGGTGCCCACTATAGGGCATTTTCTAATGGTTGTTTAATGGGCTGGAGACTGTTCTTGTTGTTGTTTTTAATGTCACTCTGTAGAAGATACTTGGTGTCACGTATCAGAGCAGTGCCCATGTAGGTGAGTGAAATAGGTTTTAGTAGAGAGTAAAATATAACTAACTTAGTTTAAAATACAGTATGGAAGATATATGCTGAAAATCTTTTTTACGTGGCCCTAACTGTTACCTTTTCACAACTAGGTGGTTCTGTAATAAAGTACAATGAAAATAACACCCGTAAGCAGTGGCTCAAAGAGACTCCAGAAACTTTGATGGACATCCTTAAGAATGCGGATCTCAGCTTGGCGTTTCAAACATACACAATATACAGACCAGGTGACTCAAGTCTATTACGTACCTGTGGAAACTCTTTAATTTTTAATTTTTATTTATTTATTTATTTATTTATTTGTGTGTGAGAGAGAGAGAGAGTGTTCATGAGCAGGGGGGAGGGGCAGATGGAGAGAGAGAAGCAGGCTTCCAGCTGAGCAGGGAACCTGATGCGGGGCTTGATCCCAGGACCCCGATTTCATGACCTGAGTCGAAGGTAGATGCTTAAAGGACTGAGCCACCCAGGTGCCCCCCTCCCTTTGATTTTTTTTTTAAAGTGTGGTAAGATATGCATAAAGTAAAATTTACCATTTATTTATTTAATTTTATTATTTTTTTTAAAGATTTTTATTTATTTATTTGACAGAGAGAGAGAGAGACAGCCTGCGAGAGAGGGAACACAGGCAGGGGGAGTGGGAGAGGAAGAAGCAGGCTCATAGCGGAGAAGCCTGATGTGGGGCTCGATCCCAGGACTCTGGGATCATGACCTGAGCCGAAGGCAGACGCTAAACGACTGAGCCACCCAGGTGCCCCTAAAATTTACCATTTAAACCATTTTTAGGTGTGCAGTTCAGGGGCATTAAATATATTTACATTGTGCAGCCATCACCATCATCCATCTCCAGAACTTTTCCCATTTCCAGATCTGAAACTACGTACCCATTTTTAAAAAATTCCCTCTTCGCCCCTCCCAGAGACTTTGATTTTAAAGTTGTAACTTTGATTTTAAAGTTATAAAATGATTCATAACATTGTACTTTTTAGGTTTCCTTGAATCTTCTTTAGCCGGTCTCGAGCTCTAATTAAAATTTCCCATGGAGCTTCATTACTTTTAACTGCTCGTTGTTTGCTTATTTTAATAATCGTGGGACTACTTTGAAGAGTAGCGCATTTTTACCACACAAATGCACCCCAGTTTTCCTGACTTTACACTTCAGACTCCATCATAGTGTAAACTTTGAGGAATTTCAAGATTTCTTTTGCTCTATGCTTGAATCCTGCTGTATTGAATAGAGCTCAAGAAAAAGGAGTAATTAGGATTTGATTTTTTTATCATTTCTGCAGACTTGTCAGTAAATCGCATGAAATTACCTTTTATAATACTATCTTTAGGAATCGAGGCCAAAGGACTGCATTAAGGGTGTGTACATCTGTGTATAATTTTGATAATTCAATTATTAAGCCATCTTGCTAAGTGAAGCTCTAAGATAAATTATGCCAAGTAGAGCCTGTGATGCTGTGGCAAGTCTTGACCGTATTTATTGTAATTTAGTGTTTTATTATACATATACATATACATATATATATATAGTGTATTTATTATATACAATAATTTATTGTAATTTAGTTGTCTTTGTTTATTTGGTCAGTATTTGTCGAATGCCAAATGTGCTAGGTTAAGATTTAAAAAAAAAAGAAGAAAACACAGTTCCTTCCCTGGAGGAGTATGGTGGGAGAGCAGCACTCAAGGAGAGGGCTTTAGAGTGGTGTAGATGAATTTTTAGAGGTGTGTTCTGATAGAGCTGTGTGCGGATTGTCGTAAGAGCCCCGAGCAGAGGCGGATGCATAGAGGACAGTGTTAAGGAAGGCTAACAGTTGTGAATTTTGTGGTAGCAGTTGTAGGCCCTGGATTTTGTTTCTGGTCCCTGTTCACTGTTCAAAACCTATGTCATAGCTCTAGTATGAAAGGGTTTTATAAAGATTTAGCCCACATTTTTGTGTTAGGTTATTGTCGTGTGAGCAAAAATCTGAAAGCAGTTGCCATCTAGGAAATTTTTGAAAGCACGCATGTGGTCTCCATTCCTTAATTTTATTCCCTATCCTGGGGAAAAGTTGGGGGTGGGGAGCTCAAAGGAGAAACAGCTGGAAGACGATGATCCGAAGATATCTTTAATATACGTGCTTATATTTGAAGGTTTTAATTATAATTTTCTAAATTTTTCTTTTGAAGAAAGCACTGTTTTTAAATTTAATACCCATACTGATGCTTCATGGGCCTGTTTTATGCCAGAAATCGTGCTGTGGAATGGGGGAGGCACTACAAAAGGAATAGAGCATTGTCCTCAGTGAGCCAGCAAGCTCTTGGAGGATTTTAGTCCGACATTCACTAATTAAGCAACTACTGTTAAAATTGGCATAATTTTCCTCTGAAGGTTCAGAAGGGTTCTTGAAGGGACCCCTGTCTGAAGAAACAGAAGCGTCAGACAGTGTGGATGGAGGTCACGATTCTGTCATTTTGGACCCAGAGAGACTGGAACCTAGACTGGATGCAGAGGACACGTACGTTGGGATATACCTACATGGCACTGGTCGTTGTGTGTGAAAATCATACCTTAATTTCAGGTGTAGCAGGAGCTGGGTATACTACTCGACATCACAAATGAATATTCATATCTTGGATCTTTTGTCTGGGCTGAGTAATGTGTTACGGTATTATTATAGAATTCCTGAGTCTAATCATTCAGCTAGGACTTACTATTTTTTAATACACTGGAGTTTATTGGCAAACGTTATAGAAACATGAAAGAAGTGCTCCCTTGGAAGAGCTAACAATGTTTTTTCTCTGGTCATTTGCCTTATGGAACTCATTTTTCAAAAATCTAAATATTGTGATGATAGCGTTCTGCTTTGAGCCATCAAAAAATACTTACCGTGCCCTTACTATGGAGGCTTAATATCAAAATTGTTTCCTCACAGGGATTTCGAGGAGGATGACGACAGCCCTGACTGGGTGTCAGAACTGAAGCAGCGAGCCGGCTGGCAGGGAGTGTCGGATGCGTAACGCCCAAGGAGGTGCTCCATGGTCACATGGAGTAGATGTTTAAAGTGAGGAATTAATATTTGGATAGTATCCGTGCACGGGATTTATAGTTTTCTTTGGACACAGAATGAAGAGGGGGAAACTGTGAATATTTAAAATTGTTCCTGATTAGTACCACAAGATTTTAAAAATCTGTAGCTCATGAGTTTTTGAACTGAAAGGAGAAGGGGTAGAAGAACGGCTTTGCAGTCAGAACAGAAATCGGATGCTACTGCTTACAGTTTGTGCGATTGTGGGAAATTATTTAAGCTCTTTGAGCCCCAATTTCCACGACCCTAAAACGAGGGTAGTAAGGCCTTCGTCATAGGAATGCTGACCAAAGACCAATGGCAGCAGCCCGTTATGTCGTTTCTGCACTGTCATGATTGGTGCTTAATTGCTGTATAACTCTTTTTACATTTCCGAAAGGTTTGAGGATCTAAATAAATTTAATTGGAGCAAAATAACGTTGTGCGGTTTTCCAGTAAGACCCATTTCTGGGTAGTGATCCATGATCTTCAACGATCTTCACCAATGACCCGCCATCCTTAAATACAGCCCCTCGCAGGACGCACAGAAGCACCCAGGTCAGAGGATCAGCCGTGGGAAGGGGTGGCGGGGGTGGGCGCGGGGGCACTACAGATCTTGTCAGAAGTTGACAGTCTTGTGCAGGAGAAAGAAATAGGCCAAAGGTGGAAAGTATTGGAAACTAGAGAGGGCTGTGGAACTAATGGGATGCCAATTTGTGTGGGTCACCCTGACACGCATGTGCTGGGTCCTGTCATTCCCACTGGGATGCTGTCAGGAGGCGAGATACTGTACTCCAAAGACAGAGGCTCCTCCCTGGAGATCTCACGGAGGCGGGGGTGCACACAGCAGAGGCCTGAGCCGGTGTGAGCAATGGTGCTCAAGAAGCAGGGGAAGTAGCTGAATCTCCAGCAGGATGGCTAGTAAGGATCTCCTGAAATACAGAATACCTACATCTTGTAGATTTAAACCGTTTTTTTTTAATCTTCAGGTACAAAAGCTGTAGATAAAGTGGTCCCACCCACTTTATCTACCTTTAGACACCTCGTCATCCTTCGTCTCCTCTGCTCTCTCATGGTCTCTCCATCTGTCCTTTATCAGGACCTTGACATTTTTGAGGACTACCAGTTAGGCATTTTGTAGCATGTCCCTCAGTGTTTGGTCTGGTATTTTTCTCACGATGAGACTAAGCTCTGGGGTGTTGGGAGGAATACCATGGAGGTGAGGTGCCCTTCCCATCACATCTCATCAGGGAGTATGCGGTTTCCACAAGATTTATTACTGCTGTTGTTAACCTCGGTCACTTGGTTAAGGCAGTGTTTGTCAGGTTCTCTTCTGTAAAATGACCGTTTTTCCATTTTTGGGCCCTGGGAAACAACTTTCCCAACGAGAGTGCAGAGTTTATGTCCTGTTGTTAGTGCCTCTAAGCGAGTCCCTGGGTCCAGCTTGTCCTCAGCCCCACCTCATGAAGGGGCTGTGATCCAATGCAAAGTCCTTGGTTTTGTTCCTTCAGTTGGTCTCGCTTTGGCCATTGGGAGTTTTCCAGATTGCCTCTGTGTTCCTTTGACATGACCTCATTCTTTTGTGTTTTGAGAACCTCCTTACTTCCTGGTACTACAAGAAGATGGCCCAGACGTATCTTCAGCCTTCTCTGTTACAGCTCCAGAATCAGCCATTTCTCCAAGGAGCCCTGGTTCCTTTCATTGGTTTAGACGCCAGGATCTGGGAGCTGGGTGTGCTTGTTATTACGGGCTGTCGCTGCTTCTAGGCCCTCTTAGCAGACAGAGCGAGGAGATCCACATATGTTTGCTGTCATGTGCACGTCCGCACAGCTGTAGTCATTTCTGTGTCTCTCTGTCTGTATGTGTATTAGGCCGAGAATGAGTTCATACTGTTGTCCTGGACTCTGATCTAGCACCACAGGGTTCATTCTAGCCGCCCCTGCGCCCCGGCTTTTCTATAGCTTCTCTTTCTGACAGTGAGAAACCTGGCTTCAGCCATCTACTATCCACTTAATTGCTCAACACCAGGATACAGATTACCAACCCATACTCCCATGAGGAACAGATTTCCCAGCTAGAGCACAGAGTTCATTTTCTGTTCCTAGGGCCTCTGGCCTTACAATTCCAATCAAATCACCATTTCCCAGAGTGACTTAGGTCCCCCCACTTTTTTCTCTCTTTTTTTTTTATAAGTCTCTTGAGGACTTTTCCAGAGTTAAGGTAGGCAGGGATAGCTTTAAGGATAGTTCCAGATACCCAGGTTCCATAAATACTGTATTCTGTACCTCCTAGTCATCTCAAATGTTAGCATGGCATCAGGGGGTAAATATTTCCAAACCACCAAACAAAGGGAACGTGGAATTATGTGTAGTTATTGAGAGACTGAATGAGTCTTGATCGGATGACAGATCCTTTCACAAGTCAGTTGGCTTGCAGAGTTTTGCTTTTTTTTTTTTTTTTAAGATTTTTTTATTTATTTATGTGACAGACAGCCAGCGAGAGAGGGAACACAGCAGGGGAGTGGGAGAGGAAGAAGCAGGCTCAGCGGAGGAGCCTGATGTGGGACTCCATCAGCCGGGATCACGCCCTGAGCCGAAGGCAGACGCTTAAGGACTGCGCTACCCAGGCTCCCCCAGAGTTTTGCTTTTAATAACATTTCAGGATATTTAATGGATGGTCAGGAGCCAGTTTTAGTGATAGATTATTATGATTCTTGACTTACAACTAGGCAAGAATTGAGGGACACTTTTAACAAAACTTCCAGTTCCTATTTATTTAACTGAATGAGGTTTCCCAGTACTTAAAGTTTGGAAGAAAAAAAAGAGAGAAAGAGAGGGAAAGAGAGAGAAAGAATTAGAGAAAGAAAGAGAGAGAAAAAGAAAAGAAAAAGAAAGGCAAGAGAATCATCGTTGAACCTTGTGTATTCCAGAAAAGTAAGCATCCGTCTAGTGGGTGCTAACTGGGAGGGGAAAGCCCACTGACCTCTTTAAGTGATGAATTTCCAATACAATTTCACGTTTTATGTTTAATGATTATCAGTGTGATTCCTTTTATTTTTACCAATTCTGTACTAGTAATATACTAGTATTCAATTCAGAGTAAAAGCCTATGATCAAGAAATAGAAATTTCCATTTATATGATAGGGTGATCAATAAAACTTTGAAGCAGAAAAACATTGCCTATAGGGATAGGAGTTCAAGGAGAGAAAGGAATGATGTGAACTTTGTGATTCTTAAAAGAAGAGCTTACTTAAAAAGAGAATGATGGTTGGTTTCAAATTGCCGTGGTTTTTAGATGCCTTTGGATATGTTTTACTTGTGTCAATATTTATAATTGCTGGAAATTACATCCTTTCCAACGACTTAGACATATAATGAAGGGTTTTAGACAGCAGCTTGATGTGCAATCGCGAATGGGGAATGGGAAGGAGGGGAGGGGAGCCTCTCTGCAGGCCGTGGGCGACGGCCAGTTTTGTAAGGTCGCCAAGTGTAGACCAAACTGTGTCTGTCCATTTCTTGATAGTATTTGAGACCTTGCGCGAAAAACTCTCCCTGTCTCAGTTTAGCTCATTTGGAAAACTGGGTGACCACTATCTTGCTGGGTTGTTGCAAAGAACAGAGATGGTGTATGCAAAGCGTCTGGTACGCCGCGTGCGGGAACGAGGAGCGGTGAGCTTGTTGTGGAGTGATGGGCACAACAGTCCCGACCTAAGACAGCAGCAGGTGGCGCGGCCGGCTCTTCAAATTCCCTGGCCTCGGACCGCTCTTCGGGGTGGACTGTGGAGACCCGTCCTCTGGCTGCTAGCGCCCCGCCCGCGGTCCCCCTCGCGGCTCCGCCCCGGCCGCCCGGAAGCGCTGCTGCCCGGGGAACCCAGATTGCTCGGGACGCTTCCCGCCCCGCCGAGCCGGCGCCACAGGTAACGCTGCGGCCGGGCCGTCCGGGATCCTGACCCCGAGCTGCCCCCAGGGCTCCGGGAGCCGCGGGGAAAGGGACGGAGCCCCGGCGGGTAGACAGGGGTTGCAGGGGAGCTGCCCGAAGTCCCGGGCCGCGTCGGTCTCCGTGGCAACGCGCGACACGCCGAGCTCCGGCCCGCGCGCCAGCTCCGCAGCCCAGCCCGCGGCAGCCTCCCGGAGTGCCCCTGAGGGACAAGGCTTGTCCCGAGAGCTGGGGGCTTCCACCCCTGGTGCCGCCGGGGCTGGAGGGTCGCCGTCGCTCAGTTCCCGGGCTGGAGTCCTCGAGTTCCCTTCCCGCAGCCGCCTCCCTCGAAACCCGGTCCTCGGGTGTCCCCGGCCTCCTCCGGCAGCGGAGCTGGTTCCCAGCCTCATGCCATTCAGTTGTCCCCTTTCCTACCCTGACACCAGTTATGGAAAACACGACCTGCCTGCTCACGCAGGTTTTAAAAAGTGGGGACGATACCCTAATTGTTAACTAAAGAGGAAATGCGAGGAAACGGTTTATAACGAAGTTTCCATTTCAGACTGCAAATGCCTGGTAGTCGAAGAAGTAGCGAAGCAGCCAAGTGTCGGTGCCTGGGCGGGGAGGCACCTGACCCTGACGGCCGCCCCCTGGTAGGTCTCGGCTACCTGAGCAGCTCAGCCGTGGGGCCGTGATTTTCCAAACCGGTGCACAATTCTTGGTAATGTTCCCAACACAACAAAGTACAATCAAGCCTTGATTTACATGCAGCTGCATTCCTCGAAAATTCAGTGTTCAGTAAAACCGTGCAAAAAATATTCTGTACTTACATGTAAAATGGACTTTGGTTCTAGCTGCAGATAGTTATAAATGGATTTTTCCACGCACGTGAATGTGTGTGGGGACTTGCTAAGGTTCTAGGGCCGCGGAATAGTCCTTTATTTTCAGGACCGTCCTTCGCATCGCAGGACATTAGTATCCCAGGCCGCAACCACTTCTAAACGCCATAGTGCTTCTCCACCTCTGCAGGGACCAGAAAAACCTCCACAAATTCCCAAAATGTCCCCTAGGGGGCAGCACGTCCCCGTTGAGAAGGGTTGAACTGTAAGCCTGCACCAGCGTT
>NW_024423344.1:19917402-20030247 GCF_017311325.1 Ursus maritimus
AGGACATTCCTGCTTTACAGAGGAGCCAAGACCCGGGGTGTTACATCTTAAATTCTCGGAACAGTCTTGCAAAATCAGGTGGTGTTATTTCCATTTTAGAAATTAGGAAAGTGAGGTCTTGAGGGATTGAGTGACTTCCCCAGGATCACAAAAGTACAGTGTATCAAAGCTGAGTCTGCGCCCAGATTCCACCAAGAAGCAACATTTCACTTTGGTGGTCACCTGTGGCCACAGAAAAAGTTATTTGACTCTGTCTTGCTGAGGTTGATAGGAAAGTTTTAGCAGAAGGAGTTCTTTACATTGTAGTGATCAGTTTTGTGACTTCGTTAATGCTTGTGAAGAGTGTGTGATAAAATTGCAGTGCTCTGATTTCAGGAACCAGCTTTGACAGCATGGATAAATATGATGTGATTAAGGCCATCGGGGAAGGTGCCTTCGGGAAAGCATTCTTGGCTAAAGGGAAATCCGATAGCAAGCCCTGTGTTATAAAAGAGATCGATTTTGCAAAGGTAAAGTGAAGAAGTTCACATTCCTGTTCATTTTCAGTAATATATTCAGCTGGCTTTTAATTTAGGATGAAAAAGAAACTTTTTTTTTTTCTTGTTTGTTTTTATAGCATGAACTTTAAGCCTCAGTTGACTAGGGACGCCTGGGTGGCTCAGTCGGTTAAGCGTCTGCCTTCGGCTCAGGTCATGATCCCAGGGTGGACTGAGCCCCGAGTCGGGCTCCTTGCTCAGCTGGGAGGGAGTCTGCTTCTCCCTCTCCCTCTGCCCCTCCCCCTGGCTGTGCACTCTCTCTCTCTCTCTTTCTCATTCACTCTCTCTCTCAATTAAATAAATAAAATCTTAAAAAAAAATAAGCCTCAGTTGACTCTGGGTTGCTCATACTCCTAAGTCTGTTGTCCAAAGAGCAACCAAGATTTTATTAGAAAAAAAGAGAAGGAAAGGACAGGAAAAAAAGAAAGAAGAAAAAAAAAATAAGATTATATCACCGGTTCCTGTGGCAGACTGAGGGGGGCCTGCAAGGCCTGTGAGAGTTCCCCTCCCCCATTGCTTGACTTTTCTATCTCGCCACGGGCTGGTGCTTTTCCTCTGACTGTATCGCCCTCATCAGTTCCCCTCCACAGAGAGGCCTTCCCCAAATCATCCCCGTGCCACCCTCAATCACTCATTACACCGCCTTGGTTTCTTTTCTGAATAGCATTTATAATGGTCTGGAATTACGCCGCTCACATTTTCTTCATGTGCTTATTGTCTGTCTTCTCCAGCACACAGGGCAGTGCCTGGCACATGATAGATGCCCGGACACTTACTGGATGCATCAAACAAATGGAGGAAAACAGTGTCCTTCTGCTAGTCTGATGATTTTGGAGAGTGGTTAAATATATTTTATTGAAAAGGAATCATTTCTGCTGAATTCCTCTCGGGCAAGTGTTTGTGTCACCCCCTCTAGTGATGTGTTCATATCACAATATATTGGGGCAACAATGCCCATCGCATGCTGGAATTAATTTGAAGTCTTGTTGGGTGTCTCCTGGAGGATTTATAAATGAGAGTAGCAAAAACGTTCCATACAAAATGTGTGCAAAATAGGGCACCTGGCCGGCTCAGTCGCTCAGTTGGTAGAGCATGTGACTCTTGATCTCAGGGTTAGAAGTTCGAGTCCCACATTGGGTGTAGAGATTATTTGAAAACAAAATCTTAAAAAAAATCCCTTTAGTTAAAAAAAAACAAAAACACCCCAAATTATGTGCAAAGTGGACTTGACAAGTTGCGCGGTGTGAGTGTACATAATGCCCCCGAATTGTACATCTGAAAATGGTTAAAATGGCATATCTTTTACGTTCTACATATTTTACCACAATTTTTTAAAGTTGCAAAGGAAAACAAAAGGACTTCCCAAACTTATATTACAGCTCAGGTGTAGATGGTCAGCTTCAGGGAGAAGGATTTATTTAGCAGTATTGGTTGCTCTTCATGGCTCCATGGCTTCTACAAGTGTCCTTTATTCTAGCGGCCTGTCAGAGCTTCCTTCCACATTATTCCGCTCGCTCTCCTTTGTTTATCTGGCTGCTCTTTCTCAGGCCTGTCTGCCCTCTCACCCTGTCTGTGTCCCCCGCCATCTGTTCCTTGCCGACTCGCTTCTCCTTCTCTGGGCAGTCGCCTCCCTCCTGTCTCCGCCGGTGAGCAGACCACTCTTCCAGCTCTCTCTCCAGCCCGCTTCCCTTCCTGCCCCCCGTTCTGCATTTTATCTGCTCTGTGCCGCACTGTGTCCATGACATTGGTGTCCATGAGGTCATCTCTGAGTTTGTTGTCTTCCTTCACATCCAGTGACTTGCTACATACTGTTGACTCATTCTCCCTTTGAGTTTGTTTTCTTCGTTTTGTCAATGCCCTGGGCTGCTTCAGTAGTTTTGCCAAGGCTCCGGCTTTTGTGTAGCAAAATTGTGATAATGCTTCATTCGTGTCCCCAGACCTTCACCGGGACAGAAGTCGTCAAGGAAAAGATGACTAGATGCATTGTCATCTTTGACTACGTAGAAACCTAAAACTGCTGAATGACAAAAAACACCATGAATAAGTCAAAAGGAAGTTGACAGAATGCCAAAAATATTTGCAAGTATTGACGAAAAGTGCTGGCCTTTTATAAATGTATAAAAAGAAAAAAACCCGTACTGAGGAACTCATCATACAGAAACTTCAAACTCATTAGTAAACTAAGAAATACGAATCAATAAAAATCCATTTTTGCTTATACACTTGGCAAGGATTAGAAAGGATATACAAGTGGAGGAAGCGGGCACGCTCTTCAAGCTCTGCTGATGGGAAGGTAAATTGGTATCACTCTGAAGGGAATTCATTAATATGTATCAGAAACTTGGAAGGACCCATGCCCAGTCTGTATTATAGGTCCACAGCATGTTGTAAAGATGAAAAAAAAATCAGGCCACCAAAAGTTATGTGTGTATGTGTGTATATGTGTGTGTGTGTGTCATGTTAACAGTACACACACTCACACACTGACAATGATTATTGTTGAGTGATAGGATTTCACCTCCACCATTCCTCTGTATTTTCAGAATTTTTAATATGGAGCATATATTCTGTTTTTTAAATTATGAATTATATTATTTGTCTTTTTACATATTTATTTATTTGAGAGAGACTGAGAGCGAGAGAGATCACAGAGGGAGAGAGAGACGCAGACTCCCAGCTGAGCAGGGAGCCCGACGTGGGGCTCCATCCCAAGACCCTGAGATCGTGACCTGAGCGGAAAGCAGACTCTTAGCCGACTGAGCCACCCAGGCGTCCCTGAATTGTGTTATTTGTATAGGCAGAGAAAGTTATCTTCATTTTGAAAAAGATAAGGAAAAGAGCACATATCCCTGGATCTACTTTTGGGAGTTTATTCCAAGGAAATACCCAGAGATGAACGGTCAGAAAGCAACTTAAATGTCCAACAGTAGGGGATTGGTTACTTAATTTACGAAAACAATGCAGATCTTAGAAATCATGTTGCAGATGTGTTGACATGAGAAATGTCACGGCTTCTGCTACTTGAGAAAACCGTATGTGTAGAACGAGGCAATCTTTGTAAAAATATGTATTCTCTCTCTTCAGGTATATATATATATATACACACACACACACACACACACACACACACACACACACACACACATACCCGGGCATAGATTCACATACGTATGAGGAAGATGTACTAGATTGTTATTACGTAGGTAGAATGTGGGATCGTGAGTAATTTTTGCCCTGTGCTTTTATATTGTTTGACTCTTCGGATTAGTTTTCACCCGCCGTCTGGTTTGTTTTCCCAAATCCCATTTCCACCTTCCCCTCCATCTACACGTCCTTTGCAGCCCGCAGCCTCTGTGCTCGCCCATGGGGCTCTTGCTTTCAAGAAGGTCTTTGCCTGCCCAGGAGACCTTCCAGGACCTTCCCACTCGAAGTAATCGCTCTCTCTGTAGACTTGATAGCTTTTTATCCGTCCTGCTGCTATGACACTGACTGCCTTCTACTCTGATGTGCTTTGGCTGGTGTTTTTGTGCACGTGCCTTCTCCCCCTTATTAAACTGTGCGTTCTACGCGGGCAGAACGCGTGCCTTATTCGTCTTGGTGTTCTACACAGCACCTAATAATGCTTTGCACTGGTAGGTATTCAGTACATTTTTACTGGGTAAATAATTCAAAGGCTAGATACTTTGAGGCCTTCTAGCTCTGTTGTTCGGCCGGTACATACTGAGGAATTATAACACCATTTTAATTCTAAGGAAAGAAGAAACTATTTGGGAGTGAATCCTCTGTAAGAATAGATATTAATTCATTTCATAGCATCTCTCCCATTCTTAGTGTGGATAATAAAAAGTTGACCATATTTTTCTAATACAGCACTGATTTTTTTCATCCTTTTTCTTGTGAACCGCCCTGGCCTCCGGGCCATCACTAAGGAGAATGTCATGTTAGGCCTTGTTCTTCTCACTTTCCCGTATCTCTTTATGTTATTAAATTTGCCTAGCAACGCCTGTGTCCCAGTATTAATATGTATTGCTTCTTTCTTCCTTTCTACCCTAAAGTAGTTTTTCATTACTTCTTATCTAGAGAAATCTACATTTCCTCACATCTCCAATACCTCTCCATGCTGTAAACTCTATAAATGCCAGAACGTGAATGGCTTATTTTCTCACAGGTACCAAAAGGCTAATATTTTCTCTCTCATCATCCTACTATTATCAAGCATATTCTTTTGATTCTTCTTCTTCTTCTTTTTTTTTTTTTAAGTAAGCTCTACACCCAGCGTGGGGCTTGAACTCATGACCCCAAGATCAAGAGTTGAGTGCTCTAGCAATGGAGCCAGCCAGCCGTCCCTATTCTTTTGATTCTTGCTTCCAAAAATGTGTTGTATATTTTCTTGATTATAAAATAAAAGGGTTCATTATAAAAATTTTTGAAAAGAACTGAAGGGAAAAATAAGACCATTTCAAGGGAAATAAAAATCACTGATAATCTCTCTCTTTAAACATTATGGTAAATTTTTCTCCAGGCTATTTTTAATGCATAAATACTTTATAAGTTACTGGAATGATCGGTGCCATGGTAGATACACTCTTCTATAGCCGCTTTTTGTACTTAGCAATATGTTGTGAATATTTTCTTAAGTCATTCAATGTTTTCGTATAATAAAATGTTCTTCAGGGCTCCTGGCTGGCTCAGTCAGAAGCTCATGTGACTCTTGATCTTGGGGTCATGAGTTCAAGCCCCACGCTGGGTGTAGAGATTACAAAAAAAAAATAAGTAAACTTAAAAAAAGTGTTCTCATATAATAATATTAAATGTTCCCAATAATAAGGGTGATGCTTACCATCGACCAGGTGCCTTTTATACCTGCTGTCACCCTATGTGCTTTAATATATCAACTTATTGAATCCTTGCAACAGCCCTGGAGGTAGATGTCATGGCTTCATTGTATGGGTGAAAGAGCTGAGGCTCCAAGATGTTAAGTGATTTGCTCAACGATGCCCAGTAGCCAACAGATCCTTCCTCACTCTTCGTCTGCTCCTTCTGCTATGACACATTGCCTCCCTTGATTTTTGATGACTGCATAATATGACATCAAGTTAAAAACACCATGATTTAAATCTTTTTCTATTTTCAGACATTTATGTTTAGTTTTTTAGGTATGATTAATGTAATGTACATGTAATATGTAGAATATAAGTCATTTTTTAAAAGATTTTATTTATTTATTTGAGAGAGAGAGAGGGTGTGAGCAGGAGCGAGAGGGAGAGAGAATCTGAAGCAGACTCCCCACCAAGTGCAGAGCCCGACGCAGGGCTCGATTCTACAACCAGGAGATCACGACCTGCGCCGAAACCGAGAGTCTGACGCTTAACTGACCGAGACATCCAGGCGCCCCTAAGTCACTTTTATTAAACAAACTATGTACATATGTTTACCTATGTGTGCGTTAAATAAAAACATTTAGCAATTAACAGCAATTACTCCTAAGGAATAGGAATTCATGGAATGGGTGGGGAGGGCAAGGGGGAGTTTCACGTTCATCTTGTTCACTTCTGTCTGGCTTCAAATATTTTTTTTAAGATCACAGGTGTGTATTATGACAGTAATTAAAAAACTAGTAATAACACACAGTAATGAAGGTTTTTATATGAGAATGCTTGGGCACATTTCTGATTATTTTCTTTGGATAAATTTCTAGAAGAAATAATAAGCCAAAAACAGGAGCATTTTTAAAGTTTCTCAGTACACGTTGTAAAATTGCCTTCCCCCCCAAATTTATATACCTACACCAGAAGTATTTGAGTGCCAGTTTGCTGCTTTTGGATAACCCTAGGTATTAACATCTTCTTGGCTTTGCCTATGTCATAGATGAAACATTGTAGCAAATTTCGTTTTAGTCTTTGTTCTTTAGATTATTGAGTGAGGTTGGATATTTTTTTCTGTTTACACAGTCATTTTTGTTTCTTTTCTGTCTTGTGAGTTGCCCATTCATGTATTTTGCCATACTTCTATTGGCAGGTTTGCCTTTTTTTTTCTTGTTAATTTGCCAGAACTCCTTATGTATTATAAATACAGAAATATCTGTCACAGCTATTGCCGGTAATTTTACCTAACTATAAAAATACGGTCACCTACGTACGTTTGCTTTTTGATTTTGTGTATAACGTTCTTTTGAAAAACAGTAGTTCAAATTAAAGTAGTTGAGTAGCCAAGTCTGTCAATCTCGTAGGAGTAATTCTGTTACTTGTGTTCTGAAACTCACATGTAGCAGCTGTGCAATTTAAATTGGGGTGGAAGAGACAGAAGCGGAGATTTAAATGATTTACGGAAGGTTACATAGGTAGGAGGCGGTAAAGCTGGGATCGAGAACGTTAATGTTTAAAAAATGCTCAACTCTCAGTGAGGATGAGAAATTTGGGATGTGGGCCAGTGTCGAAGAACATTACAGAGGGAGCAGTGGAGAGGAGTGGTGACCTGCGTGCAGAGGCCAGAAGGTGGGGCAGCCAGGCCAGAGGTCGGGGTGGAGATGACCAGTCAAGCGAGGCCAAGTGTCAAGAACGAGGAAGAAGAGGTGGAAGCAAAGTGTGGCCACCGGCACCAAAATGATTTGAAAAATACTGTCAATAGATGATATACCGAATAATAAGAAAAATGCATCAGATCTAAAATGAAGTCACAAGAGACCATTTTTATTTGAAAATAAAAAATGTAGTAATCTTACTACAGAATTTTACTGGTCTGGTTGATATGATATATGACTTTTTTTTAAAATTTCATCTGTTTCTTCTCAGCAGTGATTGCTGCTGGAACGTTGCATTGTTAAAAAGAATTTCTTTGCTGCTGAGAGATAAATATTAAAATAAGTTTCCTCCAGATGCCTAAGTAATTAACACAGTGCCACCAATGCAACTGAACCTTTAATACAGCAGACCTTCACCAGAAATATTTATTTTCTTCTTTACGATTGTCACTAGAAAACCAGTGATTTGATATAGACCACGCTGCTAATTCTAAGACTGTCATTTCCTGCCATTGAAAGATCAGTTTCGGAAGTGTCATTAGAAGCCAGTGAAATCGTGGAGAATTTTAGATGATAGTGAGCAAAAAGCATGTTCTTGAAAATAAGTTATCTTAACAGACTACTCTATCTCTTAATGTAATTTAGATGCCTATCCAAGAAAAGGAAGCTTCAAAGAAAGAAGTAATTCTTCTGGCAAAGATGAAGCATCCCAACATTGTAACCTTCTTCAGTTCGTTTCAAGGTTTGACATTCTAATATTCTTCAAGTGCTTTAATAATAAAGTATAGGCACGTAGACATCTATAAAAGATACATTCCTGAGACCTGTGCATAAATTCGTTTTCGTAAATGGACTCCTTTTCCCATTTACTTAAATCGTAATTTGAGACACTGACTTCACTTCCTCTCTAGTGAGTTTTTGTAGACAACTTTCTTAAGTTTGCTTAAGTTTTCCCTCCTCTCCTTAATTCTTGCTGCATCACTAGTTAATGGCTGGTATATTAGTCTTGCTACAGTAAGAACTCCTAAATTGTGGCCTCCAGTATTCCACATCTATTTCTCACATTACACGTTGGCTGTGAGTGGGCGGGATCTTAAGTCTGGGGTCCAGGTGATGGAGCAGCCCAGATAGGGAGCATGCTGTTCTCCTGAGCGAGAGAAGGGGACGAGACACGGAGCCTGCCGCACGATCGCTCTCAGAGCCCTGCTAGGATGTGGCCTGTTCCTCACTTTCCTTCTGAGCCCCTGTTCCTGTTGGCAAAGCAGCCACACAGCCAACCCCGAAAACGTGGTGACGGGGAGGGTATACGTTGCCTCTGAGAGTTCGTGCTCATGCTGGGGCAACAGGCGGGCCGTGCAGTCCTCTTACAGAGAAGGAGCCAACAGCCACGCACCATGGTCAAGCAAACGGCCACACTAGAGGGGAAAACTTTAAGGAAGCGATTCCCTTGCCGTGGATGCCTGAGTATAACATCTCATCTGCCTTCATCTACCACTTGGCTCCGAAGGTAAAAATACAAAACAAGACATAAAAGGAGCATTGGTCAGAGACCATTCATTCACTTAACAAATTGTTACTAGGTGCTCACTGTATGCCAGGCGTTGTTCTAGGCTCCAGGAATAGAACGGTGAACAAAATAGGCAAAAGTTCCTGTCCTCGTGGAGCTTACGTTCTAGGGGGAAGAGACAGACAATAAACATGTCCACTGTATGTCAGGTGCGTATCAGGCGGTGACAGGCTCTATCTGCCCACAGCTCACTGTGGAGCGTCCCCATCCCAGGCCCCAGCACTGGGCTGGGGGCTTGAATTCACAGTGGTAAGTAGTTCATGGAGCAGGAATGTTACCTGGATGTCTTCAAGCGCCCTCAGGGGTGTACAAATCAGTAAGTAAATATCCATAGCCACTACGTTTTGAGCTTCTATGCTGTGCAGGGCACTCGGTCTCTTACAAAGTAAAATGACTGCTTTCAAAGCAGTTCTCTGTATGGCCCTCCTCAACGGCTGGGTATTTCAAAGAGTTCTCAGGGCTGCTGTGTGATCTTCCTGGGACTGGAGCAGTACATGTGAGCAGGGAGTTGAGTTGTTCTGAACAACTTCTAAAGGGCAGCCACTGAAGAAAGTGCCCTCCGTTCCTATTCTTTGATTCCCAACAAAGCCAGAAGACGATCTTTCTTTTCCTCATTCTTTGGGCTATCACTGTGACTCCCTGTGTCTGGCTAGCACCTGCTCGTGCTCAGGCCTTCTCCGAGATCACGGTTCCAACATGGCGCCCGTTCCGGACCTTGCAGAGCACCTCTGCCCTTGTGCGCGTGTGCCTGTTTACATATGCAAGTCTGAACTGGTTTACCATAGTCCCTTTAAGATAGCAAACCTAATGAATTCTTTTGTCTCCACTTGCTCCTCAGCACCCAGCACATAGTAGGTGCTTAATACACCTTGGCTAAGGAGTACATGGACTAGACCGCTTTCAAAGAGTAAAAATATGTCTTTATGCAAAGTAGACATTTGAGGACCGTTGACATTGGTGCTGTTATAAAATTAGAGGTCATTTGGACAATATAAATGCCCTCCACGGCCTCTGTTTATATTGTAAGCTTATACTTTCTTAGAACAGCTTTATTTTCTGTTTTTAAAGTAGAGTGCCCCTGTGTTTAGGAAAGCTAGAGATATGGGGATGCCTCCCGGTTTGCCTGGCAGGTTTTGGGGACTTGAAACCCGGAGCTTATTAAGATAAAGCCTTTGTTTACCCTCAACAGCTTGTCTCTGAACAGAAGAGCCGTGGCTCTAGTTCAGTAAATGTTTGTCTATAGAAAGCATGAACTTTTTATAAGTTTGAAGCAATTGTATGAAAAACAAGGGAGTGTAGTGAGATTTTCCTACAGCTAAATTAATTCCACTTAATTTCCTTCAATAAATACTTATCAAGTACCTTACATGCTGGGTGTGTTCTGGGTTTCATCAGTGCACACAGTAGGCCAGAATCTCTCCCTGCACTGTTGTTTTCTCTTGCTGCATAACGAACGACCACAAATTCAGTGTCTTGAACCAACACCCATTTATCTTTTCGCAACCCCTCTAGATCCCAGGTCTGGGTGTGGCTTAGCTGGATTCTCTGCTCAGGTCCCACAGCTGGCTCGGCTCTCTCCTCAGAGGCTCAGAGTTCTCTGCCGTGTTTATTCACGTTGTGGGCAGAATTCATCTACTAGGATCATAGGACTGAGGTGTCTGCTTTCTTGCTGGTTGTTCGCTGAGGGTGGTTATGGGCTTCTGGAAGCCAGTTCCCCTTCCTTGCCGTGTGGCCCCTTCAGTAAGCCTTCTTCCACTTGGAATCTCACTTCCTCTGTCCCTGACCTCTAGACCTAGATCTGGATGGCTCCTGTGATAAAGTGAAGCCCCCCGGTAAAATCTCTTTTCTATTAACTCAAAGTCAACTGACTTCAGTGATTTCAGCAAAATCCCCTCTGCCGTGTGTCTTGACATCATCGCGGGAGTGACAGCCCATCCTACTTACAGGTTCCACCCGCACTCCAGGGGAGGGAGCCCACGCCATGTGTGCACTGGGGCCATCTTGGAAGGCTGCCTGCTATAGACTGGGTAGTATGCGGGCTAAGGGGAAAGGGTGGGGAGAAACAGACAATAAATGTAGACATAACTAATAAGCACATTGTATAGTATGTTAGGAGGTGATAAATGCCATGGCAACATAAAAGGGCAGTCATTTGAGCAAAGACTTGAAGAGCCATACTCAACTCTGCAGAAGAACTTTCTAGGCCAGGGGAGCAGCCACTGCAAAGGCATGAGGGCAAGAGCAGGCCTGGTGGGTTAAAGGACTGGCCAGGATGCTTTTGGGAAAGGCAGTCGGCTATGGGCCCTGAGTGTCTGTGCACATTTCTGCCCAATGTGCCAGGAGTGCAAAGCCCTGACCACTGTCTACCCAGATTGTGTTTGTGGTGAGCGAACTGAAGGATGAGACGTCTCCCCCAAGGCAGAGCCGGCCTGTTTACTGCTCCCTAGAAAGCAGCAGCTTCCTCAAGCATGCTGTTCTTCTCCTGTCACGTCGCCCACAGCAGGTGCATGTGTCCATCTAGGCTCGTGTGTTTTACCTCTGTGGAACGAGCGCTAACGTGAAGCTCTGACACCTGCTTTTGCCAAGAGTAATTAAGTCCTTTGCCGCTGGCCTCGAAGTCGCATGTCCCAGCATCCGTGAAATAGTCAGAGGCTCGTAAGAAGGGTAGAATCTCACACCTGGCACAGAGCCCTGTGGGACGTCCGTGTGAGAAGAGTGCAGTGCACAAGGGAGAAGAAAGGAGATGTTTTCATTCTTGATGCTGATTCTGTGTCCATCCATGATTTGGGGTGCTAAATGATTTTATTTTATGGAATGATGGTGGTAGTGGGTGATGGTTCATCAAATCTAGGGGCCATTGGTTACGAGATGCACCGTTAGGTGCTAATTCCAAGGAACAATACCGCCAATTTGACTGTAACACAGTGCTCTTCTCTAGATATTACAAAGGCTTTGTAAGACTTATTTACTTTCTATTACTCTTGTGCATACTAAAAAGGAAACTAGAAGCAGATTAAATTGGTGGAGGGGTTCTAAAAATTATGCAGGCAGTAATAACATCAAGACGGCTGGGCCCACAGCAACCGATTGGAGGATGCCATCCTGATTTGTAAGAAGTGCAGTTTAGAGTGAGTTAATTACAGTAACTGTCTTTTACCTGCTGGAATTCGACACTAGAAAGCTTGCTTAACGTTAGTGCCCCTCACTAGTTTGGAAAGGTCAATGGCCCGTAAGCTCTATAGTTCCAGAACTTGCTGCCCTACCATGTGTCTTGCATTCCCTTTTTAGGGCATCCTTTTCCTCCTTTCTGCATTTTCAAATATTTTATACATGCTTTAAGACTAAACACAGATCTGTCCTTTAATGGAAAGGGACTTTGTCACCTCTGCTCTGAGAACCTCCCAGCTTACTCCTGTGGCACGTAATATGCTGTATTGTAATGCTAGTGTATATTCTTTATTTCCATCACTGAGATTGGAGGCCATGAGGACAATTTGTTTCTTATACCCCTTCTCCCCTCCCCTACGGTGCTTACTTTTTTTTTTTTAAGATTTTATTTATTCATTTGAGACAGAGAGATACAGAGAGAGAGAGCATGAGCAAGGGTGAGGCAGAGGGAGAGGGAGAAGTAGACTCCCTGCTGAGCCGGGGGCTTGATCTCAGGACCTGGAGATCATGACCTGAGCCGAAGGCAGACACTTAACCATCTGAGCCACCCAGGCGCCTCAGTGCTTACTTTTCTTTAAACAGATGGAAAATTTGAGAACATAAATGATCTTGCCAGACAGTTCTAACCTCATTAAATATGAAATTAACAGTGGCTAGTGGGGGGGGTGCATGTTTAGAGCCAAATGATGCTCATTGACCCAGATAGTTTCTTCAAGATGGCTCAGCCATGATTAATCCTGAACCAGCCAATTAACTTCATTCACGGAAAGCCGGTGTAAGGCTGAGTGTGTTGGAGGTGGGTGGGAAGGAAATAAAATGGAACCTTTTTTCCTTAGTTTTCCTGATTTCAACTGTCCTGTGGTTTTGCGACTGCCATTCCTTCATTGCTGAAGTGGCCCTCGCAAGGACTGAGCTATGAGAAACAGCAGTTCTCCTAAAAGTCAGACATTCCTGAAGATAATTGACCCCTTGGATAATTAGGGCGTGTCCAGAAACACCTTCTTCAAACCTTCCTGGACGCTCCAAGTCTGTCCTTCAGTGTCTCTTGTCCTCGTTGCCCTCCAGGGCACAGACTTCCACGGTCACTCTTCTCATGTATGCTGACTGACCCCCCAACTCAACGGTCGCCTCCCCATGCGGGAGGGATGGCTTATGTGCTTTATATTCCCAGCACCTCAACCTTGGCACGTCCTCAGTAACAGTCTCCCGATGAATGAATGGATCTGTCCCCTTTAAGGAGGTGGGAATTGAAGTGTTCTGGGAGAGGAGCACTGAGTTCGTGAGTTAGAGGCAACCGAGGACAGGTGCCGTCAGGATGCTCACAGCCAGTCTATCGTTGGTTTAAGCTCCTTGAAAGAGAGAGGGAGCCAACGATAGCTATTTGGCAAGAGATTCTGAAACTTAGTGGATACGCAGTAACACGAGGCAAAACACAAGGAAGATTAATACTTGCTTTTAAACCTGACTTTATGCCATTTTTGGTGTGTTCCTTAGATGTTTTTATGAAACCACTTAACCACCCTTTATGCAGCCCCTTCCACGTGCCAGCTACCGTGCCAGGTGCAGGGAAGACAAAAGAACAAAGTGTGGACTCTGTCTGCAGGGAACCCACAGAGGAGTGGGAGAAACGAACAACTGAGTAGGAGCCCTTTCTAGCAGGAGCCCAGCTGGCAGTTGGCCGGTTCCGGGAAAAAGCTGGGGAAGCAGGAAGTCGTACACATATTTATTTTCATCTAGAAATGCACAATCATTTGTCAAACTTTGGATGTAAGACTAAGGCCTCATCTTGGATGATGAACACATTGAATAGAGGTCTGAATATTCCTACTTACGTAGGCTACGCCCCTCAGCTCTGGTTTCCAATTTCTTTTCTTTAGAGTGCGGTCAGAACTTACAGGTGATCTGAGTGCACAGTCATTTTAACGCTTTCTCTTATCCAACATTTAGGTTGAAGACCACCCCCCCGCCTTTTTTTAAAAAGCTACTCCCTTTTACTGAGTTCTCCACTGTAGTCGACATAGGTTTTGTAGAAATAATCACATCTCTTTTTTTTCCATTCATTTTTCATCAGTTCATGCAATAATGACAGTAACCAGTCTAATCGGCCTAAACCGATTTGGGGATGAACATAATGGTCTCGGTGAGAATTCGTGGGAACAGAGCATGCTAGAGAGTCTGGTAGCCACCAGTGGTGTAACCCTGAGTGGGCAGCAGTAATGGTAATGACTCTAGAAAGTAGGTCGGACAGAGGTTAGTTTAGAAGTGTCTATTGTGCTGAACAACATAGCTGAGTAAGTGCCATATAAATAAAGGTTACACCCAACTTCAAAGGTCTATTAATTCTTCCTGGGGTTTTCGGTTAAGAGTCATGGCTGCTATTTCACAGCAGATTTCTCATCTCTGGCAGAATTGTGTTAATAATAATTGTTAACATTTATGGAACTCTCATTACATGCAGGTACTGTTCTGAGCATCTGACACGGATTAACTCGTTTAACCTTTGCGACAATCCTCAGAGGAGTTTCTGTATTATTATCTCCACCTTACAGATGAGATAATGAGGCACAGAAAAATTTAAATAACTTGCCCACAGTCACAGAGCTAAGAATGTTAAGTGGTGAAGTGGGCTGGAATCCAGTCCGTCGTGATTCCACAGCCAGCATTTGTAACTATTGTATACCGCGTTTTTCTGTATATTCTCCACTTTTGAGAACACGAGAGGTAATGATGCCTTTTCTTCTAGAGAACAACAGGCTGTTTATTGTGATGGAGTATTGTGACGGAGGGGATCTCATGAGAAGGATCCATAGACAACGGGGAGTGTTATTTAGTGAAGATCAGGTAAAAACACCTCCAATTTGCCTTTTAATGTATATCAGGGGGAATTAAATTTATAATGCCATAAGTACTAGGCCATGTTTATATACAGCATGATTTCTTTTTTTTAATAATTTTTTATTATGTTATGTTAGTCACCATACAGTACATCCTTAGTTTTTGATGTAGTGTTCCATGATTCATTATTTGCGTATAACACCCAGTGCACCATGCAATACCCATCACCGGCCTGTCCCAGTCCCCCACCCCCCTCCCCTCTGAAGCCCTCAGTTTGTTTCCCAGAGTCCATAGTCTCTCATGGTTCATTCCCCCTTCTGTTTACCCCCCTTCATTCTTCCCTTCCTTCTCCTACCAATCTCCCTGCTATTTCTTATGTTCCATAAATGAGTGAAACCATATGATAATTGTCTTTCTCTGCTTGACTTATTTCGCTTAGCATAATCTCCTCCAGTGCTGTCCATGTTGCTGCAAATGTTGGGTAATCCTTCTGATGGCTGAGTAATATTCCATTGTATATATGGACCACATCTTCTTAATCCAGTCATCTGTTGAAGGGCATCTCGGCTCCTTCCACGATTTAGCTATTGTGGACAATGCTGCTATGAACATTGGGGTGCATATGATTTCTGGTAGAGATATTCAAACCATAAAATAGTGGATCAATATTGTTGATAGATTTAGTCCAGAACATGTTGGCAATTGAACTGAAATTGAATCTCTTTTTGAGACAGAACTTTGAGAAAAGATAGTGTTGTATTTTTGGACACTCTCATGGAGGATGCCCTTGAGATCATTCTTCATGGCTAAAAAAATGTGAATGTGGGTGCTCCTCAGCCATTTTAAATGTGACATATTTATAGCTTCACTCTTCTTCCTTTTACCACTTAGTATGCTGTTTTAAAATAGCTATCCCACTTTGCTTAGGAGCATGGAGGCCCTTCATGGCAATGGCTATTTAGTTTCATTGATTATGAAGGGAGAAGAGAGAAAGGCCAAGAGTAATGACCTCGATTCCCATTCTCTCTTTGGACAAACACATTTTTCTTTCATCTTCTGAGCTTCCTCTGGAACCCTCTTGGGAGCTGTGATCTGACAGCAGGAATGTGTGTGTGGAAGGGAATCTGAATCGGGCCTGTGTGATGGGTGGGGCAGGCCACTGCCTCGAGCAGTGCATGGGAATGGCCCGCCATCTTTCTTTTGGCCATTTGTTTCTGTGTCCAGTTTTACTATTTAAGGACCTCACGCCTCTATCATTTCCTCCTCAAGCTAAAATGGAACAGTTTGAATGTACAAATGATTCAAGAATTGGTATCTCTAAACTTTGTAAATTTAATCAACTATCCTTCCTATGCTCATTTACATTATATATTAAATTCAGTATTTGTAGAAACCCTCCTTTCTTCCTGTCTAGGGGTTATTTTGCCGCATTTAATGAAAACTCTTTTCTCCACAAAATTTTGAATTACATTTCCCTTTATTGGAAAAGAATCAAAATTACAACTGAATCTAGCATCTGGAGTATGGCTATTTTTGCTTTTGTTTTCCTTTTTCTGTGGAATCCGGCGGACAAAGAACCAATGACATTTGGAATAATTTAAGGAAGTCTTTATAGGCATAGAACACATTTTTAAAAAGAGGCTCGTGGCCAGCGAAGATAAAATAAAATCATGACTAAGAGATGAAATTAAGTTCCAAAAAGTTTAAAAGTAAAATATCTGTTTTTATATCATATACACATGGTATTTCATTGAAAATTTTAATAACCTCACAGATTCTCTGCTTCTTCCTCTTTCCACCAGTGATACCAGGGTTATCAGGAAATGCTGCTTATCTGCTATTCTGATGCAGTTAGCAACCAGCGTTAAAAAAAAAAATCATGAACTGCCTCCCTCTCTCCCCCGCTTTTATCTTTTTCTGTATGTGGCGTTCCCTTTGATACCAGCACATTTAGACTGCCTTTCTGCACCTTCAATTTTTAGCTATAAAAAGAGAATCATGTGATAAGATGGTATATCTAGTAGTTTCATTCATATAGATACATACACATAAATATGTTATTTCCCTCTTTTTGCATATTTTCACAAAGACATTTCAATGAGCACCAGACTACTGACTGGCTTTGTTTTATGTTCCCTCTATAGATTCTGAGTTGGTTTGTACAGATTTCTCTGGGACTAAAATATATTCACGACAGGAAGATCTTACACAGAGACGTAAAAGCACAGGTAAGAGCTCAGAGAGAAGATCAAGACAGAACTGATCTTTTGTTTTCTTGAAATATCTCCAACCACACAGCATTTTCTCCATTGATAGAACATTTTCCTCAGCAAGAATGGAATGGTTGCAAAGCTCGGGGACTTTGGTATAGCCAGAGTTCTGAACAAGTAAGTACTTTAAAAAATTGTTTTTCTTTTTATTCGTAACAGCCAAAATATGTATTTTTAGGTATCATGAATTAAGAAGATATTAAAAGTTTGATTTCCAGATAATTTTAGAGAACTATTTATATAAATGCATTAAATCGTTCATCCAGATGATATTTTGTCTAAGATTAAAACTTCCAAGATAAATCTTGGTGTAATAGAAAGATGGTGGCAGTGTTGCATGGTGCGATGCAAGCTTATCAAAGGAGATGTGACTGAGTACGTATAAAGCCAGTGAGAAATGAGTGAAACAGGCAAATTCACACATGCTCTGGGGGAGTATATGGATGCAACTCTTTTGGAAGACAGTTTGGTGGTAATAAATAGCAAGAGATTTTTTTTTTTAATGTTCTATTTGTTCTAAAGGAATAGTTTGATATTTGGAATAATTTAAATGCCTACTAATTGGGAAATGGGTAAATTTTATAAAGCTTGTCACAAGCAGATACCTGAATATTATGTAGCCACTCACATTTATGATTTTGAAGACTTCTTGATAATGTGAGAACAAACTTTGTTATATTAAGACAAAAATGGAATTCTGAATTTTAAATACTCTGTGATCACACCTAGATGAAAAATATGCATGGAAAAAAGATAAGAAGGAAATATATCCAAATTTTAATAATAGCTGTTTTGGGGTAATAAGATTCTGGGTAATTTTTTCTTCTTTACTCACTTTCATATTTTCCAAATTTTAAGTCATGAGACTGCATTACTTTGGTATTTGGAAAGGGGGAACTCTTTCCACATCTAAGAGTTTTGTAATGTAACAATTGTACTTCTTTGCGAAGCCATTAGCCATAAATATTTTTTATGTGTAGATTTTGGGGAGGTGAATTATAAGTTTAAAAATCAACTTATTTTATTACTCTATTATTAATATGCAATATGTTGGCTTTATTTTAATATGTACATTCATCAAATTTTGTGTTATCCATTTTTGTACTTTTTTCTTGCATGTCCGTTTCTTAAGCCTTTTCTTACTCCAATAACAAACCATATTATTTTATTATCTAATATAACTTGCTAGTTCCATGGAACTTGCTACAACTTGTGTTGGAACACCATACTACCTGTCCCCAGAGATCTGTCAGAATAAACCCTACAACAATAAAACGTGAGTTGCCGACGATTGGTTTGAAAGTCTAGTAAAGCGGGTGGATTCGCTCTTTCTCATGATACTTTCATAATTTCATTTTCTTCACATGTGAAATGGGGACTGCAGTGACTGTCTCCAACCACTTCAGTGTCCCCTGAAGCTTTTGAACGTATTTAGAAGAAAGACATTTCATTTGAAGATACCAGTGATAAAAAGACTAATATTGAAAATTGCAGTCACTGTGACGTGTGTCTGATTTCTGTACCTTCTGAATGCTGTGTAGCCTAACACGGGAAAGTGTTGTGGGTGGGTCGGAGAGAAGGCCGCGAGAGTGCTGGATTAGGAGCTAGGAGCCCTAGTCTCCCTGTCACCATCTCAACCAAGTTGGTTGACCTCTGTGGGCCTCAGCTCCCCTAGCTGTAACAAAGAGTGTTGGCTAGGCAATTGTTAAGGTATCTTCCAGCTTTAAAACCCAACTAGTTTTATGTATGTGATACCAGAGCCTAGCATTCCGGAATAGTATTAATATACACAGTCGTAAAAGGTGAACATGAGGTAGTTTTTACTTCCATATAAGGAGAAGCAGGAAAAAATCACTTTTCAGAGCTGGCTGCCAGATGAACTAGTTGGTTTAGCAGGAAGACTGGGTTCCTTCTGGGAGTTAATTTTCCATTTATTTTGGAAAATACTCAAGGAATGTTTGGCTGTTTGACTTTGCAAGAGATAAGTGGACGGCAGAGCCCAGATGGTACAGATTTCTAAAATGAATAGTAAATATTTCTCTGCATAATAGAAAAACAGGCTTTTTTTTTTCTTTTTTTGAATTGCCCATAATGCCAAGAAGGGGTTTGGCCTCCAGTTGGGCAGGAATATAGCTAGTGTAGCCTGGGGGGAAGGGCAGACTGTCCGGAGAAGCACCCTGGGTCAGCAGCGTTGTTTTGTACTGCTTTGTGAATAATTTGAGTCAACATTTAAATATGCTGACTTGATGCTTTTGATAAATTGGAAGATCTTAGCAATAATCAGCTGGGTAGCGGCTGCCCCCTGTCGACCAGGAAACCCGTCCCTGGTTCATCGTTGCCCTCACCACGCGCAGGGTGGGAGGGGACTTGCACAGGTTTCCGCCCAGCCCAGGGTGGCCGTGTTCCCTGCTGGGCCACACTGGCTGGCTACAGAGGGCGCTCCGGGACGGGATGGGGCTGGGGTGGGGGAGTGGGCCTAGGGAAGACCCGGCGAAGATAAAATTCTGTGTGGTCGTGGCAAGTAGTCTGTGAGTTTCTAGAAACTCAGAAAAACACTAGAAAGCAGTTGGAAGTTGTTTCCTACCTATTCTGTGATCTCTTCATTTCCTCAAGCCTTCAGTATGTCTCTCTCTGCTCCCCCAGCGCACACTCAGAGGAAGTGTTGCTAAACAGTGGAGCCATTTTCCTCACTTTACTGAATCCTTGTTTTGACTCTTCACTTCTCATTATCTTTTCTTGGTGTTTTAGATTTAATGATGCTTTTTCTATAAGGTAACTTATTAAGCCAGTTACATATAAATACTAAGTACTAAAGAGCAAGCCTCTAGTCACATATTGCAAGCACAATTTCCAAGTTTATGGAGTACCAGATACCAACTGTGTCATCACGTAGTAGAACTTTGGTTCTGTCAGTAGCCTTAAGTCGAAAATACCTTCCTAAATCAACCAAATTTTACCCTTTGAATCAAAACAAATCCGTGTTTGAGTCTTGCCAGCTTCCTCCAAATTGCTTGAAACTCCATACATACACACGTTTCCTCTGAGCACACGAAGCTGAGGTAAAACCGAGCCCTCAGATGGTAGCAAGGTTGGTATACCTTTTCTCTGCTAGGATTCTGACAAACTATGCATTGTTTCGATTTGACCTCTTATTCAGTAGGACTAAGAACTGAAAATGTACCTGAAAGTGTTTGTAAAAAACTGGTCACCCTATAAAATTGTAAAGATACACAAATAATAAGGCACTGTAAGGGTAAAGGCTTTAACTGAGAATTATGGCTATGTCTTGGCATGTGAACTCTTATCTTCCCCAGGGATATTTGGTCTCTTGGCTGTGTCTTGTATGAGCTTTGCACACTCAAGCATCCTGTAAGTATGTTAATGTTGAATTTATTGAAACTATAAAAGTGAAATTAACTTTTGAGAGGAAAAAGGTTAATGTTTGGGGTTATTAGATTGTTAAAAATTACATGGACGAGCTATTAAGATGAACGATCGATCCATATATATTGACATGGCAAGACGCGCAACTTGTAAAAAACCCAAGTCACAGAATAGTATATGTAGCATATTTTCATTAAAAATAAATTGTGCGTGAATATATAATCAGCAAAGGAAAAAGGTGCATGGGGTGAAGTCCGTAGGAAACCAGGCACAAGCTTCTATGACCCTCTCCCAAGGAAGTCATGTAGGAGTCACGCTAATTTCTCCAGCAACAAGTAGTGACAGCACGTGTGAAATGTTATCAACCAGGGAAGCTCCTTAGAGACCCAGTGCTCAGGGTTTTGATGTGGGACTGGTCATGTAGGCACCCTGTGCCTGGCAGGTACCAAGCTTCCAGACCCTCAGGAAGAAAGCTGGTGTTCAGCTTCAACCATATTGTTTGCACTCTCAGTGTAGGCAAAGAGATCCACTCGGAACATTTAGGGAGTGGTGGAACTCTCCAGAAATGTGAGTTCCCAGATGCCAGCCAATGGCCAATATGGTAAGCAGGCCTTTCTAAGGAGAGCAGTCTTAAGCCTGCTGTGTGAACTCTTTTCTACACAGCTGTTATTATTGTTATTTATTATTACTGTTGTTATTATTATCGTCAAAGGTCAGACAGCTAGGAAATGCCTGACCAAACCTGATCTTCACTGCCACACTGTGTCCATGAGCGCTATCCTTGTGTGTAAACCGATGGCCTCACATAATGGAAGATTTTCTGGTTTATGAAATTTTTGAGGAAATGTTTATGCTATGTTAATTTAGAAAGCAAGTTGTAAAGTTTTGTATTGTTATGACCTCAACTCTGTAAAGTAAACATTATTTTACTTTTTTAAAGATGTGAGCTCTATGCCCAATGTGGGGATTGAACGCACAACCCCAAGATGAAGCTTCGCTTGTTCTACCCCCTGAGCCAGCCAGGCGCCCCGGGAAACATTATTTTAAAAGACTAGAAGGAAATATACCCCTGGCTGACAAAATTATATGTATCTGCCATGTTTGTAGCTTCCTCTACCTTCCAGTTTTTTATCATGAATAAATATTATTTTGATAAGAAAAAATTAAACCTAAAAAAACCCTTGTTTTATATAACATGGCATCACACCGTGTAACTGCCTGTAATATCTACTCGTGAAATATTAGTTGATGAAAACAATTTAGGGTGGACCATAGTACTTCTAACTGAAGCTTTAAAACATTTTTTTTTTGGTTTCACTTTATTTTGAGATTCAAATTCCACTTTTTTTATTTAAAAAGTCCAGCTTGAGCAAAAGCAAAAGAGCTGCTTCCACAAGCGTTCTTCAGCTGGGCGAGGGAAGGGTGGTCAGTACCAGCCCCCACCCTCGGTCCTGGGGTGCAGGAATCTGAGGGTGACAGGCAGAGGGCCCCCGCCCCCAAGTGCGAGAGTGTGTTTCTACAGGGGGCCTGCCTGTGTGGGGGCCCTTGTGGTGAACACCTGCTGGAAACATTGTTTTGTTTCTTGATAGATTACTTTATAAGCTAGTATTCACTTTTTCTCTAATTTAGTATCATTATTCCTTGTCCTTTCAGTTTGAGGGGAACAACTTACACCAGCTGGTTCTGAAGATTTGTCAAGCGCATTTTGCCCCGATATCCCCGAGGTTCTCCCGTGACCTGCAGGCCTTGATATCTCAGCTCTTTGAAGTATCTCCCCGAGATCGGCCGTCTATTAATTCCATTTTGAAAAGGCCTTTTTTAGAGAATCTTATTGCCAAATACTTGACTCCTGAGGTGAGCTTTGAGGTGCTTCCATGGGGATTTTGACAGTGATTTAGGTTAGCGGGTCCTTGACACATGTGTTCCATCTTAGGTCACTCAGGAGGACTTCAGTCACAGCCTCACACATAAAGCAAGATCACTGGCCTCTCAACCTATAGGGAAGGGGGTCCAAGGTAAGAACTATTTGACCATGTGATCAAAAAACATTTCTTACATGTGTCTCACACAGTGAGTTATAATACATGGCTGACAACCTTAGCACAGAAATTCCACCAAATACACTGAACGTGGACGTTTAAAAAAATACGAGGAGGGTTGGGGCACCTGGGTGGCTCAATCGGTTAAGCATCCAACTCATGATCTCAGCTCAGGTCTTGATCCCGGTCATGAGTTGAAGGCCCACGTTGGGTGTGGAGCCTACTTTAAAAAATATATTTATATGAGCAGCATAAGCAGGAAAAAATCATCTTGTTGAACGGTGACTAGTGAGTGTTGCCTGCGTATCTAGCTCATGCCTGCTCTGGGTGACTCATCTCCTCTCTTCTCATTAGTCAGGAAACTTCAGGAAGCAGTGAATTTACTAATAAAGAGACACTTGACCAGGTAGAATCCTAACTTAACTTTTCATAGGGAGAGTAAGAGAAGGTTCACAGACAGACCTGGGGTGATGAGATGAAGCTAAATTTTTGCAGAGAGGACAGACTGGCGATTCAGAATTCTCTTGCAAGGGCTGCTTGGAGCTGGAGTTAGTATCTCGGAGCTAACTGGTGACTCTGGTCATTATTATAGGACCCTGAGGAAAGCAGGTGATACTTTTCGGTAACGATCAATAGAGAAACAGTTTTAGTGGTGGTTTCAGGATCAGCGGGTGAAGTGGTCCATGCATGTGTGTGCATGAGGGAGACAGACATTACAGAAGACGAAATTACTAATTCCACTGATATTGTGAAATAAGAGCAGCGTGGACCTAGTCATAACCAAATGTCTGACCTGGAAGGACGAGGAGAAGTAGAACATCTCTCCAAGGAGCCGGCAGCAGGGAAATCTATCCACTGTGATAGAGACACTAGACTTGAGGCAAGTTGGCAAGGGAAGACGGGTGGCAGAGTCCCTGTGCCATGTGTCATTTGGTTTGGTGTTGTTATATATCGGTCTCGATTGAGAAGTTTCAAACGGAGGTAAGTAGAGGGTGAGAGAAGGTGCAGTGTCCACATTTCTAACAGAGGAAGGAAAGGAAAACAGGAACAAAGCCTGATGGTGGCAAACACAGACCTGTTAGAAGCCTGCTCATGCGCTTCATGGGGCGCCTGGCTGGCGCAGGTGGCGAAGCGTCCAACTCTGGATCCTGAGACCTGAGATCGAGCCCTGGGTGGGGCTCCGCACTCAGCAGGGAGTCTGCTTAAGATTTTCTCTCTCTTCCTCTCCTTCTGTCTCTTCCTTTCTGCTCTCTTTCTCTTAAAAAAAAAAAAAAAAAAGGCCTGCTCACGCATTCCACACAACAGTAGGGCGTGAGCGGCGTGGCCTGTAACCCAAGCGATGATGACGGCATGTAATTTCTCATCCCATTATCCGATGGATCCTGGTCCTGTAAATGTTAGCGTTAATCCCTAATTTTTTAAAAAGTAGTGTTATATATACTAGAAATATGTGAAGGAACCCTGGATAAGATGCTTTTCTCCATTAAAAGACAACACAGCCTAGTTTTCCACGGGCCCTTCTCTCCTGGGGCTAAACATCGCGGGCTAAATGGTCCCTTAGGTTCACACTCTCACAAGCCTCGGTGTTAAGTGTGGGTGTTTTAAAGAAATTGAAGTTGTTTTATTTTGGTTGAATAAGATTCTACGATACAGAAAGCGAGATTCCAGGGAAAGGGCCTACCAAGATCGAGGATGTTGGAGCCAACGAAAAGGAAGGAGATGTTAAATAGAAATGAATGGAGACCACCTGCTGGAGCTCAGAAGCCTGTAAGTGGACCAAACCCTTCCTCTGGTTTGTTAGCGGATAGCATGTCCTACAGACCGACTTGCACGTGTTCCCAGGGTACAAGCTCGTTAGTATGGAGAACGCTGGTTTTGTGCTTTTGAGCAAAATCGTTCTGTAATGAGCATTAAAGTGGTACTTCGTTGGACACCTTCTAGTGGTATTTCCTTATAAGATTCCACGTACTAGTTTCAGTTTTCCTTTTCCAACTCAAAACCTTTTGATTTCTTTAAAGAAATAAGGTTTTTTTCTATATAGAATAAGTGAGTCATATAGCAGCAGAAAACATGATGCCTTTCATTCCCTTAATTCTAACATGGTATATATAATCGAGAATCTTTTATTATATCGTCAGTGATTTTTTCCTAGAGATTCTTTGGGATTGGTTGTCTGAATCCACGTCAGCAGAGCGTTGAAGCTCTTAGTTCATGCTAGAGGAACGCTTCTGGTATATAATGATAAAATGGCTATTGTTTTTTTAATTGAAGAATTGTATTTTCAAAGACGTCTCTGCTTGTATAATTAGAGGATCTTTTGGAGGTACGTTTACTAAGTGTTTACTTGCTATATAGACATTTTAGAAAAGGTGGTGGTGTATACATGGATTTTGAAACTATTAGTTAAATTATTGCCCTTTGCTTGATAGAATGTGGTGTAGCTCACATTAAAGAAATGTAAAAGTCAGGGCACCTGACTGGCTCAGTGGGAAGAGCATGGGAGTCTTGATCTTGGGGTCGTGAGTTCGAGCCCCAGGTTGGATGTAGAGATTACTACAAAAATAAATAAGCAAATAAACTTTAAAAACAATTAAAAGTATGTTGTGAATTAGGATACTCTGTAGCACACTAGTAGGGGAGAAAAAAACACCAAAAAGATTCAAGGATGGATTGAGTTAGGAGAACAAGTTGAGGTTTTATGCAGTGGAATAAAGGGGCCTCCACAGGAACCACCTCTGATGTTCTCATTACCATTTGGGATTTTAGGGAAAATCCTAAAGAAGCTGTTAATTTCCTTCCAATACTTTTCTCTATTTCTAGCCATTTTTCAACAAGTAATAAATAGTACTTTATTTGGGGTTGTATACAGGTAAAATCACAAAACTAAGAAATATACATCACACTTTAACATATTTTTTAAGTAAACACATAATTTATGTTTAGACCAACACACCAAATTTTATACATTGACTTTAATATTTCAATAAAACTATATGAAGTTGCCATTTTTTAAAAAAGATTTTATTTATTTTTTAGAGAGTGAGCATGAGCAAGGGGAGGGGAGAAGGGAGAGGGAGAGAGAATCTCAGGCAGATTCTCTGCTGAGCACAGAGCCCAGTGCAGGGCTTGATCTCAAGACCCTGAGATCATGACTTGAGCTGCAATCAAGAGTCAGATGCTTAACCGACTGAGCCACCCAGGTGCCCCTGAAGGTGCCATTTTTTAAATTAAAATGATCCAATATCTATAATTCGATATGGTTCAACTATCATATATAGGAACCACACGGCATTGAAAAGAACAGAGTGTAGTGTGTTACTTCTTCACAGTGAGGAAACTTCAGTTTAAATTTTTTTTTTTTTTTTTTTTTTGACAGAGATAGAGACAGCCAGCGAGAGAGGGAACACAAGCAGGGGAGAGGAAGAGGCAGGCTCATAGCGGAGGAGCCTGATGTGGGGCTCGATCCCATGACGCCGGGATCACGCCCTGAGCGGAAGGCGGACGCTTAACCGCTGTGCCACCCAGGCGCCCCGGAAACTTCGGTTTAAACCATTTGTTTGGTTATTTATATTTCCAGCTACCAGTTCTAGGCCTTTCCAGTGGCTTGAACTTCTTTTTCTCTTTTGTTATCATCTGTTAAGTAGGCAGTTGTTCTGGTTAATGTTGAGTTGGCCCTAGTTTGCTGTTTAGGAACAAGGTCTTGACTGGTTTTCATCTGTTAAGTTGGTCGGATTCTTGTCTCATAGCCCGGTGGCCTCTACTTAACTCTGAGACAAACATCTGTTTCTGGTGCTCCTCCTGTCATTCTGTTCTGGTTGAGAAGGGCGAGGAGGTGTAGCTTGGGGCGATAGATAATACTCCATCACAGCTGTTACATGACTTTCCTTTTGTTGACTTGGGAAGAATGACTGAACGGTTCAGCATCTTCTCTCCTTCAAGTCATGATGCCATTTTGTATTTAGTCAATTCATCAGCACCTAAAAATGTTACAAATCCCCAAATTTGTGACTTGTGCAATAACATATATTCTCCCATAAAGTACAGCAAGATGTAAAGAAGTTTATAAAAATAGAAAATAATAATACTGAGTTTAGTTTCAGAGCGTGGGTTGGGTAGGCACGCTCCCTAGCTAAACATTTTTGGTAGACCAGCCACGAAGTATGCAGGATTCCTCTTCACGCCTTAGTAAAATTATAAACTACTGTGCCACAGTAGTACTTAGACTTCTAAAATATTTTCCAGTTCTAAGATTTGGGGATTCTAAGATCATTTTGCTCTGAAAGAGAGTCTAGAGCAAAAACAACAAAAATATACTTTCAGTGCCTTGTTTTATCTGTGGTCGCTATCAAACTGTCAGTTATTATGGATTTTAATTATGTTTCTTCCAAATCTTTCCTCTTCTTTTTGATCCTTCAGATAAAAATGGTAGAAAGACCCAAACTTGCTGCAGTGCATGGACATTATGACTATTATTATGCCCAACTTGACATGTTGAGAAAGAGAGCACACAAACCACATTACCACTGTGTTCCTCAAAAAGATTCTGGAATTGAGGAGAATTATAATCAGGAAGAAAGCCACGGTCCATCACCAAGTCAATGGTAACATTAGAGTCTAACTTAAACTTTGGTCCTCTGAAAATATCTTGATATATCGACATTTATTCTGAAGCCCTCCCAATTCTCCTAAAACAAATAATCCAAGAGGAGCTTCCAAACTCTTCATCTTGAATACTTACTTCACAGTTCCCTTGACACTGTTTCATCTCAAATCTGATGTACCTTATCTTCGTATTCATGGAGCCATTGAACCATGAGCAGAAATTCATACTCCTGAAGTTTTCCTGTTTTTTTCTTCCTTCTAGTAAAGTCCACCATCTGGGACGATGTTTTGTTTTCCAAAGAAATTATTAATATTAATCCATAATCATCGAATCGTAATCAAATTATCATTTGGGACATATTGAAAAGTAAAATACCTTTCATTCAGCATTTATTTTCTTGGGATCTTTCATTTGTGTGCCAGTGTGAGGAACAGAGGTAAAGGAATGGGACGCCATCTTGCTCTCAAGGAGCTCAGAGCCTAGTGCGGGAACCGGACAGGCAACACCCCAGGGGTGGCAAGGTGTTGATCAGATACCTGCCCAAAGCGTGGGAAGAACCTGGTATGGGTTTTTCTTTTTCTCTCCAACACATTGTAGACCATGGGTGGACTGATCCTGTCCTGAAGAAAAAAATCACTGCATCAGAATATTTTTCTGTTTGATCCTCTCCTGTACCCCCAATTGGTACAGTTCTCTTTGCTTCCTTTCTTCCTGATCCCCAAGTATGCATTCTGTAACTTTGAACTACTTCTTGAATTTGGAACTTTCAAGCCACAGGTGAACTCTGAATCTCATTAACAAATCTCATAAATAAATAAAATCCACTTCTCAAAATTAGTGCCTACGACTAGTAAAAATTCCTACTCAAGCTGAACATTTTTCTTTTCTAAGGCCTGCTGAATACCTTCAGAGGAAATATGAAGCTCAACAATATAAGTTGAAAGTGGAAAAGCAGTTGGTAAGTAAAATTCCAGTTACTAGGGGCAATCAGGAATTTCCTGCTCGCAAATATTCATGGGTCCTTAAGTCAAAGGGCATTCCTTATAGAGGGCCAAGACTACCCTGTACCTTCTCCAGGTTTTAACAGCTAAAGAGGAATAATGAAAATGTGCTTGAATCAGGGTCTGGGAAGCCTCGTTTCTTTCCTGGCTCTATCACTTGCTGTGTGACCTTAGTCAGGTCATACGACGTCTCTGAGCCTCAGTTTCCTTTTTATAAATGACTGGGAGTAGATGAGATTCAAGGTCCCCTTCAGTGCTACAGTTCCTACATTCTATTTTATTAGAATTCTATACAGTTTTTAAAGGTGACTATTGTATTTTATTTGAAATGAAAATTAACCTTTAACTTTAAGTGTAATGTCAGAGTCCTGGGGCTGAAGAGGGCTGGATGTGCATCCTATTTCTGTTACTGTGATTTTGGACTGCTCAAAAGCTCTAGTTTATTCCCCTGCTTAACCTGATGCCCCAGGGTGACTCAACTTTTATAGAACTTTAATTTCACTATTATAGTTTAGCAGTTCAGAAAATGGATCTAGGTGTCTCACATGGTAGCGCAAAATATTGATTGTTTAGGATAAACAACACAAATGGTTTTCTTAATTTCTTTGCTTTTTAAATGTGTCATACTTAAATTAAGAAAATTCTACTGTCTGCTCCCAAACAGTGAATTTGATTCACAATGTAATTCTTGTTTAAAGAAAAAGATCCAAGGTCAAATGAGAAGACAGTTCTAAAACCCAAGTATGCTTTATAAATCATTTCATTCAATTGATAGGGGCTTCGTCCATCTTCTGCTGAGCCAAATCACAACCGGAGACAAGAGCTGAGAAGCAACGGAGAAGAGTCTCGATTGCAGGAGCTGCCGATCAGGAGAAATGAAATGAAGGAACAGGTTAGAAACCATCTGATGCCAGGGCTACCAGTGTCCCTGCATCCTTGTCTTCTGTGCTGTGTAGGTTATTAGCAGAACGCCTGGGAGAGAGGCCTCTTGCACAATCCTTGGACACACTCTTGTGAGGCTCCATGCTGGGAGTTTCAGGGGATACAGAGATACGGATTTCACCTCCCCAGATAATGCAGCAGAGCAAAGTTCATAAGCTTTTGACCTCAGATTGATAAAGTAATTGTCCGCCATTAACATTTTTGAAATTTGTATTCGTGGCCTGGGGCCACCTTAACAACGTATAACAAGCTGGGTGGTTTAAAACACCAGAAATGTATTGTCTCCCAGTTCTGAGGGCCAGAAGCCCAAGATCAAGGGGTCAGCAGAGCCATGTTCCCTCTGAAACCCGGAGGGGAATCATTTGCCTCTTGCCAATCTTTGACATTCTTCGGCTCACGGCTGTGTGACTCCGCTCTCCGTCATCACGTGGCATTCTCTCTGCGTGTCTCTGCCTTCACGTGGCTGGCTTCTTACATGGACACCTGTCGTGTTGGCTTAGGGCTCCGTTACACTCCAGTATGACCACATCTTAGCTCATCTAGCCACATTTGCAGTGACACTATCTCCAAATAAGCTCATGTTCTGAGGTACTGGGGGTTAGGATTCCAACATATCTTTTTAAAGAGGGGGACAAAATTCAACCCACAGAAATGGGGTATATAAAGTAATTGTACGTCACGGACACATTTTGGATTATATATAAAAGTGAGATCGCCCAAAGGCCCCCTCCCACTCACAGGGAGGGAAGTAGCCCAGCTGAAATGTAAGGCGGGTTATCATCTTTGGGAACACTGGGTTTTCTAATTCTTACTGTTGATCACACATTCTTTGAATTCATAGGCTGTGTAGAGATTACTCTGTTCAGTTGTTCACCAGCATTTAAAATTTTTGGATTGGGGGGCGCCTGGGTGGCACAGCGGTTAAGCGTCTGCCTTCGGCTCAGGGCGTGATCCCAGCGTTATGGGATCGAGCCCCACATCAGGCTCCTCCGCGATGAGCCTGCTTCTTCCTCTCCCACGCCCCCTGCTTGTGTTCCCTCTCTCGCTGGCTGTCTCTATCTCTGTCGAATAAATAAAAATAAAATCTTAAAAAAAAATTTTTTTTTGGATTGGGATTGTCTTCCAGGAATATTGGAAGCAGTTAGAGGAAATACGCCAACAGTACCACAACGATATGAAGGGAATTAGAAAGAAGATGGGGAGTGAACTGGAGGTGAATATATTTTTCTCCTAGAGGAAACATGGTTCTACTGATTTAGTTCTAACAAAATTGAGCAGGTTTCAAAAGTAAGGATCTCCTCATAGAAAAGATAAAATGTTATCATGCCAACTTTTAATAGGAAAGCTAACGTTTAATTGAAGCTCTTATTATGGTTTACTTGAGACTACCCACGCTGGTGAGGACATCTGAGACTCTCCGTTAGGAGTGGCTACTATTAAAAATATTCATTGTCTTCCTCGTGAATCAGTCAATACTTATTGACGGAGCAGCTACTCTACAGCCGAACTAGATTAGATGCGGAAAGTAAGTCTATGCCCGGAAGGGAGGGAAAAGGATGAACCTTTTCTGAATTCAGCTATACTGGAAGAGGCTCATATGCAGGGGTAAGGTTCGAAAGTCTGGATAGGGCCACATTTGAGTGCAGTTGACTTGAAAAGGTGATTCTTGAAAATCCCTTAAAGGCTCCACATTGGAAACTCATTCTTTGATCTCTCAGATGACTGCTTTTTCAGTAGAGCTCCAGATGAGAGCGCTGGCCTATGTCTGTAGATCATGTTGCATGAAAAACACACAAATGTCTAACCACAGAACCACCCTCATGCCCTGGAATGCCCCTCCTGTAAGAGGCCAGTGGTTCTGAGGCTGGCCGAGGGCACAGCTGGCCCCCAGCTCACGTGCATGGAGTAGAATTGCCCACACTGCTGGACTTGATTTCTTGCTCCTTCTCCCCACGCCCCCGAGGGCACACAGATGAATTAATATGGGTGAAGAGAGCACATGGTACAATTCAGTTGTACGTACCGGGCTCTGATCAAGAGTCTTCACATGCTTTGTCTCCTTTTACTCCCCACGATCGGAAGTTAAATAACTCATCCAAAGTCACCTTGATATTACGAGGCGGACTAAACCTCTGATTCTGAAACCTCTACCCTTTCTAACTCATGCACTTCTACTCACAAAGGGTTGGAAAGACACGACACACATGTGTGGGTAAGACTGAATATAGTTAAGCTCTGTAAGTGCACAGGGTAAGAATGAACCACGTGAGCGTTTTCATGGTCTAGTCTGGTCTGAGAAGAGGAGCAGAGTTTGGAGAGGCCGAGCGGAGGGCAAGGGGTTCTGCAGGAACCACAGAGAGGTTCACACAGGACTGGAGACACTGGAGCGGGGAAGGTTGGAGAGGGTTCTCTCCAGAGCAGAGGCTTGGTTAATGGTGGGGAGCCTCGAGACATCATCCACCTTGTTCTTAAGGCACTTCTGTGATGGGAAGCCTGGGTCCAGGAAGGATGGATAGCAGACTTTTCTAGAGAGACCATGAAAGATGTACATGGGGCATGCCGAGGCAGCCACAGGGGAAGGGAGCCAGAAGGAGGGCGCTGTTCCAGCCACTTCCATGGATGGCTCCTCGGCAGCAGGAGGAGAGCGTTTCCTCACTAGATCCCACTCAAAACTGGCCATGGTCCCCACTGTGGACTTCAGAACCCACTCAGAACCAATCTGATTGACTTTGTATCTTTGTATCTGATTGACTTTGTAAAATACTTTGTACTTTCAGGAGTACTCAAAAATAAGTCACAAAACCTATTTAGTGAAGAAAAGCGACCTGCCCGTCCACCAGGAGGCGCCCGAGGAAGAAGGTCCTGTGCAGGTGATGGTTATTATCAGATGATAACGCGTTTCCCAGCGGGTTGGCTCTAGCCCAGAGGTTCTCAGCCCTCGTGCAGCCGAGTTTGAGACCTGCCCTCAAGCGTGTATGACAGTTCTGCGTTCTGGATGGTGTTCAAGTCGGTGTCTCAGACACTTGGGTCAGAAATCTGATGGTTAACGTCTTTCCACCTCAACCTTGCATTTTTGGTGGGAGGAGGGAACGGGGCAGAGATGAAGTATTAAATGGCTCTCAAGAAACTTTTTTTTCCCCCCTTCTGGGAAGTTTTTCACCTTTATCTTCAAGGTGCCACGAGGGCTTGGTTAAGGGCAGGTGAGGGGGACCCATGCTGGGTGAAGACTGAAAGGCCCCCCAAGTGTTTTGCCTTGTGAAAGACCCTGGGACCTTCCATGACGTGATGCTGGGGAGCTCTAAAGTGGGCTGAGTTGGGGGGATGGGGCTCAGGAGTCTAAGATAGTTGTATTTTAAGGAAAATAAAGCAATAGGACACTTCTTCTATAATTGAGACGACCAGACTACACAATCAAATCAGACAGCCAACTTCACAAAGAAAGTAAGATACAAAAATCACAGTCCTGGGGCACCTGGGTGCCTCAGTCAGTTAAACGTCTACCTTTGGCTCAGGTCATGATCCCAGGGTCCTGGGATTGAGCCCCGAATTGGGCTTCTTGCTCAGCAGAGCACCTGTTTCTCTCTCTGCCCCCTGCTCGTGCTCTCTCTCTCACGATCTCTCTCTCTCTCAAATAAACAAATAAAATCTTAAAAAAAAAAAAAAGAAGTCACAGTCCTGTTTCAGAGTTCATGATATTGCAAGGCAGAAAAGCACCCTTCCCAGGCTTGCAGGGCAAATAGTTAGTAGTGAGTCAAACCAACACAAACCTACAGACGAGGCAGCAGTGAATTCTAAGGGAGAGATGATAGAGACCTCGTGTGAAACGGTGGAGAGAAGAAAGCATTAAAACACACACGCGTGCGCGCACACAGAAACACACACACACCGTGGAGACTCCTATGCTTCCGGCTGGAAAGGGGTAGTACCATCTACTAAAGACTGGGAAGAGTGGGGAGCAAGCTTGTAGTGGGGGGCAGTCAAGAGTACCACTTCGGACGTCAGTCAAGTGAGAGAAAATCTGAGGGCTTCCATGCCTACTTCAGGGTGCCGGCTTCCCTGCTCCCCCTGCACGGAGCACGCGTCCCCCAGACCTTCCCATACGCAAGGTGCAACATATTCCAGGCTTTACGGCAGATGCCGAGATAGGTTTTCCTGCGTCACTCTCATCCCCTCCTCATTTTCTATGCTGTTACCGTATTTTATTTCCTTTCAGCACTTAGTACTTTCTGAAGTTACGTTGTTAATTTAACTCATGAATTACCTATTTTATTCCAGTGAAATGTAAGTTCCATGTCTGCAGGGGCCTTTGGTCACATTCGCTGCAGTTACCCATCGTGTAGGACGGTGTCTGGCCCGCGGTGGGTGCTCAGTATGAATTTGTGGAATGAATGCCAAGTGAAGATGGTGTTAAGTGGGCCGCTGAGTATGTGAGCCTGCAGCTCAGAGAGGGGAGAGAGCAGCTGGAGACACACGTTGAGAGTCCTTGCATAGAGGTGGTGCTGATACCACAGGAAGTGCGGAGACCGTGCACTGAGGAAGAGGGGGGCCCAGGACCAGACCCCGAGAAAGCTCAGAGGTTACGGTTCCTTTGACATTCCACTCATCTACTTTCACAATCTTCTCTTCTTTGAAATTGCCTGTCAATTTTTAGAGCCCTCTACTTTCCTTTTACTTTCATGAGCGGTGGACTTTTCTTGTTTACAATCGTAAGCCTCTTAAGGGAGGGATCCTGTAGCCAAAATTACATTCTTAAATAAATAATATCTTAAAAAAAAAAAAAAGGGATGCCTGGGTGGCTCAGTTGGTTAAGCATCTGCCTTTGACTCAGGTCATGATCCCAGGGTCCTGGGATCGAGCCCCATGTCGGGCTCCCTGCTCAGCAGGGACTCTGTTTCTCCCTCTGCCCCTCCCCCCTTTGCATGAATGCTCCCTCTCTCTCTCTCTGTCAAATAAATAAATAAATAAATAAATAAAATCTTTAAAACGTTCTTGAATTAGATCAGGTTGTACTGGACCAGAGTGATGAGCACCCTCACATTATGGAATCTTCCCCATTGCAATGATACTGTTAAATGTATTAATATTTCAGGTTAATGGACACTGTGTCCAAGTTTTTAGTGAATTATTATTAACTTTCCTTTACAGAGGCATGTTTTTATTCTCAAATTAATCATTGGATTCAATCCAGAAGTCAAATAATATAGACCATGCTGTGAATTCAAGGATTGTGAAACTATAATTGTTTGATCAATATTAAATGCTAGATATTAATTTTTCTCTAAACTTGCAGGACATTGAACGAGACTTGAAACAAATCAGAGTTCAGAACATGAAGGAAAGTAAAATTCTAGAACAAAACTGTAAAGCTAAGGTAATAAACATTTTGTCTTGCGGTGTCATATTAAAAGGCTCACTGGGGGGTCCCCACCTTGCAATCTGGGCTGCCTATAGGATTTTCCTCCCTACTATTTTATGGAATTGCCTTATTTTGTGATGTTTGACTAATGGTCTTAAGTATCTGTAATGTCAAATAGGAGTTGAGATTTTAACATTTTTATTGGATTGCTAAACTAACATCATTTTCCTTGCTTTCTTCTAGAGAGGAGTGAAGTTTGAAATTAGTTTAAACCAATGTATTTCTGATGAAAACACCCTCCAAGAGGAAGCGGTATGCTATTAAGTATTTATTTCCATTAACAGGTAAAATAAAAATGAGTGTCTTAATGGCACATTTAATGAAATTTTTCTATAGGCCATAGCGAGAATTTTCTTAAATCTTCCTAGAAGGATCTCTGGTGTTCAAACGAGTTCCAAAATGCTTTTTATCCTCCCATTCTTTTTTCATTAAGATTATTCCCTTAGATGAATTATTCCCATTTAATTTACTTTTCTCTTGTAAAGGAAGTATTTTCCTCATAATATTAATTTTCTTGTCATTGTCAAATTAAAGTAGAAGACTTAATTATAGTCAACAACTAATATACTTACCTAAAAAATTGAGCGGATACCATGAAACTGTGCACATTTATTTTAGGTCTTAATTAGTTATTGATAACTTTGTGCTGGTCTTTGGGCGAATCTCAGTTATGTACTTGGGTTCTCACTGACCCAGTGATAAATGCACAAATACATAAGCTCAAACCTCATTTTATTACTTGTATTCAACATCTTTTTAAATCCCACTTTTTACCAGACCTGCTGACAAATATCAAAATGAACTCATTTGTGTTTCCATTTCACCTTCTCTAACTCTGCCTTTTAAAGGAACAAAAGTTATGTGTGTGGACATACCGGTTCTGTATCACATCTGATACTCAATTTCTTTCTTTCATATTCTTCATTAGCTGAAAAATTTTTAATGTTATCGTTTCTTTCAGATTTTTTTGTTTTGAATAGACTTCATGTTTTATTTTTTTATTTTATTTTTTTTTAGAAGAGGCTTTTTTTTTTTTTAAAGATTTATTTATTTATTAGACAGAGAGAGACAGCCAGTGAGAGAGGGAACACAAGCAGGGGGAGTGGGAGAGGAAGGAGCAGGCTCATAGTGGAGGAGCCTGATGTGGGGCTCGATCCCATAACGCTGGGATCACGCCCTGAGCCGAAGGCAGACGCTTAACGACTGCGCCACCCAGGCGTCCCAGACTTCATGTTTTAGAGCAGTTTTGGGTTCATGGCAAAAATGAGCAGAAGGTACAGAGATTTCCCATCTATTCCTGGTCCCCTCACATGCACGGCCTCCCCCCATTGGGGCGGAACGTTTCTTACAACTGATAAACTCAGACAGACACATCATATCAACCAAGTCCACGGTTCATGTTAGGGTTCACTCTTGGTGGTGGGCGTTCTCTGGGTTTTGATGCAACGACCCGTATCCATCATTATGGTACCACACAGAATTGTTCCACTGCCCTAAAAATCCTCTCTGCTCTACTTACCTTTGAGATTTTTCCTACCATTTGGTCACACAGAGACTTCTTAGAGTGGTGACTGGTAACTCTCCCCTCTTTAAGCATTAGGCACCTTAGTGTCCCAGACCTCAGAGGATCAGAGGGGGCCCGTTTCTGGGCTGCAGGGCCACCTCCACAGTGCTCCTGTGAAGCCAGGTGCCGACGTTGGCCTGCTATGTAAAGGAATGGAATCAAAAAGTTTTATCTGCTGGGGTGTTCATCCTTTGGTACTCGATGCTTCGAAGTGCTTGAAACAGAGTGATCATTTTAGTATCGATCATGGGGTGTTAGGAGAAGTTTTAGGGACCCAGTTGGGAACATTGTGCCCTTAAAGCAGGGCGTGGACAAGCTAACCTTGAGAGTTCTACAGACTGGAACCTCAGGAGAATAATATTGCAGGCAGCAAGCCTGGATAAAATCAAGTTGCCGTATGATCAGTGCTTGTCGCTATTGACAAGGAGAAGAAATAAACACACTCCTGTTTCCATCTTGTTCCAACATAGTTCCAGTTTTAAAATGCTTTAATTAATTTGTTTAATATACATATACTGAATACTTACCTTATGCCTTGGTACATGTTATGACTGGGAACACCAAAAAAATTTTTGACATATTTTTTTTTCTCAAAATACGGCTTGTCATGAAACACTGTGGCGTTGCTTTAGGCAATGCGTGTGCAAAATGAAACTTTGACCTTTGAGGATGGCATGAGGCTTACGGAATATAAATGTGTGAAGGAGTATGAAGATGATACAGACGAAGCATTTGAAGAACTCTGTTGCCCAGAAGCAGGTAAGCCAGAGATGAGAAGGGATGTTCTATCAGCAATCCCTCACAGTCGCCGTCCTCGCTCACCTGCAATGTCAATGGACACCTGCCCTGCTCCATTGTCCTGAGACCCAGCCCTGTGCTCCTGCTCTGTGCTGTCTCCTTGGGCAACTGCCCCCAGCCCGCAGCTCCCACTTTTCTCATTATCTGCTGGAAGGCTCCATGGACAAGTTCCACTAGCCTCGCAGACTCAGCATTTGTCCAGTTGGATTTCAGAGCTCTTCCTTCCCAATGATCCTTTATCTTGGGTACTGCCAGCAGGCTCCGTTCCTGCTGAGTTCCTGCAGCTCAGCCGGGGTGGGCTCGCCCTGAGATGTCTCGGGAGTTTTCCACCTTCATTCCGCTGGTTGCAGGCCCTGCCATCTTGCAGCGGTGTGGTGAGGTAGAGAGTGCATGGACGTGGGAGACAGACGGGAGTTTGGATCCCAGCTGATGCTGCCGCTTTCTGATTGGGTGACCTTTCACAAGTGACTGCAGTGCCCTGAAGCTCAGCTTCCTCTAGGAACAGGGATAATAGTACTTGCTGCACAGGCTTATTGTGCGGACTGAAGTGAAATTTGATATATAAATACCTGGCACATAGTAGGTGCTTAATAAATGCTATTTCTAACTTGCCCTTTTCTTGCCTCTCACTGTACTGCCTTATTCTCCTATGCGTTCTTCTTTTCTCTAATCTCTCCCCCTTCATTCTCTAAATGGTTGCTGGAGTTATCTTCTTCTATTATTCTTCTACTTCAATTTTTTTGGGTAATACCTGCAGGATTCCCCATTGTCCATTCCACGTAGTATCTTATTTAACACCATGGGGCCTGATCCTGTGATGCCCCAGCACCCCTCTTTCCTACCACTGATGATGGTATCCTCTCTCAGACAGCTGTGTGAGCATTTACACACCCTGGCTTGGCTCAGTTTCTTCTTCCTGGAATAATACATCTCACCTCACTTCCATCTGGAAAAACCTTTATTTAGTTCAGCAGGCATCTTACTGAGAACCTCCCATGTGCATAGACTGTGCTAGATGGTAGGGATCTCAAAGACGAATGGAAAGTGGGTCCGCCCTCAACATCACCGTGGTGTCGTGAGCCAAAGAAAGGAGGCACAAAACATGTTTTCTGAGCCCAAATACTAATCACCGTTAGAGCGCCAGCTGGCTGGAGTCAGGGAGGTACCCACTCCTACAGAGCTTGGTATGCCAAGGAGCTTGGGCTTTATCCTGTGTGATGACCTTCAACGGAAGGGAGTTAACTCCTCTCTGTGACGGAGAAAGATCATGCTGGCTGCAGTGTCAGGACGGCATGGGGCAGCGGGACTGCAGGCAGGAGGATAACAGCCCAGCTGGGAGACAACAGGTGCACAGGCCAGAGCAGTGCGGTGAGAATAGACACCGAGTGCGAACCACTGAGTGTGGGGGTTGAGGAAGAGAAGGAGGTCAAGGACCCTCCCAGTTTTCTAATTCAGATGGATGAAGCTGTCACCAACCAAACAGGCACACACATCACGCGGGGGGGATGAGTAGGCATAGTATAATGCTCTAGATGTGGGACCTGTTGGCATTTAGGTCTTTCTGAGCCTCAGCTGGAGATGCTTAGAAGATGCTACTGTGGGAGACCGAAGCTCTGCGGCAAATCAGGGCTTCCTTAGCATACACAAGGTATTCTCACAGTCACCTTAGTGATGGTCCAAAATACCTAGGCAGAGGGACTAGAGTGAGAAGGAAACGGAGCTTAAGACAGATCTTAGCAATGTTTAGACAAGTGTTGGGGAAATCCGGAGACAGCGAAGCCAAAGGAGGAGAGAAAGTTCTAGAAGAGGGTGCAGGGTTTGCAGCATCAACCGGAAGAGAAAGGCTAAGTGAGATGGGTTGAATGACGGCCTGTGGATGTGGTCACCAGGAGCCCTTAGTGGCCTGAGCGAAAGTTCCAGTGAAAGTGATGAATTCCAAAGTTATTTGTGTAAGTTTGCTGGGAAGAGGAGATCATGAGTTATAGGTCTCAAAAGACATAGCTGCTTTTTTTAAAAATTAGATTAAAACGATTTCAGTTTCATACTGAAATTGTCTTTTAACTTGTCTGCATTCCTGTAATTATAATTCGGGTTGAAAAAGATTTTCCAGAGGTTTTGGCCATCCATTTGTCTCTTGTGAATTATGTGCTCTTATCCTTCCTCCCTTTATCCACTGAAAATGACATTTATTTTTTCCTTTATAAGACTCTTTAAGTTACAGCTTTACCTGTAATATGTATTGCAAGTATTTTTATCATTTGGTTTTCAGATCTCATCTCCAGTGACAGTAGCAAATGCGTGTGTGTGTGTGTGTGTGTGTACGTATAATAATTTAGGCATAAACTTTATAAGTATTATGCAGAGCATGTGAAGAATACTATAAAACCTTACTGAAGTATTTAAAGATCACTTGAATAAATGGGGAGAAATAACATTGTTATACATTAGAAATATTCTTTCCAAATAAATATATGGAATTTTGCCAGTTTCAATCAAAATCATCAAAGCCACAAAAAGATGGAGACATCTTGGCAGATTGGAGAATCTTGGAGACTCTTAAGCAGACGAATTTAGAAAAGAAGAGCAGTGAAAGGGCACATACACTTTCAAATGTCAAAATATATTCTATAAATTATAAAGCAATATGATACTAGCACCAGAATAGATAAAGCAGTGAAAAGAAGAAATAGTTCTGAAACAAACCCTAGGATGGGTAATAGTTTAATGTATGCTGAAAGTTACATCACAAGTCGGGGGGAGAGAAAGGCTCAATCAAATAAATGCTGCTAGGCCAATTGGTTAACAATTCAGGAAAAATTGTGAAATCAGACCCTATATGGTGATATGACAAAATGAATTTTTAAAAAACCAAAGAGTTTACACATAAAAAATGAAGTTATATGTTAGAAAATGAAGTAAAAGAACGATCAAAACCAAAAGGCAATCTATGGAATGGGAGAAGATGACCTATCTGATGAAGGGTTAGTTTCCAAAATATATAAAGAACTTACAAAACTCAACACCCAAAAAAATGAAAAATTCAATTAAAAAGTGAGCAGAAGACATGAATAGACATTTTTCCAAAGCAGGCAGACAATGGCCAAGAGACACATGAAAAGATGCTCAACATCACTGATCATCAGAAAATGCAAATCAAAACTACAATGAGATGTCACCTCATACCTGTCAGAATGGCTAAAACAAAGAACATGAGAAATAACAGGTGTTGGCAAGGATGTGGAGAAAGGGGAACCCTCTTGCACTATTGGTGGGAATACAAATTGGGGCAACCACTCTGGAAAACAGTATGGAAGTTCCTCAAGAAGTTAAAAATAGAGCTACCCTATGATCCAGCAATCATACTACTAGGTATTTACCCAAAGAATACAAAAATATTAATTCGAAGGGAGACAGGCACCCCAGTGTTTGTAACAGCATTATCCACAATCGCCAAACTATGGAAACAGCCCAAGTGTCCATAGAAGGATGAATGGATGAAGATGTGGTATATTTATATATATATACAGAGGAATATCAGCTATCAAAAAGAATGAAATTGTGCCATTTGCAATGACATGGGTGGAGCTTGACAGTATTCTGCTAAGTGAAATAAGTCAGAGAAAGACAAATACCATATGATTTCACTCATTTGTGGAACTTAAGAAACAAAATAAATGAGCAAAGGGGACAAAAAGAGAGAGAGAGAGGCAAATCAAGAAACAAGCAAGAAACTATAGAGAACACACTGATGGTTACCAGAGGGGAGGGGTGGGGGATGGGTGGAATAGGGGATGCGGATTAAGGAGGGCACTTGTGATGAGCACCGGGTGTGTAACTGCTGAATCACTGTATTGCACACCTGAAACTAGTATTACACTGTACGTTAACTGGAATTTAAATAAAAACTTAAAAAAAAAAAAGAAAATGAAGTAAAAGAAAATGTAGGTGAGTTTGTTTTTGCGGGGGTTTTTGTTTTTTGGATAGGGAAAAACTAGCTATTCGAAATACATGGAACACAATCATGAGTAAATTAGTAATAGGTTCCACTTTAGCAGTGAAAAACTTTGGTGACGCAAATAATACTAGCTCCTAGAATTGTCACCTTCAATAGTTTATCTAGGATAAATAATCATGAATGTCCACAAACATTTAGCTGCAATGATTTCATTACAGTATTATTTGTAACAGTGAGAAGTTGCTAGCAAACTAAGCGTCCAACCATAAAGAATTAAATTATAATACATTTGTGAAGCAATACTGTATTTGCTTTAAAAGGGTTACATAGAGCAGTGGCTGATAAACTGGGTATGATAGTGTTGCTCATTGAAAAGACCAAGTTATGAAAGTTAAGCATGAGGTGAGGCCCATTTTTGTTTCAAAACAAAAAAACTATATTCAGGGGGGAAATTTTTGAAATTTTAATAATCTCTAGATGGTGAGTTTTTTTTCTTCTACTTATCTGATTTTTTTCTTCTACTTATCTGATTTTCATATTTCCTATAATGAAACATCGTAAAAAATAAAAAGATTTTTAAAATTAAGAAAACAGAACTGGGGGTGTCTCAGTGGCCGTCAGTTGAGTGGCCGACTCTTAGTTTCCTGGCTCGGGTCTGACCTCAGGGTCGTGAGATCTAGCCCTGCACTCAACGTAGAGTCTGTTTGGGTTTCTCTCTCCCTCTCCCCCTGCCACCTCCCAACCCCCCCACTCTCACTCTGTCTCTCAAATAAATATATAAATCTTTAAAAAAAATAACGATTGCATTTCTATGGAAACTGGCTGAAGTAAAATGCCGAGGTGCCTCAAGGAATGTGTCCATTCTTGTCACGAATATTTGTTTACATTTAGATATATTACCTAGTCACTCAAATGTTAATAATAAAAATGAAACCATTTCTAAGCCTGTTTATAATTTCAGTCTTGTAATTCATGATCTATGTCTTCGTCCGTTTGGTCTGCTGTAACAAAATGCCAGTAACTCTGTGGCCTATAAACAGCAAACATTTATTTCTCACAGGTCTGGAGATGCTGGTGGTGCTGACAGATTTGGTGTCTGGTGAGGGGCAGGGTGTCTGCTGCCATGTTTTCGTGATGTCCCTGCTTAGGAGAAAGGCTGAGGAGCTCTGTGGGATCTCTTTTATAAGAGCACTAAGCCCATTCCCGAGGGTTCCACCCTCATGACCTCATCACCAACCACCCCCGCAAAACCCCACCACCTCCCCATATCACATTGGGCCTTAGGTTTCAACATAGGAATTGGCGGGGGAGAGGTTGGACACAAGCATTCAGTCCGTAACAATCTATGTTCGAATGAGGTTCGGCCTCTGCATTTCCTGAGAACTGTTTGGTGCAGTTAATTGCACTTTGACTGCTTTTAAATTAATGAGTTTTTTTCTCATACGCAGAGTTGTTCGTTCAAGGAACTGGTGCTGCTGCAGAGAACAGGAGACAGTGGGATACGCAAGCGCCTCAGACTCTGCTGGAGATGATGGCAGCGGGTGACATCACCTCCCCCTGCTCCACTGTGCCTGAGGGTGAATCTACACGCATTCAGTCTAAGTTGCCAGCAGGGGGAGACAAGGCCTCAGATGCAGCTGTGTTGCTGGCGCACACCCTGCCGCCATAGTTCGCTCCTTAGTACAATCCCTATAGATTTTGTATCCAATATCTTTCAAAGATAATGTTTTGGTATCTCCCTCACCTCCTGAGAAATTTGCCTGTTAAGTATTCTAGACCACTGAGCACTCCAGGTATGAGAATATAAAGGAGGAAAGATCTAGAATCCCACTTTCCTTGTGGTTGCGGGAGATTGTTTAAGGAAAGGCAGTTGGCTTGACTTGCCTTCCGTGCTAGCCCAACTACTTCCTTGGAATTTCTTGGAGGGGTTGGTTTTTTCCATCAATAAAATCCTAATTAAGATAATAGCTATCCCACAAGGTTTAGAGTTAGCAGCGCAAAAATACGTATAAAATTGCTTCATAAGCCAATGTGCTACTTAAATGTTAAGAGTGTTTAGAATATGATGATATTTCCAACCTAAATTCCTCAGTTTACATTTGAGCTTCCAGCATAGTCTTTGCACAAGAGAAGTTCACAGCAACATCTGGGTGTTATTTTTACAGGTGGTGAGGATTTTTATTACTTATTTCCTATGTTTCTCTTGATGACATGGAGCTGGGGGAGAGCTAAAATTTATACCCATTTTATAAATTGAAATATGTAAGTATATCACTGACATTTGTAAGTGTGTGAACTTACATTTATATCATTACGAAACACTGAAGTCCTCAAACTTGCAAGAAAGGGCTTGCAAACATAACAATTTAATCCATTCTAAGCCAATGAGACAATAAGACCAGTTTAAAATTAGCAAGTAGAATAGAAAATTTAACACACCAAAGAGTTTACAAAGCAAGTGACTTTCGTACCCACCAGCCATGTGACCTAAGTCACTAAATTTTCTCTATCTCCGTTTTCTTGCTGGTAACACGAGGGGTGGGATTAGGTTACCGACCAGGTTCGCACGTCCTGTGATTTCATAAAAAGTCAGATGAAGCATTTTTATTTTCAGTCTCCTCTTCAGGTGGCCAAGGGATGGTGACCGAAGGTGGTCCAGAAAATAGGAGACGGTGGCGGCTCGAAGCGCCAGGGGCTTTCATGAGCGCTTTGGCTGCAGCACGTCTAACAAGTAGCTCGTTTTCTGCCCACGAAGGCGAACGGGGTAGGCAGTTTATTTTTAAAGACATAACCAGTCCCCTGAGGAATTTTATCAGAGACGTGTAAATGCGGAGAGGGGATAAAAATACCTTCAGCCTGGAGAGAGAGCTGGAAAGGGCTCAGCCTCTTCACAAGCTGATTCGCTTTGTCCGAGCCTGTTCCAAATGCCACGAACAAAAGACTCGAGCTTCCAAGAAGAGTGGGGTAATTTTCTGTAATGGCGTCAGTTGACAAGTGATGACACTAAGTAGGGCAAGTGGCTCTGTAGACGGTGAGCGGGTACTGCTTAGCTCCACCTGCCAGCCTATTTCTGACAGCTATTCAGCAGACCCAAGTTACTCTTCTAGAGGCAATGGAAATACATCACCATCTAGTTTCTTGGCTTTGGGGAGGTGGGTTTGTTGTTGTTGTTGTTTTGTCTCTGATTTTTAGCAAGATGATGCTCGTGTTTACTTTATGGGAAGCCAACCATCCTTTTCAAAAGTTTGAGGGAATTCATGTCACAGGGGGATTTGTCTCTGGGCGTGTGCAGGCGTGCACTGCTACAAGGAGGGCCGCCGTAGGCCGGCGGGTCGAGAGCAGGGGCGCCTGCACAGGTGCGTGCTGAGGGACTCGAGATTGAGGCGACAAGCAGGCAGAGACACCAACTAGGGGTGATGGCGGCTGATAAATACTTACGAAGTTAAGGAACAGTACAAAAATATGTACCCCCCGAGGATAATGTAAGAGACGTACCCGACGATTGCCCAAGAGTGAGTCTGCCGGCTCGTGAAGCCTCAACTTCACCATCTTTGTGAAATCTTTGCAAAGTTGCGTCTTGCCAGAATGTACAGAAGAATGAATGTACCAGGTGGGGAGGGCCTGCAGATACACAGGCCTGTGGCAGATACTGAGCAAACCGGTTTGACCGAAATCTAGGAGCAGGAGAGGGGGCCGAGTCCCTGAGGATAGGAAGTTCTTCGAAATCCTTCAGTCTTACGACTTCTATCAATTATCACGCTGTTGCTTAAAAGTTAAAAGGAGAGAGAGGGAGAAAGGGAGAAACTGCACTTGAAACTCTCTTTCCAGTACCTTCAAATTAGAAAAAGCTGTGTATTGTCTGTTTGCTCCCTTCCCTTCTGTCCTGGGATAAAATCCTTGTCCCTGAGGATGGGGCTGGAGGTGGTGAGGAGGAAGCTTTGGGCTGACCTGGTCTGGCCTGGAAGCCAGGGGCTGGGACCCCAGGCCAGGTATGAAGTTTGGCATTCACCTTTCAAGACACTGGGGTGGGGGCACACTTGGTGGCTACGAAGTTTCTTCTTGGATCTGTTCCTGTGATTCTTGGAGAGAGTCATAGAAAGCTCTTCATTTAGTCTGTCATGCCAAATTCATTCATTCATGAACTTGCCGTATTTTTACATGGATGGTTTTACATCGGGCATATATGAGAATTTTATCTGTCAAGTGAGATTGGAAATAGGAATTTGCCTCCAAAGGTGCATTCAAAGCAGAGGGCAGATGTTTTCTTTTACAACGTGCTAGGGTGCTGACACCCCTCCCCCACTCCAGCTGTGCTCTGCCTCTACCTGGGGTTGGCCTCTTGACTTCCTGTCCCTGGCCATCTTTAATTACTTTAGCTCTACCCTTTGCACTCCTGCCAGATAATCCTCCTAAAATGGACCAAATCTCTTTTCAGCTTAAAATCCCGCAAAAGATGCCTTCTTACCCTCAGGATAAAATCAGTCTCTTTGCAGATTCTAAGCACCTTGAAGATTGGCGTGGCCCGTTGCAATGCTGGGCTTGCTAGTGTCTCTCCACCAGCAGATATTCCTCCCTCGGCTAAAATGCCTGCCTCCTTTTGCCAGGATAATTCCTCCTGCAAGACTTCCCTCTGATGAACCTCCTACCATTTCTGTCACTATGTGTCATTGTGGGTGGTGAGGTGGTGAAGGGCGGTCACCCTTCTCTCCTTGCTTTTCCCTGCACTACCGGATGGGGCTTTGTAAAGGGCTCTGGAATGATGTCAGTTCTTAAGTGCTCTTTTGCATGAGTGAGTGGAAGACCCTGTAACTATATTAATATGCTTCTCTTTAATCCAAAAAATTCTAGGAAGCCCTCAAGTTTGTCTACTCTCTCCATGCCTTTTCCGGTAGCTGCTTCTGACAATTTCGTATTCAGTCTCATGTTTAAATTCATTCACGCTCAAATATTTGTTAAATACATGAAATAGTAACATTTCATCACTGTATTTACCATTTAAATTCATGTCCTAAAAAGATGCAGTAGTAAGTTTATTTGAATTTTTAGGGATTGCTATGAAAAGCCTGGATTTGAAACCATTGCCTGTGTTCCACTGATGGGGAGCCACTGTTTTAAATGATTAAGAAGGATCTGAGCATGTTTCCCCTGCATGCCTCTAGGTTTGGCTTCACCGCTTAATATCCCATGAGACACTGTGATTCTCTGATCATAAAAATTAAGTTCACTTTAATTTCTGATTCTTATTATCTTTCTTCCCCTCTAGATCATAAGCTTACGAGAACTTTGTCTTGATTACCACCCTGCTTCGTCTCCCTCTCTCTCTCTAGTGCCTAGAACTTAGCAGGTGGCCATGGTCTTTATGAATGAACGTAAAACCGTAGCACGTTTTTAGTATTACTTTATGCAGAGGCATGTGATTACCAGTATTCATATTGCCATCAAGTTGGAAAGGGAAATTATAATGTGAAAAATAATTCTTATGACTGTGTAGAATCTTCACGAAGACTTCCTGCGTGTGTAAGTTTTAATAACTTTGACCGTAAATATAATAGACACAGTTTATAAAGGCTTTTAAGGATTAGCTATTAGTCATACATTTAAGCATTATTCATATGTCCTTCGTCACTGTTTAGCTTAACCTTCCAACTCCCTGAAAATAAATTGCTTTCATGCTTCGAGCCCTGCATTCCATTGAAAAGTGAAACTTTATCAACTACCTATTTAATTTATCCTAACTTTAAGTTTAAAATTGCAAGACTTTGTAAAATCCTTTTCAATGACTTTTACTAGTAAAAGCTACACTCTTGAGATAAGGACAAGTATTTTTTTTTTATGTGTGCATAATTAATTCAGGTCAGTAATTTTGTTTACAGTTTAACCACTCCAAGGGGATCCTTGGTGGGAAGGTAACCTCCATTTTTCTTGTATAACTTTTCAGGCCACATAGTTGCCTTGGTAACATCATAGGTGCATATCCAGATAACAGCTGATTTACATTTCTATTGTTAGCTATTCATTCTTTCTTCTATCCTGTTCAACAAAAAATAAAAGCCTCCTAAAATTGTCTTCCAAAAACAAGAAAACAAAAACTATGATTCCCACACCAAGTGGGATACTCAGGCTGCTATTAATTAGGCAGACTACCTCATAGATGAGATATGTCAATCAATTCATTCATTTTATAATGCACTGTAGGAAATAATACAGGCTATGATTTGGGAAGACACATATTGATTAAAAGTAGGTAAATATTTAAGTACAGCATGGTAACATTTCTACTTGTAGGTATGCCCATGAATAGTCAGTTTACCAAAAAACAAACAAAAAATAGCCACACTTTGTTTTTAATTTCACCTTTGGAGAAAAGTTCCTATTTCTAATCCCACTTGTTAGCAGTGGGTAGGGTTTTGTTTTTTTGTTTTTTTTTCCTGGAGACTAACGTGAAACACAGTTCAGTCCCCTCGGAACCAGACGGCTGTAGAGTGCATGTGGGAGAGGCAGCTTGTGGTAGGTTACCAAAATGAGCATAGTCCTTCACTCTTCACCTTTGCAATATGACTTGGCCAGCTCCTCCAGCATTAAATCGCTTTTTCCCTCCCCTTGGATCTCAATTAGCCTTTGTGATTTGTGTGCGTGAGTGGTGGTGTGCCAAATCTGAGTATACGAGGAGCTTTTTTTTGGGGCGGGGACCTGTCTACCTCTCAACTAGCTCCAGTTGGCCTGCTGGAAAATGAGAGACCAGATGGAAAAGAGAGACAAGCCATCCCAAGAGAGGCCATAGTAGGCCAGCCAGCCTCCATTTGGCCTGGCAAATGACTGCACATGGATGACGGGGTCCAACTGAGACCGGAAGAGCCAGGCAGCTAAGCCCAGCCCAGACTGCCTAAACAGCAGAACAGGGACCTAAAAAAATGGTTACTATTTTAAACCACTAAGTTATGTGGTGGTTTATTCTGGAAAAGCTAACTAATATAGACATGTGTAGCAAAATTCCCAACGTGGGAGTCAAAAGTAGGTTAGACATAGACTATGTAGACACAGTTTTAAAGCCAACTTCAGAAGCCAGCATTTTTAATTCTTTTGTGAACTCTTTTAGTTTTTGAGATTTTAAGAAAATCTGTCTCAGCATTGCTCTTGACTGCACCAAGGCTGAAGTTATGTAGGAAAAAAGCTGACATATTCTCTGTTTTAATGGAAACAATTTGAAGGCTTTACCTTCATGGTTGATGTCCAGTACAGGCTTTGGGGTAAATACCCCGCATCATGTATACGCGCTGGGAGGCTTTAATCTCTCTGTTATTTCTTTGACAGTGGGAACATTAGAACAAGGGCTTCCTAAACAAGATGAGGGGAATATGGAAATGGCCTCTGGCATTGAAGTAGACGAGGAACAACCAAGATCTGACGATGATGATACGTAAGTAGGTCTTGTCCAGATACCTGAATGAAGCTCTGGTCGAAAGTTAAAATGCTGTTGCTGAGATATGGACAATAGTCTCAGACCTAGCTGAGGAGACCACCTTTTACTCACACAAGGGCTTGTTTCTGGGCTCTCTGTTCTTTCCCAATGGCATTGTTTCCTATCGCCGCATGAGTGATATTCTATCCTAAGTTACTGTGCCTTTACCCTACCTTTTGGTGTCTGGTAGGGCTAGTCCCATACCTGCTTCTAGTCTCCATATCTTTTACTTCAAAATTATCTTAGCTGCTGTTGTTGCCCTTTACTTACCACGTACATCTTTACATTTTCTTGTAGAGTGTCATGAAAAACTTTGTTGGGATTTTGAGAATGACATTACATTTGTTGATTAGTTTATAGGATTTGACATCTTTATGACCATAAATTTGAACATCCATGAATATGGTATAGCTCTGCTTCTCTTTATGTCTTTTCTTAAAATATCCTTCAGCATTTTTATACTTTCAGTCACAATAGAGTTACCACTTAACTTGGTTGTTGTTGCTGTTGTCCTTATTGATGGGGTTGTTTTTCTTTCACTGTGTTTCAACCTGGCTACTGCTAGCATACAGAACACTATTGATATTGTATCTTGTAACCATACTGAAATCTTTTGTTAGTTCTAAAATTTGGAGTTCTTTGAATTTTAAAATTTACTTTTTAAATAGGTAATATACTCACATGGCCTCAAATTCAGAAGTTACATTCTTTTCATAGTCTTCTTGCTATCTCTTTACCTCAACCACACAATTCCCCTTCCCAGAGTCAACCAATTGAATATGCCTCTTGTGCACATTCTCCCGAGGAATTGCATCAAACTGTAAGCCAGTATGTAGATCTTGTGTATGTGTGTATTCTTTTTCTTTTTTAATAGAAACAGTTTCATAGCGTACATGCTATCCTGCAACTTCCTTTTTTCACTTACCACTGTAGTCTGAAGACCTATCATAATATACAAATAGTCATATACATGCAGTTTAAATTCCCAGGAAAGCCAAGTATTAGGTCAAACCTAATCCTTGTACGTTTGTAATTGGATATTGTCAAGTTGTCTTTCACATAAGTTACACCTATGAACACTTCCACTGACAGAGTATGGAAGTGCCTGTCTCCTTGCACATTTTCTTGCTTAGTGTGTTACCAAGCATGGATCACTGCACAATTGATAGGTTCAAAATGACATTTCAGGTTAGTTTTAATTAGCATTTCTTTTTTGAGTACGGTTGTCTTTCCATATGCTTAAGAACCTTATTGGGTACAACTTATTCACAGCCTTAGCCATTTAAAAAATTAGGCTACTAACCTTGTATTGATTTGGGGAAACTCTTGCTTTTTAGGGAAATTGATCTTTTATCTATAATATGACTCTAGAATATTTTCCCCAGTTTTTTGTTTGCCTTTCGATTTTATTTATATTGGCTTGTGCCATGTTGAAGAAATGATACCAGGATATTTTTTTTAGTACTTTTATGATTTAATTTTTATTTAAATAATTTATTTCTCTTGAATTTTACTCATATTACGCTGCAAAGTGTGGCTCCAACTTTACTTTTTTCCAAATAACTCCTTATTTATTCCGACACCATTTGTTGAAAATCTTCATTTTTGCTACCAATTTGAAATGCCATTTCTATGATACACCACATTTTTATATGTACTTGCATCCAATTCTTATGCTTTCTAGTATAATTATTATATTATAAACATGTTGTTTATAATATGAATTATTATTTTGGAGGGCTAGTTCCCTTAAATGCTTTCCTTTTTCAGTATTTTTCTATCTAGTCTTGCTTGTTTATTTTTCCATATGAACATTAGAATCAACCTGCCTAGCAAATAAAGGAGGGAAAGAAGGGAGGAGAGAATTTTCTCAGCCTGCTTCCTGCCAGTAGAATTTTTGAGTCCAGCAGTCTCTTTTCAATTAGGATTGTCTGTGTTCCTTTTGTTCCAACGCTATCTAATTGTTTTCCCTCTCTAGATATGCTAACTTTCCCCCCATCACATCCATAAGGTTCTTTTTATCTTTATGCTCTTAAGTTTCACTGTCGTATGTATATCTGGGTCTGGACTTCTTTTTTATCCTGCTTGGCTCACTTTCTTCTGAGAACCCATGGCTATTTTTAGTTCTGGAAAATTTTTATCCATTACTTTTCCAAGTGTTGCTTTTCTTGTTCTGTCCATTTTGGTCCTCCAAATAGTTACGTTTTGGAGCTTCTCAGTCGATCCCCAGTAACACCTAGTTGTACTTTCATATTTTTTTATTCATCTCTTTGTTCTATTCTAGGTGAGTTCTTGAATACTATTTTCAAATCATCTGGGTATCATCTCTTAAGTTTTTAATTTAAATGATTATATATCTCCTGTTTAAGAGTTATATTTGTTTGTTCATATTTTTATATGTTCTTGTTTCACTATTGCATAATTATTACCCCTAATTTGTAGACATTTTAAAATGAATGCTGTTCTTTAATTTACCTTTTTGAGCATACTTAAAGAGTGTTATCAAAATCCTCCATTAAAGTAATTCCATCTAGACTTAGTTTTTGGTCCAACTTAAAAAAAATTTTCTTTTTGCCTATCCTTCTCTTACCATTAGATTTATTCACGTGTTTTGGAATTTTAATTTACAGGATCATTTTGTTCTGGAAGTTTCGTGTTTTGTTTTTAAATTTTCTGCCTTCCCTTTCTGTCTCTGTGCACCTCCGCATATCTAATGAGTGTTGTTTTGTTCAGTGTGTTCCCCTCCATTCTTGCCTGCCGGAGCCACTGAAGAGCTACACTTCAGTGCAAGGGTGGTCTAGAAAAAAAGTCTCAGTAATATGGCTTGTCTGTTTTGGCCCAATTTCTAGGAGAAGAATTCTTCCTGAGAAATTTATACCATAGATTTGCCTTCACTTGGGTTTAGAGATTGAATTTACAATACCTGGATGGTCTGGAAATATGTATATTGATAAACCAACATTAAAATTCATAGTAAGAAATCATAATACTCTGGGATCTCTAGAAGAAATAAATATGAAACATCCTGGAAGGATATAACCTCAATCCAGGCTACACTGAATTTTCTCATTAAGGCACTGCTGAACATGAGTTCACAACTAAAAATAGAGTCCACTATGAGAGATAGCAAGCACAACAAATAGCTGAATTAGGCCAAAAAGAACTTCAGATAATATAATTATCCTGTGAATACTTAATATTTATATAATTAAAATTGTACATTGAAAATTATTTAATCAAAGTAAGGAATGGAAACATAAGAAAAAAGCAGATCTATCAGAAAGGAGCAGGAAGATCCGGTAATTAATCAAATAGAACTTAAAGAAGTGGAAAAAAATCTACTAATAGAAATCAAATGACAGTTTAAAAACAGAATAGGTACAGTTATTGAGGGAATTAATAACTGCAAGATAGACCTGAAGTAAAAAAATGATATTCAGTGTGAAAGAGGAGTTAACCATCATGAAGGTCCAACATACATCTACAAGGAGTTCCAGAAGAAGAGAATTGGAGAAAAGCAATATTCAAAGCAATTATAGCTGTGAACTTTTTGCAATCATTGAAAGCCATAAATTGTGGTATCTGGGAAGTAAAACAATAACTAAGCAGGAACGATGAAAATAAATTCACCCCTAGACACATCATACTTTAAACTACAGAGGAATGAAGACAAAGGGATGATCACATGTAAGCATGTACCTCAGGAATGATAGCTTAACAAATGGGAGCTCTGATTGCTGGTCCACCCCAAATTTATGATCTCCAATTTTAGTGAGGTCCTCTGTGGTATCTGGCAATCCTATGCCTGGTTTGCTTCCTTCCAAACCCTCCACCCTGCATGCTCACCCCCATCTACCTCACTCTTATCATGTGACCATGCCTCCTTCACAAAGATAGTATGTGGTTTGTAAGTGGAATGGTCTTGTCTAGTTCCATAACTTCTCTCTATCCACATGAGTCCTCATTGCCTTCTCTTTCCCTGTCTTCCTTCTCAGACAAAAACCTGTTTCCCTTCCTGCTGAAAGCATATTCTGGCACCAGTGCTCTGAATCCCAGCCTTTCTCAGAGAATGTGTCCCTATTACTGTCCTCCTATATTTTTAATGTCTCTCTTTTACCTAGTTTCTCTCAGCACATATACATATGCTGAAATCTGTCCCTTCTTGAGAAACACCGAAAAATCATTGCCCTCATCTTCTCAAGTTAACACTGTCCTCTCAGAGCCAGGCTCCCCTCAAAGGAGTTTAAGCTCCTTGTCACCACTTGCTTACCTCCTGCTGCTATCCTAATCAACTGCATGATGGCTCCTGCCACATAGCACACTGAAATGTTCTTGCAAAGGTCATCTATTACCTTGAAATTGCCAGGTCCAACTGTCAGTTCTGTCTTCCTCTTATTTGGCTGCTCCCTATCTGGAAATTCTCTGCCTCCTTGAAGTCCATAATGAACACATTCTTGGCTCTTACCAGATCTTCCTCAGCCTCTTTACTGGCCATGTAAATACTGGGGATCATTGAGATGGTTTTCCTGGTCTCCTGCCTGCTTCCCTTCTAAGAATATCCATGTTGAGGTCTTCGATATGATTTCAATTCCTAGTCCTAATAATCAGTATCTGTGAGACCTTGGGCAAGTTTTATTAACCTGAGGCTCAGCTTCTTTATAATTGATGGTGAGAATGTCTGCTTCAAAGTGTTGCATTAGATGAAATACAGTTATGTGTAAAGTGCTTCAGGGCAGTCACTGGTGTGTGATAAGGGCTCACTATTTGGCAACTGTTTTATTCTTTTTTTCTCTTCTCTCTTCCTCTCCTTTTAAGAGTAGATGGGCATTAATAAATATAATAAAGGTTGTTGAATACAACTAAACAGAATACTGATTACCCTAATACCGGCTTTTTTTTTTTTTTTTTAAATCAGCCTGGAAAGCCAGGCTGATATAATAAATAATTCATTACCTGGGTGAAAATGCAACTATTATATTGCTTAAGTGGGGGTGAGAAGGGAAACTACTTTTCATATGTATTTTTCATTCTTTTGATATCATAGAGTTGATTTTTACCTCTTATTTCCAGAAATTTTGAAGAATCTGAAGATGAGTTGAGAAATGAAGTAGTAGAATCCCTGGAAAAACTTGCTACTTCCAAAGAGGAAGAAAAAAGAGAAGAGACTCCTGGTTTCGCTAAGGGTGCTGAGAAGTTCAGAGGAGCAGGGATAAGCACACAGAAATATGCAGAATTAAATGAAGGCTTAGAGAATATTTCTACTCAAGCTAATGCCAAAGTGTGCATTGCCGATGAAAACCAGGAAACATCAACAACCCATCAAAATATACAAGTGTGATTATTGTACTTTTTCATTAGTGATTAGTTAGTATCTATTAACTGTAGTATCTGTTTGGGCACAAGTCATAAACATTCATTTTGTAAGAGTTTTCTAGCAATCCCAGGGATTTATTAATTTTTATCCCAATTTAGACCTTGAGACTGACCAATTTGAGTGTAGAAATTAATATTTTACTTTAAAATTTCTATCAAGAAATCTTTTGGACAATATATGTGGTAGGCAGACAGAGAAATGTGTCTCTCTTCCTGCCACCCTCCCCCCAGTACACCCAACGATGTGAATATATTGATTAAAGGGGAATTAAAGTTGCAGGTACAATTAAGGTTGCTAATCAGCTGGCCTTCAAATAGGGGAAGGTCTTTTTTTTTTTATTATCCAGGTGGACCCAATGTAATCACAGGGCTGTTTAACAATGGAAGAGGGAGGCAGAAGAGAGAACCAGATGATGTCAGCATAAGAGGGGCTCAGCCTGGTGCTGCTGGCTTTGAAGACAGAGGAAGGGGCCACAAGCCAAGGAATGCAGGCAGCCTCTAGAAGCTGGGAAAGGCCAGACAATGGACTTTCCCCAGAAGCCTGCAGAAGGAACACAGTCCTGCTGACATCTTGATTTCAGCTTTATGAAATCCACTTTAGACTTCTGACCTACAGAACTGTAAGATAATAAATGTGTGTTGTTTTAACTAAGTTTGATAATTTGTTAAGACAAGGATAGAAAACTAATACAGTGTACAAACTAGTTCACTTAGAATATGAATCCACCATTTTAGAAAACCGCGACTTTGAAACTTCTTCACTTCTGTTGAATACACGTTTTTGAACAGATGTTGACACTTAAGGGAGGAGGTTAACGGAGCAAAGAGAGGGTCAAGGCATGTCACGTTAATTATGCACCAAGTAATCATTTTACTATGTTTTACTGAATTAATTTCTAATAGCTTCAAACGTGTAGATTATAAACTTCTTAAAGGCAGGGACTCTACCTGCTCCTTGTATCTTATGCTGTCTTTTTACATATGGTGCTTAGCGGAATGCCACATTATAACAATCCCAGTATTGAACATGTGCCTGGGGCTTAACGGGTATTTGTTGATGTATTGTGTTGTTGCTATGAAGGACGGAGAGGTTACATTTCTAAGTGGTAGAATTCCGCCTAAAATATATGCTCTGTAAAATACAACTAAAATTGCACATTGGTCCACAGCTGAGCTAAGAAAACAAAGATGAGGGGTGCCTGGGTGGCTCAGTCGTTAAGTGTCTTCCTTCGGCTCAGGGCGTGATCCTGGAGTTATGGGATCGAGCCCCACATCAGGCTCCTCCCCTGGGAGCCTGCCTCTTTCTCTCCCACTCCCCCTGCTTGTGTTCCCTCTCTCGCTGGCTGTCTCTCTCTCTGTAAAATAAATAAATAAATAAATAAAATCTTTAAAAAAAAAAAAAAGAAAACAAAGATGAGGAAGGGTTGGTCAGATTATTTCTAAGGTCTGCTTAGTGTTTACATTTGATATAATTTTATTAAATGTGGGGAAAGTATCGGGAGTCCCCTAACTGTGGGATGCATTCCACATGATGTATCTTCTATGCCTGTATTTTCCTGGTGATGTTGGAGGTACTGTTCTTTCAACTTGGTGTATTGGGTTATAATCTACTCTTTTCAGGAGTGCTCAGCATGGTCACATCATGAGGCTGAGAATATTTAAAAATCTCTCACCACTGTGTCAATGTCAACCTTGGTTAACACATGACCCCGAGAGATTGGAGCATCATTAATTCTAGGAATCTTTTAGTCGTCAGTGTACACATGTTTAATTTACTTTCAGAACATTATGTGGTTCAGACATACTGAATCTGTTGGTGTGCTAAACAAATCTAAGCAGTATTTGAATGCATGGAAAATGAAACATGGTTCCTGAAAATCCCAAAGATCCAAAGACCATTCAGTTATATGCGGGGGGCAGGGTGTGGTGGCGGAGAATGAATGTCCAAGGTCAATGTTTAAGAATAAGCCTATCGAGTCCGCTCCAATGACAAGATGCTGGGCTAAAGTCTCTAGCTAATAGCCACCAAGCCTTATCATTCATTCTAAGATTTTGAGTTCTTTGCTGTAAAGTAGGAAGTATTCATTGTGATTGTACACATATCTGCATGGTTTTTCAACCTACGTCAGTCCCTGATTCACCTTGCCCACCTTACGTACGCCATTACCTAAATCATGTTCTGGAAGCACAACTGATTATCCTGGGCTTAGGTTTAGCTGCCTGCGTTAAGTTGAAACTATTGGTCAGACTTGCATGTATTTTTGGAATAAATTTTATTAAAAATTATGCATCTTGGTAACTATGTATCACAGCTATCAAACTGACCATTCTTTAAATGGCGTATCAACTCTTAACTTGCCTTCTAAGTATCTTGTATAGTTCAAGTGAGCATGAAGCACTCAAGTATTAGAACTGATGCTTCTTCAAAGCCAAGGGTGGCTTTAGATTTAGGGTGGGGACAGAGACGAAAGAATCAGCTGAGGAGCAGGGGGAGAGGGAAAATTACAAGGGCATAATTTGATTCTAGCAATTTGCACAACTTCTTGCTGTGGATAACTTTTCTGTTGTACCCAACTCGGTTGAATGATTTAGCAGACACTCTATCATATTATAGTCCTGGAGTCGAGGGTACATTTACATAATTAAACACAAGTATTCTGAAACAGTTATACTGACTACTCTCTCATAATTTTGTCTATGAGTTGACTTTGTAAAAAACCCTGAAAATTATTAAAATAAAGTGTATAAAGCTCTGCAGTGTTTTGTAGGTCTGAAACATTTGTTAAAAGAAAAATGTCTATTATACCTGACAACCTATTTTTCTTGGGTACCAGAGGCAAGACAATTCTATCTTTAAATTCTTTTTCTTTCTCTTTCTCCTTCTTTTTCCTTTTCTTTCTCCCTCCCTCCCTTGCTTCCTCCCTTCCCTCCCCTCCCTCCTTCCCTTCTCTTCCTTGCCTGCCTGCCTTCCTTCCGTCCTTCCTTCTCTTTCTCTCTTTCTTTCTTTCCTTCCTTCCTTCTCCCTTTCTCTCTTTCTTTCTAAATTCTTGGCATATGGAACTTAGAAATTTTAGTGGTAGGTAACGATTCAGCATTGGGGAGACTGCATGGGGGTGCAAATGTACCATATGGGGGAAAGTATCCAAGATAATGAAAGTCACTTTATATCACAAACAGATTTTGTATCTATTAAATCAAAGTCATATTAGATACAAAGAGATTACTATACAAAGAACATGTAACATGTATTTTATTACACACAACCCAAATAAGAATGAGAATCCCCACTGCTGGAGGTTCAAGATATACCGCATTTGGACCACTGAAAAACACTGTTTTATAGGAATGAACAGTCACTCAGAAGCTCTCCAGACAGAAAATAGCTGACGCGTTGTTTTGACGCTTTTCATGGTCATCAGTCATTCCGAAAAAAAAAGACACATAATAACCACATTAGGAATAGGCAGGGTGAACACATACGCAAAGTATGTTTCCAGTGATGTGTGTGGCAAATAGAAATAATTCTGAAGAAACAAGATTAAAAAACGCTTTAGGGAATTTCAGAATCCTTTCTCCCTGTACTGCATCCTTTCCTTCTGCTTAGCCCCCTTCAATTTACCTCGAGTCCTGTGGGTTTCTGAGGGTAGATGGGTAGACTGCGGGGACAGTGGCGCGAATCTTGCTCGAAGACTGGCTATAAGATAAGAAAACCAACTGGGCTGGAGTCAGAACACCCAGCTTGTAATCCTGCAGTGTTTATACTTAAACAGCTTTGTGAGACTGAATTGTTCTTGTCTGTAAAGTTGAAAATGAGAAAACTGGACCCGAGGATTTGTAGGGTTCCTTCCAGCTCCAACATCCACCAGTCTTTCTTTTCTAAACTGAATCATCTCCACCCAAAGCTATGTTGGTGTCACGTCATCCTGGGACTCTGTGTCGCTGCTGTTTGATCTGAAGACAGAAGGTGGCCTGCAGACGAGTCAACAGTGTAATTCGGAGTGGCTGATGAAGCTGGCTGGGTCCATGACTGGATGAGGGGAGTTTCACATGCTCCTAACACAAAGATGTGTCAGACTGTGCGGCAGGTCGATTCACTGAACCAGAAGGAGCTAGTTATAGATGCAGAAAATGCCAAGTGTTGTAGGTCTCTAGAGCCCTATCCGCACATCCACATAATTTTCCTGCTAGTGATTCAGCACAGAAGTCCTGTTAAAATCAGCACAGTAGTCCTAGCCACTGACTTAGTATCCATGTCTACCTTGAGTCTTAATGCATTAATAAGGAGGGTTGATTACAAGAGACATTTACTATAGATGGTTACTTTTAATTAAATTACTTTATAAAGGTACCTTTAAAAAAAACTTTTCTAATTTTCAAGGTACTTTCACATACTTTCCAAATCAGAATCGCCAAGAGGTAGTGAGGAGAGGTGTTACCATCACCAGATAACAGATGAAGATGTGGACCTTCAAAAAGATTAAGCAGCAGCTTGAGTCTTAGGAGGTCCGATGTTTGTCCGTGATGACGCTGGGGTCAGGCCCAGGTATTCTAACCGCTAGTCCGGAGCTCTTTTCTAAATGCCCCCTCGTCGTCTCACGATGCACGGTGCTGCCAAGAGTCCGGGCGGATGGAGCTGGTTAGTTCACCGTCACTGTGAGAAAAACAACGTGGCACGCTGTTCTCACTCAGACCTTCTGAACAGCCTCAAGCTGCCTCGCAGCCCCTGGGTGTGGGAATGTGACGGGATAACGAGCGATCCCTCCATATCGGGACAAATGTACTGGCAGCACTAAGCACAGTGACTTCACAAACCCTGAGCTGCGGGGCAGCCACGGTCCCTCTGTCTTTTCAACCACGTGCTTTTAGCACCTGATGACGCCTGCTTCAAGTGTCTTTTCTCTTTTAAGAAAATCGTCTGATATATTCAAGAAGGTCATCCACAATAGAATTTAGAATTTAAATGTACTAGAATTTTTCTGTGTTCCCAAGATGTCAGAACAATTCTAAAGTGTTAATCAATGAATTGTCAGTCCTCCATTCTCCTTTCGACGTTTCCTATTTGCTAAAGGGAAATTCTCTTTCCTGGGTTCTAAAGTACAGTGATTTGACAAATAGGATCTGAAAAATAGGGATGATTACAACATTAAGACTGTTCAATTTTTTTCTTTCAGAGCCGTATTTTTCAGAATTTGAGACAGAATACTGATCTAAAATTTTTTCATTTAAACTATTTCGGTAAATTTTGCCTTTTTTTCATTTTCATTGAAATAAATATCCTGTGTTTTATACATACCGCTGAGAGCGTTGCTTCGACTGACTTTATTACAATACAGAAAACGTTTAGAAAAATACTAACATATGAAGGTATTTAGCCATTTTATATAAAATATCTTCAATTTGTACAGACATGGCATTATTTAAATAAGTTCTCCACAGATGACAGGAACGCCAGTTCAAACTCCTGATCAGAGAATCTGCTTACAGATGCACGAGCATTGGCTCGGATTTGGAGTCTCTTTTCCTCCGACATGGACAGAATATGAGCCATGGTCTCAGCGTAGCCTTCTTCACTTTCAGCCAGAAATCCTGTTATCTCTCCTTGGTGAGGAACGACAATGTCAAGCTTCGGGCCCCCTGAATCGTGTGCAAGGATAATTGTGCCAGCCGCCATACACTCAACAACTCCTGAGAAACAAACAGAAACCATGTACTCTTTTAACATTTTGAGAGCGTTCGTATGAACAAGGATGAGCAGAAACCTCCACAAATTTTAAGACACTCATGAGAAATTTAAGTAAATGTCTGTTGTGTCTATAAATTTGCTCATTAAGCCTCCACAGTACTAAATAATTCTAAGTTTTTTCGTTTTTAAGCTTCACAGTAATGATGCTTCGTTCTTAATTGAAACAGACAAGCAGGTGAAAGAAGCGTCTATAAAAAACAGACATCCTGCAGATTATAAAACAAAGTAGAAGACGACAGAATGTGAGCAAGACGGCAGATAATGGTTACTGAAAGGTAAAAGGTGTAAAAAGATATCAAAAGTGGAATTTCAGGAGTTCAAACAACAGCATTAGGAGGTTTCCCTCCTCCTCTTCTCTTCTCCTTTGTTGGCAGCTCTTCTTCTACCCACTTCTGAACCATTCCTGTTTCCAGCACTTTGTACCAGGGGCCTCCTCTGGCTGGGCACACTTCCCCTAAGCAATTCTACCCTCATCCCTGGGGCTTCCGGAGCGACCCGGAAACGATGCCAAGTCCTCAGTCTGTTTCCAGGTCAGGTGCCTCGCCTGCACTGCAGACTCGTGTAGACAAGTGCCCGCTGGACACACACACACTTCCATGTCCCACGGATCGTTCTAACTCTGCATGCGGGGAACCTGGCTCATCAACTGCCTCTCCTCTTGGAGTCTGCCTCGAGGGGAAAGCCATCCACCTCTCACACAGCTGTCCAAACTCAAAGCCCTGGGAGGTCCTCTCCAACTCTTCTTTCTCCTTTAACAATCCCGCTCATCCCCAAGTCCTGTTCAGTTGTGCTTCAGAATCTCGCTTGAGCGTGTTCGCCTACCAGCGTCAGACCCAGCAGCTCATCTAGGCTGCCCAGCACAACCTCCTGCCGTCCCCGTCCGGCTCTCCCTGTTCCTCAGCGACCCACCCTCCAGGCGGCAACCAGAGTGAACTTGCCCAAACAGAAAGCTTTTAAATCCGACACTTAGAATCAGTCTCTCTTTTCCCACTGGCTTCACACGGCCACGTGCTCTGGCCCCCGCTCCCCTCTCCACTGGCACGCTGTTCCTCCTGCAGGTTCCGGCCGGACCAAACCCTTAGTTCCGTGAGTGTGCCTGCTAATGCTCCTTTTGTCACACCAGTCACGACGCCGTCCCCTCTGCTGGACATTCTCCTCTCCCCTGCAAGGCTAACGTCTAATTATTGTTCAGGTCCCTGCTTACAGGGCCCATCATTTCCTTGGGCAATTGTTCTCTGACCTCACACATCTATGTCGGGGTTTCTCTTGGGTGTTTTCATGTCGCCCTGCACTTGCCCTGGCAGAGCTCTTAGCACCCTGTCCAGTGAACTGCTGCTTAACTGGTCTGTAGCACACATGGAGCTGGACGTCTCTGAACACCAGCTCCCGCCTCCCACGCCCCTGGCGCAGTCAACGCTCCGTCAGTCTCTGTGGAAGGAAGCATGGAAATCAGACCCTGTGCAGAGGGCTGAATCAAAAAGTTCTTGCTGGATGTCTGGGCTTCGTCATGTGCTACCAACTGGGGAGAGACGAGAGTATAAGATAAACTGTAGCCTTAGTCTAGGAAACTTCACTTTTATGTTCTCCCGTTTTCCCTGAACACCTGGCAGTGTGAAGCACAAAGCAGCCACTTGAGAAATGTATCTTGAACCAGGTTAGACACAAACCGGTACTTGATTTTACATCAAAATGTATGCATAACAGGAAGTCAGGGGTAGAGAGAGCAATTTGTGCTAGAAAAAACAAGGAAGGCTAAATTAAAGGCTAAGGCAATTCAAGTCAGACACTTACAATGATAAAGGAAGAGAGGCCACCCCAGGAACGAGTAGGGAATCAGTAGAAGAACCAACAGAATTACTGTGAGGAGCCCGGTGGGCTCAGCTTTTGGCGTCCAACAAAATCACCTGAGGAGCTTTATAAAGTACATCTACCTGGGCCCCACCCAGATTCTGATTTGGTCCTTCGGTGACATTAGGCCCGGAACCTGTCCCAGGCCGCAGAGGGGGTGAGGTGGGGCAGAGATATGGGCAGGTAAGAGCAGGGGCTGTCTGAGTGAGGATCCAGGCTCCACCTCTTACTGCTCCTGAACAAGGGCAAGTTCAAAACCTCTCTCTGCCCGAGTTTCTTTATTTGTAAAATGGAAATATGTATGAAGCACGGCTTCAGAGAGGATTAAATCAGATAATGTAAAGATTTCAATAGTGACCTACACACAGTAAGTTGTCAATAAATATCAGCTATTATTAGTGACTACATACAGTTCTGTCCTGCAGGGTCTCAAATGAAAAAAGCTTACTTGGTGGACTGGGAGAAGAGCACTACGACTGGATAAAAACATCCACAGCATTAACATTTTATCGACAGAACCTAAAATGTGTATCTCATGGCACCAAACGAGCTGCTTAAAGGACAGACTCACCAATCCCAAAATGCTCGTTCCACATGGTATGCAGACCAATTGTTGCTTCAGACAAGTAATTCTTTAACTCATCAAATGGAATGTTTATTTTAAATTCCACATCTTCTTGAATTCCTAGATCCTCAGAAAGCCTTCTCAGTTGGTTTACCCTCAGCTCATCATCTTGGTTTCGACAACCTCCAATGAGGACAAGTTTAAGTGAAGGCCGTGACTCAGCCGCCTTGTTATTCAGCAATTTAGCAAAAGCTTTGATCTGCAAAGGATGATTCTTTTCAGGCCGGAACTGACCAATGGAAACGAGTAAATGTCCTGGGGCCGTCTTTTTGCCACGTAAGGGAATGTCCAGAAATGTCTGCACATCACAAGGTGGATAAACAACATTAGTGCGATTCCCAACCTTCCACAGGGAGAGAATGTGGTTTAGTGTCCACGAAGAATTGACCATCACGACATCGCTGCAAGAACCAACAAGTCCATAAACAAAAGCAAATAAATAATAATAGATGAGCTTTACTTTGCTGAGAAAAGGATTCCTGGTAATGAAGGCTGCATTGTTGAATCCAACATTTTGATTCTTCACCACAGAGAGCATGTCAGTGCTGATCGTGGGATAATGAACATAGCTTCCGACGCGACAACCGCCTAAATACTTAAACAGAGGAATTGTGAACGCGTATCCCATTGAATCGATGTAGACATCGGGAACACACTGCATTAGCGCTTCCCAGCCAAGCAAAATGGACCCTAGACTTTGGCCCAGCAATGTGAAATGAGGATAGAGTGAATCTTCCACAAGGTAGCGTTTCTTCAAGAAAACAAACTTCACTGGGTGAGTGAGTCTGATGTTAAATCTTCGGAAAGCACCTTCTAGTATCTGCTGACCACTGACGTTAACATCACCAGTATAAACGACATAAACTGCTTCAGGATACCTAAAATAGAATGTAATAGTTAAGGTTTTCGTTAGTTTAGGTTGAAACCAAGCAAAACGTTGTAGATAATTATTTTCTCACAATCATAAAGGAGGTTATTTTTAGATTGAAACAAATGTTTTCCACTGTTTTTCATTCACTGTACTTGGTCTACTGATGCTCCTCTTTCCTGCGTCTTCAGCTGCCCTGCGAGTGAAACGTCAGTCCTCCAAATGAGACCTCTAGTTCTTTGCTATTTCCTCTTCTAGGAGTTTTGCAGGGAGCAGACATCAACCAAAATTGCTGACTGGCATTTCCGTTTTTAAGAAATATTCAGAAACTTTATTTTCACAACTCTCTCAATATAAAATGGTAATAAAATACTAATAACATTCACAAACAGGAGTTAAAATTTACTAAATGCATCTTTAGATAGGATCATAAATGCTAAAGCATCACTCAGTGTTTTTATCTGAGAGATGCAACAAGATTCTGAAAGCTAGATCTGGTGCCTGCATCAAAACTAGATATGATATAATTAGAATGGAAATATGTAAAACCACACTCTTATGACTATTTATGCTTTTGGCATTTGTTCTGATTGTGTTTTTAGTTATTCTTTTGAGTTATCAACCATTTATTCCATATCTCGTATGAGCCAGTAGGTTCTGGGGATTCAGAGATTAGAGTCTTTACCCTCAAGGAGCTGAGTCCGGTGGGAGAAATAGATATATCAACAGAAAACTGCAAAACTGTGTGATATGTGTTGATAAAGATAGCCACAGGGTGTTGTGCAGGCCTGAAGGATGAGCACTGAACTGCACCTCCCGGCAGCCAGAATGATCCTTATAAAATGGCTGCTGAAAGATGGCCACAAATTCTTTGACACTTATCGAGTGGTGGGATCTATGTCCCCTCCCCTGGAGTAACAGTGGGCTCTGTGACTCCTTTTACCATTAGACTACAACAAAGGTGACATTTTGCCAGTTTCTAGACCCAGGCTCTAAGAGAATGGCCACTTCTACCTCGCTCTAGGGAAGTCAGCTGTCCCGTAAGGAGTCTGGCTATCCTGAGGCTGCTGTTGTGTCCAAGCCCAAGGGAGTCACATGGAGGAGTTGTGGGGCGACAGAGATGCCTGACCCATGCCCCCCACCCTCAGCCGCTGTAGCTGTTGCAACCGTCCCAGCCCGGGAAGCAGACACGTTGAGAGGCCTTCACATGACTCGGCCCCAGCTGCTATCTAGCTGCAGCCGCTTGGCATGAGGGATTCCCAACAGGGCCCGTCAGTCCCCAGAGTGTTGGAAATAATGATATGTTCTTGTTTTAGCCATTACATTTCGGGGTGGTTATGCAGCAACAGATAAGCAGAATGTCATCTCTCTGTTTGAAATCCTCATAGGGTTTTCCATAGCACTTAAGAATAAAATCTAAACTCCTTACCCTATTCACTCAAGCCCTGTGTAACGTGGGCCCTGCCTCCACTCTCTCACGTGCCCACAGGGTCAGCCATACTGGACTCCTTTCTGTGAACAAGCCAAACTCCTTTCGGTCCCAGCGGATTTGCAGGAGTTGTTCCCTCTGCTTTGAATTCTCTTTTCTCATCTTCACTGTCTTTTCCTGAGGCAGACAGTGTGGCATGTGGTTTACAACACTGACTCTGGGAACTCAGCTTCCTCGTCTGTCAAACGAGGGTAACAGTGACAACCTCATGTTGTGAGCACTGAGCGAGCTAACACTTGTGGAGCACTTCAAACAATGCCTGGCAGAGAGTAAATGCTCAGTAACTGTCAGCTGCTTTTGTCATTTAGACTTCAGGTAAGTATCACCTCCTTGGAGATTTTCCCTAATTCCTCAGTCTTAAGTATGGAATCACTCACAAATTATCCTATTTGAATTTCTCACATAGCACTTCTCACCATCTGATATTTTTCTTCTTTGCTTATTAGCTTGTCTCTCTCCTAAGGTCCATGCATGGTAGAGCCATCACAAAACTTTCCTAATGCTCTCAAGAGCTAGATAATCCAGTTAGACAAGTTAACGCATAGAGTTATGAGAAGCAAAGAACCAGAGGGATTACAGTAGGAGTAGGGAAGGCCTGAAGGAGATGGATATTAAGCTGAGATTTAAGAAAAAAAATTTTTTTTTTAAAGATTTTGTTTATTTATTCGACAGAGATAGAGACAGCCAGCGAGAGAGGGAACACAAGCAGGGGGAGTGGGAGAGGAAGAAGCAGGCTCATAGCGGAGGAGCCTGATGTGGGGCTCGATCCCATAATGCCGGGATCACGCCCTGAGCCGAAGGCAGGCGCTTAACCGCTGTGCCACCCAGGCGCCCCTAAGAAAATGTTTTGAATCTAGGCAGTTATGGAAGATGGCAGAGGAAATGCAGGGGTGGTGGCTGGAAGCCACAATGAGCCAAGAATATAGAAATGTAGAGCAAAGGGAATTCCGTGTGAAGGCTCTGGAACTGGACGAAGGACGTGTGCCAGGAAGTAGTGTAACCACGGAAGAATAATAGTTTTCCTCCTATGACACAACCATCAGTGGAACTTCACTATGTTTGTTCCTCTCTACAAGGGGATTATAAACATTTTTGGGATGAGGATGGGGGTGTGGGTGGGGAGAAGGAAGCCTAAAACTTTAAATAACCAGTTAACAGCATACTCTTTCTAACATAGTAACTTAAGACTGTCTAACTGGTAATGATATCAACATCAGAATCAAACAGACACTTTCACAGAGCTTATTTTCTGTGTGCCATTACTGACTAAAAGTATTCACGTTTAAAGCACTCCCCATGACTTGGTATATTTGTTTACTATTCAACTTCTCCACACATTCTTCCACGGTGACAGTTATCCCCACTAAATTTTGCCATCAAAGGGCAGATACTTTCCCTTTCTATTTCTTTATCATATCAACTAAAATTCAATAGGATCTTGTAAGGCGGGCTGGCATATAACAGAAGTATTTCTTTATTGAAGAACAGTTAATTCCTGGCTATGAATAATGTACTAGAGAAAGGTGAGTATCTGGGTAATGATCTTTTTTTTTTTTTTTTTAATGGTAACAACAGAGTAAATTAGCTAAGAAAGATGCATACCTACTTTTTCTGCAGGGCCCTTAAGGCACACCACAAAACTCTTTCTCCTCCTCCACCAGCATTGCAGTATGGATGAAAAAATGCCACCACCATTTGCTTTTTCCCATTTTTGCCAGTTGATACTGACGCTTTCTTTCTCTGTAGCAGCAGTCTGATTCCCCAGAGGATAATGAACAGACATACACATAAAGTTCCACAGACTGTCAACCCAGGGAGGAATAACGAATATAAAAATCTGAAACAAAAAGGAAAATATAAAAATTGACACAATGCCCATTCAGAAGAAACTACTAATTAAAGTCTACTTTTACTTGTTTTCTATATTAATAGTGAAGACAAAATTTTTATAGCTGGAAGTCTGCTAACAAAATGCTCAATTTTTAATATTCTAACACATATAAAATGTCCAATGTCAAAAGCCAAATCTTCTTTAATTTCAATCTCCACAGAATGCTAGCAATTCAATATAACTTTTCTTTTTAATTGGCAGTGAAAATCAACGATGAGCCACTTTTCTCCTAACAGTGTATGTGTTAGAGGATTAAAAACAAATAGGAACGGCATCTGACTTTCAAAATTATGACACAGAACTCAAGCAATATGTCTTTGAATGATCAATAACGAACTTTTAATACAAAAATTTGAGTAAATCATTTTCATTCTCTCACTGTGCCTCACATAGAACAATTTCTGGGCAAGAAGAACTTAGATACCTCCATTTCTATAACAAGTTTTGCATTTGATCTGTTTCTGTGACCCTAGAATCACTGCCTTCTTTCTGTGCCTCTAAATGAGTTGCCAAAAATGCACCAACAATCTACTTCACGCTCGTTAATGAACTCACTCCCACACTGACTGCTAACAGGCTCTCTTACTGCTAGGCCGACTAAAGCTCTGCAAACACAAGGAAGGACCCAGGCTTGTCCACCACTGGATGCCAATGCCTAGCACAATACCTGGTGCAAAGAAGGTATCCACTAAGTAGTGGTTGACTGAATATAAAATCTTATTACCTCCTCAAATGTCTCTTAGATTATGTTAAAATAATTTTTCAAAGTATGTTTTTCTGTTAGGGGTTGAGCAATATAGTTGGTCCCTAACCTCATATTTTTTATATCCTGTCCTACCCCTTTAAGAAGGAGGAGCTTGTAAGGCATAAAAACACTAAAATACTAAAACTTAAATACTGAAATTCAGGACCAGGGAAAACAGAGTTAAAGTATTTGGTGGGGAGGGGTGACAGGTGGGGGACAAAGATATAGAAGCTCTAAGTTTGTACGTAGTAGTGAACAGCAGATTGGGCTCCAAAGGGCTTATGGGGTATTTTGTATAGTTCCAAAGTTCTCATTGTCCATAAGTAGAAAACACATAAATTCTTCAGAGAAATAAATACCTTATTCATATCTAGTTTGGAAACAAATTTCTCATGTGGGATTTTCTATTGTGAATAAGTCTACTACCAGAGAGGTATTTGACTTGTTAAAATGATTTGGTCTCAGGATAATGCTAAACTCTTAAAAATAACTGAAGACCCCATACAGCTTTTGTTTCTATCAGGATTTCCCAACCTTGGCACTACTGACATTTTGGACCACTTCATTCTTTGCTGTGGGGGCTATCCTATGCATTATAGGATGTTCTTGGCCTCAACCCACTGGATGCCCATAGTACCCTACCAATCATGGCCGTGAGAGTTATCTCCAGGCATTGCTAAATGTCCTGCAGGGGTAACATCACCCCTTGTTGAGAATGACTCATTTACATTGATTATATCTACCAATAATATTTAGCATAATAGAAATAAAAATGAGGAATTAAAAACATTATGAATCATCCTAAAAGTAATGACAAGTCCATTACCTGTTAATATATAACTTATTTTTACCAAAAAAACCCCAAAAAACCCAAACCCTATATTTTCCAAACCAAAAAATAAATAAATAAATTCCGTTAAGAAGGCTATCATTGTTTTATATTTTTGCAAGATTCTTTAACGTCTGGCTTAACAGAAGACAGTGGCTTTTCACATCTGCTTCTGCATTCAATTTTCGTGCTATGTTGTGTTATCTGAAGTATGTGAAGGCAAGCCAGGCTCACTCAGATATGTAGTAGGAAAAGGGAGTATGTTTAGCCCTTTCGGATACAGTATTTTTCTGCGATATTATACCAAATTAGACAAGTGGTAATTTCTTAATGGCCAGGTGCAACATGAAATATGAAACCCAATCAATGACCTTTTCATACCCTGTTATATTGAAATCTATTGGTCTATCTTGCACTTTGAATGGATCTTTTACCTATACATGATTTTGTAACATCATGCCTTATTTGGAAACTATTGGTTCATGACTCATGGAGACTTTCCAAATGTCGGCACATTTCACTGTACAATATCCCCAAATCATTTGTTAATATCACTACCCATCTCATCAGGAAAATCTTTTAATTATTGGAAAGTGGTCAAGCTCTGAATGGCCGATACAAGTTTTCCGAAGTTCTAATTTTCACGTTAAAGTTCGAACTTTATTATTAGCAACAAATTTTGTCACTTGTTTTCTTCAAAGTGACAGGGTCACTTCGTTCATTTTCAAATCCCCAAGTCAGAAGAACCATAGTTTATCTGTAATTCTTTCAAGGAGAAACCATGTCCCATAAAAAAAGTGTCTAATTCAGCTTGTAACTTAGCAAGTATGAGATAACCATCATACTTCAGTATGGAGACATTATATAGAATATTAAAAAGATATGTATTCAAGTCAAGGGTTAATATTTAACAAAATTAATTTTTACTGTTTCAAGGACATTCTTAGTAAAACTGGCTTTAGCAAGTGCATTGTGTTGAAAAACACAAGACTATTAGAACACTTGGATGTCACTGCCTCGATTTGTGCTAAGTAACAGTTTTATCTACCATTACTTTTGCACGATCGGTGCAAATGTAAAGATAATGAAAAAGCAAATGTTATCTTAAATTATTATAAAAATAGTTTTGCCCTTGAAGAACTGCCAAAAGGGTCTTGGGGACCTGCTAGATCTATGACCATACTTTGAGAACCACTGCCTTAAAGGATGAACAGAATTTGAAGGAAGTGGTAAGATTTGTGATTTAACATTTGGAATATATGTGTTCATTAAAGCAGTATTATACAGCTTTCCCAGGACAAGCCAAAAGCCCACTTAAAATGTGGCTGACCTATAGAGTACAAAGATTTTTTTATGGCATTTCCTTCTAATGATTTAAGTGGTAAGATTCATGTGATATATTTTCAAATTGAACGATTTAACTTAAAATCAGAAGAAAATTCATATTAATGACTGAAGTTGAGCCAGTCCTTTACTGAGAGACACAGACTCTATAAATAAATTTATTAAACATCCTATAGTATTTGTACATTAAAACTACCCATTTTAGGGGCGCCTGGGTGGCTCAGTCGGGTAAGCGCCAGGCTCAGGTTATGATCTCAGGGTCCTGGGATCCTGCCCCTTGTGGGGCTCCAAAGAAGTCTCTCTCCTCCTCTCCCTCTGCTCCTCCCCCATCTCTGAAATAAATAAATCTTGTAAAAACTACCCATTTTAGAATTTGTTTAAATATAACTAAAAATATGTGCCATCAAATAATGCTTACCAAAGAAACACAAAGCTTTAAAAAGATAACTGCAATCAACAGTGAGTCATTCATTCAACAAACATTTATTTCTCCATTATAATGTGCAAAGCTCTGAATTAGGGATATTTCAAATGGCAGGGAAGAATATGAAGCCTCTGAAAATAGAATTTCCTGTTCAAAATGTTTTAAATAATCATTATGGAATTTGGAGTAGAGGGGACAAAAATGAAGAAACAGTACCCGATTTTTGGAGAGACTATGTATATACTGCTATTCAGGATGCTATGTGTTAATTATAAATTTTCAACCTGAACAAAAATAGGTAGGTGTTGAAAGAACTGTGTAGATGGAATATACTAGGTCTTTTTTTTTTTTTAAATAAATATAGGGCAAGACACATAAAATCAGTAGTATTACAACAACAAATATAGGAAAAAACTCTGGGTTTTTTTTCACCAAAATGTTAACAGTAATCATCTCTGGATGGTAACAGGCCCGGCGAAATTTCTTTTTTGCTCACCTGTTTCCTAACTTTTCTACAAGAAACAATGTATTGCCTATGTGATAAAATTTTATGTAACTATTCTTTCATCAACCAGAAATAAAGATCAATGGATAATAATGAAGCAGAGGATTCAACATAAACTTCATATTTGTGAAAATAAAAAGAACCCTCACTAAAATGGAGTCAGGAGGCCAGAGGGGCAACGCAAAAGGAGCCTTATCACTCAAATGTCAATTTCATGAAGAACTGTCAATTATAGCCTCCAACAGAAAAATCCTAAAGGGGAAGGAACTGTCAATTATAGACCCCAAAAGAAGAATCCTAAACAGGAAGAAATCACTAACAGGACCCAACAGGGAACGGTGTACATCTCATCTCCTACAAGAGTACTCCTGCAACTCAGCCAATGAGAAATCCTCACCACTCTTGCTTTTTTCTCCAAAGGACTTTCTTTCAATCCCACCCCCTAACTTCCTCCTTCTCCATAAAACAATGGTCCTCTCCTTTGTTGGACTTGCCTATGGTTTTGCCATAGCTTGTGCATCCAGAAATGCAATTCTCTGCTCTTCCCGTAAAACAAAACAAAACAAAACAGAACCATTTTTGCTGGTAAGATAGCTGTTTTAGTTTTAAGGTTAACATATTTAAGTGACACATGTTAATAGTGACAGTTCTGGTGAGTGACAGAGGGGAAACTACGACGTGAGAAGAAAGAGCCAGTTTATTCTTTACCAAAACGAGAGACACGATAGTTTGGAAAATGAATCGTGGCTCAATCATAAAGAAAAACGAGGACTGAATATGAATAATTTATGACAGAATAATTGGAGTGCGAAGAAGAGAGAGAAAAAACAGGGAGGGAAATTCGATCCCTCACCAGAATGGGGCAGACGAAGAAAACGCGGTAAACTGAGTCTTTAACCCAGGCAGCTCAAGTCTAATTAGAAGACTCCAATGAGAGGAAGACCACTCGCTGTCCTTGAGGAAATTGCCTAGATCCGTGACAAGAAGATCCCCCTCCCCGCAAACTTCAGTTGCACTGGGCGGACAAATATCACCGTGAAACAAAACGCCTTTAAACCCACATCCCCTGCTCCTCACCTCAATAACTCGCACAAGCACCAACCCCCTTTGGTGGTCGCCATCTTTCCTCGACCCCGAACTCAGGAAGCGCTTTGCTGTTCCTCTTCTCTATTGGCTCCTGCGGAAGCGGGCGGTGTTCTCTCCGCCCCCACGGGGCCCATTCTATATTCCAATTGGCTGCTGGTAATAGCTTCCCACGGCCTTCTAGCCAATAGAATCTTCCGGGGAGGAGCCAAGTTTTCTGCGTGGCGCTCAAGGATCCCGCCCCTCCAATGGGCGGGGCCGTAGTGGGAGGTGGCCTGGGGAAGGCGTGGCCTGTGATGGACAGCCGAAGCACCCGCCCCCGGCCCCCTCCCCCATTGGAAGCCCCCAACCCGGAGCCCGCCGGCGGTTGAGACCAATGGGAGGCCCTTGCGCGTCTCGTATCGATTTTCCAGGTGCGGAGTTCACTCCTGAGGTGGCTGCAGTGGTTGGGATCCGCGGCGCTCCGGAGCCAGGCGCAGAGCGGAGAGGGAGCTATTTGGAGCGGACCCGAAGCCGGCGCCCGCCACGCCGCACCTTCCCCGCCGGCGGTTGGCGAGCCCTGGGATCTGCATCTCCGGTCCGGCTCTGCGCCGTTCGCCCGCCCTCCTTTCCTTTTCCGCACACCCCGGAGGCCGAAGACCTACTCCGCAGCGCACCGGCCAGAGGTAGCGGAGACCTGGGAGGGAGGACCGGCTCCCGCCAGGAGTACCGGCAGGGCCGCCTCCGGGTGTGAGCGAGGGTCCGCGGCCCACCCTCCGCTCTTGCGCTCATCCCCGCGCCCCCGCCCAAGGGCCAGGGCGCCTTGGCGCGCAACTTTGAACCAGTCCATAGGGCGAGGGCTGCTGACCCCTTGGTCTGAAATGCAAGGGCCGGTCCCCAGACCCATCCCCGGGTGAGAGCCGAGCGGCAGAGATGCCACCCACAGCCGCTCCTTTTCTCTCCGGGTTCTAACGCCGCGCTTCTCCTCCACTAACCAGGTGACCTGTGGGCTCTCGGCCGATCACAGAAGAAATTGGCTCCTCTGGAGGAGGTTGCTTGAACAGGAGAGACATTACAGCCAGAGAAGAGGCCAGTCGGAAAGTAAGTTTCCTTTCCCGGGCGCTGTGTGCTCCACACCTACCTGGAGGACTTTCCACGCCCACCTGCCGGCCTTTCTCTGAGGCCCCGCGTGCGCGCGGCAAGCAGGGCGCCAGAGCCCCAGCCCCAGGGGAGTCGGGGATAGTAGCAAGAGCACCCTCAGAAACGGCATGCCATTAACGGGTTTGCAGGAACAATTTAAAACCTAGCACTTTTCCATTCATCTTTGTGTTAAGGGATCTGAAGCGGGAGATGTAAAGTGAACATCGAGTTGCTGTGTAAGAGCTCTTAATTGCCCAGAACGATTAAATTAATTACCTAGAGAAGTTGTTCGGAGTGCGTGGATCTCTTTATGATGTATTCAGGTCCTGCAACTTTTTTTTTTTTTTTGTAAGTGGGCGCCACACCCCCTGTGGAGCGCAACCAGGGGACTGGACTCAGGACCCTGAGATCAAGTCCTGCCTGAGCTTAACCGACTGAGCCACCCACGCGCCCCCTGCAACTTTTCTTTTTTAAAGAACTGTTTTGAATTCATTTTAATTACACAAGTAACACAATAACGCGGTGACTTAAAAACGCAAACAGTACAGAATTATTGAGCATGAAAAGCAGATCTACTTTTTAATCCTTTTCTGTTCATTTACCTAGGTCTTCGTTTGTTCAGCAAACATTTATTGAAAACTTACTGTGTTTCAGGCATGGTGTTGAAGAGCTGAAAATACTGTGCTTAAAAAAAACGTGTGTGTGTGTATGTATATATCCAGAGAAATCTTTAGGTTTTGTATGTATGTGGTTTTAAAATTTTTGTTTTGTATCACAATAATGAGATCACATAGTGTATATTCTCCAACCATTTTTTTTCTTTTCAATAGAACTGTGTTTTAGAGATTGTTTCAGTTAGTATATAAGCATCTGTGTTGTTCAGTTTAACCTCTGTACAATAAGGATGCATACTATGTGCCAACCATAGTATGTTTATCTTTTCCCCGTGGGTGATCCTTCTGGATGCTTCTAACCCCCCCCCCCCAGGCCATGCTGTAGTGGACATCCTTGTACATGATTTGTAGTGCTGACACTTGAGTATTTCTTAGGATAGACATGTAGGCCTGAATTGCTGGGCTACACATTTCTGAAGTTAACATTATTGTGTGCCCTTTTCTAGTGAAATCTATCTTGGGCTCTCATGGTATAGGAATGAAAGGTAAGTGGATTAATGGATGGTTAGAAAGAGGCTGGCTGATCGATGATTCTTTTTTTTTTTTTTTTAAGATTTTATTTATTTATTTGACAGAGACAGAGACAGCCAGCGAGAGAGGGAACACAAGCAGGGGGAGTGGGAGAGGAAGAAGCAGGCTCATAGCGGAGGAGCCTGACGTGGGGCTCGATCCCACAACGTCAGGACCACGCCCTGAGCCGAAGGCAGGCGCCCAACCGCTGTGCCACCCAGGCGCCCCTGATCGATGATTCTTAGTGTGAGGACTCTGCATTTAATGGAGGTGTGAAGAACATGTGGGGGAGGGGTGGCTCAGACAGGGGGAGACACTTCCAGACTCCTGCAGTGCCCCCCCCATCAGAAAAATCCTTATCCTTCCAGATCAAGCTCAAGATGCTTTCTCCTTGAAACTTTGGTAACCGGTTCTCCCAATGTTGACCTCACCCTCTTCTGGATTCCTCAGATAGTAGTATTAGCCAACGTTACTGAGCTTACCACTGCAGGCGCTGTATTAAGCACTTTATATCCCCCTATGTGCACAAAACCCTTTGATATAGGTCTTACTTTCCTCTTATCACCATTTATTTAACAAATACTTTTTTAGTATTTATTATGTGCCAGGCATTTTAGACACTGGGGATCCAGCAAAGACTAAGACCCTGCCCTCAAGGAATTTATGCCCTAGTGGGAGATGCAGAAATTTAAAAGGGTAAACAAAGGGGCGCCCTGGTGGCGCAGTTGGTTAAGCATCCAACTCTTGGTTTCAGCTCAGGTTGTGTTCTCAGGGTCATGAGATCCAGCCCCATGACAGTTCTGTGCTCAGTGCAGACTCTGCTTGAGATTCTCTCTTTCCTCTCCCTTTTCCCCTCCCGCTCCTGCTCTCCCTCTCTAATATAAATAAACAAATCTTAAAAAAAAAAAAGAAAAGGGTAAACAAATAGTGTGATTTCTGATACTGATAAGCATTGTGAATAAATCAGGGTATGGGCATTATGAATGACAGCGGAGGGGAAATGCTGTCTTAGGCAGGTGGTCAGGCAATTCTCTGAGGTGGTTGTATGAGTATGGTTGAGATTTGGGGGAAGTGTTCTAGGTTGAGAAACCAGAAGGTGTCAAGGTCCTAAATCAGGAGTGACCTGAATGTTGGAGGAACAGTAAGAGAAAGCCAGAGTGGCTGGAGCAGAGAGCAGAGGAAGTGTACAAGGTGAGGGTTCATCTTTACAGATGGGGAAACCGGGGCAGAGAGACGTTAAGAAAGTTGTCCAAGGCCCTACAGGTAATAAGAAGCAAATCTGGGATTGAGTCCTAGCCAGGCCTTTTTGACTTCTCAGGCTGGTATTTTCTTTCAAACTTCCTTGACACCTGGTTATACTGTCTGGTATGATTATTTAAACTTATCTGAATATACTTTTTTTTTTTTTTGTGACTTTGCGTCTTGAAAGTAGAGACCAGGTTTGTATCTTTTTTTTTTTTTTTTAAGATTTTATTTTGAGAGAGAGTGAGAGCGCTTGCACAGTAGGGGAGGAACAGGGGTAGAGGGAGAGAGAATCAAAAGCAGACTCCATGCTGAGCAAGGAGCCCAACTTGGGGCTCCCTCTCACAACCCTGAAATCACAACCTGAGCTGAAACCAGGAGTCGGACGCTTAACCAACTGAGTCACCCAGGAGCCCCCAGGTTGGTATCTCTTAAAAAATATTCTCCATAGCCCATAATAGTAGGTGCACCACAGTTGTTCTTGAGTGAATGAATTATAGCAAGATTCTTCCCTCCCCTTCCCCTATGCCCCCCCCCCCATTGTTTTCTCTTCAAAAGCCTCTCTGGGGCAGCAGTGACTCTGGAAGGCAGGTAGTGGTCCATGAGCTGGGTCATTCAGCCTTCTCTCTACCAACATGGAGCGGCTTCTGTTTTTCTGGTGCTGGTCCAAAGCAGAACAGAGGTGCAAGAGTGGCACAAAGATGAGTAGAGGTCAGCCTCTGTGCTCATGGAGCTGACAGTCACAGGTATCTACACAGCACAGCACTCACAGGCAAGAATGGTTAGCCCTTCCTGGGAGGAAGGGCTACAAAAAGAGCTTCAAGGAGACTTGTTGCATGAGTGAGGTCTTGTAGGAGAAATGCTGTGTGTCCTCTGGGCACACAGAAGAGTGAAGGGAGGGATGTGCCAGGTAGGGGACCAGCATGTGCAAAGGTCCAGAGGATAGGAGTGGAAAGATGGATTTGCTCTGAGTGGCTGGACAGGGCTGGAAAGGTGATGGTGGGAGGCCCTGTTGTTCAGGCCTTTGGACTTTATCCCACAGACTGGGGAGTTTGTGGAACCTGGGAAAACAGTGTGAGGTGCTTCTCCTAAGAAAAGGGTGAAGAGGGAAGCAAGCTGCTGGAGACTCGCTTAGAGGCCTTTGCCAGTGGTCAGCCCACCCAAATCCAAGGTGGCTGAAACCCTACGGAAGACCTGGGAGTCCCCCTCCCTGAGGAGTTGTGTCAGGAGAGAGAGGTGGTTTTCTCAGACTCCTCAGCGTCCAGAGTGTCAGAGGCAATGGCAGTCCTACCAGCCACAACACAGAATGTAGTTGGCACAGAGTAACTGGGGATAAGCTGGGGCTGGGGGGAATAAGGAACTGGGTAAAAAGCTAGGGGGGCCAGGGAGTTGGATTTTAAATGCTTCTTTATCTGACATTTATCTTCATGGCAAGGGTGCAGGTGGCCCAGGGCCATGATGACTGTTCACTGGTGCCGTCCCATGTGTAGCAGGTGTCAATGTTCCAGTGTGTGCAATGTTATTTTTATCTAGAGGATTAGAATCATTACCAAGCGAAATTCTCAAATGTGTGACTTAAAAAAAAAAAACAACGAAGTTAAAGGAGAAAAATCTGAGCAGATCAAAGGTCGATGAGATAAAGTAGAGGGCAAAGCTTTTTATTGTGATGTAACCAACATGGTAAATAGATTTAAAAACAGCAGTAATTGTGAAATCCGGGATTCAGAACGCAACAATTGAGTTGAAGCCTCAGTCCCTATGGAAACTCCAAAGTACTATGCACTGGGCATTGGAAACACTTAGAATTCTTTTAAAAATTACTGTTATAAAAGTAATTTAATTCTATAAGAGAGATTTGGAAAATAAAGCCCAAAAGGGGAAAATTGACTTTTACTCTTATCACTCTTAGGATGACTGTTAGCGTATTTGTAAACTTCCTTCATTATTTGCTTTTGCTGCATCAGGTTATTAATTTTTAGAAATAAAAAAATATATTCTTATAACTGAAAGAGAGCCAGTATTAACATCTTTGGCATCTTGCAGTCCAGTCAGTCTTTTCTGTGTTTTTTTTTTTTTTTTCTTTCTCTAAACTCCATGGTGTGTGTGTTTTAACAGCTTTGAAAGCTGCCCATCAGCAAGTCTGTCATTATTATCAGTAAATCTGTGGCCTCTCCCTCTGCTGGCCGACGGACGGGTTTAGTCAGAAGCATCTCCGGGCCACCCGCCACCCCGCCCCCAGCGCCCCCGGCGCCCCCGGCGGCTCCAGCGCGGGGTCCTCTCCCTCCACTGCCCCAGGCCAGTGCCGTGCGCAGCCCTTCTCGGCTCCTGCACCCGCTCCTACACCGGAGGGACCGAACTGCTCTCGCACATTCTGGCAACCGTTCGGTGTTTCTAATCTCGATTGTGCCTGCAAATGCTTTTCACCTGTTCTCTGTCAACCTCTTGCGACTCAGTAAGCCTCGTGCTCCATCTGCCTTCCTTGTCCTCAACAAATGACCTCGGTTCTTACTTCCAGAAAACGAACACCACTGTGTCTAGTTTTCTTCCACTTTCTGCCCGCCTCGATGCACCCTCTTCCAAAATTTTATTTAGATCTACAACCTATTTTCACTTCCTCATCTAGTCTCAGGACGGGCTTGCTTGCTTTTCAAGGTCATCTCCTCTATGAGTACCCTTGACCTCTGCCCTTTCTTCTCTACCTGTTCTGGAGCCCTGACTGGTCATCTCTTCTCGCCTCCAGTCTTTTCCTCTCTGCAGACTTCTCCCTTTTGGTTTATCAATTCCTGCCATTTGCCTTCATTTTAACATCTCTCTCCCATTCCTTTGTCTCCCGTTAGCTCTTGTACTATTTCTTCCCTCCCCTTCTTCAGAAAGAATCATTTTCATTTGCATGTTTCCACGCTCCCATTTTGCTTTAAGATTTTTTTTAATGATTCCATCAGTTTATTGAACATAAAAGAAATGTATACAGCCATATATATAGTTATAAAACATAGTAAGATAGAGAATACCTGTGAACCCACCACCTGACCAAGAATGAGAATATTATCAATGCCATGGCATCTACCCAACTGTTCCTTCTCTCGTGTCACCTGTGGAAGTACCCACTGTAGTCTTAACCACTATCCTCAGTTTTTTGTTTATCGTAACCCAGCTTTTGTGTCTGTTTTTGTAAAATTTTATCAATATGTTAGTTACTATTGCTTGTTTCTGAGCTTTATAAAAATTCTTTCGTAGTATATTTAGTCTTCTGGGACTAGCTTCTCTCACTAGATATTACATGAGGAAAGTTATTTATTTAATTTAAATAAAAATGTTTCATTTTCAATTCCAGTATAACATACAGTGTGATGTTAGTTTCTGGTGTACACCCATACTTGTTGTTTCTTGTGTTTTTGATTTTAGCCATTCTGACAGGTGTGAATTGATAATCTTATTGTGATTTTGATTTGCATTTCCCTGAAGATCAGTGATGGTGAGCATCTCTTCACGGGTCTGTTGGCCACCTGTATATCTTTGAAAAAATGCTCTAGTTCTCTGCCCATTTCTAATTGGATTATTTGTTTTCTTGGTGTTGAGTTGTATAAGTTCTTTATATGTTTTGGAGATTAGCCCTTTATTGGATATGTCATTTGCAAATATCTTCTCCTGTTCAGTATGGTAGGTTGCTTTTTTGTTTTGCTGATGGTTTCTTTTGCTGTGCAGAAGCCTTTTATTTTGGTGTAGTCCCAGTAGTTTAATTCACTAAACATCGCGTCTCTAAGATTCGTTGCTGTGCATTATGCCATTGTGGGAGTATAGCATCATTTATCCTTTTTCCTTGTAGGATACGGGGTGGTTTGTGGGATTTTGCAATGACGAGTCATCTTTTTCCAGGATCTTAGGCAGAAGGTTGGGTTATTGATTTGAGATCCTTCTTCTTTCTTAATACAGGCATTGACAACTATCCGTTTCCCTTTAAGCACTGCTTTAGGTGCGTCCCATAAATTTTGGTATGTTGTGTCTTCATTTCATTCGTCTCAAAAATATTTCCTAATCTTCCTTTTGATTTCTTCTTTGACCCGCTGGTTATGTAGGAGTGTCTTGTTTACTTTCCACATATTTGTGAGTTTCCCAGATTTCTTTCTGTTACTGATTTCTGACTCCACTGTGGCTGAAGACCAGATTTTGCATTATTTGCATTGTTTTAAATTTATTGCGATTTATTATGTGGCCTAGCATATGGTATATCCCGGAGAATGTTCCATGTGCACTTGAAAATGGGTATATTATGCTGTTCTCGGGTGGAGGGTTCTGTCTATATCGGTGAGGTCTGGTTGGTTTTTAGTGTTGCTCCTGTCTTCTATTTTGCAATTCTGATACCAGTTCCAGTGTGCGGGGTTTTTTGTCCATACCAAGCAATTCTTAGGCCAGCTGGGTGTCCTACAATATAACTTAATCCTTAAGCTATCTACCTGGAGATTGCATCGGATCCCACAGGTTCAGGGCTCAGTCCCACAAGACTCCCCTCCTACCCGCCACTTCAGACACCAGTCGCAAGTCCACGTTGTCACCTGTGCGTCTGACCAGCTATAGGATGGAGGTTCCAACAAGCCCCTCCTTGGGTTCAATTAATTTGCTAGAGTGACTCACAGAACTCAGCGAAGTACTTACTCACATCGATGTATTACGAGGATATAACTCAGGAACAGCCTGATAGAAGTGCTACATTGGGCAAGGTCTGAGAGAGAACTTTATTTTTTTAATGTTTTTTTATTATATTATGTTAGTCACCATACAGTACATCCCTGGTTTTTGATGTAAAGTTCGATGATTCATTAGTTGTGTATAACAACCAGTGCACCATGCAATACGTGCCCTCCTTACTACCCATCACCAGCCTATCCCATTCCCCCACCTCCCTTCCCTCTGAAGCCCTCAGTTTCTCATGCTTCATTCTCCCTTCTGATTACCCCCCGTTTCTTTATCCCTTTCTTCCCCTACCAATCTTCCTAGGTCTTATGTTCCATAGATGAGAGAAACCATATGATAATTGTCTTTCTCTGCTTGACTTATTTCACTTAGCATTATCTCCTCCAGTGCCGTCCATGTTGCAGCAAATGTTGAGAATTCGTTCTTTTTGATAGCGGAGTAATATTCCATTGTATATATGAACCACAACTTCTTAATCCAGTCATCTGTTGAAGGGCATCTCAGCTCCTTCCACGATTTAGCTATTGTGGACAGAGCTGCTATGAACATTGGGGTGCATATGGCCCTTGCTGAGAGAGAACTTTAATCTCACATCACTTAGAAAATTCCAAGGGCTTTAGGAGACCAAATACATATTTCTTTTTTTTTTTTTTTTTAAGATTTTATTTATTTATTTAATAGAGAGAGAGTACAAGCAGGGGGAGCGGCAGGGAGAGGGAGAAGCAGGCTCTCTGCTGAGCGGGAAGCCTGACATGGGGCTCGATCCCAGGACCCTGGGATCATTACCTGAGCCGCTTAACCAACTGAGCCACCCAGGCGCCCCCCCCAATATAGATTTCTTATTATAAATCACAATATCACCTGTTTCCTTGTTGATACCCTGCATAGTTTGGTTCGTTATTGAAAGTAGGTGTTGAAGTCTCCCAACTGTGGCTGGGAGATTGTCTTTTTTTCTTTTCATTTCTGTCAGTTGTTTTGTCGTGTATTTTGTGTGCTGTTATTAGATGTATTTGTTTATAATTTTTATATCTTCCTGGTGGTAACTTTTATCATTGTCAAATGTACCTCTTTGTTTCTGGTAACACTGTTTTAAAGTCTGTTTTGTTTCCATAGCCACATCAGCTTTCTTGTGGTTACTGTTTACGTGGTACATCTTTTTCCACTCTTTTATCTTTAGTCTATTTGTATCCTTGAATCTAACATTCATCGAACTTCCTAGATGTGTAGGCTATTATTTTTTTTTCATTAAATTTGGGAAATTTTCTGTCACTATTTTTTTATTTTTTCTATTTCTTTCTCCTGGCCTCTCATCACACATGTGTTGGTGTGGGTAATGGTGTCCCAAATTTCTATGAGTGTAACCAAACCCACGCCTGTCTACCTGATGCTCAGCAAAGCCAATCACCAAGACAGGTTTGGAACAAGGAAAGGGTTTATTCGAGAGGCAGACAAACGAGAACAGGAAGGCAAGCCTCAACCCCACTTCCCTGAAGGGGACAGAACAAGTCTTTTATAACCTTTAGGGCTTGAGATTATATACGTATTGATGAAAAGGGCAGGGAAACTTAAGACTATTCATGAGGAACAATGGAGTGTGCGCATTGAGCAAACATATGCATAACATATGTCCCATGTTCACTTTCGGGGAAGACAATATCAGAATGAGACAAAATTCAGCCCCTGATGGCAGGAGGTTATCTTAGGACAGGGAGAAGGGGTGTGGGCATGCCGCAAAAGCTGGTATAAACTGGAGGGGGTCTTGGGCTCCTTATCTTGGGTAAGGAAGGCAGGGCCTTGCTTGTTCATAGGCTGGAACCACATCAGTTGACCTTGAGTCCAGGCTTCTGCGGAGCCCATGAGTGGATTTGATAGTGGGGTCTGAAAAGACACAGTAGCTGATTAGGGGAAACAGTTTTCTGAGAAACAAGCTTTAACCTTTCTGCTAGTTGCAACCTCATTAACCCTGTAGGTCTCAGTGTTTTTTGTTTTTTTTTTAAGATTTTATTTATTTGTCAGAGAGAGAGAGAGAGCACAAGCAGGGGGAGCTGGAGAGGGAGAAGCAGACTCCCTGCCGAGCAGGGAGCCTGATGTGGGGCTTGATCCCAGGACCCTGGGATGGTGACTGGAGCCCAAGGCAGACACTTAACCGACTGCTGATAGATTGAGTTCTCTTAGATCTCATCTTGTTGTCTGATTCTTTCAGTTCAGATCTACCATTGGACCCAACTAGTGAATTTGCATTTGAGTTACTATACTTTTCAACTCCAGAATTTCCATGTGGTTCTTTTTTATCCTTTCTATCTCCTTATTGGTATTCTCTATTTAATGCAACATTGTTATCATCCCTTCCTTTATTTAAAATGGTTTTAATGGTTTCTGTGTTTGTAGAGTAAATCCTACATGCAGTTGCAATCACAGGCAGTTTTTGTTGGTGACTTTGTTTCCCCCGGTGTATGGATCATACTTTTTCTTTGCATGTCCCACAATTTTTTGGTAGAAACTGGACATTTAGGTGATTCTGGGTACTGCTACTTCCTTCACCACCACTGCCCTTTGATGGGATGTTCCTGAGCTGGTGTTTTGAGATTTGTTCTGACCCTAGGCCTGCTGTCCCTGGCTTTCTCCCCACCACCAACCCTGCTACTCCAGCAAACTGGCCAGCCTATAGTTTAGCCCATCTGTCCAACTGATCTACCAATCTCCTCCCAGTTGCCTTTCACCCAGGCAGAATTTTGGAGCCAAGGCTTGAGCTGGGAATGGGGACAATGGCACACGTCTCTCTGAGTGATTCTCGCTCCTTAGGAGCTGAGTGCTTGGGGGAAGGGAATTCGCCAGGACAGGGGGCACGCAGTACCCTCAGTTCTGCTCTGTTTTCATCTCTTGGTTTGGAACCACCACATTATGAGGCCAGACAAGGGCAGTTGGGGCCCCATATTCCAGGTGCACCATGCTCGAGGTAGAGCCTTCGTACCACCATTGGGGACTAGATGGGAGAAGGGAACTCCACCTCTTGGCTGCATTAGCCTACAACTTAGCCTCCACATCAGGATGAGATGGACAGGGTGAGAAGTGCTGATACCCTGCCCCTCCTGGGAAGAAAGCCCACTGACTGGAAGCTGGGCGGAGAGGGATCCCTGTGTTCTGGGCTGCACCAGTCAAGTGGAATTTTCCACCTTGCTGAGTTCAGAGAGGGGAGGGAGTGTGGTCTTGATTCAAACAGCATAGACTCTTGCTGTTCTTACCAAATTTTAGGAGGTGTTCTTGAATAAATGTTGCTTCATTTGCTGTATGTCTTTAGGATCATTTCCAGAGCCTTTCCATGTTTGTTCGTTCGTTTTTAAATAATTCTCATCAGTTTCACTGGGGAGTTGGGCTGCACAGCTCATACTGCCATGCCAGAAGTCCCTACGCCTCTACTGCATTTGACACTTGTATTAGAATTACGTTTGGCTATGGATAACAGAAACTCCAAAGCAATATGGCTGTTAGTAAAGTCTAGAGGCATGCGTCCTGGGTTGGTGTGGCATCGCCAGGGTCATCAGGGATGCAGGCTTCTTTTCTCTCTGCTCTAGAAAGCTAGGATGCAACTCCCATTATCCTGAAACCTCATGGCCTTAAGATGGCTGCCAGGACTTCAGCCCTCTAATCCATGTTACACAGCAGAAATGAGGAAGGGGTAAGGACCAACCCACTCTCCCTTTTAGGGAGCCTTCTCAGGAGCTCTGACAAACAGCTTTTCCTTGTATTTCATTGGCCAGAACTCTGCGTCTGTTTTCAACATTTTTAAATTAGAAGATTTTATTGTGTAAAACTCCAGCTACTTACCTTCTCTTGGAAACTCTGGAGCCCAAGTGTAACTGCCTCATTTTGGTGGAGCATGTTAAAAAGAAAACCACAGAATCAAAATGGCATCACTTAGGTTAAGTCCCCAAGACTATAAAACAGAGTTTCATACCTAATCTAAATCAGTTTCAGCCTTCTGCAGAAATACAGCTCTTAACGGGTTAGTCAGGAGTTTTCAGATAAGCACCAATGAGGTAATCTGTCACATGGGTCTTCTCCATCCCCTAAAGGAAGATGAGGTAATCTGCATAGTAAGACCCTCTGCTCTTCCTCCTAAGGGAAGGTGATCTTGCCTGAAACAATTTTTTCTTTTCTCTCTCTTACAACTTTCATGCCCCACCCTCCTTCCCTTAAAATCTTCCATTTTGTACAACTCCTGGGAGCACCCCTCTGCTTGGTCAATGGGATGCTGTCCCATGTATGGATCGTTTAATAAAGCAAATTAAATCTTCGAATTTACTTCTTTGAATTTTGTTGTTGTTTTTAACAAGGTCAGTGCCTGTTGTCAGTGGTAATGGAGTTTAGACCGTTGGCTTGGAGGGGAATAGAATAAGGGAGGGAGAAAGGAGACAGCTGTGCATGGGGGCGTCTTCTGAATGCTGAATACTTGTTTGAAAGTTGAGCAGCCCATGTTTTATTTTATAGCCAGCAAATATGTAAGTTGTTTTTGTGTCGTTTTCTGTGTCATTCATTCACCAAATATTTATTGAGAGGCTTAAATACAAGCGCTGCTGTGGTGCTGGGAATACAGAGGTGAGTAAAGAAAACAGACAAGGGATTCCTTGCACTTGTGAAACTTACATCCTAATGGAGAGATGGTCCGTAAACAAGTAAAATATATATTACTGTATCAGATGGTAGTTTAGTACTCTGAAAAATAAGCAGGAAAGATCCATAGGGAGTGTGAGTTGTTTGAAATATAAACAGGATAATTAGAGGCAAGCCACAGAGAATGTGACATTTGAGCAAAGACCTATAGAAGGTGAGGGAGTGAGCCATCTGGATAAGGGGTGTAGCGAGAGGGTTGTTTTTAAGCCCCAGAGAGTGGGGGGGGAGTCCCTGAGGCTTTGCTTTGTTGCAGAAACAGCAGGATCTGAATGGTTTTAGCCTAGTGAGTGAGGGGTGAGCAGTGTGAGGATTGGCTGAAAAGCTAACTGCAGTCGTCTGACTTTCCCTTAAGGGGGTGCTCTGGTTTTTGTGTTGAGAAGAGATTTTAGGGGCCAAAAACAGAGGCCAGAGGTCACTTAGGGGGGTTGTTAGAATAGTGTAGGTGAGATGTGCTGGTGGTTTGGACCAGGACCATAGTGGGGGATACTGAGGAGTGACTGGATGCTAGGTGTATTTAAAGATGGAACTGACAGGATTTGCTGAACATCTACCTTCAGGGTTGAAAGGAGGAGACCGTTCTTGTCAAGGGTTAATGCTGGTTTTCCCTGGGCACGTGGAAGGACGGAGATGGGACAGACTGGCAGAAGCAGGGAAGGGGCAGGATTTGGGGAGCTCAGTTTTAGACAAGTTCACATTCACGATGCATGTTAACTATCCAGCAGGAGATGGTGAGGGCCTTGGATCCCTCGTGGAATTGGGAGTTAGTGGGTATGAGTGGAATTGCTGCTGGACTGAACGAGCTCACCAAGGAATGAGTATAGACAGGGAATCCAAACAAGGGCTGAGTGGTGAGCCACTCCAGCACTAAGAACTTTGGGGCCTAGTAGGCTCCTGTGAAGGCCTCTGAGAAAGAGCTGTCAGGAGGGGGTTGGAGGAAAACCAGCAGGGAGTGGGTACTTGGGGCCCGACCTTGGGGACAAGGATACTTCTCCCTGCAGCCAGAGGGAAGGACTGATGCAGGTGGGCTGGTGGTTGAGATGCTGGCAGGCTCATCCGTGGAGACGGGATGGGGGTAGGGAGTGGAGGTCAGAGGAGCAGTGGGGAGACGAGGATGTGTAGCGTGACCTCCGGGAGAGCGGAGAGGGAGAGGACGAGGGAGATGCACAGTGGGACTGCTGGCGGCACCAAGGGCTCTCTCCAGGTTCATGATCTCGAGGCAGCGGGGCCAGGCAGCCTGGCTGTGTTGTGTCTCATCCGCGTTCAGCTGGGAGCAGACAGGTAGGGAGTCAGTGGGGACGTAGGGGGAACCAGGGCTGGAGTTGGGCCAGGTGGGCGTCCGATGACGAGGGCCACCAAGGAAGTTGAGGCGCATATGATTATGATTAACCGTGGGATGGAAACATTCCCTTTTATTCTGACAATCTCACGCGTTTCTCTTTTTGGCCCTGTCCAGTCTCTTTATGATTTAGAACCATGGTAATTTTTTTCACTGTAGGCAATCCATCCAGGTTTTTCCTTTTTCTGTCTCCTGTTAATAAGCTAATCTAACAGTTGTGCCAAGCTGTTTCGGCCTCAGACACCCCCAGTTCCTGGGCATGTGAGGAGCGGCCCCCCAGACCTCCCCCCCACCACAGCAGGTCTTCCAGGGTAACTGGCCTGCGGCAACCCCTCCCACACCAGGCACCTAACGTTCGAAGGATTTCTTTTATACTTTAATACTGTCCTCTACTGTTCTCTCCTAACCTGCTAATGAACTCCTGAGGGCAGAAAGTGTCTCATGTCTTCTGATGTGCATAGCGCTTAAATGGTTGGCTCTCAGGCTCTAAATTATACTCATTTATTAACATTCCGCCTCCGTTGTGAAGGATGGGCTGTTTGTACTGCTCATGTTCTCCGTCTGGGAACCTTCTGGGCCGCTGTTTCCCAGCGTGCAGCTTAGTGTCAGGTTCTGTTGTCCTGTCCTGACACAGGATCCGGGGCTCCTCTGCCTGTCTTGGGAGGACTGGCCCAGTGTTCTTTCTGAGAAGCCCCACTCGGGGTGAGGCTGGTCATCTTTGTCAAGTGCTGAAATTTTGGAACCAGATGTCTCTTCCGCATAAGGCCGTCGGTCTCGGAGGCTCATGGAAACGTGAGCGTCCCATCTGCCTTTGGGCCCGGGCTCCTCAGGTTACAACAGGATTTTTCTTTTTATACAAAAAAGATCCAGAGGGACTGGGAAGGTGGGTAGGATGAATTTATTTTGGAGAATAGCTGATATAATTTGCAGCAATGGGAGGCAAAGATAATTTAGTGTGAGGAGACCCTTGAAGACCTGTAGCTCTACAAGGAATATGTGAGAACCCCCCATGAAATCCTAGGTAGAAAGCACATTGGGATCTGTCTGCACTTCATCTCAGTGAGCACACAGCATATATGTAACATCCGGGGAATGAGGTTTGTCCGTCACTGCGTTAGGTAAGACGTAAGAACCTTGTCTTCCAGGGGCTTACAGTGTCTCACGGTGTGGGGCGTGTGCTAGGCATCACGAACGAGTATGGACTGATCCGGACGCAGCCTCTGTGGAGGGAGAACACTTGGCCTCCAGTAGCAGCAGAGGCTAGGTGCCTGCCAGGCCTCTGGAATTCAGATAAGGGACAGAGCCCTGTTAGCATGAATGGAGGCCACACTGAGAGCAGGACTTAAAGGATAAGGAGGATTAGCGGGGCGAGGAGGGGAGCCCAGGGGTCAGGTGTGAGGAAAGGGGGAGGTGCCCGAAAGAAGAGTTTGGACTGGATCCTCAGCCTGGGAAAGTGGTTCATGCTTTGGCTGTTTTGCAGGTCCCTTAGACTCTGTGGGAACAAAGGAGAAGCCAGCATTTCCACCCCAGACACCCCAGACATGCCTTCCTCCATTCCTCCTCATCTCTGCCAAACTGGAAAGGGCATTGCCTGCCGCAGGTCCTCTCGTGCTCGGATCGCTGGATCGCTGAGCCTGGAGGGCCCCCTCATTTGTTTAATCCTACCCTGCTATTCATTTTCTCTGCTCCTTGTAACCTTATAGGTCCCCCCTCCTCGGAGTCTTCGTTCTCATGCCAGCCCAAACTGTATTTCTAAATCACAAGTATAAATCATGTAAGTCCTTTGCGTTAAAAACTGGCGATTCTCCACTGTCCACAGGACAAAGTCTAAACTTCAGGCCTGTTCATAACCTGGCCCCAGCCTCCTTTTTCTGGCTGTCTTCTGGGTCTGAGTGGCCATTTAGGAGAAGTAAAAATATTTTATAGTAGAGTATTCAAATTTTCTATAGTTCATGGTGCTAACAGAAGCACTTAGGATGTATGATGCCAGCATATTTTCCTTATCAACCATTCAGAGCTGCAGCACAGAAACATTTTTATTTATAATGATCCCCTGTCACCAAGGAGAAGTTGAAATCTGGATAGTAACTCATATTTTAAAAGACAGCAGAAAGATAAATGGCACCTTTGGGGAAGGATTTCTGCCCAAAATGACATTTTTTTTTTTTTAAATCTGTGCTTAAAAAGATAAGCTTCAGCTATCCGGAGAACCATACTTACAATGCACGCAAAGGAGCTGTGAGGTGGTCGGCAGGCACACGGGGATCCTGATGGATCCTGTCAGGAAACAGGGAGACCGTGGATAGGCGAGATCTGAGTGATGGCAAGAAAGCAGTCACACACATTCCAGACTCCTCTAAGCCGGCTCCCTACGTGGGGCTGGGGCCTGAGGCCCTTAGCCTCAAACATGCCATTCCTTTTTGGTCACCGATTTGAAGGGCACTTCTTGGAAATGGAGGCAGGTTCTTTTTTGACTGAGCACAGGGCAGATAAAAAGCCAAGCGAGACACATGGGAGTTGGCCGCCCTGAGCATGTTTCAGAAGTGGGAGCCGACAGGTAGTCAAATCCCCATAGAGCACACGAGAGGTAGAGGAGTGAGAGTCTCAGGGGGGCCTGTGGGGAGGCTGCCGTCCCTCAGAGACGCAGATCTCTTGGTCAGCAGTTCTTGGGGCAGTGGTGGCAGTTTTAATTGGGGAAGAAGGGTCATTGCCTCCTATGGAAGCAGTGCCCTCGAGCAGAAGGTGACATGTCCTAAATGCCCTCAGGTACAGGCATGTGACCCCACCCTCCCCTGCCAGGGGCACATTCAGCCCAGGAGAGGAATGCAAAAGGATATAGTGTCTGTTTTACCCACCCGATTCAGTCGGCAGTGTGGACATTCCATACATACGCACTTGGAGGGGGCACTTGGAGGGGGCGGCGTTGCCAGGATTAGTGGCTGGCGGAGCTGTTCCTTCCCATGGAGGATGAGGTTGCCTCTTTCCCGGCACTGAGCCGGTGGGGGTGGGAAGGGAGACAGTGCTGCCCAACAGAGCAGAGCGGAGGCTGCCTGGATTCCCTTAATCCTCCTGTGGAACAGCGGGTAGCCTGAGAAGCCCGAATTGTGGGTTACTCCGTGGCTGTCCTGCTACATATAAGAAGTGGATGAGCCTTGTTATCCAGTGAGTTTTTGCAGTCAGTCCTTACTGAAGTCAAGCCAAGTTGGTCCAAGGGAAAACAAAGCTGCAGGAAACATGGAACTTTCTTACACCTTCTTGAAAATGCAAGTCATGTTGCCTAGGAAATACTTCTGTCCCCTAGCGTGCTGCACACCGCCAGCATTGGAGCTATGGACGGGGCAGCTGAAGTTATTCCAAGAAAGCGCTGGAAGTTTGCTAATAAAAGGAAGTGTCATTTCTCCCCTACCTCGAGGCTGGATTTCGGGGAGTGCACATGGCCAAAAGGAAACCGTACTCAGCTCTGGGAGGTGATTACGTGCTGGGCTCTTGCACACGCTGGCTGGGTGTCCTGGCAGAGCTGGATGAGGGCACGCGTGGGGCCGTGTGCAAAGATTCCTAGTGCCGAATGCAGTGTGATGAGTGAGAGGCTGCCAATTGGTTGGAAGGATGTAGGTAAACAAGAGCAAATATATATATATATATCCCGCGGTGTGCAGCCTGCCCGAGTTCTGCGGCTGGCTGCTAGACTTGGCTGGCAGCCTCCTACCCGACTGGCTCCGGAGCAGAGGGGAATCTGCGGGACTGAGCGCGGAAGGTGCCTCCCCCTGCTAGTTAGGAGGACACTGTTAAAGCATTTCCTTCTCACAGGACCAGGTAGCGTAGTGAGGGCGAACTGCTTGCTGGAATGGTGGGTAAAGGTGTGACCATGGACCCAGCGATGGAGGAGGCTGGGGGTGAGACGCCGGGGAGCCCGGAGCCGTCCTTCCTGGCGACCCTGGGTGACCCACAGGTGACCCTGGTGTCCGTCCACAAGCGGTGGTCCTTCAGGAGGAGCCCTGGGGCCAGGGGCTCCACCAGGCCAGTGACTTCAGAGGAGGAAGGAGAGTTTGCACAGAAGGTTTTGAACGGAGCACGAGGAATCCGTTCCAATCAGGTCAGTGCAATTGCAGGAGGGCTCGCAAGCCGAGGGGGAGCTGGACCGGGCTCCCAGATGGACGCTGCTCCCATGTCCCACGAGCAAGGGGTCAGGGAAGCCGGTCTCGGGGAGGGAGCCAGAGGCAAGGTGGATCTCCAGAGACAAAAGTGCATCATGCTAACTCTCGGGTTTGGTTGCTTATTTTTAGGATATTTTGTAAGCCTCTATGGAGCACAAATTTTCCAAAAGGCAACTCAGACAAAAATGGATGTCCCCGTCGTCTTATTTTTTTTTTAAATGTGTACCTTATTTTGTTAATGTCCACATTTTTACTAAATAAATATTTTGAGCAGGTTGCTGCAAAACGAAGCTGCTCTTCTTAAGCAAATGAAAGTTTTGTTTAACCCAAAGGTCAGGTCATGTTCAGAAGTAGGGCAGTGTAACGTTTTATAAAAAACGGTGCCTTTTCCTAGCATTTCTGGGTGGGACTGCTGGTTTGTGTGGGGTCTTTTTTAGTGATGAAGGCAGATGGACAAAAATACTAGTTAGATACAAAGGAAAGTTTTCGTGAGTCTCTTGCTCCTTTAAGAGTTATTTTTGTTTCTTCTGGTTTTTATTGTTTAAAAAGTCCCAAAAGCTAAAAGAACTTTTGTGAAAAGAGGTTTCTGAAATGTACTATGCAAGAGATTTACATCTGTTGAGGGAAATTTATCAATGTCTTTTATGCAGTGCATGGTCAGCTTTTATATTTTTTAGCTGAGTGTCTAAGAGAGCAAAATATTAAATTTGGGGGGGGGGAATGCCTGACATTTCTTAAATGCTCAGACTCCCGCTTTACAAAATCCAGCCTGTGTCTATTTGAATGTGAAATATTCTAATTTTTAATGGCCAGTACTAATCTCGCGTGACTAGGGGAGCAACCTGAACCTGGCTGGGGGAGCCCTTCAGAAAGGAGGCTGGCGTAGAGGCTGTGGTCCTGAGAGTCTGGTGCAGATCTGTGCTCTTCCGGTGCCGGGCTGGGGGACGTGGCAGACGAGTCTCGGACTCCTCCAGCTTCACATTCCCCACTGCAAAGTGGAACGATAAGTCCCACCTCCTGGGATTGTGAAAGCACTTTGTGGGGTACTATAGAAACGCAATGTTGTACTGTTTCTGCCAAAATTACAATATTCAGTAGAATTCCCAACTCAAGATGTGGTTGGTGCTCTCTGGATGTCTGGTACAACTGTGTCAGCCAGTCAATCTGTCAGAGCGCAGTGCCAACTGTTTTTTTCTAAAGCTCTGATTGTAAAAGTAACGTGTTCATTGTATGAAACAAATTTAAGATGAGGCGAGGGGAACAAAGTATTAGGAAGAAAATGCAAGCAACCATACGCCCCAGCCGCATACGTGTATGAGTCTCTCTATTTATTTACGGATATAGGATCAGGTGGTACATAGTATTATACACCTTATATTTTTTACTTAGTATTTTGTGAACATACACCCACACACATATGACATATGTACATCTATACCTATATCATCAGGTTTAATTGCAGTCCCGCTTTTAAATTTAGGATTATTTTTAGGAAGAATTGAAATGAATTATTCTCAAATGGGGGAAATTTGTAGTAGCTGGTTTAGGATGATAAGAACCAAGCTAAAAGGGGCGCCTGGGTAGCGCAGTCGTTAAAGCGTCTGCCTTCGGCTCAGGGCGTGATCCCGGCGTTCCGGGATCGAGTCCCACATCGGGCTCCTCTGCTGGGAGCCTGCTTCTTCCTCTCTCACTCGCTTGCTGTGTTCCCTCTCTCGCTGGCTGTCTCTCTGTCACATAAATAAATAAAATCTTAAAAAAAAAAAAAAAAAAAGAACCAAGCTAAAAGTCATTTGTAAATGAGTACTTGTTCATTGCCAACAATGTATTGACCCCAAATCTGTCATAAATCAAACTTTGGACCTACTTGAGAGTTGAATTATTTAGTACTTGGTATGTCTTTTTGATGAAAGCCATTCTAACAGGCCTGAGGTAATACCTGGGTTGTGGTTTTGATTTGCATATCTCTGGTGATTAGCAGTGTTGAGCCCCTTCCCATGTGCCTGTGGGCCATTTGTGTCTTCTTTGGAGAAGTGTCTATTTGTGTCCTCTTCCCATTTTTTAATCTGTGTGTGTATAAATATAGATAGATAGATAGATAGATAGATAGATAGATAGATAGAGTTGTAGGAGTTCTTTATGTATTTTGGATATTAACCCCTTATCAGATATGTGGTTTGCCAATATTTTTTCCCATTCCATGGGTTGTCTTTTCATTTTGTTGATGGTTTCTTTTGCTATGCAGAAACTGTAGTTTGACGTGGTCCCACTTGTTTATTTTTGATTTTGTTGCTTGTGCTTTAAGTGTCATACCCAAAAAAATCATTGCCAGGATCCATGTCAAGGAGCTTTTCCCCTATGTTTTCTTCTAGAGTTGTATGGTTTCTGGTCTTCTAAGTCTTTAATCCATTAGGGTTAATTTTCATGAATAGTATAAGATATGGGTCCATTTTCATTCTTTTCCATGTGAATATCCAATTTCTCCAGCACCATTTATTGAAGAGACTTTCTTTTTCTCCATTGAGCATTGCTCTTTTGTCAAATATTACTTGACCATATATTATTTTTTTAAAGGTTTATCAACCACCTCCATTTCTTTTTCTGAGGATTATTTTTGGTATCAAGTACCTATTGTGCATTACAGGGTAGTATACGTTATAAACATGTGTTTACACTTAAGTCTTTCAAAGGAATGTATTTGTTTTATGTTGAGCTAATCATACCTATAATTCTAGGCAAAAACTTACATTCGTTAGCCATTATAGACTACTATAATGATTTATAGTATTTTGTGTGATAAAATAACTGCATTATTTCACCAAATCTGACAACCATATGGAATTTATCAATAATAATAATTAGCAAAAATAATCCCAAGTTCGTTGACTTCTGTCCTACGATTATCTGAGTTCCTGGTGTTGGTGTGACATCTCTTCCAGCCTGTGGCACTCTTGCATGTGTTTAATGGGAGGTCTTTTACATCGTGATCTTATAATTCTGGGAAATGACATAAGGTAATGATGACTTTATGATTCTGACCTAGACTGTGTCATTCAAATGTAAAAACATGTTTGAAGATATGGACAGTTGCTTGATAGTGACAGGATTGTTATATAACATTTCTTTGATGGGAGGGGCTTGAAATACAGTCTTATCAGAGAAGATTCTGAAGCAGGAGAAAAATGCTGTTGATTTGATAAAAGTCTGATAGGATAATTGTTGCAATAGACCTAAGTTAAAAGCCACGAAATTCTCTGAAAGGGTTAATAGTAAAGCTGTTTGGAACGAGATTGCAAACAAATTTTCTGAGGTAATCATTGTAAAGTGCTTCTTGGAGAGGTCTTACAGTTTGTGAATTTCTAGATTTTATTTTTTCATATGTAGAAAACAACATGTGTTGTATGTATATATTGAGACTGGTTAATTTACCTTTATTCACTTTTTTGCCCAAGCAAATAATGAATATAGTGCATCCAGTTTCTCAGTAAGAGTTCATACTTTACCTTGCTGTGGTCAAGAGAAGGAAACAGGCAATACATTTGTTCAGAATTTCCCAGAAAGTGTATAGTCAACATCAGAGCTGGGGTGGCCCCGGAGGGCAGAGATCTGGGTGTTGCACACACAGCCCGGGCCCGTAGTTGGCCCTCATCAGTGTTTGAATTATTGCCTGAGTTTTGGTTAGTTCGGGTTTTTTTTTTTTTTCAGTAGATAAAATTTAAATAATAGTGCCTAAAAGCTCTTTCTGGACCTTGGTGAAACATCATGAAAAAACAGTTTGAAGGGGTTGGACTGGGGGTTGGGGCAATATGTACACTTGTTTTAATGATTAGTTTTCCTTATCAGTTAAATGGTGGAAATAGTAAGTTCCCTGCTTACCTCCTTGGGCCACTTTTAAGGACCAAATGAGTCATGTTTGTCTTCCTAGTCATTCATTTTCAGACATTTATGATGTTAGCTGTTTAAATCCTTTCAGCGTTCAGGCCTTCCTGCAAAACTGTAAAGTAGGCTTTCTTACTACCCCGTTTTACCTGCAGCTAGGAAAACTGGGGCTTGGATTCGCCCAGACATGGCTGGAATTCATACCCAAGACTGTCAGACACACCCTCAATAAATTCACAGCAAGTAAGAAGAACATATATTTAAACAAATATGTGAAAATATTTTTTTAGAGTATAAAGCCATGCACAAGTATACCATCAGGGCATCACTGTTGTCGTCTTTATCACAGTGATTAGTATCGTTGTTGGCATTGTATGGTTTAACAAGATATTCTTTGCCTTAGATAAACTGAAAAACCACATTTGTTTTCTGGTATAAAAATGACACTTGTTTGTTTTTTTAATTTTTAATTTAAATTAAATTTTAAATTTTAATAACTGGAAAACATGCAGAAAGTCGCACCTATAGATAACCTCAATTTTATGTATTAATACATAAGTACACACTCGTGTAAATATGTATACATACAGGTTTAACAATGAAACGTGGACCGTCCCTCAGTGGGGGTTTTAGAGGCTGGTGCCCATCTGTCTGGATCTTTTCTTGAGTTAAACAATCTCTTCTGACCCTCCCTCCCTTATGAACCTCTGATATCCAGAGATTTCTCAGATAAGAATAGGGCCTGGCAATGAGTCATTCACACTCAGGAGGATGTGGAAGGTTCCAGAACCACTACCACTTCTCCTTGTGTCCTGCCTCGTCTTGTAAGCATGGCTGCCTTGAATGTATTTGCAGTTAGGAATATTGGAGGAAGCAGAGTGAGTACTGATATTCTGCTGTAGTTTTTCTGAAGTCCCAGAGACAGCTAGAGGTGGCCTACTCAGGGATGAAGGAAGGCTAGGCTCAGACTCGGGCAGACGGGCCCAGTGCTCCTGGCCACTCCCCTGCCTCCTTGCTGGGCTCACTCGCTTAGCTGTTAGCCTCATTGTTACGTGGCAGGTAAGAGGTGGCTCTTTTTCCGTGTTCTCTGAGTGTTGCTCTTTTGTATTTTGCTTTTTCTGTATTGGAGTCTCCTCCTGTAATTAGCATGGCTAAAAGGAAAATGTAACCTTAACTGTTGTTTTAAAAAAATAGCCTGCTGGACTTTTGAGCTGGATTTAAATCCCAGCTGTTATTTAGATTGATTTGTGACCTTTGATAAGTCTGAGACTGTTTCAACGGTGAAATGGTGATAAGAATACTTACTTGTAGAATTATCTTGAGCATTAAGGATATAAAATGCCGTCCTCATAAAATAACACTGAGAATCATTAACTATTTGCTCTTACTGGATCTGCGTACATATGAAAACAGCAGGACGTTTCTGTTTTGAATTCCATGAAAGTTCAGGTGCACAGAGTTGGATGGGGCGGAAGTTAGATGCTGGAACATTTCTCCTCCTGAGTTGTTAAAGGTGTTACACACCCTTCAGAGTGAAAGAAGTTTCAAGGGTAAGTTGGGCCAGTGGTATCCTGAAGGGTGATGTGGATCCCAGTGGAACGAAGAGATCTCGGAAGGGGCTAATGTATCCTTGCATTGTGCACGTGGTAGAATTGCTCTTCGATTTGTGGTCACAGACATTTTCTACGAGGCATGCCGTTTCTGGGCTTTTCAATTTCAGTCTGGCTCTGAAACCTTTCGTCCAAACATGGCACCCCATTTCCAGTTTCTTCTTCATACCAGCCTGGCCTGTCTACAGATCTGACTTTCCTATCCTAGCTCCACCTCAGTGAATCGACCCTTTCTATCCCTTTAACCATCTTTTCTTTTACAAGCCCTGGCATCCATGGAAAATGCCATGTGGCCCGAGTGTCTAGAGAGTACAAAGAATTGAAATTCGTGTTTGGATTCCTCTCTGTGGAATTCCCCCCCTTCCTGTGTTGCCAGTCCCTTCTAATCCTGATGCCCACCGTACTCATAGTTTGTTAACAACTTAAAACCTAGCAGAAGTTCTTCCCCAACCTGTTGGGCTTGCCAAAGAAGTCCCAGACATCTGTCCTCAAGAAGTATATAATTTAGTGAGAATTAGGCAACACTGGGATTCCATAAGGTTTTCCCTGAACACAGTTCGTTCCCTGGACCCCCTCTCCAATGTCCATGATTGCTTGATGAACCCTTAGACCTCAATGTGTTTGTTTTTTGAACTCATTAGAGTTTTTTCCCCCAAAGATCCTCTTTCTTGAAGAATGGAATTAAAAGCACATATACATTCCGTGTGGATACACTTAAAAACTATTCAAATACCCAGCAACTGTTAGGAGATTGCTTCTAAACCAACAGAGACTCTGGTGTTTCACAAAGTTGTGTTACGTGCAAAGCTTTATCTTTCGTAACTACTTGTCTTTAGAAACCTGCCTGTCTAGAAGGGGGACCTCTGAGTATCGTTTGCTACAAATAGCTTCCAATGCTTCTGCAAACCTTTTTGGCAGGAGCATGGAATCCATAATCACGGGATTAAGAGCTAGCATTGTGGCTTGGGGTTTGGTGAGTTTTAGCTAGACCTACCTAGGACCAAGCAAAATAAGTTGGATAGTAAATCATTAGGGGTTTGTTTTTCCGACAGACTAGGTGGTTGAGGGTTATGTCTTGTTTTAAGGAGGCAATTCTGCTTATGAAGATACTGTATTAAAGTGAACATCCTTGAATATCTTAGTTTTTCTTTCATTTTTGTCAATTAAACAAGTATTTAATACCGGTTATGGTCAAGTCATTGTTCTAGATCTCCTTTATACTCGTGTTATTTTAATTTTTAAACTAATTATTTTTTAGAATTTGGTAATGCATGTATATTATACATTAGGTTTTTTTTGAAAGCCTTCAAATTCAAAAATAAATTTTATTTTTTTTCTTCTATTTTTTTATTAGAATAATATTTTTTTATTATATTATGTTAGCCACCATACAGTACATCCCTGGTTTTTGATCTAAGGTTCAATGATTCCTTAGTTGCGTGTAACACCCAGTGCCCCACCATGCAATACGTGCCCTCCTTACTACCCATCACCAGCCTATCCCATTCCCCCACTCCCCTCCCCTCTGAAGCTCTCAGTTTGTTTCTCAGAGTCCATAGTCTCTCATGCTTCATTCCCCCTTCTGATTACCCCCCCTTTCTTTATCCCTTTCTTCTCCTACCGATCTTCCTAATTCTTATGTTCCAAAGATGAGAGAAACCATGTGATTGTCTTTCTCTGCTTGACTTATTTCACTTAGCATTATCTCCTCCAGTGCCATCCATGTTGCAGCAAATGTTGAGAATTCGTTCTTTCTGATAGCTGAGTAATATTCCATTGTATATATGGACCACATCTTCTTTTTTTTTTTTCAAAGATTTTATTTATTTATTCAACAGAGATAGAGACAGCCAGCGAGAGAGGGAACACAAGCAGGGGGAGTGGGAGAGGAAGCAGCAGGCTCCTAGCAGAGGAGCCTGATGTGGGGCTCGATCCCACAACGCCGGGATCACGCCCTGAGCCGAAGGCAGACGCTTAACCGCTCTGCCACCCAGGCGCCCCGAGGACCGCATCTTCTTAATCCAGTCATCTGTTGAAGGGCATCTCGGCTCCTTCCACGATTTAACTATTGTGGACAATGCTTCTATGAACATTGGGGTGCATATGACCCTTCTCTTCACTATGTCTGTATCTTTGGGGTGAATACCCAGTAGTGAAATGGTTGGGTCATAGGGTAGCTCAATTTTTAACTTTTTAAGGGACCTCCACACTGTTTTCCAGAGTGGCTGTACCAACTTGCATTCCCACCAACAGTGTAGGAGGGATCCCCTTTCTCCACATCCTCTCCAACAATTGTTGTTTCTTGCCTTGTCAATTTTTGCCATTCTAACTGGCGTAAGGTGGTATCTCAGTGTGGTTTTGATTTGAATTTCCCTGATGGCTAATGATTTTGAACATTTTTTCATGTGTCCGTTACACACGGAAAGAACTCTTCCCTCCCACTCCTGTGCCTCAGCCCCGAATCCTCCTCAAATTCTGTACCAGTTTCTTACGTATTCTCCCAGAGATAGTCCATGCATATGCAACCAGCTCCGTGTGTGACATTCTTTTTCTCACAAATAGTGCAGGCATGCTGTGATAGACTTACTTTGGTGGCCCTCCCAATGAACTACACCTCCTTGTATTTAAGCCCTTCTGTAATTACCTCCCATACTGGCCGAGTTTGGCCATGGGACTGGCTTTGGGCATGATGAATTAGTGAGTGTGATGCAAGCAGAGGCTTGGTAAGTGCTTGCACACTGGGACTTGTCCTCTGGGAATGCTCACTATTGTGACACTGCCTCTCAAAACCCAGAAACCAGCAACTGTGAAGTACCCAACCTAGCCATGTGGAAAGGCTTCACAGAGAGAACTGAGGTCCCTTCCCGTGGCTACCAGACAGTAGCCAGCATCAACTTGCCAGCCATGTGATGGACAGACCATCTCCTTGGAAGTGGAACCTCCAGCCCCATTGACGCCACTCCAGATGACGCAGAGATGAGCTTTCCCTGCTGAGCCCTGTCCACACTGAAACAATGTGAGCTCTCGTTCTGAGCCACTAGATGTGGTTTGTCACGCAGCAGTGGATAACTGAAACACTGTATTCACCATGTATTCTGTGTCCTGCTTTTTTTCACTGAATGATATATTTGATAATCCATTTCAGTATATACAGAGTTACCGCGTTCCTTTTTATTTTTTTTTTAAGATTTTATTTATTTATTTGACAGAGAGAGACAGCCAGCGAGAGAGGGAACACAGGCAGGGGGAGTGGGAGAGGAAGAAGCAGGCTCCTAGCGGAGGAGCCTGATGTGGGGCTCGATCCCATAATGCCGGGATCACGCCCTGAGCCGAAGGCAGATGCTTAACGACTGCGCCACCCAGGCACCCCCCTCGTTCCTTTTTAAAGAGCTGGATACTATTCCTTTGAATAGCTGTGTAGTAGTTGAAGTAATCAACCTCCTATTGATGGACATTTGTTTCCAATTCTTTGCAGTCTTTAATATCTTCGCTGCATGCTTGCTTTTAGACATGAAAAAATATGTGTATTGAGTAAATTCTTAGAAATGGAGTTGCTGGGTCAAGGAATATTTGGATGTGTCATTTTAATATACATTACCAGGTTGCCCTCCTGAGAGTTTACACCCCCACCAGCTCTAGCATGAGCGACGGTGCCGGCCCCAGCAGTACCGCAGTGCTGTTGGAGTGTCACGGTTCTGCCTTGGTATTGTTTTTGCATATATCGAAAAGGCATTTGCATTTTCTTTTTGATGGACTTCCTTTTTCCTGTTGGATTGTGGGCCTTTTTCTTTTTAGAAGGAGCTCTTTATATTTTAACGAAATTAGCTCGTGCTTAGTACGAAGCAAATCTTTTCTCCCCCTCTGTTTCTCATTTATCTTTTTCCTTGGGTAGAGCCATGTTTTCTCTTAATTGTGGTTAGATTTATCGGTCTTCTATAGCTTTTGGATTTTCTTGTTTTTCTTTTTTCATATTTAAACGTTCCCCGCCTGAGATTGTAATGGGTATTTTCCTGTGTTTTCTTGTATTATTACTGTTTTACTTCTTACATCTTCATCTCTGAGCTACCTGAAATATCTCTTGATAAATAGGTTCCAAATTCTATTTTTCCCAGTTGTCCATTAATACTGTTGTGCCGTGTCCTCTTTATCATATACTGCATTTCCATATTTATACCACAGGTAATCTCAGTGTATTTACTTAATGCAATAAACTCTTTTTAGTTGCTATCCCATAAATTACTTAATTATTTCCTTTTTTTCTCTACTATTTTAGGAAATACTATAGTGAATATTTTTAAAAACAACTCTTTATAACTATTAATTCCAGGCTAGTTTAGGATTTCCTTTATGGATGTACGAAAGAACATTTATAGTCTGCTTTGAATTTGAAAATTTGAAATCAAATTTATAGTTTGATTTAAACTTTCATTTTGTTAAGCTGCTCAAAAGCTGAAGTTGGAAAGATAGGCGTTTATGCACAGGGATACGGAGAAGATCAATCCATGTAACTGGGATTCATCTGGAGATATAAGTAGGATTGTGAAGGCACAGGGAATGATGTGCTTTCTGGTCATATACCATAGAGAAAGGCCTGTTCCCGAATTTCAGAAGCATGTAATAGTACTGGTATGAAAACTATTATCTAATCAGGAGCGTGGGGAGGCTGGGACCCTGCGAAAGGAAGATTTGGTTTTGCTAATAGAATGGCTGAAGCCACATCATTATGGGAAGAAAGAAGTCAGGAAATTATGCTTGTACTCTGGTATATTAAGAAAATACATCCGGGGCGCCTGGGTGGCACAGCGGTTAAGCGTCTGCCTTCGGCTCAGGGCGTGATCCCGGCGTTATGGGATCGAGCCCCACGTCAGGCTCCTCCGCTATGAGCCTGCTTCTTCCTCTCCCACTCCCCCTGCTTGTGTTCCCTCTCTCGCTGGCTGTCTCTATCTCTGTCAAATAAATAAATAAAATCTTTAAAAAAAAAATACATCCATTTAATTTGGGGAAGCCCTTGTGATTATGGGTGATGACTACAACTGTTGTGGACCCCCAGGGGGCAGTGACACTCAGTGGAGGCAGAACTGAGAAGTTGCTCCAGCCTTCCCCCTCCTGCCCCTCTTGGTGCAGCCATTCGTGCTCATTTCCCCTGGCTCGCGCAGCATACTTCCGGACCTTTTATCACAGGCCTGTGGTCTGACGCCAGGATGCCTGGGAGGTATGCATTTGGATTAGGTGCCCTGTGGTTGTTAAATTTAACCCCCGCTAAGAGAATGAGACCGACACCCTGGAAAGAGAGACAGAATTAAAGTGTTGCCCAATCTACATATATGTAAGTTGCAGCAGGATCGAAGCTCTGCAGGGAGAGTTCGGGAATCAGCCACAGGTGGGCCTGGCATGCTGGTTCCATGTGCGTGAGTGATATCACGCTCTCTTCCTTCCCTAGGGAAACCACTACATCTTCGAGGTAAGAAAAACACATTTTCCTAAGGTGGACAGTTGACGTCTAGGTTCAGCATTCAGAGTCACAGAATGTTCGAGCTAACAGAAACCCAACAGAACCATTTCATTTGGTCAATAATATTTTTATAGCTTTCTTTCCCTGCATTTTATGATCTTAAACTTTCGGGCCGTTTTGACGCCAGTGGCATTGTTTTCCATTTTCTCAGTGCCAGAGAAGCTGGAATATTTTAGCAAATATTTAGTTTCAAGGATTAAATACAAAATGTTATTTCTTTCCCCTTTAGATCCTGTCTAAACTTTCTTTGCCCACTCGTGCCTGGGAGCCAGAGATGAAGCAGAGTTTCGCCTTCGACAATGTTGGCTACGAGGGTGGCCTGGACGGTGTGTGCCCCCCTCAGACGACCAGCACCATCAGCGTTTCGGGCATGACTTGCCAGTCGTGTGTGCAGTCTATCGAGGGCAGGATTTCCAGTTTGAAAGGCGTCGTGAGCATTAAGGTTTCCCTGGAACAGGGCAGTGCGACCGTGACGTACGTGCCGTCCATCCTGAGCCTGCTGCAGATTTGCCATCACATTGAGGACATGGGCTTTGAGGCCAGCGTCGCAGAAGGAAAGGCTGCCTCCTGGCCCTCGAGGTCCTCATCCGGCCTCGAGGCCGTGGTCAAGCTTCGGGTGGAGGGCATGACCTGCCAGTCCTGCGTCAGCTCCATCGAAGGCAAGCTTGGGAAACTGCAAGGGGTAGTGAGAGTCCGAGTGTCCCTCGGCACCCAGGAGGCAGTCATTACTTACCAGCCTTATCTTATTCAGCCACAGGACCTCAGGGACCGTGTCAACGACATGGGCTTTGAAGCTGTCATCAAGAACAGAGTGGCGCCCGTCAGCCTGGGACCCATTGATATTGGGCGGTTACAGAGGACCAACCCAAAGACACCTTTGGCTTCCGATAACCAGAATCTCAATAACTCTGAGACCTCGGGGCACCAAGGGAGCCATGTGGTCACCCTGCAACTGAGAATAGATGGAATGCACTGTAAGTCTTGTGTCCTGAATATTGAAGAAAACATAGGCCAACTCCCCGGGGTTCAAAGTATTCAAGTATCCTTGGAGAACAGAATGGCCCAAGTACAGTATGACCCTTCTTGTGTCACCGCAGGGGCCCTGCAGAGGGCCATTGAAGCTCTTCCACCTGGGAACTTTAAAGTTTCTCTTCCTGATGGAGCAGCGGGGAGTGGGACAGGTAGCTGGTCTTCCAACCGTGTTGCCCCTGCCCCTGACCCGAGAACCCAGGCACCAGGCGTGTATGAAACCGTGGTGCTCGCCATTGCCGGCATGACCTGTGCATCCTGTGTCCAGTCCATTGAAGGCCTGATCTCCCAAAGGGAAGGGGTGCAACAAATGTCAGTCTCTCTGGCCGAAGGGACTGGAGTGGTGCTCTATGATCCCGCCATAATTAACCCAGAAGAACTCCGAGCTGCTGTTGAAGAAATGGGATTTGAGACTTCAGTCATTTCTGGTATGTAGTTGACCCATGTGAAGTGCACCCTGGGGTCTCCTCCTTTTCCCTTGTGCTTACGACATAGTGCCTACAGGGTAGGTGGGGGCCGGGGGGGCGGCGCACACTCGCTGCTCACCTGTCCACAGGGCTGACCAAATTCTGCAGCTTTTCCTTGTGTATTAAATGTGTTAGGGTAGAAGAAATAGAATTTTCTGATGTGTAGATTTTGCCTCTCATGTAGCTGGGACTAAAATGCTAAGTTCTTTGGTTTTTTCTGAAGAGAACAGAGATTCTGTGTTCTTTTTAAAAAAGAGTCCTGTGGGAACATCAGGACCTTCTCTCTCCAAAGGAAATGTCATCATATTCTGAGATTTCTCTGCTGAACAAAACAGTAAAAACAGAACCTTAGTCTCACCACCTGGAGCCCACTCTGTTGAAAGTGGGAATTAAGGAGCAGATTCAGTGATGATTTCCCTTGTTCTTCTCGATGGCTGTGGGAAGAGGCGCGCGTTTCTGCCAGGTGCCAGGACCTGTGAGTGGTGGGCTCTCCCGGGGGCTTATGTTGTAGCGCAGCAGGATGAGTCCCGCGTGAGCCAGGGAGGGCAGGGCATGGGGACGGGGACCGGGACGCCGGAGGCAGCTCATTGTGCTGGGGGAGCCCAGGGGAGTGGCCTGAGCACGAGGACTCAGGAGAAGGCCAGACAGGCCGGACAGCGGTGGGCCCCTCCGAATGGGCTGCGTGTCCAGCTGACGTTGCATTTCACTGTGAAGGCGAGGGGTGTCAGCGGGGGATTTTCACACCCAGAGGCAGCGCAGGTGGGTTCACACACGAGCAGGCCAGTCGGTGTCGGTGCGGTGTGGACTGAGGCACGGAGACCGCATGGGAGGCTGGGGAGAGATGACGTGGGGCTGGAGAGCAGGAGATGGACTAGAATGACGTTCAGGAGATTGCGTCCAGCAAGCTTGGTCCAGATGAGGGGTGTGATGGGGCGGGCCATGGAGGAAAGGGAGAGCCTGCGGCCAGCCCAAGCTGTGTACTTGCTGGAGGACAGCTGAGTGTTGGGTTCAATTCCTGGAGAGTGGGCTGGAAATGCAGATTAGGTGGTGGGAGCCATGGGAGATGACAGAAGGCTAGGGAAAGTGAGTGTGACCCGGGACAGGCAGAGGGAAGAACGTGATGGCACTGGTGTGGAAGGAAGGGTGTCTAGAGGAGGAGATTTTCACAAACAAGGATGGCACCCTGGAATTAAAGGAAGCTGTTTCAAGGAGGGGGCTTAGGGGGTCTCAGGCTCCATGTAACTAGGAGGAGGAGGCTCGGGTGATGGGGTGCCCAGCTTTATGGTAGGGGGAGGCACAGCCCTCTAGGAGCTTAGCCAAGGCGGGATGGAAAAGGTGATAGGTAGGAGGTTTGCAGAGGGGCTGAAGATGAGGAGAGAAAGCCGGACATGCGAGGGACAACTGTGTGGGCAGCAGTGTTTTCACGGCTTCGATCCCAAGATACCAGCCCTGTGCGGTAGTGCGAGTTGCAGGCTGGACCAGGCCAGGACAGTCCCATTAGCTTGCACTGCAGTCTGAGCTGCAGGGGGGTGGCCAAGCCCAGCTCTAGAAGGGCTCGTGGGCAAAGACCCATGGCCGCGCTCAGGGCCAGCTGGACTTGGTTGGGTTTCCCACATCCACTTCGCAGTGGCCGCCAAGATAAAGTGTGCCTCCTCGAAAAGCTCGCTGTGTCCTGGGGCTTCCCTGCACACACACCCTTAAAGGGAGTGGGTAAGTCGAGTGGAATGACTTGGCCCTGTTCTGTACTTTGTCTTTTGTACCAAGTTTCAGGAAGGAGTTTGTTTTTAAACAAAAATCAATGAGGAAATAACAATGGAACAGTAAATCCTGTACTTGAAAGGTAGGAAATGTAGTACAGAGTCATCATCTGCTGTATTTGTATGAGGTTTCAAGTCTTTCAACAGTAGAATCGGGTTGTTGGCAGTAAAAAGAAATTCGCATTGAACTGCATAATCCAGAATAATTGGATTTGACTAAGTAAGTCTAGAAAGAAAAGAGCAGTGCTTTTTATTGGCCAGAATTATGTATGTTTTTAGCCCAAGAGGTATTTAGTGTACCAGATTTAGCAAATAAAGATATAGGACACCTAGTTAAATTAGAATTTCAGACAAGCGGTGAATATTGTTTCAGTAGAAGTGTGTCCCATGCAATATTTGGGACATACTTACACTACGAAGTTATTTGTTGTTTATCTGAAATTCAAATTTAGCTGGGAATTTTGTATTTCACCTGGGGGTCTTTAAAATTTAGGATAAACCATAAGTGTGTTGGTGACTATCTTATAGCCACTTGAATGCTAAAAAGGCATTATCTGTATTTAATTGGTCATTCTGGATCGATCAGGAAGAGGAGCTCATTGGACACAGTCTTTAAACCGTGTTGTTTCTCCTTGGACTCGGCAGCACCCAGCACATAGTAGGTATTTGTGGGGGGAGTGAAAGAGAAAGAAAAGGCTATGACACGTGGGCTCACAGGGTAGCTCAGTGATGGGGTTTAATCCACAGCACGACTCAGAGATGTTAGAGCTGAATAGCCACACGGGGAATGGGAAGGAAACCAAGAGATGACTGAGAGCAGAAGCTGGCACCCCAGGCGGGGGGTCCGAGGCCAGAGGGCGCCATGAGAGCCCGGGGGCTGTGAGGTTGCCTGCTAACAGCCGGCAGCCCTGGAGTTACTAACGGAGAGGCTGGCCAGGAGCTGGGCTCCCAGTAGATAGATGGGAAACACTTCGGGTTTTCTCTCTTTCTGTCCTATCATTTCCCACTGGTTACCTCCCATGTGCCAAATTTAATCAGAAGCCAGGTAGCAAGGGAACCTGGGAAAAGTGGTTTTGCAGGGGTCAGCCCCCTTGACAATAGAGCAGGGAGAGGGAAGGGAACGATCTGAGAAACCGTGGGCAAGTGTCAGGCGTTGAATTTCAGCCAGCTCATTGGACAGCTGAAAATACATCTAGACCTGGTTTGTATCTAGAAATCAGCTCTGCATGTGTTCACTGGTTTGCATGGTAAGTAGTTTTTGAATGAATGAATGTACAGATGAATGGCTATATGACTATCCTGTGAGGAAAAGTCATCTGTCATGTGTAACATGTTCCCTCGCCCTTGTAAATGGGCAGTGTCCCTCCTGGGCCACTGTTCCCTTATCCCAGCATGTGTTGCAGGGCTTCCGGGGTCCCAGGCACTGTGCTGGCTGCCGTGAACGCTCAGAGGCCATCCAGGACCTGCCCATATGTGGTTCACACTCTAACAGGGAAGCACATCAGAGACCCATTACCCAAGGCAGGCTGCAATAAATGTGACAAGGAAAGTGTAGGTAGAGCGGTCCTGAGATTCAGAAGAGGAGGAGAAAATCCAGCAACTGGACTTGATGATAGAGGTGACTTTGGAGCTGGGCTTGGGTCAGACTTCAGAATGGAAAGGGTCTCCGCAGGCAGGAAAGGGCAGGACTGCACCAGACAAGATGGAGGAGACCCAGCACAGGCCCCCGGGCAGGAGTTCTCCCGCCACGTCTCGGGCACAGTGTGGCTTGGGTGGAACTTGAGTATAAGTAATAGGAGATAAGGTCAGACAGGGCACCCTGGTGCAAGCTGCCATTCTGTGTGTCCTGGATTCTGGAAGAGGCTCTGAACTAGTCTCCCTGCTTCTTGCCTTTCAGCTTTACAGGCTGTTTCCTGCCCAGCATTCACAGCGTTCCTGTTACCCTGTTGATACTCTGACACCTTCCCATCTGTGTTGTGAGAGGGAGCCCTTGGGTGATCTAGAAGGCCCCTCCCTGACTCCCTACCTTTCTAACCCCTTCCTAGTCCTCATGGCAGGCTTGTTCTCACCTCAGGGTCTTGTACTTGCTGTCCCCCCGGTCTAGAATATGCTTCCCCCAATATCCACACAGTGCACTTCATTTCAGATATACTCTTCTGGACTTTCCCCAAAGCATATATAATTTATATTTAGAAATGCATAGATTTGCATTATACATGGTGGTTTTGTAATCTCTTTCACCCTGCAGTTCATCATAAACATGCTTACAGGTCCATCCATATGTCTGCAACACCATGTTCAGCGGCTGCATAGCGTTCCGTTGTATTAGTCAGTTTTCGATTGGACTGTCCTCACCTACTTTGTGTGCGTGTGATTGTAAATAATGTTGATGGGCATCTTTGAGGCTACATTTTGTGCGCTTACTTAGTTATTTCCTTATGATAAATACCTGAAAGCGTAATTACTGGGTCACAGAATATAAACTTTATTTCATTCCATTACAAATATTTATTGTGCCTCTACTAAGTGCTAAGCATGTTAGAGATCCTGTTTTTGATGATATTGTCAAGTAGACTTCCAGAAAGCCAAATCAATTTACATGCCTACCCATAGTCTTAGCATAGATGGATAAAGGACCCAGTAGCATAGACCTGTTTGGGTTTTGTTAGTTTATTTCAACTTTCTTTAATAATCTCCAGAAGCCCCAGAATTTAGGTGACTTAGATCCCAATGTGGGAGAATGGCAATGTGTAAATTGGAGTAGGGAGTAGGGAGAAATTCTCTGTAATGGTACAAATATTGTTAAAATTGTTGACCACAATACTTGGATAGAAAGGCAGCTGAATCCAGAAAACAGGTGATGGACTAGGAATGGGGAGGGTTTGAACAGGTGCAGGGGGGTTGGACAGGTACAGTGCAGGTGGATGGGTGCAGGAGATGGAATGTTGAGAGGTTGTGGCCACAAAACAGCTTTTGTGAATTTGAGATCCAAAGGGCAGAGTCATTTTGAACAATGACCAAGTCCGGGAGAGTAAGCCTGTGCTGGGGGGTGAGGGGTGGTCTCTGCATCAAGAAGGTAGAGAGGTCCTGTGAGGCCGGAGTGATGGAGGGTTTTCACTGAACGTGCTGAAAGGGTCAGTCTACTGGACCCTTAGAATGAGTGGAAGTAGTTTTTAAGCACCTTTCGAAAATAAGCAAAACATCCCAGGATGTGAGATTTATTTAGAAAAACTTAAAAGTCACGGCCCATTGTCAGTACACATTAATGCCAACTTCTGTCTTCTGCAGCTGTGGATTTTCAACTAATGAGAGTTCGTTGTTAAATAATTATCCTTTGTATATACTCTTTTTTTTCTTTTGTATATACTCTTACAAGGGCTTTCTGTCATCAACATTGTGTGACTTTCTGGAGTGACGGAAATGTTCTAGATCTTGGTCTGGGTGATTACATATATATGTAGGTACATATGTGGTGGCCAGAAAAAGGGCCCCCAACAATGTCTGTGCCCTCATCCCCAGAACTCAGTGGGACAGAGCATGGTCTTTTCAGTTTACGGAGCTGGATCAACTGGAGATCCAAATTCAACTCTCATCTCTTAACCTACACAAAGTTAATTTACAGTATGCCATAGGCCTGATACGGAAGTTTATGGAAGTAACAGCTACTAGAAGAAAACAGTATGGATATTTTCAGTGTTTAGTCGGGCAGATCTGCTGCTGGAGCACAAAACATACTAACCATTCAAGCTGGGTTAGTTGGTTGATAAGTTGGGCCTCATTACCATTCAGGACTTGTTCTGTCAAAAGAGCCCCCGTGAGCTGAGAGAGCAGGTACGGGCAGTGCGGGCACCTGGCAATAGGGAAAAGGTGAACAACTCAGTAAAGGGGTGTGGGGTCCATTGGATTCTTGTGGGGAGGGAGCAAACCTCTGCTAACAAGAATGTGATGCTTAGTGCTTAAAGGCACAGATCCTGGGAGTGATGAGACCTGGTTTAGAAACTAGCTTCATTACTTACTACCTCGGGGGTTTGGGGCACATTTTTAAATTTCTTTAACTCATTTCTCTATCTGTACAAGGGGGGGTGATAGTCCTATGTACCATAGAGAGCTATTTTAAAGGAGGGCATCCATGTGCTTAGTGGAGGGCCTGGTGAGTTCTTATTGTTATCGTCTAATTAGAGCACTCATCCAACTGGAACATTCCTTACTTGAGTATTGGCATCTTTTCATATGTCTGCGATTGTGTGCCTCTGTCTCTGGTTGGTGGGGGGTGGGGGGCAGTGATGGAAATCAGCCCCCATGGAGCTTCTTCAAGAGCTTTCATTTGCATACTGTCAGGCTTGAACCTGTTCTTAAAAAAGTTATGTGTTCTTCTCATCTGAATGACTTCTTACATTTTATCCTAGGAAACTGTTACAGCAACCATGTTGGAAACCACAGCGCGGGGAATTCCTCAGCGCGCCCCGCAGATGGCGTACCTGTGTCTGTGCAGGAAGTGGCTCCCCATGCTGGGGAGCTCCCTAAAAGCCACGACCCCGGCTCCTCGTCAAAGCCCCCGCAAGCCTCTACCCCAGGGGCACCCCAGAAGTGCTTTTTACAGATCACAGGCATGACCTGTGCGTCCTGTGTGTCCAACATAGAGAGAAACCTGCAGAAAGAAGCAGGTAAGAGGTCTGCCCCCACGTTAGACCTAGGGAGGCTGCGTGGGGGCTGTCGGAGGCTGCGGGCTGTAGAATGGACACCATGCTCTCCCTCCACAGTCCCCGCTGACACAGTGCGTCAGCAGCCCTGCTCTTCTGGCTGCACGTGCATTGTATGATGGCGCAGATGTCTATCTGATGTTCTTGGGCGCTTGGCATGGTGTCTTTAGCAAGTGTTTTGCGTGTTGAAGATAGAATGTATCTCTGAGTGAGTGAGTGATGGGAAGTGCAGTCGAAAGGTCCTGGCACATTCCATGGGTAGCTTCCTCAGTTAGCTTGTCCCGGTGGTCATCTCTGTTTTCCCCTCCAGCGCCAGCCATCGGCCTCACACTGTCGTATGAGCACATAGCCTGTTTGTGGAGAAGTGGCAATGTTGAACATCCTGTGCTTTGTCCCTGTACATCACAGAGTGTTGTGGAAATGCCACAGTTTTGTCCTCTAAACTGTATTTCCAATACTGTCTCTTAAACCTGAAAGTGCAGCAGAAATCCTTAGTCTTTTGTTTAGAAAATATCTTATCCGTGACTACCTTGCCAGCAGAGTCACTTTCTCTCCTTCCACGTGTCTCTCTGCTTGGACTCCTTGGCTTTCAGTCAGCACTAAAGTAGGGTGACACGTTTCCAGCCTCTGGTTGCCTGTGCTGTGTACTGTCCTGGAGCTCTAGGACGACTATTTGCAAATTGAGGCATGCTTTGTCCTCCCTGGGCTGGCTGCTCATAAAATAGCCTATATCTCATGGTGCCTGTGTTCCTTTTCCTGACTTGAGTCCCCCACTTTTATCCACTGCGGCATCCTTTCTAAAGCATGTTTCTTTCTTTTATATGAATGAGTCATGTTTTCCCGCTCAAACTCACACAAAGTGTTAGCAAGATACAGATCTCACCGGACTTGCAATAGCATTATGTCCCGATAAACCCATCATATGTCAAAAATATTAGAAGTTGAAAATGCATTTTTTTAAAGATTTTATTTATTTGTTTGACAGAGAGAGAGAGCACAAGCAAGGGGAGTGGCAGAGGGAGAGGGAGAAGCAGGCTCCCCACTGAGCAGGGAGCCCGATGTGGGGCTCCATCCCAGGACCCTGAGTTCATGACCTGAGCCAAAGGCAGACACTTAACCCACTGAGCCACCCAGGCGCCCCTGAAAATGCACTTAATATACCTAACCTACCGAACATCCTAACTTGGCCGAACCGACCTGAAACGGGTCAGAACATGTATCAGTTGTTCACCCTAATCGTGGCACAGCTGATGGGAGCCGAGGCTCTCAGCCGCTGCCCGGCATCCCCAGACAGTGTTGTACAGCACAGCACTGGCCCCAGAAAAGGTCCAGATCCAAAATTTGAAGTACAGTTTCTACTGAACATGTATCACTTTTGCACCATCATAAAGTTGAAAAGTTGTAAGCCAAACTATTGTACGTTGGAGATGGTCTGTCGTCTGGGACTTCTCTTCCACTTCTGAAAGGGAGTAGAGAGCGAAAAAGAGTAAGGAAAACTACTTTTGAAAGAATTTTTTTTTCTGCGTGTGAAAAGTGTCTGAAGAAGAAAGTATACCACTGAGGTAACGGTAGTTGCGAGCTGCAGACTGTATCCCTTCGCTGTGAGGTGTGTGCCCCCTCGGCGTCTTCTGGAGCCTGACTCAGTAGCCCCCGGCCAGCAGCACAGGCATTGTCTGGGAGCGGGGTGGATCTGCAGAACCCAGACCCACTCCAGACCGACTGAACCAGAATCGAGTTTCACAAGGTCCTCAGGTGATTCGTATGCCCATCAAAGTGTGAGAAGCATTGTTCTAGAACACTGGTTCTCACACTTGCCTGGTGCATTAAAGTCGCCCAGGGAGCTTTAAAGAAAAGATGGCTGGCACCCACCCTGAGGGATTCTGATGTAACTGGTCTGAGCTTAGGGCCAGGCATGGTGATTGTTAAAAGCTTCCCAAGTGATCCTAATGTGCAGTCAGGTTTGAGAACTCCTATTCTAGAGGCTTCTGGGGCAGATGTTTTTCTTTGTTAGGTTATGTTGACTGTGTCATCCCAGAGGCCTTGCCTGGCATGTTATAACTGTGGCCCGATGGTTCCAGGGATTCTCTCGGTGCTGGTTGCCCTGATGGCCGGAAAGGCAGAGGTTAAGTATAATCCAGAAGTCATCCAGCCGCTGGAGATAGCGCGGCTCGTCCAGGACCTGGGCTTTGAGGCAACAGTAATGGAAGACTACACAGGCACAGATGGCGACCTCGAGCTGATTGTAAGTGGGGCGGTGGGGCCGGAGCTGGGGCCGCCGGGCTGCCGGCCTCTGACGGGGGCCGGGAAACTTCTCCCGTTTTGCACATGTCCTGTGTGGTGTTGGGGTTTTGTTCGTTTTGTTTTCCTTAGAAGCCAGCTGCAACAACCTGTTCATTTTGTGAGGGAATGTCAGTCCTGTCACAGTCACAGGAGTGCATCCCACTGGGCGCACTCAGGGTGCGAGGAGGAGCAGGAGGTGAGGGGCGGAGTGTAGGAAGAAGAGGAATTTCAATGGCAGCTGTCCAGAGCTTGGGTTTGAGGGAGTTGAATCTGAACACATTCCAGAAAGCCCAGAGGGAAGCTAGAATGCCAGGGGCGTCTCGAGGCCAGAGGAGGTGAGTCAGCGTGGTGGCCAGTGCCACTGGCGCCGCCACAGCCCGGCTGTAGGCACGGGGGTGTCCCGAAGCACTCAGTCTGAGACGACTGCCAAGGGTGGTTGCCAAGGGTGAACGCCAGGGTGCTGGGGGGGGGCGTTATTGTTTGCTGTCTGCGTACCGTTACCAGCTGTACGTGACGGCAGATCATCACAACAGTTTGTCTAGCATTTCCAGTATGCTGTAGTCACGAGCACCTCCGGGCAAAGCTCCTTTTGTGTAAATAAAGGGAGACCTAGGACAAGGAATTGGGTAACACTGGTGTACCGAGACGGAAGGGTCTTACTCCCTTACTGTGTTTAGTCACTGCCGTTACTGGTAAGTAAATGTTTGAAGAAAGAGTACTAAGGACACGAGTGGCACTTTGAGCTCTTGATAAGGGGCGTTCTTTGTTGAGCAAACCCTTTGCTCTGGATGGGCCTCCCGGTGTGCGGTCAGGCGAAGTGTGCTGCTCTCCGGCTTCCAGCCCCTGGCGCCCCTGAGGCAGGAACAGGGCCCCCGCTGTAGACCCCAGCCCCGATGGGGATGCCTCTGCCTGCTCATTCCCCTGTGGAATATCTAGATCGTGAATATTATTGTTGTTTGAATGTACATTTTAATCTTTATTTTGCCAATAAGAGAAAAAGGTAATAAAGAAATGGGTAAGACAAATGCATAACTAAATTATTATTTAATTATATGTATATGTATTTGTCTATAGGTCCAAATGATAAAATCAAACAATTTATTCATTAAGTTAATGGGTTTAATTGTGTTGAGAAAAGATAGCTTACATATAAAAGATGTATGACATGGTTTTTGAGCTTTGATTTATGCAGATGTGGGATCCGGTTATGAATAGTTTCTAAAATATATTACATTTGAATTTTAATCTCCACAAGATATTCTTGCACAGAATTGAACATACAAAGAGTATCAATGAGATACTAAGCACTGCGGAACTTGCAACAAAGTGCATTAAATGCCACAGCAGAGCTAGAATTGTAGAGAGGTTTTGTCAGAGTCATATTTATTGTCTGGGTTCTAGTTTTATTAGAGCTGCCTGAAGTATTTTAAATGTTCCAGATTTATAAGTATCAGGGTAATATTTGCAAATTGCAACACTCTTGCAATGTAATGCTTGTTAAAACCTAAAGGAATTGAATTGCAATAGCTATGGTAATATATAAGGTATTCTTTTTTTAAAATTTAAATTCAATTAACATATAGTATATCATTAGTTTCAGAGGTAGAGTTCAGTGATTCATCAGTCTTATATAATACCCAGTACTCATTACATCATGAACCCTCCTTAATGTCCATCACCCAGTTACCCCATTCTCCATCCACCTCCTTTCCAGCAACCCTCTGTTTGTTTCCTATGATTAAGAGTCTCTTATGGTTTGGGGCGCCTGGGTGGCTCAGTCGTTAAGCGTCTGCCTTCTGCTCAGGGCCAGATCCTGGTGTTCTGGTATTGAGCCCCACATCAGGCTCCTCCTCTGGGAGCCTGCTTCTTCCTCTCCCACTCCCCCTGCTTGTGTTCCCTCTCTCGCTGGCTGTCTCTCTCTCTGTCAAATAAATAAATAAATTAATTTTTTTAAAAAAGTAAAAAAAAAAAAGAGTCTCTTATGCTTTGTTTCCTTCTCTGATTTTGTCTTGTTTTATTTTTCCCTCTCTTGCCCTATGATCCTCTTTTGTTTTTTAAATTCCATATGAGTGAGATCATATGATAATTGTCTTTCTCTGATTTTAATTTTTTAAAAAAAGTAAAAAAAAAAAAGAGTCTCTTATGCTTTGTTTCCTTCTCTGATTTTGTCTTGTTTTATTTTTCCCTCTCTTGCCCTATGATCCTCTTTTGTTTTTTAAATTCCATATGAGTGAGATCATATGATAATTGTCTTTCTCTGATTGACTTTTTTTTTTTAAAAGATTTTATTTATTTATTTGACAGAGATAGGAACAGCCAGCGAGAGAGGGAACACAAGCAGGGGGAGTGGGAGATGAAGAAGCAGGCTCATAGCGGAGGAGCCTCATGTGGG
>NW_024423344.1:20030259-20104798 GCF_017311325.1 Ursus maritimus
TTTTTTTTTTTTTTTTTGATGGCTGAGCAATAATCCATATATATATATATCTCACATCTTCTTTACCCATTCATCTGTTGGTGGACATCTGGGCTCTTTTCATAGTTTGGCTATTGTGGACATTGCTGCTATAAACATTGGGGTGCAGGTGCCCCTTCAGATCACTACATCTGTATCTTTGGGGTAAATACCTAGTAGTGCAATTTCTGGGCCATCAGGTAGCTCTGTTTTCAACTTTTTCAGGAATCTCCATACTCTTTTCCAAAGTGGCTGCACCAGTTTGCATTCCCACCAACAGTTCCCTTTTCTCCACATCCTCACCAACATCTGTTGTTTCCTGAATTGTTAATTTTAGCCATTCTGACTGGTATGAGATGGTATCTCATTGTGGCTTTGATTTGTATTTCCCTGATGATGAGTGATGTTGAGCATTTTTTCATGTGTCTCTTGGCCATTTGTGTGTCCTCTTTGGAGAAATATCCGTTCATGTCTTCTGTCCATTTCTTGATTGGACTATTTGCTCTTCGGGTGTTGAGTTTGTTAAGTTCTTTATAGATTTTGGATACTAGCCCTTTATCTGATATGTCATTTGCAAATCTCTTCCATTCTGTGGCTTTCTTTTGGTTTTGTTGACTGTTTCCTTTTATTGTGCAAAAGCTTTTTATCTTGATCAAGTCCCAATAGTTCATTTTTGCCTTTGTTTCCCTTGCCTTTGGAGGTGTGTCTAGGCAGAAGTTGCTGCTGCCAAGGTCGAAGAGGTTGCTGCCTGTGTTCTCCTCTAGGATTTTGATGGATTCCTGTCTCACATTTAGGTCTTTCATCCATTTTGAGTCTATTTTTGTGTATGGTGTCAGAAAGTGGTCCAGTTTCATTCTTCTACATGTGGCTGTCCAATTTTCCCAACACCATTTGTTGAAGAGACTTTTTTCCATTGGATATTCTTTACTGCTTTTCAGAGATTAGTTGACTGTAGAGTTGAGGGTCCATTTCTGGGTTCTCTATTCTGTTCCATTGATCTATGTGTCTGTTTTTGTGCCAGTACCGTGCTGTCTTGATGATTACAACTTTGTAAAAGGGGTTGAAGTCCGGAATTGTGATTTTCTTTTTCAACATTCCTTTGTCTATTTGGGGTCTTTTCTGGCTTCATACACATTTTAGGATTATTTGTTCCAGTTCTGTGAAAAAAGTTGATGGTATTTTGATAGGGGTTGCATTGAATGTTTAGATTGCTCTAGGTAGCATAGACATTTTTTTTTTAAGATTTTTTATTTATTTATTTGACAGAGACAGCCAGCGAGAGACGGAACACAAGCAGGGGGAGTGGAAGAGGGAGAAGCAGGCCCCTAGAGGAGGAGCCTGATGTGGGGCTCGATCCCAGAACGCTGGGATCACGCCCTGAGCCAAAGGCAGACGCTTAACGACTGCACCACCCAGGCGCTCCTAGGTAGCATAGACATTTTAACAATATTTGTTTTTCCAATCCATGAGCACGGAACGTTTTTCCATTTCTTTGTGTTTTCCTCAATTTCTTTCATGAGTATTCTGTAGTTTTCTGAGTACAGATCCTTTGCCTCTTTGGTTAGGTTTATTCCTAGGTTTCTTATGGTTTTTGGTGTAATTGTAAATGGGATTAATTCCTAATTCTCTTTCTTCTGTCTCATTGTTAGTGTATCAAAATGCAACTGATTTCTGTGTGTTAATTTTATATCCTGCCACGTTGCTGAATTGCTGTTGAGTTCTAGCAATTTTGGGGTGGAGGCTTTGGGTTTTCCACATAGAGCATCATGTCATCTGTGAAGAGTTAGAGTTTGACCTCTTTGCTGATTCAGATGCCTTTTACTTCTTTTTGTTGTCTGATTGCTGAGGCTAGGACTTCTAGTACTGTGTTGAACAGCAGTGGTGAGAGTGGGCGTCCCTTCTGTGTTCCTCACCTTAGGGGAAAAGCTCTCAGTTCGGTGAAAACATTTTTTGAGCAGTGTTTGAAGCGGTCTCAGCAGTTGTATCATCATCATCACATGTTCAGACACTGTATGTAGACATTTTATGTCTGTATTTAATGAGTATTCTGGGAAATGTTGACCACTGATACTCAAAAGAGTGACTTGTCTGGCCTGCTGAACACATATTATGGGAATGGCATGTCTCACTTCAGACTCCCTTTCTCACATCCATACGCACAGATGGCGTGGCAGAAGTGGCATAACAGAGAGGGTAGGGTGGCTTACGAAAACTCGTCACTGTCAGAGCTGGAAGTCAAGTGTCGGTCTGTCGCCGTCTGCTTCATGACTGGCTACGTCTCTTGTTCCTGAGTTGGGGAAGAACCACTGTTTACTTGCCCTCAGCCCCTGGGGGAACGTCCTGGGTGAAAATCTTGCTCACGGAGTCTGGAGGGTGGGAGTCCAGAGCCTTGGGAACGATGCTGTGGAAAGAGGAAGGGCTCATGGCTGCCTGTTGACCCAGCTCCCTGTGTGCCTTCGATGGGATCCTCCCAATCCCGAGTGAGTAGTATTTTTGTCATCCTGTACGACAGATCACGGGGATGACCTGCGCATCCTGTGTTCACAACATAGAGTCCAAACTCACAAGGACAAATGGCATCACCTACGCCTCTGTGGCCCTTGCCACCAGCAAAGCCCACGTGAAGTTTGATCCTGAAATTATTGGTCCACGGGATATCGTCAGAATTATCGAGGTAAGTCATTTGTTAAAAATATTACACAAGTTAATGTAACATTGTGTGTCAACTATACTTCAATTTAAAAAAGATGCCCATCTTTTTAAAAACAGTGATTTATAATCATTGTGGGAAAATGAGAAAATATAGCTAACCAAAAAATTAAAAAGAAAAGAAAAAGGTCACCTAACCTATCCTTCAAGTTTTCCCATGGGAGTAAAGGTGAATCATTTTAAAATAAACTGAAATTAATCTGAGGGTGACAATCAGTGGATGAGGAAGAAAAGGATATTATTGTTTTAATTGCAGATATTTAGGGTGCCTGAGTGGCTCAGTCGTTAAGCGTCTATCTTCAGCTCAGGGCGTGATCTGGCGTTCTGGGATCGAGCCCCACATCAGGCTCCTCTGCTGGGAGCCTGCTTCTCCCTCTCCCACTCCCCCTGCTTGTGTTCCCTCTCTCGCTGGCTGTCTCTCTCTGTCACATAAATAAATAAAATCTTTAAAAAAAATAAATAATTGCAGATATTCCCTGAGAAACATCAATATCAGCAAGATACCTGTCACAGGGGGTTTAATTACCTAATTGTAATTATAAAGTATTTTTTATGTCTGTACCAAGTGTCTATAGACTGAAGGATAGTTGGTGACTGCATTTTACCACTATGCTGGGTCTGCTTGATAATGGGAGAGTTTAGTCGTTTCTCCTTTGGAAAATCAATTAGAATAGTTTTTACCCACTCCCTCCTCTGTTCCCTCCCTCGCTTTGTCCACACACACTCCATTTCCTTTGTAAGCTCTGTTTATAGCACACCATAAGAGGACACGCCTTAGTGGTGATCTGAATGGGTTAAAACAGTCCAGACCGAACAAGATTAACTCATCACAACTGATGGTGAGGATAAACGAAGTTCAGCAGGAAGTACTAATGCTGAACACCTTGCAGCAGACTTGATGTTGTCTTTCATTTTCTCTTCATTGTGTGTGTGCTTAAGAGAGATGTTGTCTGTTGTGCGGCTCAGTAGAGCTCCTTGATGGGCAGTACTTATGCTGCTGCTGCTGCTGCTAGAACCCTCAGTCTTAGAGGCAGACAGCAGAGCTCTTTATCAGACGAGGAGAGATTCGCCAGAGGGGTTAAGTGCCCTCACTCACTGGTGTCCAGCTAAAGGTTGCAGGACCTGCTCTCAAACCCGGGCCCTACAGTTCCAAGCTCGGCGGCCTTTCGATGTTTGCCACAGCACAGGTCTTACAGAACAGTAGTGAGGGGGCATCGATGAGGCCAAGAAGGCAGCCTGATGCGCTGTCAGAGGGAGGGTCCCAGGGGGTACTTGGAACACATCTCCATCACCTTCTTATTCCTCGCGCCCCTCCTGGCCTCCACGCCACTGGCTGAGCTCAGTGCGTATCTCTGTCCTCATTTGAGGAATATCGCTCATGTCTGGCCCCCATTCCTGCATCTCTGCTCCCTCTNNNATGTAATTAAGCTGGTGTTCGTTGTAAGAGGATTTGTCTTTAGACAGTCTTAGATGCTCTTTCTCCACCCGTAACTTTTAATTTTTGTGGGAAATCCCATCATCAGAGTCCCAGGGCCCCTCTTTATATTGTGCTGACCGACAGGACATTTGCTGGCAGCCTTTCCTGTGTGATTTCATAAAGGGGTCAGATCAGATAAGGCAGAGAGGGGCAGGGAGCGAGGCGGTGAGAGAAATGCTGGAGTCACTCCCTGAAAAGAGCCAGCAGATTGCAGTGCGGTGCCCGTCTGGCTTCAGGGGAAGCCGCGGCCTGCAGGTGCCGAAGGAGCCAGGGTCTGCTCGCTGGGGAAGGGCCCAGGCTGGGAGCCCAGAGACCTGTTTCCTGAGCACTGGGCCTTGCTCTTCTGGTAGCACGATGGCTCTGACCTTCAGTTTCCTCAGGCAGAGAATGACAGCACCTGACCTGACCACTCCCTTGTTGGGGTTCCTCACACAAAAATCCCGTGTGTGTAAATTCATCATGGATCAGCCTTGGGGCGTGTTGACGTTTCTCCCAGAACCTGTGCCTTTGCCCACAGAAGGAACAGGAGGCCATCTGAGGCCGTTCCCTTAGGGATGATTCAGTCTGTAGGCATAGATGGTGCTGGACCTCTGACGGGATTTGTAGTGTGATTTGGGTACAGAATCATGAGTGGAAAAACTAATAGTCTTTTGAGGGATTTTTGATTAACTGTCTAATTTCAAAAGATGTAAAATGCTTTCTACCAATGCATGTTTTAACCAAGTGCTTTCCTCCCTGTTTCTTCTCTCTTTTTTTAATAATAAGGAAATCGGCTTTCATGCTTCCCCGGCCCAGAGAAACGCCAACGCGCATCACTTGGACCACAAGGTGGAAATAAAGCAGTAGGTAGAACAGAAAAGATACACTGGTGTTCTTGACTAAGTCTCCCCCCCCCGCTGGGCCTGACTGCCTCATTCTGTGCTCATGGGTGTCCCTGCTCTCCTGGCTTCCCACAGCACCTTCCACTGGGAAGAGTTGCCATTGCTCCCCCTGTGGCGTTAACGCTCTACAACAGTGATGTCCGACAGAATCTTCTGCAATAACAGGAATGTTCTATACCCACGCCTCCCAGGATGGTAGCCCCCGGCTACGGAGCAGTTAGTATGACTGAGGAACTGAACTTTTAATTTCATTTAATCTTACCGATTGTAATTTAAATAGCCACTTATGGCTAGTGGCTAATTTCAGTTGGGAGGAAGAGAGTGGATTTTTTCTTTCACAACACAGTATTTTAAGACTTTATTTAAATGAGTTCTAGAAGTAGGGTCTGAGGTCAGGAACCATGGTCATTGGAAAGTGGTCTGGGAAGCAGGCTGCCTGAGTTCATTCATTGTTACAGATGTTTAGTTACTCATTCAACAAACACAAGGGTGCTGTTGTAGGCAGGGCACTATGCCAGGTGCTAGGGATGAATAGGATACCATCACCTGCTGTGGAGGGGCCCGTAGCTGGTTAGGAAAAGAGTGGTTGGGCAGTGGATCAAGTGGGTTCAGGGGGGTATGGGAAGCCAAACAGCAGGGGACACATGATCTGAGCCTTGAAGAATGAGTGGAAGTTTGCTAGGCTATGGGGTGGGAGTGGGGGTTGACGTGAGGGTCTTCTTGGGGCATGGAGGCAGGGGGCCTTCAGGGACTCCTGTGATTGCTCTGGTCAACATGCCTGGAGCAGGGAAGGGTTGACAGGAGAGGCACCTGTAAAGCGAGCGAGGGGCTAATTCTCGGGGCACTGGGCGATAGGCTGAGAGTCTGAGACGTCAGTCTTGCGGGCCAGTGGTCTGCAGACCCAAGTGGAGGTGTGCCAGAGCTTCTCCAACACTTGGTGGGAATTTCATGGATGCTGGCATGAGACCACCACTGTCACCTGTGACCCCCGTGTTCATCAAGACGGCTTTACAGTTCTCACTGACTATAGTATGTAATAGTTTAAAAATCAGACATAAAAGTAAGTTCAAACTAATAGAATTTTGTTTTTATCTGTTTTTTTCTTGGGAGTCTGTGTAAGATTTTATTTTGAAAAAAGAGCAGTAGGCAACCATATGGACTGGGATGTTCCATTTCTTTGGGGCTGGGTTCTCCGTTCTAGGCCTGGGTTGCTTTCCCTATGGATTGGAGGCAACCGGTCAGCCTTGGGCAGGCAGGGGCCATCTGTATATCTCTGGAACATCCGAACATGCGAAGTTTAAACCTGTAGATGCTCTCTCAGGTGGCTGGTGTCAGGGAGCGAGCCTTCCCTTCGTTTCACACCCCTGGTTGTCTGTCCCAGATGTGTGACAAAGGCCAGTCTTAAACTGAGTCCCTAGGAGGAGACCAGCCCACGATCCAAATGGCAGGTGATACCTAATAGGTCGGTGTCGCTGCTTTGCCTCGCAGGTGGAAGAAGTCTTTTCTGTGCAGCCTGGTGTTCGGCATCCCTGTCATGGGTCTGATGGTCTATATGTTGGTGCCCAGCAACGAGCCCCACGAGTCTATGGACCTGGACCACAACATCATCCCAGGACTGTCCATCCTGAACCTCATCTTCTTTATCTTGTGTACCTTTGTCCAGGTGCGTATCAGAAAGGGACAAACCTCTGCTCCCCCTGCCTGCGTGTGGCTGACAGATTCTCTGTCCTCCCATGCCAGACACAGCCCTTCAGCTGGGCTTTATCACAGCTGTCCCGCAGGGGCTCTTTTTTCTGTCTTATGACTGGGAGGGGGCTTAAAAGGACCTAGTTCCACTGTCACTTTCATAGTTGTAGGTAATCAGACTGCCTGGAATAGCGAACCTCCTGGAACTTCTACTCCAGGGGTGGTATTAAGGAGCTAGCTGTGTTGCTGCTGGGAGGTGTGCCTCCGTCTGTTCTAGAATATAAAATAAAACTCCTGCCTTAACGATAGAATGTTTAGTTTAAGACTACCTGAGGGCAATTATTAGCCTGAATTTGCTTTTTCCTGTATTTTCTTTTTAATTACAAATGTAATGTATATTTATTATAGACAGTTCAAACCATGCTGAACTAGAAGAAGCAAAGGGGAAGATATTCTTTCACTGGAGTCGTACCCGCCTCCAGCCCAATTCTGTTCCCCAGGGTTACCCTAGTGTTATTACTAGTTGGACGTGTATGTTTATAGATCTTCATCTATGTAGAGATAATACACGTTTGCTTATAGATGTAGGTGTGTGTACGTGTTCACATAATACAGACACACGGGCTTTTTATTTTTTAACCGGCATAGGGTCATACTAGAGAAATTGATTTATAACTGGCTTTGTCACTTAACCATGTATTACGGCCATCTTTCATGCCAGCCGTTTATAGATCTAGCACGTTCTTTCTCAGGACTCCAGAGCACTGTCCACAGTATAAATGAACCATGATTTATGTACCCTTGGCCCCCTTGCCCTGTTGATGGACGTTCAGGTTACGTCCTCTGGGCTTTTAAGTTTCCCCCAAAACTGTGACCCTCCATTCCTGTGGCCACTAGGCCTATGAATCAGGAAATTGATTTGCTCCACGTCCCTTGCTGAGGAAAAAGTCATGTCTGAGCGCGTGCAGGGGCGAGGGGCCTCGGCGTGGCTGGTGGCTCCTTGAGCAGCTGTGCTTCCTCCGCTGTCTTTCAGCTCCTTGGCGGGTGGTACTTCTACGTCCAGGCCTACAGATCTCTGAGGCACAGGGCGGCCAACATGGACGTGCTCATCGTGCTGGCCACCAGCATCGCCTACAGCTACTCGCTCGTCATCCTGGTGGTGGCGGTAGCGGAGAAGGCGGAGAGGAGCCCCGTGACCTTCTTCGACACCCCTCCCATGCTCTTTGTGTTCATTGCCCTGGGGCGGTGGCTGGAACACGTGGCAAAGGTAACTGCAGCTTCGGGTGAAAAAAGAACTGTTTCTTCAGTAACATAAATCTTAATTCGTCTGAACACCTTGTTTAGAATTACTAATTACACACAGTCTAGAGAAAGACTTAAAGAAATGTGAAACCTACGTATAATTAGGTGTTCTGATCACTAATCTCCAAATTGGTTGCTACTTCAGAAATCCCAGCTAATCTGGTTAATTATTGAAACCTTTGTTCGGGCTCATTGTGTAATGGAAAGAACCCTGGATGTCAGGCCAGCGCTCACACCACCTCTCTACATAACTGACTGTATGGCTGATTAGCCTGCACATCCACGTTTCCATCTGAGGGTCATGCCGTTTTTAACAGCCTGCCTTAGACCCACATTTTAACCTAGTCTATAAAAGAGTAGGACTCAAGCTCTAAAAGAAAGTAGATTGAACCTAAAAAAAAAAAAAGGCAGTTAATGGGCAGACTGGTTTTGTTTTTTCGACTCAAATGTAATTCATAGAACTTCGTGGCATTATACGTTCAGTGTGACGATGACATGGCTGTGTGTCGATGACAGTAGCCTCCATCCTGGGGGAGCCTTTCGACATGAACTGTGGCTGTGGTGACGGGTCAGCCTCTTTCTGCAGGGGCTTTCTGCAACACCAGCTGCTTTTAACACCAGCCTAGTGAGTATTGGTCTGGCTTTGCACGGGTCAGCTTACAATAGCTCTTGTTTTCCGTTCTGATTATTTCCTAGAGCAAAACCTCAGAAGCCCTTGCCAAACTCATGTCTCTCCAAGCCACAGAAGCCACCGTTGTGACCCTTGGCGAGGACAACTTGATCATCAGGTGGGTTCTATTCATCCAGAGTTTTTGACCAATTTATATTGATTTGTGTAATACACCTCAAGACACCCATTGTGTTCGTGACGGTTACGCTAGACCTTGTGGGGGCAGGTAAAGACTCGCACAGTCAGATCTGTCCTCTCGATCCAGGTAATTAACAAGACATTTACAGACTACAACATATGCAAGGATTCAGGGTGGTGTGCAGGCCAAATGACAAGTGAAAGGTCTAGGTGACTAGTGTTCCTGGCCTAGCGAAGGGGAAGGCTAGAGGTGTCAGGGAAAGCTTCAAAGAGCACAGACTACATGCTGGACATTCCTCGCAAGATCTGGGGGATTTACACAGGCTGGGAGGTAAGGTTTCAACTTGCCAAAGAATACAAATGAGAGAAGTAGTTTTCCTCCTCCTAAGTTTGGCGGATTTTAAAAATAATAATGATTATTATCATTATTGCTAGAACTTATATAGCATTCACTGTCTGCCAGACACTATTTTAACCTCTTTGTATTAACTAATTAAAAAAAAAACTGTAGGAGGAAAGGATGGTTATCAGCCATATTTTGCAGATGAGGAAACTGATGATCAAAATGGCTAAGCAACTGGCCCGAGTTCACACAGGTATTAAGTAGTGGAATGGGATATAACCCAGGCTCTTGTTCCAGAGCCCATGCTCTTAACCCTTCCACACACTGTCTCTTACGCCATATTTAATAATGACATTTGCACAAATTAAGGCTTCTGTACTTCCCCAGTCAGCCTTGTTTTCATATTCTAGGTAGTGCTTATTTCAGACCTTCACATTCCTGAAATTTCTCTCTAGCCCCACCACTTTCCCCTTTGGCCTGTGATCTCACTTTGACTGCTGAAAATAGAAGCCATCGAGGTGGGAAATCCGTCAGTTCCCTGACACTCAGCCTACAAAGCTAACCCTCCCCACTGCATGCTTCCCTCCCCCCATGCCAGGGGTAGAGGCCTCTCCTTCTGGGCCTCTGCTCAGGAACCTCCCTCTGTCAATTTCTTGTTGATCTTCAGGGTGTCCGTCTTTGCTGATTCCAACCATCCACTGTGACATACAGTCCAAACTCCTGTTGTGAAAGCCGTCCTGTGCCCCACCCCCACTGTACTTGTCCATTCTTCACGCCGTTGCCAGTGTGAGTTCATGAGTGTGTCTCCCAGAGATGGCCCTCAGAGACTGCAAGCTCCCCCCCCACCTCCATTTTCCAGGGGGGCACTTGGCAAGCCTGTGCTGTGAATGAGGCACCAGCCGACCACAGCACGGAAGCACTGGTTTTTGCCTGGATGCTAGCTATTATATACTGATTGGAATTATAGTAGCGGTATTGAGATTTGAGACCTTACCATGTGCCGGTGCCACTAGCCAGGACTTCATAGAAACTACCTAATTTAACCTGATAACTACCCTGTGAGGTAGGTGTCCCCCCGATCCCCATGTCTTTGGGAAGAACCTGAAGCTTAGTGGGGAGGAGTGACTTGCCCAGGGTCCAGGGCAGGTGAGCGGCAGAGCTGGGACAGGCTCCCTCTTGGCCACCACTAACCTGTGTTGCAGGCAGGAGGACTCCGTGTGACAGCTGCTGGCACGTGGGGGCCTCCACACACACTCACTGTTTTGGTGGCTCTGCGGCATTTGCACATCTTGGCTGGTTTGGTTTTTTTCTTATAAATTAATGACATGAGAGCTTCTGAGATACGGAAATGTTCAGATTGGGGACAAAGCCACGGTCAGCTGCATTTACTCGCTGCATTTACTCGCTGCATTTACTCACTTCATTTCGAAGTGCTTCTGAAAGCACTGGCCGCAGTCACACGACTGCTCTGTGGATTCAGCGATGAGGAGACAAGCATCTTTGCCAGAAGGCAAAAGCTACTTGAAATGCCCAAGGACAGTAGGGCTACTCCAGTCACCGCTCCGTTCTTTTCCGAAGACAGTGATTCGTGTTTGGCTGTGGATACAGTGTGGGCCAGACTCCTACCATCATCATGTGGTGGCGCCATTTTCTAAGCTAGGAGCCAGAAGACCAGTGTTCCTTCCGGCCTTGCCGCAGGCAGGCTGTGTGCTAGGAGCGGGTCAGTTATGGTCTGTGAGGCACAGTTCCTGTCTGTCAGACTAGGGTGTTGGTTCCTACCCCACCTTCCTGACGGCATGCTCCAGGCTGCTGGGAGGTGACAGGCCCGTGGTCACACTCTGCTCTCCCAGGGACAGGGCCACACACCGCCCTGCTGACGAGCTTGACTTCCTACAAGATGAGGTGAGCTGGTGCCAGGGCCCCCGAGTCAGCCTCCACCTTCTGTGGGGCCTTGCCACGTCGGGCCTCTGCAGGCGCCTTCGGAAGGCCATCAGAGTTTCCCACCTCAGCTGTCTCCTTTCATTGAGACTGGGGCCTGCCCCTCCCTCTGTTCCTGTGCCCAGGGACCCCTGTCCTTTCTGTCTGTCCCAGGTCTTGGGTGATGGGAGTGTCTGTTACCTCTGGTAACAGTACCCCCTGCCCCTTCCTGTTGCCACTGCTCTGTCCCCTACAGCACTGCTGCAAGGTCTTCACTGGCCTCCTGTTTCCAGCCTTGTCTCTTTTGAAATATCTTCCCACAGTCAAACCAGCGATCTCTTGGAAGCACAGATCTGCTTGTCTCCCTCTGTAGCTGGAGATCCTTCAGCGATTCCCTGCCATCCTTAGGGTGAAGTCTGTGTGCTTAGTGCACACGTGGGACTCAGCGTCTGCCTCAGCCGCCTCTTGGACTCAGCCCCTTGTGCCAGCATTCCTCCATCTTGTCCCGGCCACACCCCACTGGCAGCTCCCAGGAGGAGGCTCTCGGGTCTCCCCTCACGCCTTTCTTTTTCCCCTTTGCCTGGCCGCTTGTCCTTCAGGGCTCAGCTTGGGGGCACATCTCCGGAAGCCTTTCTTGTTCCCAGGCCTGCTTGGCTGTTTCTCCGCTGGCCCTGGGACACACACGTGGTAGGTGCTCAGATGACTAGTTGAATGAATGAAAGGACCACGAAATGTTCAAAAAATCACCCCATGTTTGTGGGGGTGACATCCAAGGGCCTATACAACCTGGTCCCCAGTCTCCTTCATTGAAGTCTCCTGTGGTAGTGGGGAAAACAAAGTTACAGACTTCATCTCAGTAGTGGCTGTTCTGTTCTGAGTTTTTGTCTTTTTACTTTGTGTCAGATGAGGAGGGAGAGGAGACAGGAGAAGGGTGTGGTAGACAGACTACTGGCAGAAGCTCTTGCAGCAGAAGACATGCTAGGGAAAGCACTGTCTCTCAATTAAGTGTATTTCCGCACCGTGGTGTTTCAGGGGGATGGAAGCTTCTGAAGAAGAAGAAGACGACTGGGAATTCTCTGGAAGGAGCCACCTTGACCCGCATCAAGTGCTGTTCACCTTAAATTAAACTGTTGGGACTTAGAACAGTATGGTCAATTCAGATCAAAGGGGAAATTCAGCTTCAGATTAAGCAGAGATTGGCATTGCTAAAGGCTTCTTAGAGGGCACCCAGTTAATTGGACATGGGTGCCAATTTCTTGAAGAATCCGCATAGAAGCTAACCTTCTAAAGCTTAGTAGTTAGGTTCTGCCATTAGCCCCCAATGCCCCTTCACAAGTGAGCAGGTGCTCCTTCTCTTGACAGGCCTCTCTTGCCAAGCGAGGACCTGGTATGATGGGAAACTCCTCCAGGTTGTGTAGACAGGCATCAGAGGGGCAGGGCCCGGGCATCTCCATCACTGGGAGACTTTAAAAAGCAGTAAAGAATATTCTCAGATTATGGAGAATCCTCCTTTCCTCCTGTTCTCCACCCTGCCCCCAAACAGATTTCCTCATATCTACTCCCAGCACTCGAGACTTCAGGGCACCCCTCTTTTTCCTACCCCGTTTCTTGTCTTGTGGCCATTACTGAACTTATGTACATGAGTCTGCTCGTAGCTTCTGAGCTGTCAGCCTCCTGAGAAGAAGGCTGGAAGGAAGTCCAGCACAGTGCCTGCTACGCAGAGGCCGTCACTGGGGAAAACATCCGTTAAGTGGAATTCCCTGGGCGCTCACCATATGCCGGGCACCGTACTAAGTACTGAACGTGCATCATTTCCGTTAATCCTGGAACAAAATCCCCATTGAAGAAAGGCGGACACTGTGGCCTTGTACCAGGATTTGACCCAGATGGCACCACTGCCCTGTGACTCACCAGTGCCCTAACGAGGGCTCTGAGCTCCCAAGGTCAGGGCCTTGTCCCTGGCACCTGGCGCACACAGTGGCTCCCACGGCACTGAGCCCGTATTTAGTGCACCGGCTGGAGCTGCATGTGCTCCAGCCTTGTAGGGAGGGGGCAGCACGGGGCACCGAGCTGGACCTTTGGATACAGACAGACTCGCGAATCCTCATTTTGCAGGGGATGGTTCTGCACAATTTTTTCAAAAAGAAAATTTTGATGTAAATATTTACCATCTCTGTCTGCACATTTTAGTTCCCAAGTTTTACACATTTATACACAGCAGTGTTTAAAGGAACGGACGTGTAGGTTCAGTGTCATGCCTTTCTAAGAAATCCTGGGTTTTTGCTCTAATGGGGGTCAGTATCACTTACCTCACATATTTTTGGGAAGATTCAGTGAGAAAAAAGCATGTACAAATCTAGCACAGTACATACACCCAGCAAAGTCTGTTTGACCTTCTCACGTTGATAAGGCAGCGTATTGTGTATTTTTCTCCCTGGTAGTTTGAATGCGGTCCTTGTAGAATGAAAGGAGCGTGTAAGAGAACCTCAGAGCCTGCTTGTCTCCGCTTGTTCATGAGGGCACTGTTATAAACAGGTGACCCTTGAACAATGGGGGCCTTAGGGGCGCTGACCCCACACAGAGTCAAAAAACCAAATATAACTTCTGACTCCCAAAAGCTTTACTAATAAGCTACCGTTGACTAAAACCCTTACCAACAACATGAACAGTTGGTTAGTACCTATTTTGTATGTTATTATAAACTGTGTTCTTAGAATAAAGTAAGCGAGAGAAAAGAAAATGTCAAGAAAATCAGAAGGAAGAGAAAGCCTATTTCTACTTCTGTATCGTATTTATTAAAAACCCACCTGTCCCCGCGTGGTGCAAACCCCTGCCATTCAAGGGTCGGCTGTATACAGTGTGATGTGTATTTGGCTCCTGTGGCGTTTCCCTGGCGGCCGCCGTCTGGCCGTCTCACTGTTCCTGCCCTTCCCTCCTCTCCCCCACCATGTGTGTCTGTCTGTCTGTCTGTCTCTGGTCCATCCCCCGCCCAGCATCCAGTCCACATACACCTACGGCTCTCGCACGTTCCTGTCTGACCCCGCTCCCTCTTCTGTTTTCCCCATCACAGCACAACTTCCCGAGAAAGCGTCCGGAGCTGCTGTCTCCTGGCTTCACATGCTCTCCTCTCCTCCCGCCGAGCTGCTACCTCCACCAGCTTCTGAAACTGCTTTTCCCCCACAGCAGACCTCTTCCATGTACCCCAGCTGTTGTCGGGTTTATCTTCGTTTCCGCCTCTTACCAGCATTCCCCCTGCCCCCCAGTCTCGCCATTGAAAACTTTCTGTTGGTTTTCTTGTTTACGCACGTGTGGCTGACCTTCACGGAGGTACAAAGGCTTAGGTGCAGAGTGTGATGAAGTTTGCATATCTGGAGGCTGGGCTGGGACGCCTGCTCCCCCACCTCGCGGGCCCCCCTGTCCTGTCTACCTAGGCCGTCACAGGCCGGCCCCAGGGCTTAGTTCTAGAACTCCTTCTCTTGGGGCGCCTGGGTGGCGCAGTCGTTAAAGCGTCTGCCTTCGGCTCAGGGCGTGATCCTGGCGATCCGGGATCGAGTCCCACATCAGGCTCTTCCGCTGTGAGCCTGCTTCTTCCTCTCCCACTCCCCCTGCTGTGTTCCCTCTCTCGCTGGCTGTCTCTCTGTCACATAAATAAATAAAATCTTTAAAAAAAAAAAAAAAAGAACTCCTTCTCTTTTCCACCTGCACACCCAGGTGAGCTCGCACCATTTCCTGGCTGTAAGTGCCGTCAGTATTTGGACAGCTCGTGGGCTTGTACCTCCAGCTCTGCCCTCTCCTCTCAGCTCCAGTCCCGTTTTCCACTCCCTGCTTGACATTTTCCCTGGAAGTCAGATAGGCATCCCAGACCCACCCATCTTTATTTCGTCTCTTCTCCTTCTCTTCTCTCGCCCTCCCTCAGCTGCTTCTGTACACTTGCCTCCATCTCAGTAACAGAACTTAGAGCTCCTCTTTGATTCTCTTCTTTCCATATTTAGCCATTGCCGTCTTTTGCTTGGGCTGCTGCAACAGCCCACCTCTTCTCCCGGCTTCTATTATTGTCCCTGCCACCCGTTCTCACGCAGCAGCCAGAGACATGACTTGAAAATGTGAATCAAATTATGTCACTTCCCAGTAAAAACCTTACATCCACAGCCCATACTCTGCTCCACAAGTCCCGACGGGACCTGGACTGCCTCCTTCACCTCCTGGTTCTCAAAGACACCCTGCCTGCCTGCCTTAGGGCCTTCGCATTAGTTGGGTTTTTCCCCCTTGAACTCTCTTTTGCCTGTATGTTGGCCCCTCTTATCATCCAGGTCTCAGATCATCTTCCAAGTGAACCCTCACTTCCCCCCAAAAAAGCCTTCCAGTCACAGTGTTTGCATCCTAACACTTATTTAATACCTGGGACTCTCTTATTACCTGTTTCTTCTGCAGAATTGGTCTTCCTGAGGATAGGGACTTGGCTGTCCTCTTCCCAGCTATATTCCCAGTGCCTAGTACAGCGCCTGTCTCTTAGTAGCTGCACAATAAATATTGGCTTGATCTGAAAATGAACAGATAAAATGAATCCTGCTCCTTGGTGTAAAGCAAAGAACGTGTAACAATCCAACACTTTGTCGAGACCCAAGTCGGGCGGCAGACCCAGAGGGTTGAGCTCCAGTTAATCGCGGTGTGTGTAACTTGAGTGGCTCTGTTGCAGAGAGGAGCAGGTACCCATGGAGCTGGTGCAGCGGGGTGATATCATCAAGGTTGTCCCCGGGGGAAAGTTCCCAGTGGATGGGAAAGTCCTGGAAGGCAACACCATGGCCGACGAGTCCCTCATCACAGGTTAGGTGGCTTGTCTCCTGTTCCCTGTGGGTGGGTATCACAGGCGTTGCCGGGTCACGTGAATGCTGAACGGGGCTGGGTGCATGACGGTTGATCTCTTTTCTCCACCTCTAGGAGAAGCCATGCCGGTCACGAAGAAACCGGGAAGCACAGTGATCGCAGGGTCTATAAATGCACATGGCTCTGTGCTCATTAATGCCACCCATGTGGGCAATGACACCACGTTGGCTCAGATTGTGAAATTGGTGGAAGAGGCTCAGATGTCAAAGGTAATGAAGAAAGTTAAAAAATAGCAAAACGTCAGGTTCCTCATTTAGAAGTTATTCCGAGAGTTTCAGAGACTCAGGCAGATTTTGCTGAGTAGAGGGTGATTAGTAAGCGTGTTAACACGGGGCCTCAGAACCCCAGTGATTGCCCGTGCCCGTGGGGACGTATTTCTTTGTGGATTGTAATTTCCCATGGTCTTGGTGTTTTATTTTCATAGGCACCCATTCAGCAACTGGCTGACCGGTTTAGTGGATATTTTGTCCCATTTATCATCATCATTTCAACGTTGACGTTGGTGGTATGGATTATAATCGGTTTTATCGATTTTGGTGTTGTTCAGAAATACTTTCCTGTAAGTTGAATGCTTTGGGCAGTACGGTTGCTGTGTTTTAAATAATCTTTTGCCATTAATCCTATTCTCTCATATCTTAGATTCATTGGGCTTTAATTACCCATTACGTTTATTTGCTTGCTTCACTTATTGGCAGCAAAATCTTAGCCAAGATAGGACGGTCAGTCATTCTGTTTCTGCAAGTTTTTTAAAAAACTTTGCCTTCTAGTTAAATAAGTTCCCAGACACCCGTTAGCTGTCAGTTGTCATGCCTGAAACATTTGCATAATGTGACCTTGGCCATTTCTGGGGTTATGAGGCCCATATCATAGGTAATTTCACAGTTTTGATGGCATGATAATATCATTTTAACAGATTTTAAGAAAAATATGTTTTTTGCTCTCTGTGTCTATCAATACTATCTTCAACCTTACAGCTTCCCGGGCAATGCTAATAGATCTTTAATAATAAGTATTTATTAAACATATATGAGACAATGGAATATACTTTCTTGAGATAAAAAGTAGATGATGAATATTATCTTAGGAAATACTGTTTGATCAAACTTCCAAAAAAAGTGGAAAGTACAAAAAAATCCTTTTCTGCTTAAGAAGTAGGAACTATATACAACAGTAATTCTCAATTGGGGGTAATTTTATTGTCCCCCGAGACATTTGGCAATGTCTGGAGACATTTGGTTGTCATGACTGGGGAGGGAATGCTACTGACATCTAGTGCGTAGAGACCGAGGATGCTGCCAGACATGCTACCAAGCAAAGGACAGCCCCCCACAACCAAGAATCATCCGGCCCCAAATGGCAATAGTGCCGAGCTTGAGAAACCTTGACGTACGTCAACAGGGAATGGCCCACTGGAGTTGTATCTGATAACTGCCCAATGAATGGAACAGGGTTTTACCTACGGTTTAAAGTATCTCCTACTTCGCCAAGTCAAATGCCTGTTTTACCTTAGAGTCACAGAATAAGAAATTGTAAATATGGAATGGATAGTTTTTTCCTTTAAAAAAAATGTCTACCCATAATTAAAAGCGTATCTGAAATTCTTGGGGTGCATGTCATTTACGAAGATGTCATCTTCTCTCTCAAATTTCCTACCCTAAAATGAAAAATATCCAAGTGAAACTCTTGCTGACATCTAAGGAGACCTCAGTGCTTTGAAGAGTAACCTGTGACTGTATTCCTAGAATTTGCCAGTGGCTATGACGGCACCTGACTGCCTCAAATTTCTGCTTTTGCGGGAGAGCAGCTCACTGGCATGTGGCTGTGGGAAAAGTCATTCCTAAACAAGTTGGAATATGGGGCTTTCTGCTGTTCCCTGCCTTTCCATCTTACTTTGGCTTCTTTTGTTTTTATCTGCAATGTCAGGGAGGATGCCGGCAAATGAGGTACTGCATGTTCCTTTGAGATGTTCTTACCACCCTGCTGTCTAAGTCATTGTAGGGAGAGGTTCATGGCGCCCTCTAGAAGTCCACCCAGTCCCACCAGAATGCCCATGTTATTTTGATGAGAATTACTGTTTTTTTTAAATCACAGTATCTTTATCTCTAAAAATTCCATTATGTCTTAAACACGCTGTCCCTCTATCTAAATCCAACTGTTTCTAATCAAAGTGAAATGAACCTTTCATAATACACCTTACTTTAGAATTCTGCCTTTCAAAATCAAGGAATAAAGTGTAAATGGCAGCTGAAGAGATCGTGGTCTGTATCCTTGATTTAGAAAACATACTGTAATTAAAGTGAATATAGTGTCTCCTGACTGTGCTCTAGAGACACCCGCCATTTTGCAAAATAAACTAAGATAAATCAAGATGTCAGGATGCAAATAGTAATACCCATGTGTTGCCAGGTGACTGGAAAGGGGACCCATATTTTGTTTGTTTGGGGTTTACAAAGAAAACAATAGTGAGAAATAGTAGAAAATAAAGATGGCTCTAAATCCCATCCCTAGGAGTAACAATTTTTTGCACTTTGGGAAACCTCTTTCCAGTATTGTTGAAAGGCTGTAGAGAGATATGGTCAGATAATTTTGCACTAATTCAATCATAACATGTGCCATTTTGTACTTGCTTTTTTTATTTAACGTGTTGCTGGTATCTTTCCATGTCAACAAGTATAGGTATACATCATCATTTCAACAATTGCTAATATTTCATTATGCACATCATACCCACGGTTTAATTCACCAATTCCCTATGGGGTGTCTCTAGGTTTTGAAAAAAACGCTGTGATAAATATCTTTGTGTCTTTTGCCAGTTGTATGATTATCACCTTAGGGTAGATTCCTTGGAGAACTATCATTTTTTAGAGGTTTCATAATAATGATAAAAATAATAATAAGATGTAATACTGTTAATAATGTAATATTGATAATGTAATAGTTACAATTTCTTAGACCCTTCTCCCATGCCAGGTATTGTACAATGTATATTTATGTGTTTTATGTATTTATATGTCTATAGCCCTTACAATAACCAGTTGGGCGTTACTGGTATTATTGTCCCCATTCTGAATGTGAGGGAGCTGACCTGCAGAGACATTAAGGTAGTGTCAGGGCCAGGACATTCTGCAGTCTGTGCTCCTTCCCCTAGCAGGGAGTCGTCCACGACTCTCTCCTCTCGTTGTGCTTCTCTCAGAGGAAAGCCTATAGCATCGTGTTGGAGCACTGGGATGGGGATCGGTACAGTGAGCCATGTGATAACACAGCACTGTGCAGAGGGGACTACACGTGTTTCCCAAACCCCAGCGCATCACGTGTCTCAGGTCCCGCTGCCACGCTGAAATGCTCTTATGTGATTTGAAGTCGGTGTGATTCCTCATTTAACCCTCAGCCTGCCTTTATCTCCCTCCTCTTTTCAGACCCCCAACAAGCATATCTCCCAGGCAGAGGTGATCATCCGGTTCGCGTTCCAGACCTCCATCACCGTGCTATGCATCGCCTGCCCCTGCTCTCTGGGCCTGGCCACGCCCACGGCCGTCATGGTGGGCACCGGGGTGGCCGCCCAGAATGGCATCCTCATCAAAGGAGGCAAGCCTCTGGAGATGGCCCACAAGGTTGGCCCTTGCGCTCCTGGCTGTCCTTTGAGGTCTTGGCTGGAACAACTCCGTAGCTGTTACTATGTGATTTTTTTTGAAACTGAAGAGAGTCTATGGGAAAGTAGTATCTGTTTAAATTCTGTATTAAGAGGAAAAACCTGGAAGAGGCTTGAGGGCAGCCCTGTTAATAAAACAGGAAGCCAGCAGGGACTGGGAATGATAATAGCAGGAACAGCTCACAGTTACAGAATTAAATATGAAGTGATTAATCTTAGTAACAGCTTTTTGAGGTCGGCTTTATTCCCGTTTCTCAGATGAGGAAGCTCAGCAGGAGGAGGCGCGGGGACTCGCCCAAAGGCCTGCAGCTAATTAGCGGCAGAGCGGGATTCACACGCAGGTAGTTGGCTTGGAGAAAAGGACCGGAGCACATCCATGTGATTTGCCGAGGAACCCCGACTTCTGGGAGTAGAATAGTCAGAAATCGTTTATGGAGAATCTTTGGCCCAACATGTCCATCCCTCAACTTTCCATCCCCCCTTTATTTACTTGGTGTTTGTTGAGCATTGACTGTGCGTGGGTCGTGTGCAAGGCCCCGGGGATGGCCATGGGCGTCCCGTCAAGGAGCTCACAGGTTAGTGGGAGAGGCAGATGTGGAGGAAGTAAACCACAAATCTGTGAGCGAGTGCGAGGCCGGGAAGACAGTGTAGCAGAGACCTAACCTGCATTCGTGGATGTTGGCCCAGGGGTGAGGGGTGCACAGGCAGGGAAGGAAATCGAGAGGTTCATCTGGGACCAACCGGTTGAGCTGGAGTTAGCCAGGCAGCAGAGGCTGGGAAGGATGGTCAGCGGCAGGAACAGCCCGGCCACCTCATAGACCCCGTAAGATCAGGGACTGTGAACTTCTTCTCACCACTGTATCCCCAGCATCTTGCCCAGTGCCAGGCACATTGGAAGCCCTCCATAGTTATTGACGGAATGAGTAATGAGGAACCGAAAAAGGAAATCATTGAGAGGGAGAGAGAAACTGACGGGAGGTGAGGCTGTCGAGGGAGGAGGGCAGGGAGAGCGGCGCCTGGAAGGGCCTCAGAGTTTGCGTCAAGTCTTCAGAACTTAACCCAAAGAACAACAGGAAGCTGAGGAGGGTCTGAAGCACCCACAGGGTGGGACTGGGTTACTTGTCGGGAAGATCGCTGTGGCTACAGAGTGCAAGGATGGACTAAAGGAGACGGGTTATTGGAGGAAGAGCAGTTATGTTGCAGAGACCAGCAGTCAGCATCAGAACGAGCCGAGTGCTGTTGGCTAAGTGAGGGCGAGCCGTGCCTGTGGGGTAGTCTGACCACAGCAAGCAGCTGGCCTTATGTAGGGTTTGGGGAGGTATGGAGTTCAGGGGTGGGTGGGCTCTGGCCATGGACACAGGTACCGACTGGCAGAACGCAGACCCATGGGCACTGCTGGAAGTTGCCATTGACCCAAGTGGGACGGATGGAGAAAATGGCCCTGGTGGTTGCTTGTTATGATGGCCAGGGAACGCTTCCTTTCTCTCTTGTGCGTGCTCTCTCTCTCTCTCTTTTAAAGATTATTTATTTATTTATTTATTTGAGAGAGAGCATGAGTGGCAGGGAGGGGTAGAGGGAGAAGCAGACTCCCACTGAGCATGGACCCCAATGGGGGGGACTCGATCCCAGGACGCTGAGATCATACCTGAGCCAAAGGCAGACGCTTAACCAACTGAGCCACCCAGGTGCCCCTCCCTTTCTTGAACCTGGAGTGCGAGCTCCTTATTCTCAGTAGGCATTTGCATTTAGGCCAGAGACACGCTGTGCACAGGGAGACGGGGGGACTCCCAGAGTCCTGACACGAGAAATCTGCATGGTGTCACTTTCCAGAAGGTGGTGCCGTGCCATTTCCTGTCAAATTGGAGTGCCGGTTTCACCCTCATGAAGATTAAGTCACAGTGCAGCCTGTTTCGGCTAGACAGAAAGGGAAACCGTGTCTTTGTCGTGGGAGTGGTTGAACCCGGGATCAGTTGTAGAGGATTGTGTTAATGGAGGGGTGTTGTTACCTGCTTGAGCGAGGTTGAGCGGAGTTCTGCCTCAAGATTGTGTGGGCCCTTATAGACCCTCTGTCTGTATTTGTGGTCACCAAGATGTGGTTGTCTTGGCAGATAAAGACCGTGATGTTTGACAAAACTGGCACCATTACCTACGGGGTCCCCAAAGTCATGCGGGTCCTCCTGCTCGTGGATGTGGCCACAATGCCCCTCAGGAAGGTTCTTGCTGTGGTGGGGACTGCAGAGGCGAGCAGCGAGCACCCCCTGGGCGTGGCAGTCACCAAGTACTGTAAAGAGGTATGTAGACCTGGGCACTGCTCGTCCCTCTCCCTCCCCCCACCTCCCCTCCCCCCATCCTCCCTGCCCTGGCTGGCCTCCTCCTCAGCTCTCACCAGCTGGGCTGGAAGCCTCCAAGCGCCTTCCTCCTCACATGCCTCTTCTCCTGCTGCCTCTGTAACCTGGGCCAGCTGCGTTGCAGGAGGCCTTGGCTTGCGGGGCCTGGGAACCCCTCAGCAGGCCCCTGTGGAGCAGGTGGGGATGTCGCTCTCAGTGATGGGTCCCTCGTCCCATTTCCAGATCATCACAAAAGCGACTGAGTGTTAACAGTCACTTAGCGTGTACTGAGCCTCTGTGCTCGGGACAACAACAACTGCTAGGGTGTGAACTCCTGCCCCCTGGGAGCTGATGGTCTGGTGGGGAGGACGGATGTCTATCAATCCAGTCCTTAATGAGCGCTCAGTGCAAAGGGGGCCCAGAACTGAATGGGGGATTGGGGTGAGGCGAGGAGAGAGCCCCTCGACTGGGACACTGAAATGGAGAGGCAATGGAGAGGTGAGCCGAATGCCCAGCGGATTCTTGGCAGTTAATGGGGAAGCGTTCATCCTTCGACCTCTCCAGATGAAAGTCCTGTTTCGTTTTCTGTTTTCAGTCTTAATATAGAAGCAGCAGGATGTGCCAGAATATTGCTCTGAAAAATTTTAAACAGTCTGGGCAAATACGATTATCAGTAAATGTAGAAAGGTGATATGGATGCCTTGGGGCAAAGCTGACAGCTCTCCCTGGGCAGGGAGTCTTCCAGAAATCTCCATGGGTGATTTGTGCAGGGTCATTCAGACCGCCATTTCCCCCTCTCTTGTGGTGTTTCAGGACAAATGTGCTCTGTCATCCCTCCTGTGCTGTGTAGTTAACCCCGAGTGAAGCAGCTTCTCATGTCTTCACCTGCCTCTGCCCTCGACCCCCAGGGCCTGTAAATGGGCAGTGACCTCTTGATAGCCTCCAGGCAGCTTTGTTACCGTCTGCCTGTTCCATCGTTCTCATGAGATAATTTGCAACATAAAAATAATATCTTTCCTCTTTTTGCTCCCCCCACATCCTTTAATTTGAGGCCTTTGCCGTGAACTGCTCTTCTCCTTTCTAGTCTGCCTCTTGTCCTGTGTCGTGAGGCATCCATTTAATAATTATAACGTCTGCGTCAGATGAGAGAAAGAATTGCTGAGTTATTAGTCGATTTCCTCGCCTGCCCAGCCCTGCTTTCCTCTCAGCTCCTGGTAGGCGCCGCTCTCTGCTGCCTCCCCCTCACGTCCCCTGTCTCCCTGCTTCACAGGAATTGGGAACCGAGACCCTGGGCTACTGCACGGACTTCCAGGCAGTGCCAGGCTGTGGCATCGGCTGCAAAGTCAGTAGCGTGGAGGGCACTCTGGCCCACAGCGAGCGCCAGCGGAGCAAACAGGCTGCACCCCCGAGCAGGGTTGGCGGCGTTCCCGAGGAAATAGGTATCCCTGGCCCTTGTCTCTCTGCCCGGCCTGCCATGACCTGGGCCCGGCTGGGTCAGTTGGTGGCGTGCCAAACCAGACAGCACCAGGCGGGCACACCGCCGTGGGTCCCCGGCTGTGGCCAAGGGGTGGCTTCTGGCCGGGGCGCCGCATGCCCACCTTCCCCAGGAAAGCCTGCCGTTTGTCCATCGTTGTGTCCTCTGATACTTCCAAATCCTGATGCTAATGGCAGACCGAAGTAGTATGTGGTACTGAAATTCATAGAGCATTGCTTCTGTGACCCAATCTTGAGTCTTCTCTTTCTTATCCCAAGTCAGCCTTGCTTCTCTAAGCTACAAAGGGGACAGATGGGAATTCTGATTTTGCTCCTCCAGTCTCCCTCCCGTGCTGTAGAAACCCGATGGGATGTTGTATTTACAGAGCTAGCAGCAGCAGGGAAGGCAGATGGAAGTGGTCTGCCTGAGCCAAGAAGGGGTACTGCTTGGAGTGGCAGCTGCCTTTGAATGCGGCTTTTCTGATTCTTAGGATGGCTTGCTAGCCATCGGCGCCAGAGTGTGGAAACCCTCCCAAACCAAAGCGCCCGTGTCTCATGTTTTCTCTTAAGTGCGCTGGGCTATTGTTAGAAGCCATCTGCTACCTTCTAGCAATTCAGAACCCCGGCTTGACCCTTCCATTTAGCTGCCAGGACTGGCCTGTGTGGTGACCCCTGGGTTAGCGGCACACATAGTGAGAAGGCGACGGGAAAGGCCCACCTGGCCTTCTAGGAGGTACAGCTATAAACATTTCATGGAAGTAGACCAGTTATTCGTATGCACCTTGGGTCATCCACACCCAGCTTGTTGCTTCTAATCTCTGCAGAAAAGGAGCCAGCAGATGCCTCTTAAAGGCAAATTCGGACGCTGTCAAACGTTTAATATGATTATGATGTTTTCGCACACACTGCATGTACCTTTTAACACCCCGTTTTGATCCACCCCCCCCCCCACGTTCACACGTTAATTACTGCTTCTCTGGTCCTTCAAGGATGGTGTTAGGAGAGGTGCTTGCTAGTTACAGTATTTCAGAACAGCTAAAGGGACTTTTTGCTGTTAGAAGGATTCCATGGTTTTTAGTCTTTTCTCACAGTAAAATTGGACTATTTGGGGGTAACCACAAACTCTTTGAACAGATGCGACCCCCCAGACCTTCTCTGTGCTGATTGGGAACCGCGAATGGATGAGACGCAACGGGCTAACCATTTCCAGCGACATCAGCGACGCGATGACGGATCACGAGATGAAAGGCCAGACGGCCATCCTGGTGGCCATTGACGGTACCACCCCCCCCCACCTTCTGCTCTCAGCAATGGAGTTTCTTGGGGATATGTGGCAAAAATAGACTTTCTCCTTTTTTTTCTCCCCCCAGTAAATCTTCCTCTTTGTTAATTTAAATTCTGTGTTCCAAAAGGCTGCCTTGCCACTTCTCACTTCATTCTCAGTCCGGAGGCCCTCTCTGCTGTGTCCGTCCTTCCCCCAGAGTGAGGTGGCTCAGCCTCCTCGGTCTTGGAATCCTCCCCTGCCTTTGCCGTCACTGTCTGCTCTGTCCAAGCCAGCGGTTCAGTCGCCCTCCTCCTCNNTTCCTGCACGCACAGCGGCAGCTCCCTGTCCGGAAGGTTCAGCCATAGCGTCCTAAGTCACGAGATCGCTGCCCCTCCACGGAGCTCCCCAGCATCGCGTGTGTCTGGGCCTTTACACCTCAGATGATTGGAATCTTACTTTGCTGATGGTAGTTTCTGTTTATAGAAGTAAAACCATATGCAGACAAATGATTCTTATTTTTAATGCTTCAACCAAATATGTCCTCTCCCACTCTTTTTTCCTGCTCGTACGGCCATGTCCTTTCCAAAGTCCTTATAAACCTGCAGTCCCCTCAGCTCCTCGGATTGGAGCCAGCTCTGCTGAAGGAGCGATGCCCTCTGTCACACCACTCCCCCGCTTCTGCTCTGCCACCCTCAGTCCCTAAATGCCTTCCTCCCTCACTATCTGAAGATTCGCGCAAACAAAAACCCCCCAAACAAATGCTTTCTGTAGAGAGAGAAAAAGGAAGGACTGATTTTCTGTTTGGACTTTCATCACTTTTCAGTAACATTTATTGTATTCATTTTCTTTCTCATATCTTAATAGCTAACATGTATTGAGTTGTTATTATTATGCCAGAGTGCCAGGCACTCTGCAAAGTAATAGATGTTCCTTGCAGAAAATTGGGAAGATTCTGAGAGCTATAAAGAAGAAAATGCAATGACTCCCTATCCTACCCCTCAGAGAGCCACTGTTAACATTTCATATTCCTTCCAGACTTTTGTATGCATCTGTAAATGTAGCTCATTTTTAAAAAACAAAATCAAAACCGGGTTATGTTCTATAACTTGGCGTTTTTCTGGTAGCACAGCCTCCTTTGCCCCTCAGGCTGCCCAGGGCTCGCCCTTGTGGGCTCATCCGAGGGTGTCTTCTGCAGGCGTGCTCTGCGCCATGATCGCCATCGCAGACGCAGTCAAGCAGGAGGCGGCGCTGGCTGTGCACACGCTGAAGAGCATGGGTGTGGATGTGGTTCTGATCACAGGCGACAACCGGAAGACGGCCAGAGCCATTGCCACCCAGGTGTGTGCCGGGGGCTGAGGGGCTGGGGAAATTGGTTCTAAGCTCCCCGGAGCAGTTTGGGGAAAAATAGGAAGCTCTAGCTTCTCACTCCACCTGCTCTGCTCCAGTCCAAGCTGTGCTGCGCCCACGGGAGACCACGGTGTTGCCGTTGCAAAGCTCACGTCCCCGGGGCCTCAGGACGGGCTGCTGCCCTGGAGAACGCAATTCCAGCATTCTCTGTTTCCGTCTTTCCAGTGGGGCAAAAACAAAAAAGATCATGGCTCAAGAGCTGAAATATATGACTTTTGGGCCTTTGTGTTAAGGGAACGATTTGTCCGCACAGCTGGGTCCCGGCAGGTCTCCAGCAGCGCTCACTTCTGAGTGTGCACCGTGAGGATGGCACCGCTGCATGCCTGCCCGACTCTGCACATGGCGAGGGCTCCCGCGCAAATTCTGGAAGATTACATACGCTCCCCAAATGTGTGTACACCGTATGCTTTTGAAAGTGAACTGCTTCTTACAAGGGAAGCAGTGGTACTTCTCTACGCGGCCTTCCTTGCTAATGATGGACTCGTTGAGTACCACCTCCCTTCCTGGTTAAAACTTGCTTGTCTGTTCAGCGAGCAATACTAAGCACCACCCATGTGACGGGCTCTGGAGAGGAGTGAAGAGGGCGTCTGCCCTCCGGTAGCTCTCTGTTCTCGGGGAAAGTGTGGACCAGTGACCAGGGTTGAATTGAATGCCCGCTTCTGCAAGAGAAAAGTGCACAGGGCATGTGGGAGCCATCAACTGACCCCAGCGTGGCAGGGACTGAAGCCGCCTTCCCAGGGGAGGAAATGCTTGAGTCAGGAGTGGTCAGATGAGGAAGACAGGGAGGGCTGGAGAAAGGGAAGCTGACGTTTCCAGGACAGAGCAGGCAGCATGAGCACTGCAGCAGTGGGCTGGAGAGCTGCAGGAAGGTGAACGGGGCAGACTCCAGCGTGGGCTGGAGGTGGGCAGAGACCAGTTCCAGAGGGGCCTTGGGAGGCAGACCGAGGAGTGTGGATGTCGTCCCAAGGGAAGTGGGTTCCCTGGGTCTTTAAGGAGGAGAGTAATGTGATGAGCTGAGCACTGTTTCGGAAAGACCACGGTGGGGATAGGGAGGAAGGTTGGGAGGCTAGGAGGTGGGCAGGGACACTAACACGGGGCCTAAGCCACTATGGAGGGGGGCACGGGGATGGCATGCCCTGGGATATAGGGTTTGGTGACTGACATCGTCGACTGGGCTTGATGCCGGAGGGAGTGGGGGCGGGGTGACTCGCAGGTTTCTGCTACTGTTCACTCTCCTTTGCCAATATCCGGTGTCGTCATGTGTTTGTTTTTTGACGACTGTTTTCCTTTCCTTTTAGGTGGGCATCAACAAAGTCTTTGCAGAGGTGCTGCCTTCTCACAAGGTGGCCAAGGTCCAGGAGCTCCAGAATGAAGGGAAGAAAGTCGCCATGGTGGGAGACGGGGTTAACGACTCACCGGCCTTGGCCCAGGCCGATGTGGGCATTGCCATCGGGACAGGCACGGATGTCGCCATTGAGGCTGCTGACGTTGTCCTCATCAGAGTGAGCTCGGCCGTGTCTTCTCGCGCCTCGTTGTCCAGGTTATGGGAGTGGTGAGGGCTGGGGCGCGGAGCTCCTGACTGACCGTGCGTTCCTCCTACAGAACGACTTGCTCGACGTGGCGGCTAGCATCCACCTCTCCAAGAGGACCGTCTGGAGGATACGCCTCAACCTGGTGCTGGCACTGATCTATAACCTGATTGGAATACCCATTGCCGCAGGTAGGGCGGCCCTGCCCCGCTGGGTTCCCTTCGACTCCAGCTGCCGGCCAGACCGGCTTCTGTGCCGGCTGCGTTCCCGCCCAGCTTAGAGAGTAGCCCACTCTCGCTGGCTGGCGGGGCAGCGGTGTTTTAGACAGAGCTGATTTTAGTATGTTCTCCACTTTGTAAGTCTCTAAAGGTAAGTAAAAGCTGCAGAGAGGCTCCCTGGGATTCCCTGTTCCCTTGCAGCTCCCCCCGAAACCCACGATGCCACCTGCGGACTGTCCCAGGAAGGCCAGGGTGGGTGGGAGACCCCAAGACAGCACCCCCCGGCCCAGCTCTGAGACCACCTCCTTCAGAGACGTGCGGGCCCATGGTCATGACGTGGCAGTGGGGGTTTCTGAGCCCCCCTAAGATGGAGCACTTCACGGGGGGCAGCCCAAGGTGAAGACCCTGTCCTCTGGGCTGTGGTGTGAGTGTCGTCCTTCCCTTGGCCAGGGGTCTTCATGCCCATCGGCATCGTGCTGCAGCCGTGGATGGGCTCGGCAGCCATGGCGGCCTCCTCCGTGTCCGTGGTTCTCTCATCGCTGCAGCTCAAGTGGTGAGTCCCTGGAGGCGGGAGCGTGCCCCGCAGGCGGTGCTCACTAGGCCTTCTCCCCGCACGCAGCCGCCCCTCGCCCTCTGCCCGTGGGCTACGATGGGCGGGTGCCGTGCGCGGGTGCCCGGCGCTCCCGAGGCGGGCGTGTGTAGTGACGCACCACGAGTGACTAATCCACACCTCGCAGCCATCGCGCGCTGAGCCGCTGTGGTTACCCTGCCCCCGGGCTGTTCATGCAAATGCCTCGCACACGTGGGGTCCTCGTGTCGTATCATTTTTCCTTTTTTGAAAAAGATGTTTATTCGTGCTCTCACTTAACCAAAGGTGACGGCAGCCTCTGTGTGCCAGGCATTTGGATGGGAAGTTTCTCTCTCAGGCAAACTTTACCTGAACCCAGGAGCTCGATACCCGGTCCTTTAAAATCCTCAAATCCATGGGGTTTCCATACTATATGTTGTTGAGAGACTTTGGTGAGAGCTCTTTGCCATCCTTCCAAAAAAAAAGCCTGTGCCCACACTGGCTCAAGTGCTCTTGGCTTCTCGCCTGGCAGCTACAAGAAGCCCGACCTGGAGAGGTATGAGGCCCAGGCCCAGGGCCGCATGAAGCCCCTGACGGCGTCACAGGTGAGCGTGCACATCGGCATGGATGACCGGCGACGAGACTCCCCGAGGGCCACGCCCTGGGACCAGGTCAGCTTCATCAGCCAGGTGTCTCTGTCCTCCCTGAAGTCCGACAAGCTGTCTCGACACAGTGCCGCAGCTGAGGACAATGGGGACAAGTGGTCTCTGCTCCTGAATGACCGAGATGAGGAGCAGTGCATCTGAAAGCTCCAGGCAGGTGCGGACCCAGGGGTCCGGCTCCTCACCGAGTAGCTGGCCTGGCTTTCCTGGCGGCCGAGGCTCGGGCCGAGCGGGTGCAGCACCGGCAGCAAGATGGGCAAAGCGCCTCTCTGGCCTTGGGGACTTCCACTCCCTGGACATTCCTGGTCATCCCTCCTAGCATGTGCCACATCCAGATGCGGCTCCTGGGTAGCCCCCCACCCCCCGCATCCCATGGCACGGGCTAGGCGTCCCAGCCTGACCATGCTGTCGGCCTGGGCTTGTCGGGAACCTTGCCGGACTCCTGGCAGAGGAGGGGACAGCCAGCCCTCCTCGCAGACCTCTGCTTTAGAGTTTGGAATGACTGCTTGTAGAATGAAGATCTCATCAGGACCAAAAACTTAGCTGGGCCTTTCCTTAGAACGCATGAGAAGCCTTGTGTTGGGTTCTTTCGGACAGCACCCACGTGCATTGCGTATCTGAGACCACAGTTTACCTCAAATACACCCCGTTGATGTCTGCTGGCACAATCTCTTCCTTTTCTGTTCTTCACACTGGGGCCACCCAGTGCCCCCCCACCCCTTGCCGGGTCTCTGACAGCGGGACTGTAGTGATCCCTGCTGCTGCTCTCAGGCGCTGCTCCCTGAGTCTGCCCACTCACACAGAGAGCACACCTCGCTTCTCTTCAGGCCGAGGAGGGCTCTTTTGTGCTTAGGTGCCACTTGGCCACAGACTCCTGGCTTCTCACTCCTCAGAATGGCGTGCCGTTGTGGACTGTTGTTGCCCTGGTGCAGTGAGATTCTCAGAGCCTGAGACCTGGGGAATCCTGCTTCCTGTGGGGTCCGGGCACTTGGGATGCTGGGAGGCCTGTGGTGCTTGAAACGGGCATCCCGTGGGGAGGTATGTGTGCTTGCCGGAACCGCCTTGCACACCTCCGGAAGCTTCAGTGACCTGGTCTGCTTTGTGACTGTCGGATGGTCCAGTAGAGTTCATGTCTGTGGTGCCCCTGGTGGTAGCCGAGTAAGAGGAAATCACAGTCACTCTCCGGGAGCTTCTGCTTCTGCACACGGGGCCGGTGCCTTAGGAAAGGAGTCACCAAAGCTTCCCCAAGGGACAGCCTGTTTCACACTTTCAGGGGCTCTTTGTGATTGTGTGACATCAGAGGGGCAGGAACGGGCCGGTTTTATACGCTAAAGTTGGTAGTGATTGACAGAACCACAAGGGAGTACAAGAGTAGAAAGAAAACACATTTTAAGGTAGAGCCCTTATCACACACACACAAGATAGTTTTATTTATTGAGTATAGTTATTTTTCAGGGACAGTGTAAGCACTTTTTTAGGCTACTTATAATCTTCCCAATAAACCAGCCAAGTAGATACTACTGGCCACGTTTGACAGGCACGGCAGTAGGCTCAGAGAGACTAGGGATCCCGCCCAGGATCACACAGCCTGCACAGGCCAGAACGGGGAAGTCTTTTCTCCGTTACTGCTGCCGCCTGTCAGTTGGTAAGAATAAACGGGAAAAAGCTACCTGCTCCTAGAAGAGCAAGTCTGCCAGGTGATAGATTCATTGTTAGCGACTTGGAATGAAATTTGATCTCGGGGTCAACTCACCTTTCCCTCGGATGGTTTATTTCCATTTTTGCCTATAATTTCATGTTGCTGGGTCTTACCTCCTACAATCCTGCGATGGGTTCCATTGTGTTCCTGTTGTGTTCAGTTTTCCTTTCCCTCAGTCCTCTTCCCGCTCTGTCCTTTCTTTATTCCTGGCTGCGCTCAGGAGTGTTTCTTGTTTTCTAACTAGGTTAATCTTTGTCTAAAGAATCTAATTGTATTGATTTTTCAAAGGCTTTTAGGACCATAAAACTCTTGTGTATATGGCCATGAAAATATTTATATAATTGTACAGAATATAACCTTTAGATGTTCAAGGGGTAAGAATTTTTTGAGTGTCAGATAAGAACAGGTCCTGTTTCCAAAACTTTCCATGCTGTATTAGAATAAACTTTATTTTTATTCATCTAATGGCTGCCTCTGTGCGTGTGAGAAGCATAATTGAGGCCAGTGCAACGCCACTTCTGCAAGGGGCTGGCTTTGCTCGGCCTCGTTGGGGGCGGAGAAGGGTTGGGTCTAACTGTGGAGACCACGGGGGTGGCCAGACCCTCTGATCTGCACCCCCCAGCACCATGTGAGCCCCTCTCCTGTGTGCGGGGCCCGCCTCTGGTGTGTGGGGGAGAACTCTGAGGGCAGCCCCTGTCTGGGTACCTGTCCCACTGGGCCAGACACAGGCCTCGATCTGCCCCATTTGATGCACTTCTCTGCTTGACAGGAATTGTCAGCCGAAGGCTACCTCAGACATACACATTTTAATCAGGAGGGCTGTATTTTGGGTCCCTTGGCCCCAAAGGAGTGGGGCCAGGGGGCGTAGTAGAAATGTCTGGACCAAAGGGCTCTGCTGGGAAGGCTCTGTGGGCATCTCCGGGTGGCAGGGGGGCCCTGAGTGAGCTCCAGCTGAAGGTGAGGTGACAGGGTGATTCATCATCCAAATCGGGACGCTTTGAAGAGTGAAAGGAGGTGCTATTAATAATTATGCCAGGCCAACTGGCCTAAACTGAGACTCTCCAGGCAAACTGGGCCATGTGGTCACCTTCCTAAAAAGGGAAATAGACACTGCGAAGTCACGGACACAAACCGTTAGCACATCAGGATTCTGCCCTAATTGTAGGTTCCGTAGACGTGCCGGTGACCTATCTTTTATCCGATTTGGGATTTCTCCCCGCTCTGGCACACCCCGAGGCCAGCATTTCCCTGCAGAACCATGGAGGTGATCGTCTTTGTGGCTCAGCAGGACCACATGGGCAACCAGTCAGGGGTTTGTCCCACTTGCTGGTGCCCTGCGTTCCCTCCAGCGCACCACGTAGCGCTTCGTGCCAGGCACGCTTCACTGTTTCTGGATACCCACGTATGGGAATTTCATGCTGTCTGCATGTCCCCTTGTGGGAAGAGAGGGTTGATACCACTCTAGCAAGGGATTCCATTTCTTTAAAAAATAAATGTTTCTCAAACATGAGCAAATCTCCCTGATAACCATTCCACCAGAATGAAATCACGTACCAGAAGAAATCACAGTGTCTATCCATTCCTGGTAAGTTTTCAGTCTTAAGATCTTAGTGGAGCCTTGTGATGGGGTCACCTTTTAAGTAAATGGATACTAATTCTAGTTTTTTGGTAAAGACGGCACCTTCAAATTGTCATGTCAAAATATAGTCAAATTGTTCTGCTAGTTTGCTAAGAAACCAAGATTAATAAAAGTGGCCTTTATTTTAAGAAAATCCAGCATAAACCAAAAAGCCCACGAAATAGGTTAATTAGAAAAAGATTATTTGAATTAGGGAAGGAGTTTTTTGTTTTTTGTTTTTTTTCCTTTAAAAAATTCACCTCAACAGGAACCTGGGTGGCGTAGTCGGTTAAGCATCCTACTTGTGATTTTGGCTCAGGTCATGATCTCAGGGTCGTGAAATCGAGCCCTGTGTCGGGCTCCACACTGGGCATAGAGCCTGCCTAAGATTCTCTCTCTCTTTCCTTTTGTCCCTTCCCCACCCCACCCCCAGCTTGTGGCAATCGTCTCTCTTAAAAAAAAAAAATCATGTCAATATTTCAGCAGGTAGATTTCCTGATGCATATAAAATTCTTCTTGAGTTAGAAAAGTTCTATTCTGCATACAACTTTTTCTTAAATTGCATCTTTTGTTTAAAGAAAACAGGTAGGGTATTCATAATACAAAGAAATGCTTTCAGCAAACAATCATGCTGACTCAGTTTCCCTTTGCCAATGACCCTGTATGTGGGAGCGTGCTGATCTGGCTTGGGGTGCACTGTGGAGCTGGTGGGAATGAAACGACTCTGCTTCCTGCCTTTTCACATACAACATGGGCAGGGACATAGACACCACTGTGTGGGTTTATTCCAGAGGGAGATGTCTGCTTGTCTGCCGCTTTCCTTTGTGTGAAGACAATGACAGCAGTCGAAATTAGAGGATAGAATTTGAGAATGTTAAATAATGCCACGAAATCCCAGATCTCCTTTATTCTATTCAAAAAAGACGAATAAACAGATGTGAAATCATCCATGGGCTAAGATGAAAACAAGAATTGATGGAAATTTAACATTTTTTTCCTCTGAAAAGGAAATGGCCGTTATTTCTTCTTACTTAATGTAAACATCATAACCGCTTATAGCAAAAATTTGAACATAGAGAGCTATATAAGGTGGGGGGGAAAGCACCCAAAAGGAAATCCCATGAACATGATTTTGTGGAGGGTGTTTGTGGGTAGATCACGCTGAGACCCCGAGCAAGCAAAGCCTGGCTGCCCCCAGGGGGCCCAGCTCCCCGATCTCCCGGTGCTGTAGTGAGCTAGGGATGATGGAGCTGTTGTGAACGCACAGATACCCAGGTCCCACTGAGGTTGGGAAACAGACAATACTCAAAGCCTGGGAGAGGAGGCCGCCAGCTCTGTGCGGGTGCCGCAGTGGGTTCTGTCTTTCCTGCTCACCCTGTCCTCACAATGATCTTGAGAACGATAGGCTTCAGTCTCATTTCTACAGATGAGGGGACCACGCTCAGGGGAGTCCCACTGACTGCGCAGGACACAAGGCTGGGAAGGGTGTTCAAGTCCATCTGTCTCTGGTCCTGCCAGGCTCACCTACCTCCCTGCAAAGATGACACCCGGTGCTCTCAGCAGGACAAGCTGGGCCTCCCTGGCCCCCCTGGCCCCTCTGGCATGCTTGGGTAAGAGAAGTGTCCTTTCACAGGACACTGTGTTTTATCTCCAGAGCCACCAGGTGTCTCTCTGACCAAAACAACCTTCTAGTCCGCAGCAAGATCCCAAATTCTCTTGATCTTTTTTTTTCTTTTCTTGACGCGTCTGGAAATTCAAATAAAGCTCATCATAATGAAAATGGGAGATGGGACAGAACGTGAGGCTGGAGTCCAGCTCTGGCGCGGGGGCTCCTGGGAGCGATGATGTGTTTACGTCTGCACTGTTAGCCCGCATTTACCCACACAGAGTACGGCGTTGGGGTGACTGGGCAGTGAACTTCTCTGTCGTCGCGTGTGTCTGTCTGTGCTTCATGCTATCTATTTCCAAGTTAAGATTTTTTTTTAATCTTGAACATTTTTTAAAAAGGAGGGGTGGTAGGTTTTAAAGGCTCATAGTGATTTTCAGTGTCCCCGAAGCTCTAAGTTCAGAGACTCCTGGGTTTGCCTTGGGTTTATAGGCCCCACCCCAAGCCCCTGGGCAGAAGTGTGTCCCTGGTAGTGTTCATTATGGGCCCCCTGGGGGTCCCTTGATTCCTGAGCAGCGCTTACCTGCTGCGGACCTCTCTGTCCTCTTCTGTTCGGTGAGGAACACTGCCCTGTTTCCCGTCCCGAGATAGAAAACTCCACCCAAGTGCAAGGTGGCCGATGGTCTCGGGTGACCTTAGTAGTCAATGCAGGTGTCATCCTGTCTCCTTTAGATCTTCCTGAGGGAACAGAGTGACCCGGGGCCTCAGCTTTCTCCTCTGCACAAAATGGGCATAATGGGAGTTTCCCCGTCCCAGGCTGGTGGTGAGAACGGAGTGAGGTCATCTGAGAAAGCACGTGCTGAGCGCACAACAAATGTTAGCCGCTGTCGCTGATGGCATGTGTGATGGTGGATGTATTCTAGATGAAAAACACAGCTCACAGCCTTTCCACGCAGGCAGGCGAAACCCACCCGTGTGTGTGCCCTTGCCGGGCCGAGGAAGCACCCACTTCGTGAGTCGGCTTCTCAGACCTCCTGGACTGTGTGGTTTGCTTTAAAAGGAGCAGCCTTTTTCCAGTAGCCGCACAGCAGGCTGGATTCCCGCGGCTCGTTTCCCGGTGGTTCTAGGGCCTGACGCTCCGCCGTGGCGTGCCCCGGGTTCCAGGAAGAACATGGCAGCGGGAGGCTGCAGTGGAGAGAGGATGAGAGCACCCACTGTTGACCCCAGTTCAAAACCCGATTCCACCCCATGGGAAGGTCACTCTGCCTTCTGAGCTTCCGAATCAGCGGAGAAGAGAGGAGCCCTGCTCCACCGGCGTGCGTAGCCTAAATGCAGTTGCGCATGTCAACACGCACTGACCGTTTGAGTGATGCACGCTGGGAATTAGGAAAATCATTAAGTAAAGGTTGCTAGTGAGCGACAGCTGTGCACAAGGAAAATGGCTCCTTTTTACTGTGTCCCGCCAGCCTGGTCTAGAAGGCAGGACCTGGGCTCGCTCACCCCGTCTGCGTCCTAGTTAGGACTTGAGCATTTTCACCGATCTCCTGTGATGACTTTCCTTTCTCTCCAGGGTGGAATTACATCACTTCAGGTACGGTTTCCTAAAGAACATACTAACACTTGATTGAAGAGAACAATCTTGCTCTCCTCCAGCCTTAGGGACTCAATCGAACCCCAGCGCAGGGGCGTGGTATTTCCGTCACAGAGTGGGGCGGCCCGTGACGTCACGCGGAGTCAGTCGCAGGATGACCTGCCTTTAATCGTCCCCTGCAGGCTGGGGGCAGAGAGAGGATCTTTTTTTCTGGAGGAATATAGTGTGTTACAAACTTCTGTTTTCTCCTTCCTGTTGAATGGTCAGAATTAAAGCTAAATTCCGAATGAGCTTAGAATCCAGCAAAATTTTGAAATGTGTTACTTCCGGGAATCTAAAAGAAGCTTGCGCCGCCAGTCCCTGACTTTGGGTATGCTTAAATTTGGATCTAGCGGGGTGGCTGCTTAAGTGTGAAAAATACTAAACACCTCAGGATGGGGGCTTTGTTTTCCATTTAAAGCTCCACCCATATTTAGGTACTGTTCTAGCGTCTAGATGGCTTTCCCTGTCAATGATCATTGCTCCCCTGTCCACTCGAAGGACAGTCAGTGCAAGTGACTCCATCCTTCCTCCTCCTCGTGCCTCCCAGCCGCACACACACACACACACACACTACACACACACAAGACTACACAACACAGAGATTACACACGGCCAGACTACACACACACACACACCCTCAGGGGCAGAACGAGATCCTGTGCCTTAGAGTGGAATCAGGGAGGAGAGAAAAATCACATCTGGTCCCTGTGTTGGCGAGGAGGGTAGCATTTGGGCTGGCCATTAAAACGTGGGCTGTGATTTCATGGAAGAACATGGAGGGAGAGGACTGAAGAGGGCAAAGGGGCCTTCAGGGGAAGGCACGTGGCCAGCTTGGTTGGTCAGGGCTGTGCTGGCTGGCAGTGTGGTCTGGGTGTGTGGAAGGTGGTCCTTAGGGGGTGAGCTTAGAACTCAGCCTGGAAACATTTGCTGACTAGAGTCCAAGGACCTGAAGTGACCTCTAAAGGGCCAGAATGTGCAGAAAACCACTCAGACCACTCCTTGGCAGGTGGCAGGGGAAAACGTGGAAAGGGTATGAGTTAGAGAGGCAGGTCCTGGTACACATCTCTACGTGTCTCTCTCTAACTAGCTGAACTGAAGGGGCATTTGGGATCTATCAACCCGTCTCTGTACCTACGTGTCTTTCCTATATACAGCTATATATATGTATATACACACATACGTACATATTTCTATACATGTATATTGTATATGTGTGTGTTGCTACTGTTAAAACATCTAGATTAGTAAAAGAAAAAAGTTGTTTCGACCCTTGCTAACATCTATTAACATTCTTGTTCTTTCAAATTCTGTTGGAGGAGCTCATTGGCAAGACTGCTGTTGATGGTATAAGAGAGCAATTAAATTGAGAAATTATCAGAAAGTTGACCCTATTTCCAGTCGTGTTTTAACAAGTCGTGTTCCAGGAGTTGGGCTGAGTGCTCAGGGAAGGCCCGAGCTTTTTGGGGGGAGCATACAACAGGAGCCCCGTCCTTCAGCAGCTCTGCCAGCTCACCTGGACAGGGCAGTGGAGTCTGGGGAAAGCAATTTAGACGGGAAGGAAGAGCTAAACCGTGGCCTGCTCCTACCCCGTGCGAGAGTTGTTTAGAGAGAGCCATGCCCAGCAATGACAGGCAGGCATCCCAGAGGAAGAGGCACTGGAGGATCTCGGAAGAGGGTAGGATTTGGTGCACATCCTGCTGGAGATGAAGGCAGGAGGCTGCACCGAGCAGGTCACACAGGGACGACTGGCTGAAGCCTGAGACAAGGGCAGGGGCTCATGCTATGAATTGAGGCAGGCACCTGGTGTGCTCCAGAGGAAGGTTCTGGCTAGCCCTGTCCTGCCAGTTCCTGTTAGAGCAAAGGTTCTGGTAAGTCATGAGCATGGAAACCTGAGTTCCCCAAACATATTGAAGGGCCCACGGAATCCCTGTCACCACAATGGGATGCACATTGGGTACAGAGGAGGGATCTTGGTGGCCTGGGCCTCCCAGGAATGCTTCTCAGAGACACGAGAACTGAGTGACCTTCAAGTGTAGGAAGGGTTTGCTCACGGGGAGAGGAGAGGGCATGTGGGGGGGGGGAGGGTGTGTGCCCAGGGAGTGCGGACTGGTTGTTGGGGACGGGATGAGGGGCGGGTGAACGTGTTAGGTGGGGCCGCCCTGCTTGGAGGAAGCAGGGATAGCTGAGGGGGGGTCTCTTCCTTCTCCTCCCCCGCCACCCCTCCCAACCCTCTTTCCTGAACAGTGGTCCTAGGAGAGCAAAGAGGGGGTCCTGGGAAGAGCCGCCAGTGCCAACATTGGCCCCTCCTGGTCTCAATCCCTCTCACAGGATTTTGAAGACCCTCAACAGCCTGCCTTCCCTCCCAGGAACTGTTAAGAAAAGCTAAAGGTGGGGGGAGGAGAGTCCAACAGCATCTTGCGTGGCTCCAACCTCCAGGTGGTTGCCCTGGCGGCCCTAGGCAAGGGCGCTGAAGGGGAGGCAACATCTGGGGTCACAGGCTGAGGAAGGTGTGACGTCTGGACTCAACCAGACAGGAAGCTCCTCCTCTTCCGCACCTCGCCCCAAGCCTCAAGTGGGACGGGTGTTCCGTCATTCACTCAGCTCAAAGGACGCTTCTTCCTGAAGCAAGCACACAGCGATACCCACCCAGAAATATGGTCCGAATGGACACATACGGGCTATGGTGCGCCTTTGGAAGGAGAGGCACGTGCATGAAAACGGAAGCGCCTCCTGGCTTCTCCGCTCTGCAGGAGGCTGGGCTGAGGGCCTGGTGGGGTTGGGAGGTTTTTCCTCTCCCCTTCCCTCTCTTTTCCTTTTTTCCTTTTTTTCTCTTTCCCTCTTCTCCCTTCCCTTCCTGCTTCCCTCCCTTCCTTTTTTCCATCTTCCTTTTTTTCTTCTTTTTTTCTCCTGTTCTTTTTTTCTTTCTTTTCTTTTTAACAGCTTTGGAGTTGTCTGTGTCATTGGATTCTTTCAAGTCCCGATCCTCAGTCCTCAACCCCAGCCACGGGACAAGCCAAGTGGCAGCTGCTACCCACTTTCGAGAGGCACCACCGTCGGGGGCTGCCTGCATGGACCCCCGAGATGAGGTCTTCTGGCTGATGCCTTTCCATAACCTCAGTATAGATTTGACACAACTGATTCTGTTTTTGTTTCTCCTGACATTAACAAGCCACCAATTCCCTGCTTCTCCAGGTTGTCACGACTGGGGACAGTGAGGCCACGGCAGATTCACAAAGTAGGTTTTTCACTGGCCCATTTGTATCTGATTTCTTGAGACACTTGATTGAATGGCCTGGATGCAAGGCCTCTACAAGAGGTCAGTAGGCCCGAGTCACAGCCCAGATTTCAGTCTAAATCTGACTGATTTAGATTGCTGCTGGCATCAGCGGGCTGCAATGCAGAATTCCCAAGGGCCCATCCGCACTTGTGTCCAAAGAAGTCACCCAGTCAGCTCCACATGAGGTGACATGCCACCAAGGCTCCAAACAGCCTGCTCCACCCTGCCCCCCAACACCACACAGCGTGGTAGACAGAACAATGGTCCCCACTGATGTACACATCCTTATCTTCAAACCCTGTGATTGCCCCCTTACACAGGACTCTGCAGATATGATGAAGTTAAGGATCTGGAGATGGGGAGAGTCCCGGATTCCCCAGGTGGGCCAGGGTTATCACAAGGGTCATCACAAGTGGGAGACAGGAAGACCAGGGTCAGAGAAGGAGATATGAAGACAGAAGCAGAGGTTGGGGTGATGTGCTTGAAGCTGGAGGATGGGGCCTCAAACCAAGGAAGGAAGGTGGCCTCGAGAAGCTAGAATAGGCAAGGACGTGGATTCTTCCTATGAGCCTCCAGAAGGACGTATCCCTGCCGACATCTTCATCTTTGCCCATGAAACCTATTTTGGGCTTCTGAGCTCCAGAACTGTAAGAAAATAAATTTGTGCTGCCTAAGATAATTTGGTTCAGCGGCCATAGGAAACAGAGCCACCCCACTACAAAGCCACCAGCTAGTGGTCTCTGCAGGCCCCTGAGCTAACCAGTGCCCACGGTCACAGCCTAAGCCTTTCCCAGACCCACCCAGGCTTCTCCAGAGAAGCTCCAGAAGCCGAGTGAATTTGAAAAACCCTGGTGTATAAACAAGACTCTTTCCTGGAGATGAGCTCTCAGAACCTCTAATGTGTTGATCTGTCTGAAAAAGAAAAGGACCCGTGCAGAGGGTTTCCCGATGCCCTAACTGGGAAGCCTGCCAAGTGGTAACTCCTGTGGGCGGGGTCTGTAAAGCATCGACCAATGTGCTGTCCACCTCTCCCAGCCCATTTGTCTCCACCCCGTGACCTCCCCTATTCAGGGGTCATTGTTGCCTGGAGAGAGGTGGGAGGGAGGACCCAGAGAACGAAGCTGGGAGTCTTGCCCTTACATTTCAAAAAGGCCCAGCTCACAGGCGCCTGGGTGGCTCATTTGATTGAGGATCTGACTCTTGATCTCAGCTTGAGTCTTGATCTTGGGGTTGTGAGTTCAAGCCCTACGTTGGGCTCCACGCTGGGCATGGAGCATACTTAAAAAAAAAAAAAAAAAAGACAAAAAGGCCCAGCCTAGATGTAGAGCTGAGTTAGTGGGAAGACAGCCCGATCAAGCTGAACCGGCACACCTTTCCCAATGCACGCATGTGCACACGCACACACACGTGTGCGTGCAGACATGCACACACCACAATCCCCCACACCCGCCAACCGGAGGGACGACAACACGTAAGCATGAGATGTAAGAAGGCTTACATTAGGTTGAGCTCCTGAGAAAATGCTTTGGACTCTGCCCCCACCCCCACACCACCCCTCCTGGCTGAGTCGGAGGGATTGAAGAGGAGGGGGCATATATTTCGGGAGAAAATGCTTGAGCCCCTTTAATTCTGATGGCTCCAAAGTAGAGCAGCCCGGCACCTGCCATGCTGTGTTTTGCTGCGGGAGGCTGTGGGCTGCACAGAGCTTCCCTCATGGCTGGGGCTAGCAGAAGACAGGTGCCGCCTGGGTGTCTGGCACGTGCGCGGGTGGTGGCCCTTCCGAGGCAGAGGCTGCCTGGCATGCCTTAGAGAGGGACAGCCCCTGGGTCCAGGGTGCCCAGCCTCGGAAGATTCCCTCGCCCACACACAGGGTGGACACGGACTCCCGGGAACCACTTGGAGCTTAGACCCTGAGGACTGAGGAGCGAACCTGCCAGGCTGGGCAGTGGGGAATCACTTAAGGCTCCTGGATTCCTGCATGGAATGACTGACATGTCATTTCCAGCCTGGTGGCGTTGGCAGTTACAAAAGCAATTACCTGGCAGACCCACGTTTATGGACTGAGAGGAAACTGCCAGATACCTCAAAGCCTACTTTGCACCAGGGACTGTAGGAAAAACCCAGGCTTCCTCCCCCTATCCCTGACATAAGCCTTACCGCTCACGGTCGCCCCAGATACTTGACGGCCGAGGGGTCTGCAGCTCCTTCTCGGTCCCAGGTCAAACGTCCGGGTGTTGAACAGGATCGACACTCCTGACAGCTCCCTCTCTGCCCAGCTCCTCGAGCCTTGCTGGAACCATGAATTGCCCCTATTGGGAGCCAAACCAAGCAAGTTCAAGCCAAAGGAGAATTTATAATTGGACTGTAAGAACGTTGCAGAAGCATAGTCGAGCCTCAGGAAAAACTGGGCTGAGAATGTGAAGGCAGCCAGGAACCCATTCCTTCCCTGTTTCCTAGGCGCCTACCCTAATTGTAAGTGCTGGGGCTGCAGCAGGGGAACGAAGCAGACAAGGTGCATGCCCTTCAGGAGCTGGAATTCCAAGGCAACAGAGAAAGACAATAGACAGACATAATCTCCTCTCTGCTGGCGGGAAGCGACCCTGCAGCAGGACGGTGGAGTAGAGGTGATGTTGCTGGGGGGGGGGGGCGAGGGGGTATTTTAGCTAGGCAGCAGGAGAGGGGTCTCTGCAAAGGTGTCACTGGAAAGACGCAGGCCTGTGCATGGGAAGGCCTGAGGGGGCCCCAGCTGGGAGAATCCCAGGAGAGGCAAGGGCCAGAGAGTAGGAGGGGGCTTGGTTGGAAGGGTGGGACCAGGGCTCACAGGGGGCATGCCAGCCGTAGCAAGATGCTGAGCCTTCATTCCGGGGCTGATGGAAGCCATCGGGGGTTTTGAGGAGAGGAATACCATGATTTCATTTGTGTTTTTAAAAGACCATTCCAGCTGCTGCATGGAAAGGGGATTGCAACAAGGCCACTGGGAGAGCTGCAGGCAGTCCCTGCCCCAGCTGCTCAGACCTCTCGTGGGTCTGATGCTCCACACCCCACTTCTGAATGACCCCACCACCCAGCAGAGCTCTGAAGAAGCCCAAGACCAGGTCCATCCTGAACGCCACCTCCCCAGCTGCCAGCTCGTCAAGAACTCTAGCTCCAGTGACTCTCACACTGACCCCCTTCCCATCCCTGTGTCTTAGCCCAGCCCCCCTTCAGAGTTCACCTGAGCTGTGCCTGGCACAGAATAGAAGTTAAGTACATGTTTGCTGAATTACCATGCTATCTTGTCCTTTCTCTGTCTACTCTTGGCTGGCTTAAGATAATGTAGTTTTACTTCATCTGAAAAACTACACGAACTAGTCTATAATTGGCTTTTATCAGCAGCCTAAGCACTGCAAAATACAGGCAGTGGCTCTCATTATTTTCCTGAGATGTAAAAAGCATGCTGCGAGTATGCCCTTTGATCCCACGCATATAAACCACTATTACGATGCCTCTTGGACTCCTCACTACTAACTTCGTACCTGAATTTCCAGAAAATAATGCCATTGCCTGCCTAGTCCTTTGATCCTGACCTTGGTGGTGGGAGGTTCTGTGACTTTTTTCCCTCTCCCCCTTCCTCCCTTCACATCAATCCACTGTGAGTTAGGTATGATGTGATAACAGCGGAGAGATGAAATGAATGTATTCTGCTTGGGGTTGAGTGGGCCGGTCAGAGAGCAAACAAGCACAGCCAAGTGTCGAGGGCCACTGGGAGGTGAGCTGTAGGAGGCCCGCGGTGTTGCTCAGGCCTGCGGATGCAGGGAGTCATTACAGCACTGTTTGTACCGGGAGCAGCCAAGGAGTCCATCAAGAGGGAAATGGGTAGATGACTTGTGGCCTGTGTCATATAACGAAACACTCTGCTACATTCAAGCTGGGTGCGCTAGGTCTATATATATGAATATGGAGAACTCACAAAAGCACAATGTTGAGTGAAAAAGGTTGCAGACAGAAAAATACAGTGAAATCTCTTTGTGTAAATTTTTATTTGTATTTTTTTAATAAATATTCATTTTAGAAAAAGAGAAAGAAAGAGAGTAAGTATGGGGAGGGACAGAGGGGGAGGGAGAAAAAGAAGCAGACTCCCCACTGAGTGCAGAGCCCCACGCTGGAGGCTCGATCGCACAACCCTGAGATCACGACCCGAGCCACAATCAAGAGTCGGATGCCCAACCGACCGAGCCACCCAGGGGCCCCACTTTGCGTACATTTTTAAAAGAAAGCAGTACCCTATGTTGTTGTAGACACAGGCTTCCGGAGTCGGAGTACACACGTGGGGTGAAGGAGATACCGACCGAGTGGAGAACAGCGGTTTCCCCTGAGGAGAAACGAAGAGAAAGGGGTCTGGGAGGGGCGGAGAAGAGTTTAGGCTCTTCAGCTGTATTTGTAACATGTTCTTTCTAAAACTGTGAGGCAAAAATGTCAGCCCTGGTCAAAGCTGGGTTATGCACCAGTGGTTTTGCTTAATCTATCTATCTATCTAGATTTAAAATATGAAGAAATTTTAAAAAATCCATGTGGGTCCGCAGTTTGGCGAGAGGCCAGCCCAAAGCTGCAGGGGAGGGTCCCCTTCACCAAAGCTCGGGGGAAGCTCTGGGGCGGACGCGCTTCCATGGGCTGTGCATGTTGATTCATGCCCCAGAAGGGAGCAAAGACCCCGGGAAACCCTTGTTTTTAAGGAAGGTTGTGGAGATAAAGCAGACAGAGGTAGGACTTAGTAGAGGGCTCAGAGAAGGAAAACAGCCAGGAGGAATGTATGATGAGGAGGTCCTAGAAAACACATTTTTAAAAACTGCTCAGTATATAGAAACACAGAGGAGAACACAGTAAGTACAGTGAATCTCCATACACCTGCCCTTCACCTCTCCTTGAAATAAATAATTGTCAAGATTTTGCCCAAATTGCTTCTTCTCTTCCCCCTTTTCTTTCCTTTTTTGAGTTGCTGAAATAGTTAAAAGCAAATCCCAGACACCATGGCTTTTTACCCCTACTACCGCAGGATGCATTTCTAAAATATCCAGACACGGAGAGAGATTTTTTTTTTTAAAAGATTTTACTTATTTATTTGACAGAGAGAGAGCACAAGCAGAGGGAGCGGCAGGCAGAGGGAGAGGGAGAAGCAGACTCCCCACTGAGCAGGGAGCCTGACTGGGCTCGATCCCAAGATCCTGGGATCAGGACCCCAGCAGAAGGCAGACGCCTAACCGACTGAGCCCCCCAGGTGCCCCTGGAGAGAGATTTTTAAGGAGGGAAACCTCAGAAGCATTAAATGTCGCAAAGGACTGGAGAGAGGAGAGGGTGGAGGGGCCGTCCCCCAGGTTCCGGGGGCCAGGACAAGCGCACCTGCGGGGCTTGCTGGCGGGAGGAGGGGCTGGCCCCACAGGTGAGGCTAGGATTGGCTGTAGGAGGTGGTGGAGGCCGCCCCTACAAGAAATGCAGTTTATCATTTCCAGAAGCCTGGTGGCAAGAGGGAGGCAAAAGGGAACAGCATGTGAGGGTGGCAGAGACAAGGAAAGAGATCTGGAATGGAGGGACATCAGTATCTGGTGGCTCAGAGGACAGATATGAATAAGGAAGTAAAATTGATGGAGCAAATTCCCGGAGCAGAAATGAACGAGAGAGAGAGAGAGAGAGAGAGAGAGAGAAAACAGTGGAGAGAATTCTTCAGTAACCAGGAGCGAAGTTACTCAAAGATCTAGTGGTGGGAAGAAAGAATGTTGACAATCTTCGAGGACACCGAGTTTGCCGTTGGGGACCTGCGAGTTTGGAATTCCCTGCGGGCACAGGGACCAGGGGTCAAGTTAGGATTGTGATTATATTGTGATTTATTGAGCACCTGCTGCAAGTCAGGCACGTTCGTGAATCTCATTTAATCCTCACACACTTTACAGCTCAGGGAAAGTGGACTTGAAGGTGCTAAGTCCTTGCGCAGACACTTAGTAAATCACAGAAGCACTCTGACCGCAGGGCTCTTCTGTCTTTGCTCTGGGGTCTATGGAGTTCCTAATCTCCTTCCAAGGTCTCCCTCTCCTCCCTCCCCTGTGCACCCTCTCAGGGGCAGGCAGGACTCTCTGGGCTCCCCCTACAGCCCTCCACCTGCAGTGCCACATTCCCACTGGCTGGTCACCCTTTGTTCAGATAGACAAGGCTTGGACGTTGCTGGTCACTGGAAAGCCTTCTAGAAAAGGAAGGCCAGCTTGCCCTGCCAAGCTCCATCGTCAGATTCATCCCTTTTGGGGGCATGTTACAAAACAAACAGGTGTCATGTGGGACAGGGAGGTGCGGGGCTGTGATCCAGAAACCACACCCTCCTCTGTAAGAGAAGTCTTTGCGTGGCCAGTAGGCGGGACACAGGGCTTCATCCCCAGGTGAGAGGTGGTGGGGGCCTTGCTTGTGCCCCTCAGCGCAGTGGAGAGGACCAAGCACTGGGTTTGGATGCAGACCTGAGTTCGAATCCCTCCTCAGATCACCTTGGGTGCACTGGTCAGCTTCCTAGAACCTGAATCAAGGGAGAATGCCGCGCACGAATGCTCAGAGGGTGGGGGAACAAAGAAAAGGGGAGGGTATGAACAATCGATCGACCCTCGCTGAGTTTAACTGGGGTGAACAGAGCGTGTTTGATATGGTCTTCAGGAGAAAATCACCAAGATGAAGGAGCAATTTCAGGTGGGCGATTTCAGTGCTCAAATGTAAAGATTCCTTGGGTAGGTGACCTGAGGTGACCCCGAGCCCAAATGTCCTCCAGGGAGCCAGGCCCTGCCTGGGAGACACACGCTGGGATGAAGGGCTGGGCTTCCTCCTGCTCTGAAGGCCCAAAGTGCCAAACCCCAGTCAGAGCCTGGTGGCTCCCTGTGACGTTTTTATCTACACTAAAATGCAAATAAGAAGAAAAAAGTTTTCAATAAGGGAAAAACTTATTGAAAATAGAGATCACGAGCTGAGCCTTAAATATACCTCAGGCATATGTATGAATGAAGCCTTTCTATGTCTCTTCTCCTCAATTTTCACACGGACACATGTAAAATACTGCAGTTTCCACTGTTTGATAGAGAACGATGGACACAAGATGACAGAGGCCGTTTGCCGTGAGCCCATGAAGCTCAGCTTCTCGGCCCCGCTGGTGCTCAGGCCCCTGCCCGCCCTGGAAGGCGCTCAGCACCACGTTCTCACGGTCATGTGTTTCTAAGTCTTGCCAAGTAAGTTACTCTACTTACAGTTGGTTAGGACTGGTCTCTCTTAACACGTGATGTCCCCTCTAGCACACGTTTCCTTGTGTCAAGTGACACTGGATGGCCACCGTCAATTTTGGGGGAAGGGGATGTCAAGTTCATCATACCCTGAGTGTGGGTAGAGTGAGCTATGTTCAGGGGATTTGCGGTCACTTCTGTGTACGGGTCAGGCTCGCTCTCTGTGTAGAAATGGCTCTAAGGGCTACTCCCAGGTCCAACTTCCTGACTCACCCAGTGTCATGGCGGTGCGAGCGTTGCATCTATACGGAGGCATATGGGTCTGGGAGGAGACACAGGTCTGGAAGCTCGAAGCTACTCTGTGGAGAATTCTCCCAAAGATAGGACGTGTAAAATTGTTAGCAGAAGAGTTGATGCTCATTGATTGAAGTTCTCTCCTGTCAGGAATGTACTTGATAATGCCGCATATATAATTATAAACACGACGTACATCGTTTCTTTTTCGATGGTAACTGCAAGAAATAAATGGAGTTAATCACAGTTGCTGTGTTTTTAGGGCACAAATCGACAGTAATAGTGTATACAGTTGATATGACTGTGTGACGTTGCACTTTCATGAAGTCCAACTGACAGTGATGAGAACATCTCCATCAACCATACCAGAGGGAAGACTGAATTATCTTTTATAAAACGGTTGTCATGTGAAGAGGTGATCAGAACCCTCAAATACAGGATGGAAGTACTACATGAGGGTGTTGAGTTATTTTTCTGGATTGCTGGTGTTTGTGGTATTTGTCAGCTCTGTAATATTTATAATTTGTTGTGAAGTTTTTTACATTTGAAATCGTCACTTTTGTACCTGATTTTGTATTTGTAATTGTGTAGACCTGAGAATGTGCCCAACTGGGACTCCTGGGTGGCTCTGTCAGATAAGCATCCGACTCTTGATTTTGGCTCAGGTCTTGATCTCAGAAACATGAGTTCAAGCCCTGCATTGGGCTCTACACTGGGCATGGAACCTACTTTAAAGATAGAGGGAGAGAGAGAGAGAATGTACCCAACCATATAACTTTAGGCCACGCAAATCTTGGATCTATCTCAGGGGCGCCTGGGTGGCTCAGCTGGTTAAGCATCCGACTCTTGATTTTGGCTCAGGTCATGATCTCAGGGTTGTGAGATTGAGCCCTGTGTTGGGCTGGGCATGGAGCCTGCTTAAGATTCTCTCTCTCCCTCTCTCTCTGCTCACCCCTCACCCCTACTTGCACATGCTCTCTCTCTCTCTCAAAAAAACCCCCAAAAACAAAAAACAAAAAAACTTGGATCTATCCCGAGCAGGGTAGTTAAGTCACAAGATGAAGTCATAGCCACTAACTCGTCCAAGTAGGATTCAAATTCAGAGTCCCAGTGCTGGCCTCATGGTGTGTCTCAGACTCCAACATGCACCTGCTCGCCAGGGGCTCTTGTGAAAGTCAGATTCCTTTTTATTTTTCTTTAAGGTTTTATTTATTTGTTTGTCAGAGAGAGAGAGCGAGCACAAGCAAGGGGAGCAGCAGGCAGAGGAAGAAACAAGCAGAGGGAGAAGCAGGCTCCCCGCTGAGCAAGGAGCCCGATGCAGGACTCGATCCCAGGACCTTGGGATCATGACCTGAGCCGAAGGCAGACGCTTGACTGACTGAGCCACCCAGGCATCCCTGAAAGTCAGATTCTCATCCAGTAGATGTGGGCTGGGATCCCACCGGCATGACTGCTATTCTGTGGGCGGCACTCTGAGGAGACAGGTCTCTAAGTAACGCACCGTGTGGCTGGCTCTCGTGCGGTGTGATTAGGTCGCTAAGACTGCTTCCTTAGGAACAGGGTCTAGCTCACCTGATTTCCTCATTAACAACCCCCTTCCCCTCCCTCCAAGCCTCCAGGCATGCCCAGCATTGAGAAGTTTCTTGAACACCACTTTTCACTACCCAGCTTCCGTCTTACACACTTAAGGAGCACCTCCGATGGGTCGAGTAGTTTCTATTGACCATCACTAATGCTCCTGAGTACTTGGCTCCAAGGCGCATGCTCCCATCTTGCAGATGAGAACGCTGCCATTCAGGGAGGTCACGTAACTTGCCTGAGGTGGAGGGTCAGTGTTGGAACTCACACCTCCAGCCCCTCCTTACCTGGTGGTGGGTGGGCTAAGCCGGGAATCAAGCAGTCAGCCTGTGTTCCCAAGGACAGCATCCCCGCCAGGCACCTACTCTCGGGGGGAGCCCCCTGCATCTCTCCTCTCTCCAGGTCTTCTCTGCCTTGGGATTGGCCCAAGATGCTGCATGCCTTCATTCCTGGTCCATTAAATGGGCTTAATGGGACCCACCTCATAGATTTTTATGGGGATTAAATGAGGCATTACCTGACCAGTTACATGATACTACTCATGCTGGCCCGTCGCACCCCCGTGGAAGTGGTCACTGTCGTCCCTGGGATAAGCTGACCTTGGCAATCAAGTGGGTAGTCCTTCCAGCTTGTACCCCAGCCTTCCTTCTTCCTGGTGTATGTTAAGAAGAGACTGTGTTAAAAAAACAAGGACATCTGAAAACATCTCAAACCCTGCAGAGCACTGAGCAGAGGCAGAGGGCTTGATGGCAGCTAATTGTTCCCTGGCAGATGTCAAGTTTGCCTGTGTGTCTCTCTCAGTGTGTTCACAGCTGTGTATTGGGCTGATGGCCTCTGGCATTCTCTTCCTGTCTTGGTTCTCCCAAACGCACCAAAATCTCCAGCTATGCTGATTACCACAGGCCCACCTGATGACGATGCACTGTCGTGAGTTTCTGTGTTGTCTTTGGAACACGTGAAGCAATCTTCTTTTCAGAGACTTCAGACATTTGTCCTATGGACACAGTTTCTGGGAGAAAATGCCAATAGATGGGGGCAGGTGCATTCCCTGGCTGTCCCTGTCCTCTGGAGGCTTCTGCTATTAGCAACCCCCAAAAGGACATGCCCCATAATGGCTGCAGAGTCGGGGTGGTCTTGCCTCAGGCTCTGTAGCCCAGAAGGTCCGACTTCCACATCCCCAGGCAGCCTGGCCTGGATTTGGGTTATTTTAAGCTGCCCCTGCAATGCAGCTGCAAATCCAGACAGAGGAGCGCGGGTCCTGCTCACCAGGGAACAGCTCGCTAAGCACACGCTGTCACTGGCATGGCAAGCAGGCAGACAACATAATTACAGTCATTTCGAGAGATGCATTGTGCTGAATTGCCCCTTTAGGACCACCTCTCCTATTTCTTTGGTGCCAGTACCATTTTTTTTCAAAGCCTTTGGTAAATTTCAAAATGTCACAGGTAAAAGCAAGCCTCTTCACTTAGCTTCTTGGCTATTTGTTTAGGATTTTATGTATCTCACTATATATATATATATATATATATATGCATTTCCCCCCCAATGGATTGGCCCTGCCTTTTGGGGGAAGAAAGGATTCCAAGAGCGGAGCGGAAGATGACCTCAACTGTACTCCGTGTGGAACATTAGCTTCAGGACAACAACGGTGTAGACTGAGCCCTGGGAACGCAGTTTGCCTTCTCTGGTTCTTAATTTGGTATCTGAATCAACAGGCTTTGTGCCCAGAAAAGAGGGAGAGAAGAAGCAATGGAATGTCTTTCCTCGGAAAGCTTTGTCTCGTGGCCACCTGTTAGTACTGGATGCCAGACAGCACTCTGGGCTTGGGGGAGGAATTGCAGAACTCTGAAGTCCTTTCTCCTAATCATTTCCATCAGTATACTTTATAGATTCCAAAGCATGTCTTCCGCTTCCACCGTTCATGTATTCATTCACCTGCCCAGTGAGCACATATTACACGTGAGCTGTATCCTGGGACGGCACTGAGCACGGGGGATACTGCCCGGCCCCCCAGCTGCCTGTGAGCCAGTGTGTGGGGGGGCAGATGCACAGAGCACCCAGTCAGGGCCGCCCTTGGGAGGAGTCCAGGGTCTGGGCTGTGTGGAATGGCATCTACTCAGTGTGGGAGGGGGACAGATGCGGCGCCCTGGAGGGGACCTGGGTAAATAAGTAGGGGCTGCCTAGAAAGAAACTTTGAGGGAAGAACAAAGATATTTAAAGGGAGATTTTTAAAAGTGTGGCCAAATGATGACCACGGAAACTCCCTCTCCAATCTCGCCGTGGTCTTTAGTGAGAGAGCCTTGTCTGTGGATGCACTGTGGTCAGGGACTCTGTCCAGGATGCATGGGGCATGCTGGCCTTGCAGTAAGAAGGGCGTGGGTGACACCCGAGGCTGCTGCTTCCACGTGAGACAGAGATTGCTGTTTGCAGAGTGGTCACGGGCAGCAACGTGAAGGCAAAGCATGCAAAACGGGCCACAGGAGCTCTGTGTGCCGTGCATTCCTTCAGTCACTTCGTATTAACGGGATACCTGTTACATGCCCTGTTCTAGGTGTTAGGAGTACAAGCAGTGAACACCATGGGGTCACAGCCCTTCTGGACCCTTATGTAATGCGGCGGAGGGTAGCAATCAACAATTACATCTAGGGTATGCCACATGGTGATGGAGGAAGATGAATGAAACGAGCCAGTGTAGGGCTGAAGTGGGGATGGGGGGACACACTGACAGGTGACATTTGAGCAAACGCTCAAGGGAGTAAACCATGTGGATCCCTGAAGTAAGCGGGTCGCAGGCAGAGGGAATGGTAGGGCCCAGAAGCTCAGGCAGCAGTATGCTCGCAGTGCCCAGAGAGAGGCGAGGTGGCCCGGAGTGGGTGTGTGGCAGGAAAGGAGGAGAGGGGCAATGAGAGGGGGGTGCCTCGGGGGTTCGGCGTCTGAGCAAAGTGAGGAGCCAGGGGGAGGTCTGGGCAGAGGGCGGAGGAGTGACGTGATATGACTTAAGTTTAATAGCTTGCCCACTATCAGGTCAGCCCAGGCCCCTCTTCAGAGCCGCCATCTGGTGCCTAGCAAAGAAAAGTCAGGAGCCGACAGAAACCAATTAGACAAAAATATTTCTAGAACATTCTGTATGTGGTGGACACTTTGCTAGGCAGCTTGGTCCTTATCCTGAGGGAGTGAGTCTCCCTGGGTGAGGGGAGGACATATGCACACCGGGAGATGACAACTCAGTGCAGGGAGCTAGATCGTATACAGTCAGGGAGGGGCGCTGTCTCAGAAATGGCGCCCAAGCAGGTGAGCTCAGGTGGCCAGGTAAAGGAGTCAGCAGTCCCCTACGTGCCTTGGGTCTTCCTCTGGGGAAGGGGTTAGTGTGTTTTAGTGGCACATGGGATCACTGAGGATCATGGTAGGCAGAGGTGAGCCACTTTGCCCTTTCCTGAAGGGGTGAGTCTGGAAAGCATAGTCTGTCTCATTTGGGAGGGGCTCAGTAAACAGTGCTTCAATAAAGCACAGGTCAATAAGAAAATTTGAATTTTATTTATGAAACTACCTACCAGGACTTGCCATGAAGAGTAATCTCAGTCAAGCATCCCAGTCAATTTCAGGCCACAAACACTGGAACACCTAAGAGATAATGTGGTGAGTGCTTTGGTTAGCTATTGTTACTCAACAAATGACCTTCGTACTGTTTTCCAAGGTGGCTGTACCAGCTTGCATTCCCACCAACAGTGCAAGAGGGCTCCCCTTTCTCCACATCCTCGCCAATACTTGTTGTTTCCTGTCTTATTAATTTTGGCCATTCTAGCTGGTGTGAGGTGATATCTCATTGTGGTTTTGATTTGTATTGCCCTGACGGCTAGCATAGCCACTCTGGGAAACAGTATGGAGGTTCCTCAAGACGTTAAAGATAGAGCTACCCTACAACCCAGCGATTTCACTACTAGGTGTTTACCCCAAAGATACAGATGTAGTAAGAAGAAGGGGCACATGCACCCCGATATTCATAGCAGCAATGTCCACAATAGCCAAATTCTGGAAGGAGCCGAGATGCCCTTCAACATATGAATGGATAAAGATGTGGTCCATATATACAATGGAATCTTACTCAGCCACCAGAAAGGATGAATACCCACCATTTGCATGGGCATGGATGGAACTGGAGGGGATTATGCTAAGTGAAATAAGCCAGGCAGAGAAAGACAATCACCATATGGTTTCACTCCTATGTGGAACATAAGGAATAGTGCAAAGGACCACAGGGGAAGGGAGGGAAAACTGAATGGGAAGAAATCAGAGAGGGAAACAAACCATGAGAGACTCTGGACTCCAAGAAACAAACTGAGGGTTACAGATAGGGAGGGGTTTGGGGGAATGGGGTGACCAGGTAATGGGCATCAAGGAGGGCACGCGTTGTGATGAGTGCTGGGTGTTATACACAACTAATGAATCAGTGAACACTACAACAAAAACTTATGGTGTACTGTATGTTGGCTAACTGAACATAATGAACAAAAAATGACCTCAAAACTTAGAGTTTAAAATAACAGTTTATTATTCCTCATGATTCGGTTTGCTGGGAGGTTCTCCTGCGGGTGTTGTCTGGGCTCGCTCATGTGGCTGTGTTCAGCTGGGGGTTTCCTCTGGGGGTGGATGCAGCTGAGGGGCTGTGTCATCCAGGCCCTTTTCTCTCAGGCAGTATGGTTCTAAAATATAGGTTTTATTATTACTCAAGCATGGGGAGGCCAACAGATCAGGAGATGATTGCCATTGGAAAGACAGTTTGTTATACTCACAAACCCTGGAGAAGAAGGCATGCCAGGCCACGCAGGGCCAATGGGGAAGCACCAGGGTCAAGGCAGGAGGCAGAAGAAGTGAAGGGAAAACGTGGGCAAGAGCCTTCACTGTGGTTTCCGTGGGAAGGAAGGGGTGGGGCAGGGCAAGCAGAGTTAGGATTGGCAAGGTCGAGTGATTTCAGCAGGCTCTGGGGCACAGGGGCTGTCCCTCGTAGTCTGGCATATTTTGGGCAGGTGGATAGGGAACCAGAGCATGAAAGCCCAATAAAAGAGATACTTGGAATGCGGGCCCTGGATTGGTTTATGTATGAAAAGCGTGTTCTTGGGAATGTTGCTTACTATCTCTAGGAGTTGGCTGGGCCTGGGAGGGGCAGTCCCCCAGGGGCAGCAAGCCCAGACGTCAATGCAGCAGAATACAGAAAACAAAAGACAGGGTTCCCACAGGTCTCCAGGCCTCTGTCCACATGAGGTCTCTCGGTAAGGGCTCTAGCGTGGGCTTCCGAAATGATGGCCAGGACATTCAAGGGAGCAAGAGCAGAAGGCACAAGGCCTCTTACCAGGTAGGACAGTCGTTGTAGCCATCTTGACAAACAATCCGTCACAGGCATGCTTCTAGAATGCTGCCAAGGCCTTTTTGAAACGATCAGATACAGCAGGAAGGACAGAACGATGTGGAGTTCCAGCTCCTCTGCCTTTACTGGTGTGTGGACCGCATGTGACTTCCCTCCCCTGATTGGTCCCAGCCGCCAGGGTCGGTTGGGTATTTGTCCTGGAGTTCCCGGGGACCTTTTCTACTTTATGGGAGGGTTGTTGAGGCTCTGAGCTGCTGTCCCTCAAATGGCCTCAAGGCCTGGCACCCCGGGGAAGAGCGTGCCCGCCCTGGCTGGGAGCCCAGGGCTGTTTGCAGACTGCATGAAGGCCTTAGGGTCAGGCTCTCTCGTACTATTTTCCCATCAGGAGTTAAAGTCACCCTGTAGCTTCTCCCACAGGAGTGCAGATGGCTTTATCGTAAGCATGCTATTTGTAAAGCATGTGGAGTTGAGACAATAAGAGCCCCTCTCATCTCACACTTTAGGCCAACCGAACACTTTCTCGTATGTTCTCTCGTGTGTTCTCACAGCCACCCAGGGAAGATGCATAGTTACACTGCTTTTTCACATGAGGACCCTGCGGCTCCAGGGTCTCAGGGACTCCCCGGGTGTCTGCGTTGGCTTGGGCCTCAGGAGGTGCCCTGGACCCATGGGTGGGGCGAAGGGAGCCGTGCAAATGCCTTCCCACTGCATTCACAGGGGTGATTCAGGGAGTCACGCTGCCTCCTGTTCCTGCTCGTCTCTCTGGCTGTTCTCATTCGACGATTCCTGCCTTTGACTCAGATGCTTCAGAGAGTCCCTTAGTGCTCTGAGGAGTTACCGGGGCCAGGGGGACACCGCGCTGACACCCCTAGAGACAGCCCAGCCCTGCCCAGCTCTTGCTCCAAAGACCCAGCGGGGCCCACCATTTGCTGGGAGCAGGTCTCAGTCGCTCGAGAACGCACTGCCTGTGGAGAGCCAAGCAAGGCTTTCTGCTCTGGACCCCCCTGTCCCCTCCACGGCACAGCGATGGCACTCAGTGGGAGACTGGGTCGCTTGTTCTGCTTCGGAGAACAGAGCTGGACACACACCGGTTGCTTCAGAGCCCCGACAAGTGAAGCTGCCCCCATCACTCGGTCTCAAGGTGAAGAAGACTGAGTCACTGCTAAGTCAGTACCCAGTGTCGCACACGGGCCACTTGGAGGCTAAGGAACGCAGACTCTCTGAGTTAGATCCTGTTGCTTTGGAAACCAGAGTTCGGCCTTTTAAAGGCTGCAGAGCCCGCGACCACAGGCTGCATTTCCTGGACCTCGGAGGCTTGGACAGTCCCTACAGGGCCTCGGGGGCCTCGGGGGAGTCCGGAGCCGAGGCCACACTGCAGGATTCCATCTCCTGCTCCGAGACTGACTCAGTTGTTCAGACTTGCCCCTTCGCCTCTGCTCTCGAGGCGCTTCCTTTATGAACAGAGGGAACTCATGTGCCAGAAAAAGATTTTGCAGAGCTGCTAATGAGGCGTCTGGGCTTCCCTCACGACGTCCTGAAAAAGATGCTGTCCAAACAACACGGTCCCAAGATGCAAGGGCATCCCCCTGGTGGGGTGCAGGTCCAGGCCACAGGTGCTGGGACTGCTCCCAAATCACGCACCTCCCCAGCTGTTGCTCCTGAGGTCCTGCCTCCGGGGCCCCGTCGTGCTGAGGGCTCTTTTCTCCAGAGGAGCACAGTCTTTCTTCCTGTACAAGCCACCTGCAAAGTCAGCCTGGGACCAACACTGCTTTGCAGCGTCTGTTTTTCCTCCAAGGGTTCTCAGCCACCGGTGACTCCGACCTCCCCCAGGTGACATTTGGCAGTGTCTGCAGACATTTCTTCTCGTGGCTGCTGGAGGTGCTGCTGGCATCAAGGGAATAAAGGTAAAGATGCTGCTTATCTTCAGGTGCGCAGAAAGGCCCCACGATAAAGATTCTCCAGGGGCGGCTGGCTGGCTCAGTTGGAGGCGCCTGTGACTCTTCAACTCGGGGTCGTGAGTTCGAGCCCCACCTTGGGTGTAGAGATTGCTTAAATAAATAAATAAACTTAAAAAAAAAAAAGAAGAAGAACTTGAAAAGATCCAGTCCACAGTGTCCAAGGTGATGAGGTTAAGAAATCCTGTTGATGATGGTGCCCTTTACTCAGAAATGAAGCCCAAGAGTATCCACGAGCACTTTTCACACTACCTGGAAAGCGAGCCATACTTGTTTTATCTCTTCTGATCTCGAGCCTCCTTTTTTCCATGCTCATGCTAGCAATTCCTAGTCAAGCCTGGGGGAAATTATCCATTACCACCAGTCATCACTGTCCATTAGCTACTGAAGGCCAGGTGATCTTCTCCCAGATCTACCTCTTATTCTCCATCATCCTCACCATCACTGACAACAACACCGACCTCACAGTTGTCCTAAGTGTTGCATATAAGCTAGCCCGCGAGTGGTCATCAGTCAATTGCCTGGGGCCCCGTGAATTCACTAGCTGCCATCGTGCATTTCTTAACTGTAAAGTAGGGAGCACTGAACCATCCATGGGCTCATCAACATCATTGTCCCCATCACCACCATCGTCGCCATCATGGTTATCTTTGCAAGCCAGCCGACAAGCAGTCTTGAAGTCCCTGATGGTGGTGGCGGTGACTGGGGAGCAGCTCTGCAGAAGACCCCTAAAGTTCCGGCAGCCAAGAGCACAGGTAGTCTTTCCTGGGCTAGAGTTCACTTTGTCCAGCGTGAACACAATTTTCTTAGGAGCTATTGGCATTTGAACCTCTGGTGACCAGGTCCTATTTTCTACACACACACACACACACACACACACACACACTGCTTTGTCTTTTTCATTTTTCAATTACCACTAGCAGAGCTTGATCATTGCTTCCTCCTCTGGTCCCCCAGAAATTGAGACTTTCGGGTGTTTTAACTGAGCATTGACTCAGTGAAATGCCCAGGGCCTCCTGCTTCTACACCGAGGGATCGGGATGAAGAGTGCGCTGGAGTTGGGGTGGGGTAGCTAGAAGGCAGTTTGCCCCCTACTTCATGCCTTTCCCTGATCTGTCCAGTGCAGAGAGCACCCAGAGCCCGAAATGACAACGGAGGCATTGTCAGCCACATGTAGAGTCTCTCCCCTCCCCCTGCTCCTCCCTGCGCCTCCCCTCCCGACCTCCCGCAGCGCACTTGGGAATGATTTATGAAGTGTCACACTGGGAAGCGAGGCTTGAATAGTAATGAGAAGAAAACACTATAGTTGGGTATCATTGATCATCTCTGTATGCACCTTATATATTTGCAAGCACCTTTCAGGGCCTAGTTAGTAATAAATAAAGTGCCTCTAGGGCCCCTTGCTGCTTCCCACCGCTCCCCTTCTGCTGACACTCTTCATGAATGCAGTTCTGGTTGTGTGCCTCCTGGTGACCCAAACTAAGGAGATGGTACCCACAAACGGCGTGTAAAACACTTCCGTACTCGTGAGTGTGTGTGCACACGCAGAGCTGTCAAAAGCCTAGTTTATAACCAACACCCACGATGGATGCAGTTGGCGCCCTGCCCAGGTGCCCTTACCTCCCTCTTCTCCCAGCTTCTAGGAGCGTCGGCTCACAGCAGCTGTCCCTTTCTTGAAGACTTGCCCTTGACAGAACAGGAGTCACCATGCTCAGAAGGTTATCTGCGCTGGTATCCCACAACCCATGACTGATTGTCGCCAGGGCCGTGTTAGTTATCTGCTTCTCAAAAGAAATTACTCCAAAACTTAGCGGCTTAAAAGAACTTCAGAAGTTTGAGATCTTGCTTTTTTTTTTCTTTATAACAGCTTTATTGAGATATAATTCCCGTGCCATAAAATTCATCCCTTTAAAGTTTAAAATTCAGTGGTTTTTGGTATATTCACAGAGTTGTGTGACCATCACCACTTTTGAATTTTAGAGCATTTTCAGCCCTATCCCTTCAAAAAAAAATCCCTGGTAGCCATTGGGAGCCACACCCTATTCTCCTGTGGCCACCATGAATCTACTTTTTGTCAATTACGGATTTACCTATTCGGGATACTTCCTGTAGGGTAATCATAGGATATGCGGACTTTTGCGTTTGGTTTCTTTCAATTACCATCACGTTTAATGATCGCATCCGTGTTATGGAATGTAGTAGCAGTACTCCGTTCCCTTTTATTGCTGATAATATGCCATTTTAAGGATATGCCACATTTGGTTTGTCCATTCATTACGTGGTGGATATTTGAGTGGTTCCTACATTTTGGCTATTACGAATAATGCTGCTATGAGCATTTTCAAACAAGTCTTTGTGGGGACATATACTTTATTTTGCTAGGGTAGACAAGTAGGAGTGCCATTACTGGGCCCATACGGTAACTCCTAACATCTTGAGGAACTGACACATGGACTACGTCATTTTATAATCCCATCAGCAATGTATGACGTTCCCAATTTTTCCATAGCCTTGTCAACACTTATTATTGTCTTTTTTATTTTAGTGAATGTGAAGTTGTATCTCATTGTGGTTTTGATCTGTACTTCCCTAACGATTAACAGTGTTGAGTATCTTTTCATGTGCTCATTTACCATTTGCATATCATCTTCAGAGAGAAATATCTATTCAAATTATTATTTTTAAGTTGTGTCATTTGCCTTTTTATTGTTGATTTTTAAGAATGCTCCATATATTCTAGACTCAAGTCCCTTCTTAAATAGATGACGTGTCTTCTCTAGCATCCATGGAACTGTGAGGCCAACTTGTGGCAAGGTGCTCATCAAAATCACCTGGGGAAGGGCTTCAAAAATACTGCTGGGCTCCACTCGGGCCATTCCAATTCTGTCTATCTGGAGTGTTCGTTAAGTTCCAGGGATAGTTCTGATGCACACTCCTGGCTGAGAATTGTTGTTTTTGCAGTGGTCAGGGAGGCACACCTGGGTGGCTGGCCAAGCTTCTGACAGGAAACAGGTCACAGTTGGAAGGATCCAGCAGGATTCTAGAGACACTGCACAATGAGAGGGTGGGTACGATGGTGTCCCATAGGACAAGATGGGCCTATCTGACAGTGTCAGGTTCTGCTTGATAACACCTCATACTCCTCTCAGGGCATCAGGTTGGGTGAGGCAGCAGGGAATGGGCACCCATGACTTCTCAGAGAACAACTGTCCCCAGAGAGCAGTGATAGTGCTGACCGTGGACTTGCCCCCAAGCATTTTAGGAAGAGGGGAGAAGAGGTTGGAGATGAAGAAATGCTGGATCTATTACTCCTGGGCAGTTCTAGCTGCAACTCTGTTCCGCAAGACTCCGTGTCAATGTCCCCAAGTGGATCCCATGGCAGACACTCCACTCCTCCCCCTCCCACCCATTTCCCGCCTGAAGCCTACAGAATCTAACTTGAGTCCTTAGTCTGGAGGCTCGATTTCCCTGCAGTTACCACAGGGTGTGATCTGTATCTGTAGAGTAACCACTTCACCTGCTGAAGGGTTCATAAAGCCCCCTCCAGATGCAGTGCCCCACTCAAGATGGCAGCTGAAGGGGCCAACGCTATCAGAGCCCATGGCTGCTTGTGTTCTCTGCCCCATCTGACAAACCGCCAACACCACAGGCATCTCAGCCAGGCCGACCCTGCTTCCTTATTCTCAGAGTGACTGTAATTTCCATCCACATATTTGGGTTTGCCCTTTCACCAATTTTTCAGTCCTTTCAGGGCTTTCCAACCGGAGGCTACCAGAATATGGCCCGTAGCCACCAGCTGTGTGGAATTGGGGGCAGGCTTTGAATTACACAGACACGTGACTCCCACATGGCTAATTACCTTCACCTTAACCTCAGGCACAGCGATTGGCTCGAGGGATGAAGACGTCACCAAAACCCAACCAATCAGAGTTCTTCTACTGAATTTCCACTTGTTGGTCCTCTCCTTCCTCTTGGCTCATCCTTAGCAGGGCTGGCATAAAGCTGGTGTTATCTGCGCTGATTCCCCTGTCCTCTGACGCTCTGTTTGATTGCAATGGTTTCTGTCACTTCTAAACTCTAAAGTTGTGATTAATACAAATTAGTTCACCCCATGCGGTTCCTCAGTGCAGATGTTGGTATGTCTCTATCTACTTAATCTCTATTTGAAAAAAAGCAAATGTTGCTGGTCTGCCTCCAGATCCTTCAAGTTCTGTCCTGTGCGATGAACCCTTCCTTCCTCACTCTACTTACAGCACTGCTGTTTTTGCAATATTATTATTATTATTATTATTATTACTACTACTACTAAAGTCATATAAAATTCTGTATTGAAGATTTAACATGTTTTCTGTACAACAAGATGGCAAACTTCTTAGGAATGATTTTGAAAAACATCTCTCTCAAGAGTGACCTTAATTCTGGGCACATATCCAATGTATAATAATATCAATTAACTAAGAAAAATTTTTCTAAAACACAGAACCCACTGCCTCCTCAGAAATCTCACACTCCCCAGCGATCAAGCCCTTGGCTGGTGGCAATCATTCGAATGTTCATATTCTTGCAGTGGAGGCACTGAGCAGAGGTACAAATGGAAAAAAAGCCAGAGGAAGAGGTTTTTGCACGACTTTTCTGAAATAAAAATTATTCGGAGAGTGCCAGTAAAGCACGCATTCGTTGTTTTCTGACTAGTTGCAGGACCAAAGTGATCATGAGGCAGAAGGCCCTGGTTTAGCTGGGAGAAGGCAGGGGAGTCTGGAATGGGGGTGGGGGGTGAAGGGTAGGTTAGGGTCTGCTGCCCAGGAACAACCCCCTGGCTGAAACTTTGGCCTCTTCCTGATCTGTCTACAGAAAGCCAAAACTTTCTTTTTCTTTCTTTCTTATTTATTTATTTGACAGAGATAGACACAGCCAGCGAGAGAGGGAACACAAGCAGGGGGAGTGGGAGAGGAAGAAGCAGGCTCATAGCGGAGGAGCCTGATGTGGGGCTCGATCCCATAACGCCGGGATCACGCCCTGAGCCGAAGGCAGAGGCTCAACGACTGCGCCACCCAGGCGCCCCAGCCAAAACTTTCTGATTGGAGATCCTTTCTTGCTTCTACTTTCTTCCTGAGGGAGACAGAGCTTTGATGCATTTAACGCAGGCAAATTCTTTTTAAATGGTCAAAACAATAGCTACAGTTTAAACCTTCCTGATCCCCTGAGCAAATATTTGAGAAATGCAAAGAAAGCAAATTAAGCTCATCTTCACTCAAGAAGGTCTTCCTTGGTGCCTTCCCTTCTGTGAATGCTCAGAGAAGGAAGCTTAGTGCCAAGCCCATGCGGGGCTTTTCCGTCACTGCTGTAAGACCGGTGGGGGTTTCATGAGTGCATGCCTACAATTTAAGGAGAAGGAAGGATGGACTTAAACACTGTTTGTCGGACAATAGAAAGAGTTGTGAACAAATTCGCGGAGACCTGGGTTAACCCTTGTGCTTCCGTCTGGATGCAGTCGGAAAGCAGATCCCAGGGCAGAGTTTAATAGAAGGAACTGAAAACAGCAGGCTAGTTACCAGGGACTTTTAAGAGGTGAAACCAAGAGGGGGTGTGAAAACCCAGAGATGAACAACTGCAGGAAGCCGCCACTCCTAGGACAGGAGGGAGAAGGGGAGGAGATTGAGCTCTCAGACCCCGTTTACAGGAGAGCTGGAACTATCGAGAGTAGGCGCTGCACAAGGGGCTGCCTGAAAGCACCGTGGTTTGGACTGCCAGGCAGGAGCTGCCAACTGTGGGAAAAGACCATGCTGAGGGGTTGGGGGGCAGACTGAGAGAATGAGGGCAGGGGCGGTGTGGCAGACCTGGGTCCAAGGAGGAAACGTGGTCAATGCCAGAGATGGAGCCACTGTGCAAGACGAGGCTGAAAGTGTGGGTAGGCCATCTATGTCCCGACACTCCAGGCTGGGGTACCTGGGGGCATGGCTCGTACCCTGATGCCAAAGTGTCAGGATGAGGTGACGGTGATGATGGAGAAGGCAACGTCCTGGAGGGTGGGTGCTCTTGCTTCCAGGCTTCAGTGAACACAAACCGATACATCCGTAGATGGCTGATGGGATTAAAGTACCTCAGTCTTCCAAAAGTCCCAGCCTAATCCCGCTCTCCCTCAGTGTCAGCAGAGCTCGTGGCTGCCGCGGGGATTCAGATGACGTAGGGAAAGAACAATCTTTCTGATTCCCTCCCTGGCAAACACTTTTTCCACCCCTTCTACTTCTGGGCCTAAAAATAAGCCTTTGTGTGTGTGTGGGGGGGACAAACTGTATTGCCACTGGGAGAAAGCAAAATCACTCAAAATGACTTTGCATCACAATATGAATCCCCCCGATCTTCAGAATTTTGGTTAACCCAATTTTACAATTATTTTTAAAAAATAGTTGACCTTACAAAGCTTTTATTTGACTTTCCATTCCAATCCGTTCCCTGTCCCCTACCCCACTCCTCAACCACAATCAGATTCACCTTCTCCACCTCTAAAGATTCTTTCCAAAAACATTACTTGAGCATCTATTAAGGACCAGAAGCTGGGAATTCGAAAATGAATGGGGCGTGGCCCTGCCTCTTTCTCCTTCTGTTTCCCTAGAGTGGGAGTGGACCCTTGTCCCCAACTCACATCTGCAGATGTCTCATCACTGAGCAAAATAATACACACAGCTGGGGAAGTGAAGCTGTTCTTCTTGAATTGGTCTCCATGCTGCCTCTCCCCAATCCCGTCTCACCCCTCCCAACCCCACTCCTCCCAACCCGGGGACCCTGAGGCACATTCTTAGAATCCCCAGGCCTTTGCCAGGCAGAGTTTACAAACTCTGGCTCCAGTGCAATCAGTAAAAAACCAGAAACTCCTCAGCAAATCTGTTTGGGGACAGAAAGAACATTAAATTAGGCTTGTCATAGAAATTGCTAAACTTTCCTTGCTCTGTGCCCTTTGGCAAATAGGCGTCTGACGGTTGAGGCGAGTAATCCCTACACAGGAATGAGACTTTATAGGAGAGAATCAACTGAAATAATCAATTTGAAAGGGGTTTGCAAACTGTGAGCTCTAAACAGATATCAAGGCTTTTCCTTTGGTAATTTTTGCTCCTTGACAGAAATGTCCAAGACTGAAGAGAAAGAGAATGAAAGAACCTCACAAAGGGGGAGAGGGGGAAGGGGGTGTGCTTTTCCTTTGGTTTGAGCTGGTTGAATGATCACCGGGTTATGGACGCAGTGCATTCCACGTGGGACCCAAACACAAGACCATGACTTAGGTTCACGTCCGGTCAGCAACTTGGCTGCTTCCGGCATTACAGCTCCTGCTGAGAGATGTGGCCACAGTGCCACCTTCCCTGGGCCCTCACCTCCACCCCAAGACACTTGTGCAGGACATTCTCAGAAGGAAATCTGTGTGCCCTCAACTCTGGGGGCTTGCACGACTGGTTTCTGCTCACAGCCGCTCTCGCTGGGCACTCCCAGGCTCTGGGAGACCCCTTTACCCCGCACCCCCTCCTCCATCACTGCTACCCATTCCCTGGCAGCTTGCCAGAGCAGGCCTTGGGGGGGGGGCTTCACCAGCTCAAGTTCACTGTTCTAAGATTCTTCCTCCTTCTCAGGGTGGAGGGACAGCTCTCCAGCCCAGGGGCTCCTCCTGCTTTCCCTCCCAGCTCTGCGCTCTGACCCAGGAAGGGTCTGTCGTTTGTGTTTGTTTGTTTTTAAATCTCCTCTCTGTGTGGCTCTGGCATCACGTTGTAAAATCTAGATTTAAAATTCTTTAGGTCCTGGCTGGTAAGCACTGTAGGAAGGAAGAATAATTTTCTCTCTACCCTTCTGAGCTCTTGGCTGAGACCCCCTGTAATAAAAGACAGATTTACAAGAGAAAAACAAACAGAAGTTTTTAACGTGGTTAAAAGATAAACTGAGGCGTATTAAAAATGTTACGTTTTGTGAGTAAAAATCAATTTGAATCAGACAGTGCCAAGCCAGAAGTGGTCAGGAGTGTTCCACAGACAGAAGCTGAGGAGAGACTTTTTCCAGAGAATAGGTGGAATCCAAGCAAGGAAATTATCTGATTGCCCATAGCTGAAGTAATCGATCGCCTTCTTTGGGAAAACTCCAATTGGCTGTTTCTGATTGGTAGTCCTTAGCTTTTGATTTTGTAACCTTGAGGCATTTCCAGGCTTGGGTTTTGCTTTGCTTACATGGGCTGCTGAAGCATTAGAACCACCTCAGCCTCCTGGCCTCCTTGTTTCATTAATTTAACAATTCCCCCTTTTCGGTCATCCTCTCATACATGAGAGACTGACCCCAAATTTGGTATTAACACCACTCTCAAGTCACCATCGGGGTTAAGTTGTTCTTATCTTGTTGTCTTGTCATCTTTGATGGCTTTGCGCAGGGATTGAAGACCTTTGAGAGAACACAGCACACCGGGGAGAATGCAACGGGCGAGCGCCATCAGGAGGATCGTACCACGAGACTGAAGTATGCTCTTTGCAAGGGCCCCTTCAAGCCAAACCAGCTGGTAGCAAAGAAATCAAAGAATGTACTCGAAGGGTATAATCTGCTCTAGCTGGGGGCTGGCTTGTGAATTTCTCACATTTGCTAGGATACTGGAGGTGTTGATCCTGGTACGGCCAAGTAATCTAAAACAATTCCAATCTAAAACAATTCCATTCTCTATGACCACCCTAGCAAGAAAGCCCGGGGACTTTGTTTGTGTGGCTCTGGCCTTTCCAGGAGATCTAGTGATAATTGCCAGGGTTAAGGAGCATTGTTTCCCCATGTGTGAGCAGAGAGGAAAAGCAAATAGTGAAAAGCCAGAAGGAATACAAATTTCATAGTGGAGGTGATCCTGGGAGGGCTGTCTGCCACATGCAGTTGGCTTTTGGGGAGAAACCTCCCTCGTCAACTTTAATTTTTGATCTGTCACAGGTGTGCAGTTTCAAGAGTCTGGAGATAGGGACCCAAGGTTCGAGACACCCCCCCTCCCAAGTTTGACTGTGGTCTGGAGAATGAGGAGGACCTGGTGTGGTCCCTTCCAATGAGATTCAAGGCCAGTCTTTGGTCCAGTTCAGAGGTTTGAGCTTAAGATTATCAGCAGTCTATATTCGGGGGTACTTGTCGGGGTCTTTTCCCTGAACCTGTCTAGAGATGAAGCACTTTTGCAAAAGCATCAAAGTAAAACGATGCCTGTCTGTAAATGACAAAAAGTCTTTAAAAAACTAGCCACGGTTAAAGAGCTGATGAAAGTTTATTTTGTAGGGAAATTCTGTTATTTCTGTAGCAGAAAACAATTAAAGATAATAGTTGGACCATGAGGGTGTTGGCAAATTTCTATAAACTTCCAACAATTTCTGGAATGCCGGAATAACCCATGTGCCATCGAGGCACATTTTGGAGTGGCATATTCTGCCACTAAACATCCTTGAGTCTAAACATACTTGTTTCTTTCGAGATGCTTCCAAATCAAAAACACTTTGGCCTTCAAGACTCCTGCCTCAGCTTTGAATTTCGGGAGCCTATGTGAGAATAAAAAATACTACTTTTGGCCTTTTGTTCATGCCGTAATCTCTTCGGTTTTCTCTTCCCTGGAGCCGAAGACTCAGACTCATGGTTCAGTTTTTATATTAGAAAGGGTATATAATAAAAAGGAATTAAGGAAGAGAAAAATACATGGGATGATATTTGCATAGTGTCCTGGTCTACAGAGATCAAAGCAGAACTGCCAAGGTTAATGCAGAAGTCTGAGGCTGGGGTCCCCTGCCCTCCCAGCCCTTCCACGTCCCTCAGGCCCTCTGTGAGACCATAGAAAACCACTGTCCCATCCGCAAGCTTACCCAGGGGAAGGCCATGCACCACTCACGGTTGGCCGCATATAGTAGGTGCTCAGTAAATATTTGAGAACTGTTTCTCTATATTTGACAGTAGGATTAATTAAAAATATATACCAACTTCTCTATATTTCTCTATATTTGACAGCAGGTTTAACTAAAAATATATACCAACTACACCAGCTATTTTTTTTGACTCAGTCTAATTGAAATTAAAGAGGCGTTTACTGGGGCGCCTGGGTGTTCAGTCAGTTAAGAACCTACCTTTGGCTCGGGTCATGATCCCAGGGTCCCGGGATCGAGCCCTGCATTGGGCTCCCAGCTCAGCGGGGAGCTTGGTTCTCCCTCGGCCCCTCCCCCTGCTTGTGCACTTGCTCTCTCTCTCTCTTTCTCTGTCAAATAAGTAAATAAATAAATAAATAAATAAATAAATAAATAAATAAATAAAATCTTTAAAAAATTAATAAATGAAGAGGAGTTTACTTTTTCAAGATGTATTTTAGTTTGCTTTGACTGTGGGGAAGAGAGAGAGAGAGTGAAGGGCAGGTGGGGAGAGGATGTGCGTGAGCCAGGATGAGAAGTCAAGGAAGAAACAGATTATGTTCAAATATAACGAAGAGGATTCCAGGGCAGGATCAGGGGCGTAGGAAAGAAAACTGGATGAGGAGAGGAGGCAACAAGGGTCTTTAAAAGTTACAAAAGAACAAGGTAGAATAAAATAAACTAGAAAGAGAAAATGGAGTAGTTTTCTCATTTATATCTCTCGCTGCTTACTGCTAAAACAAAGAAAATATTCGATTTTGCATATTTAGCTTCTAACCAGCCATCTTTCTAAATCTCATCTTAAATTAATATTTTTTTCAAACTAGAGTTTTAGTTTTCCAAGTGTATAATTACGTTACCAGCAAAAAAGGAAATAGCTTGATATTGTTTCCATTTCGCATTTGTTATTTTATTTTTTATTGCATTTATTAAAACTTCAAACAAAGTGTTAAATGGCTCTTCATAGGGAATTGATCATGATTAAGACCAAAATTTATGAAAGAGCAGAAAAAAGCTAATAGAAAAAATGGTTGATTTTTAAAGCTGGTAATTGGAGAAGCCCAATCAATGAAAATGAAACCATTGTGATATTGATTAAGATTAAACACCAAACAGGGGCGCCTGGGTGGCACAGCGGTTAAGCGTCTGCCTTCGGCTCAGGGCGTGATCCCGGCGTTCTGGGATCGAGCCCCACATCAGGCTCCTCCGCTATGAGCCTGCTTCTTCCTCTCCCACTCCCCCTGCTTGTGTTCCCTCTCTTGCTGGCTGTCTGTCTCTATCTCTGTTGAATAAATAAATAATAAATCTTAAAAAAAAAAGATTAAAAACCAAACGAACATAGACAGCCAAAGTACATAAGAAGGAATAAGAAAGGGACTATAATTTAAAAAATACACGAAATTTTCCAATAGCTATAAGAATGTCATGGACAACTCAATGGTAAAAAATTGTTTTGAAAAACCGGAAAAAAAGAATGATTTCCTGGGAAAATATAAATTTTCCAAATTTACTCCCCCCCCCAATGATCACACAGTGACAAAACTTATGAGATACTAAAAATAAATTTGACAAGGAGTGCCCAGGACATAGCACGGTTCAGGAGTGCCTTGGCTTGCGAAGGCTGTCATAACAAAGTACCACAGACTGGGGGACTCAAACAAGAGAAATTAGTTATCTCACAGTCTGGAGACTAGAAGCCCAAGACCAAGGCATTGGCAGGTTTGGTTTCTCCTGAGGCTTCTATCCATGGCCACTTTCTCCTGTGTCCTCACATGGGCATCTCTCTGGGGTCTCCTTCTCTTCCTATAAGGTCACCAGTCGTATTGGGCTGGGGCCCCACTCTTACGACCTCATTTAACTTTCATTATTTCTTTAAAGGCCTATCTTCAAATATATTCACACTATGGTTAAAGATTCAACATATGAACTTGGGAAGACACAATTTAGTCCATAACAGGGGGCATATGAGGAAAAGTGTGAATACTATAGCCTTTTAGCAAAGTAATTTGATAATGTCTATGGTTTAAAAAATACACTCTTCTATGGGGTCTCTTCCAATTGGATGGGGGCCCCCAAATGTGGAGCAACCCGATCGGGTGGGGGCCAGTGACCCAGGCAGGGAAAGAATTCACCCAGGGCAGAACAAAGGAGATAGAAGTTTATTGAATACACTGCGAGGGAGGGGTAGGCAGGACAGCAGGGGGAGACACTGTCTGAGACAAGGAGGTAAGAGAAGCCACAGCTATACGGCCAAGTGAGGGAGTAGGGGGCCTTATGGAATTTTCCTTTTTTGGTAACTGTGCCTGGATGTAAGTAACACATCGGTTATTTAGGACCACTGTCTCAGGGTGGGTACTTAACAAGTGACCCTTTTGCCTTGCTCTCTATTCCACCTCTTGAGTCTGTTGCCTGAAAGTGGCCTCTGCATCTTCTACTCAGCCATTTATTCTTAAGAAATATCTCACAGCTAGGGGCGCCTGGGTGGCTCGGCTGTTAAGCGTCTGCCTTCGGCTCAGGTCATGATCCCAGGGTTCTGAGATCGAGCCCCGCATCGGGCTTCCTGCTCGGCGGGAAGCCTGCTTCTCCCTCTCCCACTCCCCCTGCTTGTGTTTCCTCTCTCGCTGTCTCTCTCTCCGTCAAATAAATAAATAAAATCTTAAAAAAAAAAAAGAAATATCTCATAGCTAGAAAACCATCAGTAAGGAAAGACATATGTCTGGGGCACCTGGGTGGCTCAGTTGGTTGAGCGTCTGACTCTTGATTTCATCTTAGGTCATGATCTCAGGGACATAAGATTGAGCCCCGTGTCGGGCTCTGTGCTCCGTGAAAAGTCTGCTTGAGACTCTCTCCCTCTGCCCCTCCCCCCACCCCCAGCGTGCGCGCTCTCTCTTGAGAAAGAAAGAACATACATCCAAGGATGCTAGCGCAGCACCATCATGGTGGCAAACGACCACACCTGGACACACACAAATGCCCTCAGTGGGAGAATGGTTCAAAAGTCAGGGTGAGATACTCATCACCAGAGACGATGAAGCCATGACAAAGAAGGAATTGGAGCCGTACCAATTTACTTGGAGGGATTTCTATAAAATGTTATCGTGTGAGAAGAGCAAGATGCAGGAAAGCATGCATAAGGTGATTATAAACAATGATAACACAGCTCTTTTTTTTTTAATGCCATTGAAATCTTTTTTTAAAGAAGATTTTATTTATTTATTTATTTATTTATTTGACAGAGAGGAGAGAGTGAGAGAGCACGAGTGGGGGGAGGGAGAGAGGGAGAAACAGACTCTCCACCAAGCAGGGAGCCTAACTCGGGACTCAATCCCAGGACCCTGAGCTCATGACCTGAGCCGAATGCAGACGCTCAACCCGCTGAGCCACCCAGGCGCCCCATGATAACACAGGTCTGCTGGTGTATGATTATAAGGGCTGTTAACAGGGGCTGCCTGGAAGGTGATGGGGACAGAGACCGATGAGACCCGGTGGGGAACAGAGAGGTTGCCGAGGTAGGAGCTACAAAGGAGAAAATAGATTTTAAAAGGGTTGTATCGAGTAAAAATACAACGTGGCTAATAGGATCACATTTTTATCATTTATGTAAATTTACATAGGTGTGTATATGTTTAGAGATATTTTTAAGGTGAAATGAAAAGAACTAAACTCAGACCGGTCCCAGAAAGGTAGGATGGCTGGGCATTTCCGAGTTAAGAGCTGGCTGGGGAGGACAGCAATCAGGCGAACAGGACTTCCCACTCAGCAGCACTTTGTGCGCCCTGGGCCTGAAAGCCTCCAACATGGGAGAAGAAAGTAGGGCATAGAGAATCATTGACGGAGCCATTAAGAATTTACTGTCCCAGCAGACTCACGTTTTCCCTCCTGCTTTGGTCTGGTTATGGAAACAAATACCTCTAATTCCCTTTAAGTAGGCTAGAAAGTGAGCCACATAAGGCTACGCATTACTGGATGAATGTGAAGCAGAAAGCTGAAGCTCAAAGCCGGTGACTTTCGGTAACAGAAACATCCATTGTCTGGAATGTTCTCTCTGACCTGGTTGAGCTCTAGCTAGTAAAGCAGGTTTTATAGAATGAGGGACTTAATTTTGAAACACAAAGGTTTTGTCATCACTTGTTGTTCAAGAAAAGAAAACATTGCAAGAGAACTAACACTGGGAAGGCTTGAATCACTGTTTACCCCCAATTCTCCTTTGCCACTGTGGGGCTCCATTCTTCAGACTTCTGCAGCCAAAGCACGTCTCCCAGTGGAAACAGTTGATATTTGCACTGTCAACTAATGCTCCCCAAAAGACCACCAGACAAAGCTATAGGTCAAGCAAAGCCAAGTTTATGAGACACTGGAACGAGGAAGTACACCACCTCCGTAGAGACGAGGTAGTGTCTGAGAAGGGAAAATATGGGGAAGATCTGTAGGGCAGAGCTTTAGATCCTGGGCTGAGTGACCTTAAGGTGGGTCTTACAAATGGAGACCTGGTTGGAATTGGCTGGAATTTCTGACATCATAGTTTTGGATTGGTGAGCCTGGCAAATGTGGATTTTGAAGTTAGTTTTGAGGGACTGTCTAATGGTCTTGATAAGTTAGCTATTTTAGTTGGTTGACAAGCTTATCTTCCAGAAACACAGACTTCCTGGAGCAAGTGGCTACGTTATGTTTGCTTGGTCTCAGGATTATTTCACGCAAGGACAGGAAACTGTTGGTTTCAGATGTCACCACTTAATCATTTGCCAGCCTGAAATTTTCAGTAACCGGACACTTATTACAGATGGAGTCTAGTGGCAGTAAACTCCAAGATACTGGCCAAAGTCTTTGCTTGTCATGGATTATATTATAATAGCTTTGCGTAGAGGCCACTTTCAGGCAATGGGCTTGAGCAATGGAATGTAGACCAAGGCAAAAGGGCCCACAGTGACCACAAGCTGAGTGCAAACAGGCAACACAAACAAGCTCATTAGGCAACCCACCTTGAAATAGCCATAGACCCTGACTGACCAATTACAGCCAGGCACAGTTCCTAAGATTACCAAAACAGGGAAAATTCTGTACGTCCACATACTCCCTCCCTCCGCCCTCCCCACTGCTCGTCCAAGACAGTCTCTCCTTTGCTGTCCTGCCCACTGCTCCCTTGCAGTGTATTCAATAAACCCTTATATCTTTTCTACTTTGGGTGAATTCTTTCATCACCCACAGCACCCACAGCACCATCCCACCCCCCATAGAATGCCCCACATTTGGGGGCCTCCATCCAATTGGGAGAGACACAGCATTTGGTTTGTGGCCCTGTCCCCCACACACTATGACTTGAAATAAGAATAATATAGAGAATTTAGAAAGCTTTACATCTATAGAAAAAACGATCTTTAGTTTTTGAAGATGCCGCAGGTGGCAAGGTTAAGAGCATTAGTTCTGGAGAGAGACTGTCTTCAAATCTTAGTTCTGCCATTTGCTAGCTGTGTGACTTTGAGTAAGTCACTTAACAGTTCTGTGTCTTATTTTCCTTGTCTGTAAAATGGGAATAATGTGAGTACCTGGGAATAATATAAATCCCTGAAGTATCTAGAGGATTAAATGAGTTAATATAGGCATAGCCTTTAGGACATTGCCTGGCTTATATGAACTGTTCAACAAATGCAAATATTATTGCTTAATAACTTGAGAGTTAACGTTACTTAGAACTAAATCCGAAGTCCTCCGCGTACTGGCTCTTCGACCCCAACTTCTCCATTAGTATTTCTTTCTTTTTGTCCAAGTCTGTAGTCATTTGGATACTTGTCACCTGCATCAATCTTAGTCACTCCTCTCTCTAGATCACCCACGTCACTCTCCCAAACCAGTATCTTGAGACTGAAAGCCTTACAGTAAAGAAAGAAGATAGTTTCCACTGAAGGTCCAGGCACCAGGTGGAGAAGCTGAACATTCAGGAAAAACCTTCTAAAGATTCAAAGGCTCTTCCTACAGGAGCTGAGTGATTCAAGTAGCCTCATCTTCTCAGGTTCTTATTTGGGGCATAAGACAAATTTCTTATATGCCGGTTGCCGTAGTTTTAAAAACTTGTCATTCTCGGGGCACCTGGATGGCTGAGTCGGTTGAGCGTCTGCCTTCGGCTCAGGTCATGATCTCAGGGTCCTGGGATCGAAGCCTACATCCGGGTCCCTGCTAAATAGGGAGTCTACTTCTCTCCCTCTGTCCCTCACTCTCTCACTATTACTCTCTCTCAAATAAATAAATAAAATCTTTAAAAATCACTTGTTCTCATTGGACATTTATTTGCTTGGCTTGATTTCAGGCAGGACAGAGACTCAAAACTGGGATCCTGTGTTTGAGTAATAAGCATGTGTTTCTAAGACTTCTAGTTCCATAAGACCAGCCTCTGACTGGTACCATCCAAAAGGAAGCATCCATCAGGGAAAACCTCCTTCTGTGAGAGGATGAGAGCCAGCTCCGTGCCCAAGCTTCTTTACAAGTGTTTTGTCTACAGGAAATTTTATTTGGCTGTAATTTATTGCCATTCACCAATTTGAAATATGGTCATTCATTGTTGTCTGTGTGAGAATCACATACATAATGGTGTTACATCCAGACACCAATCACAGATCATCTCTTCCTGTGGCTCTCTCTTAGGACAGATGAAAGATTCCATGGCAGCCTCTAGCAGACTTCAAACTTTATTGGACAGAAATGGGTCAGGTGCTCATTCCTAAACCTGTCAGTGGCAAGGGGGTGAAATTACCATGATTGACGCTGACTGGCATAGAATAGGACTCATGGAGTCAATCACAATGGCCCCTGAAAGCATCTGTTGTGTCCCAGACATTGTGTCAGGTGCTGAAATATTATTACACTTCATCCCATGATAGCTCTATGAGCTAGATAGTGTTGTCCCCATTTTATTAGCAAGGAGACAGAGGCTTGGCAAATTTCATCATCTTCATCACCATCATCGAGCATTTATTATGCTCCAAGAGATGTCCTTCATGTTTTACATGTATCAGCTTAGTTAATCTTCATCAAACCTTTTCAGGTAAATTCTGTGCTTGGCTCTTGTTGTAGATGAGGAAACAGGGACACAGAGTAACCTGTCAGCTCCCATAGCCAGCGAGGGCAGAGTCAAGATTCGAAGGCAGGAAGTTTGGCTCCGGTGTCCGGGAGCTTCGTCACACACTGCTGAGGTCACACCGCTGGCAGGTGGAGGAGGCAGGAATCACAGGCAAGCCGGCCTGCTTTCAGTGTCCAGAAGCTCCGTCCATCCTGGATCCCTCCCCCATCCCCCATTTGCCAGTACAGCGCTTTACGGTTATCAACACTGCATTTCACAGGTTGTTTAATTATCAAGTCCACCCTGGGGAGTGCAGTATTGCGCGCAGGAGAGAGCTAAGCCTGGGAGCAGGTGAATAGAGTCACAGAGCTGAGGGGCAGAAGCTGCTCTCAGACCATGACCCCAAGAGCTCTCATGACCCGACTGCGACCAACTTTCCCTCTTCTGATTCCCCATCTGCGGATAACATGAGATCCATCCTTAATCTTGTACATCTCTCAACACACGTGATGGGCATTTCCCTTATTTACTGTGGCAATTTGAGGGGAATGGGAGAGGAGGTTTTTCTATAGGCAGACCATAACCGTGGCAAAATTCCGGCCTGAGACCACGTCATTGTCTCTCTTGGTACTATATGAATACTGATCAGTAATCAACAGGGATTAAATACTTGGTATCACTAATTGATAGTGATTAAACCCCTGATTGCTCCAGGCTGCTAATATTTCCCCCCCACTTCTCACCTAGAGAAACAACAACACAGATTTTTACTTTGACGTCATCGACAAATATTTTCGTTACAAAGATAGAAGGAGAGTAGATGACATGACAAAGGAACGGGCGTACCAAGGGAGGCGGAGCCCGCATGGGTGGAGGGGGCGGCTCTCAAGTTCACCTGGCCACGTGAAGGGACAGCTGAAGCGTCCCGGCCATCGGCGATGTAAACTGCTCGTGCTTTTTCTCTTCTGGTTTGATGAGAAGCTGTAATATTTGCACTTTCATAGAGTGAACAGAACCATCACGCGTGTTCCACCATTTCAGAAGCCACTTTCCACTTGTGTTTGTGGAAGTTTCTTCATGGTTCTCCATCCTCCCTCCCCCACTCTTGTGCTCCTTCCACATTTTTATACCTGCTGAGTTAGTTCAAAAATGAAACTGGGTTTCGACCTATCCTGACCGTGTTTCGATATTTCTACCTGTCTGATTTTTAATTCTTAGGAAGTTAATTTTTGCTTTAGTAACTTATAAAACCAGAGTCAAAAGCAATGTAAGGAAAATCATCCAGGATGCTAACACTTCAATAAACTATTCCAGAAGCAACAACAGAGTCCCCTTACATTTGGGGATAATGTATCCAGCTTTTCTTTTTTTTTAACCCCAAACAATCTGGTCCCAGTCTTTTTTTTCCAGCTTTTCTTTCAATAGAAATTAGAGGCACCAGCACATAAAGGCCCAGCAGTCCAATTCCAAATATGTCACTAAGCATACATTTGGCAATGTGTGTGTTAGTTACTGAACACATCCAAAGGTGACAAAATTACACAGTCACAGGATCTCAGGCACCGTGCTCAGCACATACTAGACATTTAATGAGGCTTTGATGCAGAAATGACCGGTTACTTACATAATCCAATGAGATCAGAGACTCACGTAGTTCAGTCTGAGAACAATGTCACATTCAAAGACACACAGTTCAATGGTATAAAATAATGTAAAATAATTTTTTCTTTATTCTTTTCCTTTGCATAATTCAGCAGGAAAGCCGATTTAGTGATAACCCACTCTTACCACCACACCATGCCTGATAACGCTTTAGATCCCCTTTTCTTGTTGTCTTTAATTTCTTGTACCCCTCCTCTTCGGAGCTTCCCACTCCTTTACCCGTTCCTGACTCTGCTCTGGCCCCGAAACTGTCGTAGCCTCTCCCAACGCCTCTCTCCCCGCCTCGATAACATCGAGATCGATTGAATTCCAGTTCCTCCTTTCCTGCTCCCACCTGTCTAGCCTGTCCTTCGTTTCCCACTCTCTGATTAAAAACAAAAGTCATTATTAAAAAGGAGAGTAATAAACTATGGGGAGCATCGTGTCCTCTATACACGTTCAGGCTTTTAATGTGAGAGCTGTTTCTGGTGGCTGACAATCTCTCCCGGTCCTGAAGGGCCAGAGAAGGAATTTTGCATCCTTTCCAGGGCTCAGGCATGTGTGCTCTAAACCCCTGTTAGTGCAGCTTCGCTACCTTTCCTGCT
>NW_024423344.1:20104803-20305854 GCF_017311325.1 Ursus maritimus
GCCCGGTCACCTGGGCACAGCTCAGAATATGTGATTGCTATGCCATCACGTTAGGCACCCTTCTTCTCGGGCTGCGCAATCTTCTTGTCTAAATTAGAAGCATTGGAAGTTAGGATTTCCATGTATCATCACTAGTTAATCTCTTGGACATCCCGACCGGCTGTGAAAAAACAACCAATTCTTACGTCCAAATATGTTACTACTTCAGTCCCATGCCTCCAGGTGATAACATCCAGGGGGGGGGGGAATAATTACAGGGGTCTCTTCAAGTATTTCAACTGATTTGGGGTAGAAGGAAATGAATTTAAAAATCAACAATCTAGGAGCTTCGAAATTACTGTGACCGCCCACTACCTTCCAGAAAGAAGCAATGAAGACTACAGACTCTCCTATTTATTACCCATACTTGTGCTACTTCTAATGTTCTAAAACTAAATTTAAGCTTGAAAACAGATACTCCACAGCTTCGTTGATCCCCCCATCTCCCACCACAGCACATTGGATCAGGCCAAGTAGAGGGGAAGGAGCGCAGAATTCCAGTCATTCCACGAGGATATTTGGAGTGCCAGACTGCTGCTGTCAGTGAGGGGGTCAGCTTGAGGCTTCCATAATGACTTCATGCCATGTTTTATCCCTTCCTTTTTTATTCTTTAGAAAGCTCTTCCTGGACTCCATTGTTGGGCTGACTGACCCTTTTCCACCCTCCAAAGCACCCTCTGGAAAGCTCACTGAGCTCCTACCACAGTCAGCGGAAATTAAGTCTCACTCACCTCAGTGCCCAGCACAAAACAGGTGATCTGAAACTCCTGGTGGAAATAGGCTTGGGGGGTGGTACGAGGTGAAGGATACATTTTCCATTTGCCTTTATGCTGCCACCACTCATCTTAATGTCAACCCATCTTCCAAATCTTCCTCCGCATGTTAGAAATTTTTGATTGTTAAATTCTCTGTTGGCAGGTTCAGACGACACTGGGAACCCCTTAAGGTCATCAGCCCTGTTCCCAATACCTTGTTTGATGGGTTGCTTCTGCCAACACATAGACAGCTCATCCAGTCCACGGTGGAGACCCCAAGATCTCGCACAATGGCACTTCTTGTTCCTTGAGACTTTGTCAGGTTTAGGAAATAGAAGCCCACTTGAACTAATGTTAGTACAACAGAGAAAGTCTTGTAAGGACACTGGACTACCTCAGAGAGCAGCCTAGCTGTGGAAGGTCAGGGGCTGGGGGCCGTGTGCTGTGAGGAGCCCAGGAGTTCCCTGGCCCTGGCCCTTCCTCCTCTTCCCTCTCTAAGTGTGTTTTGTTCTTTTTTTACCTGCAGCAGAGTGTTCTTCTCCGCTTCTCAGCCCACGTGAACAGGAGAGGCCCCTTGCCAAGAACTCCTGGGTTTACACCGTCTCTCTTCCCTCAAACTGAGGCTGGGCCTTCGTTGTCGCCTTCCCTCCCCAGCCCCCAAACCTGCTTCTGCTCTCAGCTCCCTCTCCTGTAATTCCCATTTACCAAAGCTGCTACAAAGCTCAAAAATCTTTCTACTGAGATTGAAATAAAACAGAAACCAGTTTTTGCCCGTTGATATTTGTGAGCCGTGGGGCCCACAGCCAGGGCCTCTCTTGCCTGGCTAAGGGAAGTTCTGCTGGAAGCCTTACATTTCCTGAATCTCTGAGGAAATCAGTCCATTATTAGAACCAGAAGGAAACCAGGAAGCCCAACTTTTATGCAATGTCCTTTTGGAAATTCTGACTAACACGCTAAAACATGAAATAGAAGCAAGAGATACAGATATCAGATCACATACAAATTTAATATATAACAAAGAAAAAGGAAGAGATACTTAATATATTGTGAGGAAATTCCTAATTAACAGTTCAGAACATCTCTGGCCCTTACCTCCTTCCAGTACTAAATATTAATTTAATTTTATATACATCCAAGAGTTACATACTTAAAAATAAACTATGGGAGGGGAAAAACCAGAAGAAAATAGAAGTAAATATTTATCAAGTCTGCGTATGGAGGAGAACTTTCTAAGTGTAAAGTTTCCAGAAAAAAAAAGTGTGTCTGCAGGTTTTTTAAACATTAAGAGTGACCACAGTATAACTGAAATAAAATCATACAGCAGGATCTAAATAACATGACAAACAGCAGAATGGGAAAAGAATTTACAGCAGGAAGACAAGAGGTAGGATCATTAATGTGCAAATACTTCATACACATTAGTAGGAGAAATGCTAAAAACCCTGTAGTTTAATAAACAAAGGAAGTGAGCTGACAACCCACCCAGAAGAGAAATAATACTAGTAAACAATCACTAAAAATGTGTAGTCTTACAAGTAAAATTACTGCAAATCTAAAATCCAAAATAAAGCCCCGTATTCATATATTTGCACCTTTTTTTTGTAATGGCAATACTCAGAGGTAGTGAGTGGGTAGTTGTGAGATTAAAAAAAAAAAGTATTGGTCTCTGCCCCTGGCTCCTGGCACAAAGCTCCTAAAACCTTTGTGATTTCCTAAGTGATAAAAGTATAGGAACCTCTTTCATTTCACTGAGGTGACTCTGGATGGGCTCCTGGTTGGCTCCTGGAGGGGGGCTTGTCTCCAGAAGGACCAAGCCATCATTAGAAGCGTGAATTATCAACACTCCTCCTGCCCCCAACTTCTCCAAAGAGGGAGTGGGGCTGGGAACAGAGCTAAGAGTAGAACACACCTAGGTCAGGAAGCCTGTATTGAACCCCAATAGCCTGGGGTTTGGGGGAAGCTTCCAGGTTGAGGAACACATGCACACAGGGAGGGTGATGTACCCTGACTCCACGAGGACAGAAACTCCTGTGCTCACGGCTCTCCCAGCTCTTGCTCTGTGTGTCTTCATCTGGCTGTTCATCTGTTTCCTTATTATATCCTTTAAGAAATTGGTCAATGTGACTAAGGGCTTCCCTGAGTTCTGTGAATGGCTCTAGCAGATTATCGAACCTGGGGAAGGGGTTGTGAGAACCTCTGATTTATAGCCAGGTCAGACGGAGATTGTGGGTAACCTGGGGACCCCCTATGTGCGATTGGCATCTGAAGGGGTGCAGTTTGTGGGACGGAGCCCTCAACCTGTGGGATCTGATGCCTTCCCCAGGTACACAGCATCACAGTGAATTAAATTGTGGGTCACCCTGCTGGTGTTGAGGAAAATTGCTTGGGGTGCGGGAAACCTGGTCACACTGGGTGACCAGAAATGTCACAAGTGAAGTGTTTGGTGTGGGCAGTAAAAGAGACACACAGGAGGAAAAATGAGTTTCTCAGACAAGGAGTAAAACCAGTGCCACTTACACAGAGCTGCTAGAATGGTCAATTCATACAGACCCATCAGAAAATAATTTAGGGAAATTTACCCCTTGACTCTCTATTTCTACTTCCTTGAGTCTAGACAAAAGAAATGATCCAGAATAGGAACAAATACGTTTGTTGTGGTGATTTTTATCATGAAGGAAATTGAAAAACAAACGTAACATTCGGGGGTGGTAGAAGGGCTTAATCGTGGTCCATTCTCTCACGAACGCAAACATTTATTGAGCACCTACTGTAAGCCAGGTTCTGCTGAAGGAGCTGAAGAGCCAAAGATGGACCAGACAAAGCCTCTGCCTGACCTTACAGTGTCATGGGACATATTACGTGACGGGGGAGGCAAGGCCGGGAGTAGGAATTTATTGAGGAACTGCTGTGTGTTTGACATCCTACCTCGATGATCACGTTCAATCTTCTGCGGTCCTGAGCCACATAGTATGTAAGTGATGAGCTGGCGACAGACAGGAAGAAGCCAAGAGAGGGGCCCCCGGTGCCACTCGTATGGAACCCACCTGTACTTTGTCGTGTTCCTTTCTCTCTTCCATCTCTGCTGCTCAATTTCCACTCGTCAGATCACTCCTGGGAGCAATGGCGAGGGTCAGGTTTTGGCTAGAAAAAGGGGCTTTGGCTTCAGGCTTCTGTCCCACCTGAATCTGCAGTCCCCTGCAGGGTAGAAATTCTGAAGTCACTACCAGCTGAGAATGGCAAAGACTTTTCTCTTAGCCTCCAGAGGAGCTCCTCCCTCCCCACCCTGCCCTCCAGCTTGCATCTCAAACTCAGCAGAGTCTTCTGCCAACAAATGATGGTTTAACAGAATCCCATCTTCCATGACCTAGTTGGGCTGATAAATGGCAAAAGAAATTTTCACATACAACAGCAAGCAAACAGATGCAAACCTTTAATCGTTCTCCGAAACCTAATAATAAATTTAGACTCTTCAAATTGATTTTCCAGACGCTCCAGTGCCTGCTTTCTCATCACCCATTACTCCCCAAAGCATCATCTCCATTCCAGTACATTCCATTTATAAGCCACTTTGAAGCCAATGGTTCAGTTTTAGAAATGAGCCTACAAGCCTCATCACAATAATGGAAGCTAACAGTAAATGATAACATAAATGCAAATGATGGGAAAAAAAGTTAACCGAGCCTTAACCAAGACATGGGTTAATCTCTGGTGCATGTGTAGGTCCGAACACATTGAAGGGGCAAAAACCTCTTCTCTACCCTCAAGGTCTTCCAGCTGGACTAAGAATTCAATTTACATGAGGCACATTAACAGGAGGAAAACACCCAAAGTTTTATTGCCTGCCCACAGGGGCCCAATAATGAAATTGAGACCTAAAGAAATGTCGAAGGCAGGCAGTTTGTACACTCTTTAGATAAGGAGACGATAAATCTGTGAGGAATTGACAGGACAAGGAAAATTTAATTTGGGAGCTTCAGTTAGTAAGGAGTTCTGAGCGGAATTCGGGCTGGGGGAGTCAATTAGTAGAAAGTAACAAGGGTTGTTTATACAGCCCTGAATTTCCCATCTCAGGAGATAAGGCTGTCTCTCACCTCCTGGTACATGGAAGATTCATTTCCTGCTTTCTAGGGGATGGAGGAGGGTCTGGGTGCCCTGCTTGCATAGGCGGGCTCTTAAGTAATTTTTATTTAAAGTACTTTTAATATGTACTTTTAATATGCACATCTGGGGGCAGCCTGCCCTTGGCCCCTGCAATACGTCATGAGGAAGAACCCGACAGGATTTCTGGTTCTCACAATGAAGCTCAGTTTCGAACTGGTGAAATGCTAAGGGAATGACTTCATGACTCCCTGAATTCCTTGCTCGAGGACCCCTGGAAAGGACACCAGGGCTGACAGTGCTCTGCGGACCATACTTCAAGGGGAAATCCAACAGGGACTATTAAAAGGGAATATAATTTGGAAAGAGATCAGGTTAGAGTCTAGGGAGGATGTGGGAAATGTTCCAGAAGCCAAGAGGCCAATGCTTTGGCAAATGGTTCCTGGTGCCCCTCTGGCTCCCTTCCTTCCCGGAGCACTCCCAGGAGAGCTGCAAAGAATGAACTAGAGGGAGGGTACAGGGCTGAGGATGAAAGAGGTTAGTCAGAGAGGCCCTGGCGTAGAAACAGAGATCTGGATTAGGGAACGGCAGCCCAACTGATGAGAGGCAGACAGTGCAAACGTACCTGGGATAAAGTTACCGGGAGCTGAAGACCCAAGATGACATAAAAACAGGGAAGAGGTAAAAGGCTTTGGTTTTGGAACCTGGGTCTAAACAAATCTTTGAGTCTTAGGAGGAAGAGTCAGGTGGCTACCACAAATCTCGTGCCCACGGGCTTCAGTAAAATGTGTCCTGGCTGGTTTTCCATAGGCAAGCACCAGCTGCAGCTTATCGGGAGATTGCATCTGGGCCCTGGGGAGGGGTGTGGTCACACACACCCCCCCACCCCCCACCCCCCCCCAACCCCCGCCAAGGCAGCACCTCCTGCAAAGAGACTCTCCTTCCAGTTTTCTGTTCCCAGCCAGGTTCCTTGCCCAGCCACAGATTCCCATTCCCTGAGCCAGCTTTAGCCCTGGGGATATCGGGGTCAAGAAATGACCCCCTGGTCCAAGTTCTAACATGGCTGATATCCTACCAAGTTTGGAGTGAGGTGGGTAGAGAGAGTCAAGGCAACTGTCATCAGAATAGCTTCTTGGCGGTATCTCATGTGTGGTAAGGGGCTTGCCATCAACCGGGTCTATGAAGCCTAGCTTAACTTTTTATGGGGCTAAAGAACACACCTCTGTCCCTGGGCAGAGCTTTCTTCTTAGCTGCTTTAAGGGAAAGGCGTCTGAGAGTGGTTACTGAACGGGGAGCAGAAATGACCTGGTCCAAATCCCCATTCCATCTCTTACTGGTGGTGTCACCTTGTGCTCCCTGTGCCTCAGTTTCCTCATTTGTAACGGAAGCTAATACTAGCGTCACCTCACTGGGTTCCACTAAGTATGAAACAGTGCACAGCGCTGAGAACAGTGCTTGTGGCAGAGTGAGCTCTCAACCAGCATTAGTGATTACTCTCTTGTCTCAGGGCTTTGCTGGGGTCTTTCTTCCACATTGATCAGGGAAATGTGGATCTAGAACCAGTTAAACCAGCATCTCATTTTGTTGCTAAGCAACCAGCTCTGAGTTCTTGAAAAGTGCAGCGCGGTGTGCAGTGACACAGCCCCTCTAGCGATCGAGCCCCCTTCGGGCCGTTGCCAAGCGCTGTTGTATATTACTTCAAAGCTCATTTTGCACCGTGGACGAGAAGGGAGGCAGGCACCAGGAGTACAGTCATGACGCATGAGCAAAGCCAGCCTTTCCGGCTGGAGGGGCTCACGATGGGCAAAAAAAATAAGAAAGCAAGTAGTGAGGTGTGCTTGCACCCGCCTGCAGGAGTTAGGGACGTCATCCATGTGATTCGCCCTTCTCTGGAGTTAAAGAGATTATCATAGTGGTATCCTCCATAGATTAAGGCGGTGTTTCTCCTTCACCCCCATTTGGATCTGGAGTTGCGTGGCCTGGGTGCACACCTGGGTACGTGGCTCCAACCTGAGAAGGGGCAGGGCTGGAAGCACCTACGGGGCTCCCACACTCCTCTCAGGGGAGCAAGGGGTCACAGTGTCTGACCTCAGGGGAACTGTTCTCCCTTCATTCATTCATTCCCTCACTCACCTGTATCATGAAGCATGTACTGGGCACTAACTGCCCAAGATCCACTAGGCACTGAGGATAATGCCTTAAACAAGACAGTTACTCTCTGTCTTGTGCTGGTACTTAGTCACAAAGAGCCAAAACCCACTCGAGCTAGTTAATCAGACAAGGTATTTTTTGAAGGATATTAGGGTGCTCACACGATTTCCCCTGAAAGCCACAGAATTGGGGTTGGTGACTGCAGAGCCAGGACCATTACCCAGAACACAGTTCCAGATGGACAGTGTGGCCGAGTACAGAACTCGGGGATGGAAATGGCTTCGCTCAGGCTGGTGACGTCATTGCTCCATGGTCCTCCACTGGGCCACCGTGGAGAACTCAGCAGCTCTTCTGATTGCTGGTCTGCTGTGCTTTACTCTCCTCTCCCATCACTCTTCCTCTCTCCCTCTTGGCTTTCAGGATGTTGTCTTTGCCCTCCGTGTTCTGAAATCCCAGGCCTGGGAGGAGTTATCTTCATCCACCATTCTGGGCACTCATGGCCTCTTCAATCTGCAAACCTGTGTTCTGGGACTTAGTCTTGAATTATTTCTTGGATAATTTCTTCTTCTGCCTTCTTCTCCTTTTCTTTTTGGGTCTCATTATTTGGAGGACGGCAGTCCTGGATGAGGCTTTTATGCATGCATGCATGTATGTATGTATATATTTCTAACTTCCCCTGACCTATTTTCTTGTCTTTGTGCTCATCTTTCTCAGAGAATTCTTCAGTTTTATCTTCCAACTCACTTCTTGAACTTTTTATTCCTGCCATGTCATATTGCCAGTAATTCTTTTTTTGATTTTCTAAAAATTCCTAGCATTTTATTTATCCTTGTTTCAAGGGCTCAATATCTTCTCTTATTTCTCTAAAGATGTTAAAGATAATTTATCTTTCCCACATAGTCTCTATTTCCTCCAAGTTACGGTTACCTGCTAATTTTCGCCTAGGTCATGTTAGAGGCTTTCCTAAAGTGCCTGCTGATCCTTGGACATCTGTTCACATTTAAGGAAGGGCCAATACAGAGTTAACTGGGAGCTCTGTGTACACAGGTGAGGCCCCAGGGCTACACTTTAAGGCCTGCTTTTCTGGAATGGTCAATTTTCCCTGAGAAAGCTCTTCTGGTCTTGTGCCTAGAAGGTACAAGCTTGGCTGCCAGCATTCTCAGAGCACAATTCTTTTGCTGGGGAAGAAAAGGTGTGGGTATGTGAGGGGTGTGTGTGTGTGTGTGTGTGTCTGTCTGTCTGTTTTATTAACCTACTGCTGCATTAACAGATTACTCTAAGACCTCATGACTTTAAAAAAATTATCTCACAAAATTCTGTGGGTTAGAAATTCAAAGACAGTTTAAGCGGTGATTCTGGCTCAGGTCTCTCACGCAAGTTCAGTGAGATGTGGGTCTAGGTCTATTGGCTTCTACCTGGGTCCGGAGGTTCTGCTTCCAAAGTGGCTCACTCACATTCCTGGTAAGAGATGCTAGTTGTTGGCAGCAGGCCTCATTTTCTCCCCCTGTGTCCTCGTGACATGGCAGCTGCCCTCCCCCATATTGAGTGATTGAAGAGAGAGCAAGGTAGAAGCCATAGTCTCAGAGGTCATTCTTTGTCATGTTCACACACCCTACTGGTTACACATATCTGTCCTAATTGGTGTGGGAGGGGACTACCTCAGGGCACGCATAGAAGAATCCCTAGGTGCCATCTTGGATGTTGGCTACCACTAGGGCGGGGTGGGATAGAGTAGCTCAACGCTTTTAATGTACATTTTTACTTTTTAGCCAATTTTCCAAGGAATCATCATCTTTAGCTCCACCCAATGTCTCTAGGTCAAGGACCCTGAGTTTTGTCCTCTCCAAAGAATAAATTTCCACTCCTCTGTAAAATGGAGAAACAGCAGCATCCTGGCTGCACTGACTGGGGGAGAAAGTCTAAGAATTTGCTTCTTCTTTTTTTTTTTTAAGATTTATTTATTTATTTTAGAGAGAGAGCGAGAACACCCATGTGCAGGGAGGAGGGGCAGAGGGAGAGGAAGAGTCTCAAGCAGACTCCGCACTGAGCCCAACCCGGGGCCGCGGATGGGGGGGTGGTCCATCTCAAAACCCCAAGATCAGGACCTGAGCCTGACACTTAACCAACTGTGCCACCCAGGTGCCCCAAGGAGTTTGCTTCTTAAAAAGACCTCCATCCCTCTTCCTGTCATCAGCTCCCGGTTTACCTACGCTTCAGGGGGTGTCTGGCCTGCTAATGCCTGAGTCTCTGGGGGAGGGAGGTGGCTCTGCCATATAAATGGGCTTGGTTCTTGGCTTTTCCCACCGCCAGTTTAAAATTCAGCTTTGCTTCTGCTAAGTCAGCTCTACTCATCCATCTGCTTTTCTGCTTTCAAGATTTTGTTGTTATTGCCCTTTCTCTTATTTTCTTTGTTCCTGTGGACATATATCTTTTTTATAATCTCTTTACCATTCTTGATTGGGATTTAGGGACGGAGTAGAAGCTGGTGCATGCTTTTTTTCCCCCTGTAATCTTTAACTGGCAATGCCTCCTCTTTTCATCCTTGCTTTTTCTGGGTTTTGCCCTTTGGAAATTATTCTTTTTTTCTCTTTCTTTTCTTCTCCCACCTCTCATAAAGCTTCTGAAATGAATCTTAAGAACCTATTTTGAAAGCCAAAACTGAATAAAGAGTCTTCCTATGTACATTCTAATTTTTTAAGGAAATGGATGACTCTGGTTAAATAGGAAGAAAGTCACATACAAAAAATTAAGTAGTTTACACTCCAAAATATTATCCAACCACAGGAGCATCCTCCTCCTAGTCAAAGGGTCATCAGTAAAAAATATCAGATAAAAGAAGGTAACTCGAGCGGTAAAATCATGTTCTCAGCCCCAGCATGTTGAGCGTTCTCACGCTGAGCCCGCCACACTCCCTCACCAAATCTCACGGCTGAGGCTCCACTAGGACGTAGAGGGCGTGCCCCCATGTAAAGAAGTAATTTGTATTGATTGCTCGTGAAAACTCACCACCTCTTAGCTCAGCGTGTCCTAGTTGAGCAACTAGTGGTTCTCAACGGTTCTCAACTGCGTCTCTTGGAATGTGTGCAAATGGTGGGGTAATTTTTGGTTGTCATCACAGACCGGGTAGCAGTGCAGGGATTCGTGAGGCCAGAGATGCTAAATCATAAAAGTTTTAGAAAATACTTTACAGTGAGGAATTTTCCTATCCCCAATGCCAAAGACACTCTCGTCAAGAAACACTGCGTAGGAAGATGCCTTCAATGGAGCTTGAAATTATAATTACAATAGCTATCCACAAAGTACTAGAGTTTGACTAGTTAAGTACTTCGCTTGGTTCTATAGAGAAGTAACAAACTATTCAAAGGAAATTTTGGCTGAAGTGCCAGGAGATGATAGGTAACATATTCCAGGAGAGGGGCTAAAACATCTACAGAAATGAACAAAAAAGCTTCCAAAAACTATTTATGTAACCCTTAAACTCTTACCCATGTTGAAGGTGCTAACGGGTCAAGAGTAGGAAATTTGGGGAGAATTTTGGGAGATTTCTTTATGAAGAGGCTGTGCTGTGAATCCTTCCCCTTGCAACACTTGCCAACGGGGCTTCTTTAGTTAGCTTCTTTAGTCCCTACTCCTGTAGCTGAGGGGACAGAGCCTCACGCTGGCCCCTCAAGCCCTGAGCCATTAGTGGCAGAACTGGAAATAGAATCGGGACTTTGATTTCTATCCCAGTGCTTTTTTTTTTTTTTTTTAAACTATATAGGAGTGTTTTCTAGAATTTAGTTTGCATAAAAATCATCTGGAAAACATGTTCTAAATACAGGTTTTAAGGCCTGCCCCCCAGAAATTGAGATCCAGTCTGGGGTGGAGCCCAGGAATCACGTTTTTGGCAGTCAACCCCAGGTGAGTCTGATGCATGTGGGTCACAGCCTTTACAACTCCCATGACCAGACCACATTTCCCTAAGGAACTTAGGGAAGATGCTATCCTTCAAAAATGCTATCCTTCTGGGGCACCTGGGTTGCTCAGTGGGTTCACCAAGGACCCATTCATGACTTTGTCTCAGGTCATGATCTCGGGGTCATAGGATGGAGCCCCTTGTTGGGCTCCATGCTCAGTGGGAGTCTGCTGGAGATATCTCTTTCTCCCTCTCCCTCTGCCCCTCCCCCTGCGCATATGCTCTCTCTCTCTCCCCCCCATCTCTCTCTCTCTCTAAAATAAATTTAAAAAAAAATTTTTAATGCTATCCTTCCCCTTCTGGCAGGTTCAGGAAAGAGCTTCTGGGTGGGCTCAGGCTTTGGAGGGAGGATGACCCCTCCTTGGAGTGACTTTAGTGGCAAGGTAATAGTTATGGCAATAAATGCTGTTTCCGGCATCCTGGATCTTTCAGTTGTCTGCATTATGATTCTGGAATAATAATGATTTGGAATTTGGGGCCATGAAGATGAGTGGGACCCCAAGAAGGCACAGATGACATGCTCCATGCCACAGGATCAAAGAAGGGGAGCCAAGCTGCTCCTTAGATGTCTGCCTGTGACTCAAGTCACGGACCAGCCAGGCAACCCTTCAGGAGCTCAGTGATGCTGTCATGGGTGCTGCCTTAAAGAGGAAACCCACTTTGGCCGCTGCTCTGACGGTTGTGATTACACTAGTAATAATAACAGCACAGAGGCTAGAAGCGCTTTCACGGACATCATCTGCATCCTTTTTTTATCTATGAACCTGTGTGAGGGTCTAGTGACTCTGTTATTAGCTCACACCGCTGACTTAACCTTATGTTTTCTTTTGTCTAAATCTTGGTTTTCTTTCCTATCTCTAGGGATCTTGCTCTGTGTCTTACACACTCAAGTGGGGTGCACTGTTGGGGCTCTCAAAGAGGCAGCCCCACATACCCTCCTCCTTCCTGGTATTTGTCAAATTTTACGAATAATTACATTGTGATGATTTGAGGATTGTCTTCCCCCTAGGCTGCAAGCTTCATGCGGGCGGGAATCAACACATCCCCAGACAGAGCCCGGTGCCAGCCAGGCACAGTGGTGGTTGGATGGATAAGTGGATGGGTCCTGCCATCTTGTATGTCGCAGACTATACTCTTCATCTCCCCCCCTGCCGAAAACCTCATATCCTGCTCTTCCTTGGCCTCTTCTCAGTGATGGATGTGGGCATTCTCCCTTGTGTCCCAGTCAGGAGCCTACGCATTGTCCTTGACCCCGGCATCTCCCACATTGACGAAATCCAACTCTTCCCCAGCCATGGGTCTCTGTTGGCCTCCCAGTAGACCCCTCTAGCTCTCAGCCCCCCTCCCTTAGCTAATGCCCACTGGTCCGTTAGGCTTCACCCAGTCATCTCGTCCCCCTTTCCAGATTCCATCCACTCATCCCACCCTCACCCCCCACTGCCAGAGTCAGTTAAAAGACATCAGAGGAGCACTCCTTGAATCTGTGTCTCACAGTTCTCATCACCTTGGGAGGCACTGGCTTCTTTACCTGCCCATCTCCCCACCTAGACCTAAGAGAATAGAGCCCGAGAGGGTGGAAATTCATGGCTATTTGCTGAAGGAAGGACGGAATCACAGAAGGACACACCTGTCCTCTCTGGGCCGCGCCTCCAGTCCTTCAATTGGCAGCTGTCTCCAAATGGTTTCTAGGGGATGCTGTTAAAGCGGGGGGAGGGGTGGTCTTTCTGTTTACCACACCCCAGTTCCTGCTCCACCAGATTTATGTTTCTTTAGTCTTAAGATTAACAATTCTACTTTTGTTTGGAGCAGAATCACTAGGGATCACGGAATCTGTGGTTCTTGCTGCATGGGGGTTCCCACCATCCTGCACAGCATCCACTAGACAGGTCTTCCTGAGTTGGGCTGCCCAGCTGTCTCCCCCTGGAATTTGATTCTCCACACTGGCATCTTGTTCCCACAGCTTGCTGAAGTCTTTGTCCAGGGGCCCATCGGAAGCTGAGGATGCGAGGCAGGGTGCGTGATAAAGGAGGAAGCTGCTCCCACTGCCATGGCCCTGATGCTGAGGATCAGAGGTCTTGCCAGAAACGCAAACATTCCCCGAGTGCTACAGAGCCACAGACGCCTGGCTGTTCCCGAAGTGAGCCCGTTCTTCTCTTATCAGGAGCATCTGTTCAGCACACCTAGGGGTACCCTGTCTTCTCCTCTCCCGGTCTCTCCACTGCCACCCCAAACCACAGTGTAATTCCACGGTGCTGTAAGGCTCACCCAAGCCATGACGCCATTATTGGCTAAGCTACTCCAAAGCCACATTCCATGTCCTAGGGTTGTGGTTAGAAAAGGCATGGGACCAGGGCACCTGGGTAGCTCAGTCGTTAAGCGTCTGCCTTCGGCTCAGGGCGTGATCCCAGAGTCCTGGGATCGAGCCCCACATCAGGCTCCTCCACTGGGAGCCTGCTTCTTCCTCTCCCACTCCCCCTGCCTGTGTTCCTTCTCTTACTTGCTGTCTTTCTCTCTCTGTCAAATAAATAAATAAAATCTTAAAAAAAAAAAGAAAGAAAGAAAGAAAAAAAAGAAAAGGAATGGGACCAAGAGGCAGACAGTGTGAGTTCTAGTCCTGGCCCTTCCATTTGCTACTTGCCTGGCCATGTGTAGTCACTTTGTTTCTCCAGGTCTCTGCTTCCACATCCGTACAATGGGTTTATGTGCCTTCCCTGTCAGCCCGCAGAGTTGTGGTGATGGCTACATGAGTTGGTGAGTGTGAAAGTCCTGGTCAAGTAGGAAGGGAGGCACAAAGGCGAGGTAAGTAGATGTGTTGATAACGATGAGGGTCAGGCCTCAGAAAGGGGAAAGCAAGAAATGCCTGGACATTTCTTACTGTCCACTCTCTGGTCACTTCCATACCAATGCCAATATAGACCATCTAATCCCAGAAGAGAAGTTGGGTGTGTGCTGCTGACCACATTAGTGTACATTCATTTAATGTATTACCTCCCTGGGGCATTTTAATTTTAAAACAATGAAAGGAGAGAAACTTAAAGAAATTGATAATGCAGTGACCCCTGTGTGAATGGGAACACGTGGAGCAGGGAGATTGTCCTATCAGGGAGGGCAGAGCTCTCGTGGGCGGTGCTTAGAGCCTTGGCCTTATGCCATGCCCCTTTCTCCCGCCATAGACAAGGGGGCAGTTGAGAAGTTTGGTGGGAACCAGGAAGAATGAGCAACAGGGCCATTAGGTGATTCCCCCTTGTGTGTTCTAAATGGTCTGCAGGGGACAAAGCAGCACAGGTGACTTGTTTAAGAGCACTGTGGCCTTCTCTGAAAAGCTGTTAGCCCACTCCAGGCCTCGAACACTGTTCAGAGCGGAAAAGAAATGATCGTTCCAGAGCACGACAGAGGGGTAGGTGGCTCAGCTGCTCTCTGTCCCTACCTGTCTCTAGCTGGAGTTGTCTGAGCCCCTCTTCTCTCCCATTCTGACTTTCAAAGAGAGCCATAGGGTCTCTGTTCATGAACACTCACACATGCGGGGCTCACAGTAAAGTGCCCAGAACCATCTGTATGCAGATGGCAGTACAGCCTGGAGGGTGGGAATTTGGTCTCGGAGAATCACAAACACTGGGGAAAATGACGCTGGCCTGATGGAAGAAGTTGTTTTTCCAAACCTCTCCTCAGGACTTTATTAGATCTTTTGAAGCAAGGAGACCAATAAGTACATATTTTCTCCTGCACACAGGGTCACCCTGGATTTGAATTCCAATCCAGCAGAGTCTGGACCCCATGGCCCTTCATCTCCTGTGCTCAAGCTCTGCCTCGGGAGAAGGCTGGGGACTGTGGCCCTCCGTCGACGTTAGAGTGCCTGCCTTCGGGTATCTGCTCCTCAGCAATTCGGCCACCACCTTCTACCCAGAAGGCTTTCTCCTCCTCCCAGAGGGCATTCTCTTCCTCCCAGAGGGACTTTTTATCCTCCCACAGGGCCTTCTCCTCCTCAAGAAGAGCTCTTTCCTCTACCCACAGGGCTTTCTCTTCCTCCCACAGGGCCTTGTCCTCCTGAAGAAGGTTCCGGTCTTTTTCCCATAAGGCATTGTCCTCTTTCCAAAAGGCCTTATCCTCCTTCCAAAAGGTACGGTACTTTTTCCAAAAGGTTTTCTCCTCTTCTCGGAAATATTTTTCCATTTCCCAGAAGGTTTTTTCCTCTTTCCAGAAGGTTTTCTCCTCTTCCCAGAAAGGTCTCTCCTCTTCCCAAAAGCCTAAGATCTGACCCCGGAAAGCACGGATCTTGCCTCGGAAATTCCACATCTCTTCCCTGAAGTCTTCTATTTTCTCGTGAAAAATTTTCATCTCTTCCCGGAAAGCCTTTTCCTCCTGCAGCTTATGGATTAGTTTCTTCTGCCGAATGTTGGGTGAGGAGCCCACCATTGACCGGAAGCAAGCAAGCCCCATCCATTTGCTCACCTTGAAGGGAAACATCTTCTTAGTCAGCCAGAATGGTGGGGTGGCCATGATGGAGGACAGGGCCGTTGGCCAAGTCCAGGTCAGCTGGTCAAACCCTGTGGGGGGCACCACAGAACACACGTTCATGAGTATCACGTGCCAGAGGACAAGCCCCTGGGTCTGTATCATTTGATTTAGGAAAATTTAACCGTTTCTTTCTTTGTCCCATTGGCTGTGTTTGTGAGAGCCAAGAGTTGGTAGACAAACACAGTGACGGGTCATGGCTTTGGGCTGAAGAGGCGGTCAATATATTCAAGCTCAAGGCTGCTAAAATCATAGAATCTCAGCCAACAGGGACAGGGGTTCTCAACGAGGGTATCAGAATACATGAGTAGGCCATGATCAATTAAAGGGTGTGTCACAGGATTTGTCCTTTTAAATAATAAAGTACTGCAACCCCCAAAGATTTACTTTCGTTAAACCAACTGGAATTCATTTAAAGTTTTGGCATTCTCACTTGGGGATTGTTCATAACCTTCTCATGGTCACGCTCACAGCAGGGTGCCACGTGTGACTATCCTGTTACAGGTCACCTGGAAAACAGAGGATGAGACCCACTGACCTAGAGGGGACTATTTTAGTAGAAAACTCTTTTGGGGGAACAGAGGCTCAAAACAATAAGGTGAGAGACAATACCAAATGTTGGCAAGGATATGGAAAAGAGGAACTCTCGCAATATGGGGTAATATCGAACAATAGGGAAGACACTGTATGACCCAGCAGCCCCCCTTCCAGATATGTACCCTGAGGAAACTTATGAATCGTGACCAGGATACAACATACAGGAATGTCTGAGGAGCTTTGTTCAGGAAAGCTCAACACTGCAAACAATCCAATGACCATCACAATAGAATGGAATTTAAAAATGGTAGTATATTCATGCAATGGATAGCATAGCTATGTGCAACAATGGGGGTGAATCTTATAAACATGTTGAAAGAAAGAAGCAGGATCAAAGAATTTCAAACTAAACTCTATTGTTTACGGAAATATATGTAGGTGATAACACAAAAAGGCACAGCAAGGAAGTGAGTCCCATAATTCAAGATAGTGGTTACTTGTTGGGGGAGGATGGGGTGGGGAGGTGTGATACTAAGGGTGGTGACTAGGTGAGGACATGAGGGGGGCTTCTGAGGGGCTGGCAGTCTTCTATTTCTTTACTTGGGTGCTGGTTGCATGTGTGTTCATTATAAAAATGGGCTAAGCTATACGTATATATTTTATGTACTCCAGTAAGTGTGTTGTATTTCACAATAAAATATAAGCTAGGAAGGAAGGAAGGAAGGAAGGAAGGAAGGAAGGAAGGAAGGAAGGAAAGAAGAATGAAAAGGAAAAGAACAGAACAGAGAGAAAGGAAAATATTGCCATAAATCTGAGGTATCAGATACCAGAACTTTCAGAACCATCCACAGACATTCCAGTAACTGCAAAGGTAGGTCAAGGGATGAGAAGAAGGGTTAGATGTTGGAGAATGGGTAGAAGCAGAGAAGACAAGGGGGCTTGCTCCTGGTGAGGACATTGATTTCCATGTTGAGCTTTCTGGAAGCAGCTGCCTGGGTTGGCTTCACTCTGTGGGCCTTGCCAAGCACCACACAATGGAGCAACTTGAGTCCCTTTGGGAGATTTCTGGGCTTTCTCCTTTTTCCACTTTCTGACTTGGGAGCAGGGAGTAGGGGAGACAGAAGGACACATAGCTGGGGTACATGTGTGTGTGTGCACGGTGAAGAGAGAAATGGGGGCTCCGCTGGTGGCAGCTGGTGGCACCATCATATCCGCTCAGCCACACAAGCCACAAACCCGGAGCTCGTCCCTGACACTTTCCTCTTCCTCACCAGACTTTGAATCCATCACCAACCCTCCCACTTAGCATCTCTTGAAACCCCGCCCCTGCTTCATCTCCTTGAGCACGGCCGGTTTAGGCCAGGACACCTGTGACGGGCTCACCAGGCTCTCTGGGATTGAGCTTACCCTCCCATTGCCCCTGCTGTAGCCCCAGGGGTGTTTCTAAAACACATCACGTCACACCTGCTCGCAAAGCTCTGAAGAGCCCACAGCCAAATCCAAACACCCTAATAAGGTTCCCACTGTCTCCAAAGTTAAGTTTCAGTAAAAACAGGCTACATCCAGTTCTCTGAACAAGACCCTCGGTTTCTCGCCTCCAAGCCAAAGAAGGTGCGGCCTCCTCTACACAGAGTCTCTTTTCCTCCCATTGTGGGCTTGAATTCCTGTCCACACCGTGCCCTCTGAAAGCCTCTTGGACCCAGGGGCTCTGGGTGGTGCAGTCGGTTCTGGCTCTTGGTTTCAGCTCAGGTCGTGATCTCAGGGTCATGAGATCGGGCCCTACATCAGGCTCTGTGCTCAGCAGGGAGTTTTGTTGAGATTCTCCCTCTCCCTCTGCCCCTCCCCATCATGCTTTCTCTCTCTCTCCCTCAAACAAATAAATCTTAAAAAAAAAAAAAGCTACTTGGACGCTGGGGCTGAAGTCAATCACCGAGTCCTCAGTACTACTGTGTCTACCCACTCCCCTAATTGACTTGTCGCACTTGGTTGAAATGAGGTGCGGCCATGCCTCGTCGCCGTCCCTGCGACCAGTACCCAATATGAAGCCGTGGGCGTAGGAGGTAATTGATAAAAGTATTGGTTGACTTGAACTGAATTTCATCGAATTTTGGAATTTTAATTTTCTATGTTATATTATGGTTATTGGTCTTATTTATGTAACTGTTAATATCTCAAGGTGGGAGAAAGGGCCTCCTTCTTCAAGTGCCTACATTTCTCTCTTTCCTCTGTGAGAACACGAAGCAGGCCCTCAGCAAGCATTTGTTGAAGTGGATTGGGAAGCTCTGTGAGCAACGCCTCAGGGTCACCTAGAGTCCAGGCTCGCGGTCAACAACCACCTGCTTTCTAATTACAACGTCAGGAACAGCAGCAACTACCCGCAAGTTTCTTCAGCCCTTTTATGCTGGGCGCTTTACCAGCATTATCTGTTTAATCCTTTGAACGATACTGTGAGATAGGAGCCTTGATTAACCTCATTATATAACTCAAGCTCGAGTTAGTTAAAAATCCGTTCAAAGCAGGAAGTAGGCGAGTCAAGATTTTGCTAGTAAGTTCTAGAAGTGCATTACGTGGTCAAGCAATACTGTGTGTGAACACCATCGGGTTGGTATTTTCACTAGGAAGGTGTGTGTGTGTGTGTGTGTGTGTAAGAGACAGACAGCATTTGCATCAAGCCCTGGCCCTACTGATAACTCAACGATAACATTCACCAACTTGGTCACTGATTGTAAATGAGCCTCTTTTCTCCTCCTACAACCCTACTGCTGGAGGAAATTATGCCGACGCCCACACTAAAAAGCAAATCAAAGAACACAGAATGTTACCACTGAAGAAAATAACTGTATTTTTCAACAAACAAACAAAAAAGATTCACAAAAGTCTATTTTCTATGTGAGACCTGTCTGTCCCCAGTTTGCCACAAAACAAAACAAAAACCAACAAAGCAACCAACCAACACCACTTTTGTGCAGGCTTCTGGCTTCTGAAATGTTTCCCGGCCCTACCTCAACAGCAGAAATAACCCCCTTCCAAATTACACTCGAGCTGTATTTCTTACTCCTTGGGCAACGTTCGCACTAACCAGAGCATTCACGGAATCAGATCAATAAATTCCCTTTTCCTTTTGGCCAGAGACCCCAACTGTTGCCCACTCCCCGTTTCCCTCTGCCCGGTTTCTTCCAAACTCTTCTCTGGCTCTTTCCGAGGCCGCACACCTGCGGCAGTTCTGGCATCGGTGGTGGCTCTTGGGGGGCTTTCCTCCCAGGGCCCACTCCACAAACAAACAGTGTGGGCCTGCATGAGGAGAGCACCCCACAAAGCTGGGTGGAGAAGTCAGCCCTGGGGGCTGGCTCCGTCCATGCAGTCATTCGAGAACAGGAAAAACTACAGATCATAGGTCCGTGAGCACGGAGTGTGCACTCCACCCGCTTTCCCCCCTGAGTCGGAGGGCCTGCTCGGGAGTGTGTGTGTGTGTGTGTGTGTGTGTGTGTGTGTGTGTAAGAGAGACACAGCATTTGCAGCGGGAGGAATCTGCTTACGGCGCTTGTTGACAAGAAATAAATGTATTTTAAGTCAAGTTCCCCCCGATGCCTAGGCTCTGGCCATGTGCAATCCCTCAAACGTGCCAAGGTCTCCTCAGTTCCCCGCCATGCTGTTCTCTCTCCCTGGGTAGCCTTGCCTAACTCCACTTCACTTCTCCTGGCCGACCTTCAGGACTCGGTCACCTCCTCTAGCAGCCGGACACCCCTGTCTTCACCAAGACAAGACTGAGCGGATGCCCCTCTTGTCCCACCAGCAACACCTTGTCTCACATCTCTGCCCGGCATCCAATACAATGACAGGTACATAATACATGTTAAGTAAATGGCAGCTGAACGAAGGGGAGTCTCCGGGTTAGAATGTTAATGCTAAGTGAAATAAGTCAAGCAGAGAAAGACGATTATCATATGATTTCTCTCATCTATGGAACATAAGAACTAGGAAGATCGGTAGGGGAAGAAAGGGATAAAGAAGGGGGGGGTAATCAGAAGGGGGAATGAAACATGAGAGACTATGGACTATGAGAAACAAACTGAGGGCTTCAGAGGGGAGGGGTTGGGGGAATGGGATAGAACGGTGATGGGTAGTAAGGAGGGCACGTATTGCATGGTGCACTGGGTGTTATACACAACTAATGAATCATCGAGCCTTACATCGGAAACCGGGGATGTACTGTATGGTGACTAACATAATATAATAAAATTAAAAAAAAAAGAATGTTAGAGAAAAATTCATTTGCAAGTTTTTCTCATGACCACTTAAATTATCTTTGAGGAAGAGATAAATTAAGTACAATATCAAATGCATAGGTGCGTATTTCGATACAAAGCGTAAGATAAAACTGTAAATGTGTACCTACAGAGATATAAAAACGAATCAAAGAAACACACCTAATCTTCGATATTGTACTTCAGGACAGGAACTTAGTTTTAAGGAAAGCATTATATATAACTCTATGCTTTGAACCAATACTATCCAATCTAAAGCCAACGGTTACTTACTGTTTAGCGGTTTCCCAACTGGGCAAGCACCGTAGCCCTCAGAGGGCAGGCAGTCATTGTCACATCACAGACCCCCTCACGCTGTTTGCAATGACCCCTCTGTCCCTCTCAGCCCTGACTCACAGGGTAGGGAGGGCCGGGAGGGGTAAGAGACTTTAAGGAGTGGAGAGGGAAAGAGTTGCCGTCTTCCATCTTTGACTTCACCGATAGGGTGACTGTTGATGACTCGCAAATCATTGTTACCTCACATTCTACCTGGACTGTGTCTAGGAGTAGGCTTCCGGAGAATCACATTGCAGTTGGGGATTTGTAGGTGATGAATTATTTCTCTTGCTGCTCTGGAGATGCTCTCTTTGGCTTTTGACAGGGTGACTATGATGTGCCTGTGCGTGGATCTCTTTGAGTTTATACTTCCTGCAATTTGTTCAGCTTCTTGGAGATGCAGATTGGATGCAGTTTTTCCCCAGATTTGAGAAGTTTTTGGCCATGATCTCTTCAAATATTCTTTCTTCCGCTTTCTTTATTCTTCTCCTAGGACTCCTTAATTTATGTGTAAGTTAGTAGCTCGATGGTATCCTGCAGGTGTCTGAGGCTCTGTCCATTTCCTTCATTCTTTTTTATTTCTATTGCTTAGACTGGGTAATCTCAATTGATCTGTCAGTACTCGTGCAGGCAGTTTACAATTCTGCCTTAGCCTTCACTTCCTTGCTTGTGCAAGACCTCAAGGTCAGCCAGAGGTGAAGGATTATGACCTCCTTAGGTCTTTCCTCGGCATGTACACAGTCACTCATGTGTGACCTCCTAGATTTCCATAAATATGTTAGAATTGTTCATAGTCTCCATCTTATCCCCCAATTTTTCATTTAGGTTATTGGTCAGCTTCTTATTAGCTCCAACTGGTAACACTGCCTCGGGAAACTGAGATATTCAAAAACTGCCACTATTTTTTTTTTTTTGACAAATGCCCTGAGGATAGGACTATTTGCACAAAAGTTGCATTGACTTAGGCCAAACAAAGACAAGTCTTTTGGATGGAGATTTTCAGTGAACTGCCAGACAAGTCAAAGAGTAATGATTCTTTGGAGGTGGGTTATTTTAGGGGGCTCCAAGCCCAACCTGCTCCCTTACTTGGTCATTCTAGAGGTCCCGATCATTGGTTTTAATTATTATTCTTTTCTAATATATATACTGAAAACTATCAGTTTCCCTATAAATACACTTACTTGGATCTCACATGTTTTGATATGTCACATTTTAACTATCCTTCAATTAAACTATTTTCTGATATTGATTGTAATTTCTTCTTTGACCCACTGGCTATGTATAAGTATGTTGCTTAATTTCCAAATATGTAGGGATTTTCCAATGACCTCTTTGATTGATTTCTAGCTCAATTCCACTATAATCTATACCTGTACAAAGTATATGGTTGGTACACCTGGTATCATTTCAATTATTTCAATTTGTTAAGACTTGCTTTATGGCCTTGCATATATTAAATTTTGATAAATGTTCCATGTTCACTTGAAAATAATTGGCATTCTTCAGTTGTTTGATGCCACGTTCCCTCTATACATGAATTAGGTTAAGTTTTTAACTATGTTCAAATCCTCTATACCTTTGTCAATTTTTATGACTGTCTGTTCTACCGGTTATTGAGAGGATACACTTACAGATCTATTTCTCCTTCCAGTTCGGTCAGTTTTTTGCTTTATATGCTGCAAGGCTAGGTTATTAGGTACACACATATTTACGATTGTAATATTTTCTTTTTTTTTTTAAGATTTTTAAAATTTATTTATTTGACAGAGACACCCAGCGAGAGAGGGAACACAAGCAGGGTGGAGCCTGTTGTGGGGCTCGATCCTGGAACGCCGGGATCAGGCCCTGAGCCGAAGGCAGACGCTTAACGACTGCGCCACCCAGGCGCCCCTGCAATTGTTATATTTTCTTAGCATATTAACTTTTATCTTTATGAAATGCCCCTCTTTGGTTTTGGTAAGACTTCTTTCCTTAAGCTCTCCTTTGATATTAGTATAAACACATCACCTTTCTTTCATGTTGGCATTGTATATCTTTTCTTTCTTTCCATTTCAACTTTTCTGTGAACTTGCCTTGCAAGTGTGATTCTTGTGACTAGCATATAATTAAGTTTTGTGTTTTCTACTCTGAAACAATTTGTCCTCTCATTGGGGTATTATTTTATATTCACACTTAATATGATTACTGATGTATATTTTGATTTGGCTCTATTAGCATTTTTTTCTAGATCCACTTATTCAGTGTTACTTTTTCTTTTTTCTATCAGAGTAATTTATTATTCCGTTTCCTTTTATGATTTCATTAGTTATATATTCTTTTAGTAATTATCCTGGAGATTAAAATAGGCATCCTCGAACTATTAACGTATAATATATATTTTTACCTATATCACATCACTGATAATGCTAGAATCTTAGAAGATGTTAGCTCCATTTACACCCCTCCCGCTCATCTTTTGCATTTTGTTGTCACAAATTTTAATTCTATGTATATTTAAGACTGCAGAAGACTTTACTATTACTGTTTTGTGAAGTCGATGTTTATTTATAATTACACATATTTTTATCCTTTCTGGTGCTCTTCATTTCTTTGCTGCATCTCTATGCTTCACTTTGAGATCATTTTCTTTTACCCCCTAAAAATCATACCCTTTAGGTTTCCTTTATTATGGGTTTTGCGATGACTTCTCTCAGTGCCTATTTGTTGAAAATACTTTTATTGTGCCTTTATTTTTTTATACCATCCAACAGATTTTATTTATAAAATAGTTTACTGAATGTTTCTATTGTGATGTAAACAAATGATTCATTTTTTTTTTGGTCTTCACAGTATTGAGTATTTCATGGTAATAGGATTTCAAAACATTGTAAGAAGTGAATTTTAATTTCTGTAAACATACTGCTGACAAAATCAGCAATTGTCTCTGATGAATTTGTATTATCATGACATTGGTTCTAAGTTTTTAATAGAAAGGAAGAAAATGTACTTTGGGGCTACCCAACACTGAAATTCTAACATCAGTAACTTTGGTTTTTATTCAAAAATGCAATCCTTTATGATCCCATTTGCCTTCATTTTCAAAGCATATTTCCACTGGTTAGAGAATTCTAAGTTGTTATATTGGCTCTCACTGTTCTGTTGAGAAGTTAGCATCAATTTAATTCTTGCTTTTTTTAAAAAAAAGGAGTATGCTTTTTTTGTTTTTAGCTGCTATTAAGACTTGCCTTTTATTTTCAACAGTTTTGTGTGATTAAATATGCTTTACTTTGTCTTTATCATGCTTGGAATTTGAAGCATATCCTGTTTCTATGGCTTAATGATTTTTATGATTTGGGGGACATTCTTGGCTATATCTCTTCAAATATATCTTCTCAATTTCTTCTCTCTTCCATTTCCAATAACATATATGTTAAACATTTTCACTGGGTTCCTGATATTTCTTATGCTCTTTTTTATATTCTCCATTCTTTTTGTCTTTGTGACTTAGTCTGTGCATTTTCTACTGCCTTATCTTCCAGATCATTATTATGTCTTCAGCTGTGTCTAATCTGCTGTTTAACTTATCCATTCAGTCTTTTATTTATTGGATACTATTCAGGTCTGGAATATCCATGTCATTATTTCACATAGTTTTCAGGGTTTTTTATGCCAAGTTTATTCATCTTGATTTTTAATTCCATGAACATGTTCAAAGTGTATGTCTTCTTATTTAAAAAATCTGGCTCTTCTGCAGATTTCTTTCTATTGTCTGTTTTTCCCTCTTGGTGGTCTGTCAAAACTTGTTTTCTCATATGACTGGTTATTTTGTTGATGTTATCTTTTTGCAGAGGTACTCAATTTTGCTTCTAGTAGACAGAGAGGCTAGAAGCTGATTACCTGAATCCAATCAGGAGTTGCTATGATTCTAAAACTAGGCTTTAAACCCCATGAGATATTCTTTTCCAGTTCAGTTGGCCCTTTCTCCAAAAAAAATATGTTTGTGATGTTTTCCAGTACCTCTCCCCTCTAATAGGTTCTTAGCTCTAATGTTATCCCCCTAACCCTTTCCATATTGCTGAAACCTCTGTTCATACTTTCCAGCTTTTCATTCACTGTTTTCACTTTTGGAATCCGTTTCAAATGTCACTCATCTCTACGAGTTTGATTCCTTATTCAGATCTTGGTTTCACAAATTCTCCCTTACTAGATATTTCTGAGATGTCCAGTACTTCTCCTTGTTCCCAGCAGGGTATGTTGTCTCAAACAACTTAGTCAGCCACTGCCCAGCACAAAACTCATATGGGAATTTATAACCAAAGGAGTGACATGATATAACTCAAGATTATTGACCTAGCAAAAAGGCCCAAAATAGATGCAAATAAATTGATTATATAATTGATATCATTAGCATTGATTGATCATTAACTACGTGCCCAGTTGCTGTTCTACGTGCTCTTACATGTATTTCCTTACAACAAATTAATAAATCAGATAGTACTGCTATCTCCATTTACAGATGAAGAAAGAAATGCATAGAGAGGTTAAGAAACTTGCCTAAAGTCATACAGGAGTAGAACCCATATTGAACCTAGGCAGTTTTGTTCAGAATGCATACCTCTTGGATGCAGAAGAGGGCTGTGATAATGGAGGCAACAGGTAGTCTGAGTCATGATGGGTATTGTAGCTGGGGAGTCAGAGAGGAATCAATAGCTACAAGAAATATTTCAAAGAAAGACTCATTAGGTGATCAAAACAGTTACATGGGATGAAGATGGAGGAAGTAAGGGCCAGACTCTGGTTCCTGGTCTCAGTACCTGGAAAGTGACCAGAAACTGATCAGAAATGTGAAATTGAGATGGAGTTGATTTAGATTTAGGTGAATTGAAGTATTTTTACAGGAAAGCTGGGGATCCTCAGTAATTCACAATTCATAAAATGTTGGCTGTTCCAAATAAACCTTATAGCCTCTGGGAGAAATAGCGAATGAAATTATTATTGCTCAATGTGGATGGAGCACCGAAAATAACTTGATCCTGAGCACCAGTGAGCTCACAGCATCAAAGGGATAAGCTTTTCCCTAGCACCACCTGCTTTGCACCAAATCAACAGCTCCTGTTTCCCCAAGACAGAAAGTTTAGCTTCAATTTTGTTCAATATTATTATTTAAAAAATAATATTGCCATTATTGCCAATTTTCAGAACAATACATGTTCATTGCAAAAAATATTAGGGAAGAGAGCAAGGATGAAGAAGAAAATTAAAATCATCCATAATCCCAATCCTCAGAGGTAACCACTATACACATTTGGGGTATAGTCTTCTCATCTTTTTCCTATGCTAATGGCTAGATCTATTCTATGTGACTGGTTTTATGCTGTGCATAGTGCTTTGTGGCTTGCCTTTTTATGTAATAATATATCATAACCACTTCCCCATTTCTTTAAATATTTCTGAGAACATGATTTTTAATAACTGCAGGAGTGCACATTCCCCTCTTTTTGGAAATTGATTTATTCTGTAAGGGATATAGATTATTTTCCTGGAAGAGTCGGTCAAACCGGAAAATTGCTCACAGATGAAGACAATGGCAACATAATCAATCATTGCTGTCCATGGCCTCAGTCTCTATATTGAAAGAAGAGAATTCTTTCTGGCAGCACCAGTCATAGAAAGGGATCATTCATGGGAAGTGGGCCTTGTGAAGGCAGAGACTTTTTTTTGCTCCTGCCATACTCACAATGCCCATTTTACAAAGTGCTTCTGAAATTAAGCAGAAAACAGTAAACAACCCGATAGATAAATGACCAAAGACTGTGAAGAAATTGATTGCAGACAAACAAAAATGACTCTAGGAAAAAATTCCCAGCCACACTTAAAGAGAAATGCAATTAAAAATAAATAGTGCATTTCCTACCTACCAGATGGGCGAAAATCCAAAAATTTGACAATGTACTCTGTTAGCAAAGCTATGTGGAAATAGGTCCCCTTATACTGTGCTGGTAGGAATGCTAAATGTTACAACCCCTGGAGAGGGGAATTGGTCAGTATCTAACAAAATGATAGATGCATCTACCTTTTGACTCCACAACTCCATTTCTGGAAGTATATCCCACAGGTACGAGTACAAGATGACCATTGTGAAGGTTATGCAATTCATTGGAGTATTTGTAACTTCAAAAGATTGGCAATAATCCAGTTTTCCAGCAGTGGGGGACAACATAAGTAAATGATGTCCTGTCCACCCAACAGAGAACTATGCAGCTGTAAAAAAAAAAAAAAAAAAAAAAAAAAAAAAAAAATTCAGCAAAGGCTCTCTGTGTTGTTACGGAGAACTCTCCAGGATATGCACCGTGAAAAAAACCACTATCAACAAGGTGCAGAATACTGCTACATATTGTGTAAGGGAGAAAATAAGAATACATAAGAATACATACTTCTGTGTTTGCTTATATTTGCACAAAGAAATATTAGAAGAAAGGGGCGCCTGGGTGGCTCAGTTGGTTAAGCGTCTGCCTTTGGCTCGGGTCGTGATCCCAGGATCCTGGGACTGAGTCCCGCATCTGGCTCCTTGCTCAGCAGCAAGTCTGCTTCTCCCTCTTCCTCACCCTTTGTGATCTCTATCACTCTTACTTTCTCTCAAATAAATAAAATCTTAAAAAAATAATAATAGAAGAAAAACACCAAGCTAATAAAAATTATTATTTATGAGGAAAACAGTGGAGAGGACAGGGTAGAAGCAAGACTCTTCTGTGAATACTTTCACGAAGTCTTTGGTGTTTGAATAATGTCAATGTGTTCTAAAGTCTAAAACAAAGTTGGAAACAAACCCATGAACATAACCACACATCCATTATTACCAGGCCCACACAGAGGAAGGGACTTTAGAGCACAGCGCTTTGACTTTACCTCTTAGTGGCTACACCACATGACCTTGGTCGAAGGGCACCATGTGAGGTCTTACAACGTATCCTCCATGAAGGTGGGTGTTGCGGGATGAGTCGTGTCCCCCAGAATGTCGCATGGTGAAGTTCTAACTGCAGTACCTCAGAACATGACCATATTTAGAGAGGGAGTCCTTAAAGGGGTAATGAAGTTAGAATGAGGTCACTGGTGTGGGCCTTAATTCAGTATGACCTGTGTCCTTGTAAGAAGAGAAAACAGGACACAAACACGCACCGACAAGAGACCAGGTACAGGCACAGAGAAGATGGCCATCTACAAGCCAAGGAGAGAGGCCTCAGAAGAAACCCAACCTGCCAATACTTTTATCTTGAACGCCTAGCTCCCACAACTGGAGAAAAATAAATTCGGTTGCTTAAGCGTCCTAGTCTGCGGTATTCTGTTACAGAGGCCCTAGCGAACTAATGCAGTGAGGGCTTTTGTTCGCTTACTGCTTCATTCCTGCACTTAGAACAGTGTCAGACACCAATAAACAGAGCTCTTGAACGAACGAATGAATGAATGAATGTTCCACTCCTAGAGTTTCAAATAAAAACAGGAGAAAAGACCTCTACTTACAGCTCTCCTCCATCTGTGGTTTCTATTCCTTGGCTCCTTCTCCTATTTTTTTTTTTTTAAATCTCAGAAGGGGTTACCCTCTTGCTTTCCCCTCCCATCCTCTTCTTCCAGTGGAGGAAAGACTTTTACTCACCGGCCTATCCTCTGGAGATTTTCTGAATGTCATATTTTCTTCTGTGCATTCCTTCCAATCTCTTTGTTCTTGGTGGTTGAGGCAGATCGGATTTTCCACAGATGGCCTTAACAACATCTCTCATCCCATAACACTTTTCTTATCCTGGGACCTCCCAATCCCCCGTCAAGAGGCAGAGTCTTTCCCCGCCCCTTGAGCCTGGGTGGACATTTGGATTGCTTAGACCAACAGAGCACAGAGAAGGTGAAGCTATGTGACCGCTGAGCAGTAGTGTGCTGGGGCCGTGCTACCAGCTAGCCAGGGAGAGGGGACATTTTCTCCAGCTCCATGCCCAGTGAAGTCATGCCAGTGGCCCGGAAACAGCCACAGGGGGATTATTTATAGTGCAGACGCCAGCAAGGACTGGGATCTCTCTCTCTCTCTCTCTCTCTCTCTCTCTCTCTCTCTCACACACACACACACACACAGAGCTGTTGTTAAACATTTACCCACAAACCACAATTTCCAAGGATAGATCATAAAAAGTGACACAGCCCCCCTGGTGCTCCATCTCTCAGTACATGTGCTTTTAAACCCGAGCCAGCCTGCTGCGTGGACGCCCAGGGCACCTGCAGAGGCCACATGTAGTGTTCTGGCCGACAGCCCCAGCTCGCCTCCACCACCACTATCCATGGGAGTGAGAAAGCTCTCCACGGCCGCAGCCTCCGCCTCCATCTGTCTGTGAGCCCAGTCAACTCCCAGAACTGAGAGATATCGTAATAAATGATCGTTGTTTTACACCACTTAGCTTGGAGTGGTTTCGCAGCCATAGCTCATCAGAACAGCGATGCTCTTCTCTGCTCTTCATCACGGCATCGTAAGTTAAGAAGAATGAAAATGCATCAGTTTAACACTTAAAAAAATACATCAGTTTTGCATGATGAATCTTCATGCTCAGAGTGAGATTTATTCGTTCACTCGTTTATGCAGCAAATACGTACTGAGCGCTAATTAAGCATCAAGCGCTGTGCTCCCTCGATGCTAAGGCTGGAGGAGCCCCCTGTACACCAACAGAGACAAAATGCAAACCACCCAATACAAACATAGTGTGAAAGGCGCCCCACGGAAGTGTGTCCAGGATCCCCCGGGGGTGCAAAAAGGAGAAAGGGGCTAATTCTTCTTTGTGGGGAGGTGCCCAGAGAGCAGCAGATAGCTGAGGAAGACCTCAGAAAGGCAGTCTGGACTGAGTCCTGAAAGCTCGGTGGTGTTCCGTGTTCTTAGCGGGAAGGGTTTTCCAGACAGAGAGCGGCCCACGAGAAGGAATGAAACACTAGGGTCCTGAAGCCCCTGTTCTGTATGACTGGACTGTGTCCCAGTTGCTGGAAGATTAGGATTGAGCAAGTGCACATTGAGGCACGTTGAGAAATAGAAACCTGGAAACATAGGCTGAGACCAAGTTATGGAGACCCTTGACTCTATCCTGAAAAGAGCTTTTGCTAAAATAAGAATTAAAATATTGTTTGACAATTATCATATGGTTTCACTCACATGAGGAATATAAGAAACAGCGTAGAGGATCATAGGGGAAGAGAGGGAAAAACGGAAGGGGAAGAAATCAGAGAGGGAGACAAACCATGAGAGACTCTTAACTCTAGCAAACAAACTGAGGGGTGCTGGAAGGTTGGTGGGTGGGGGGAAGGGGTCACTGGGTGATGGGCATTAAGGAAGGCACGTGATGTGATGAGCACCACGTGTTATACGCAACTGACGAATTATTGAAGTCTACATCTGAAACTAATGATGTCCTACATGTTGGCTAATTGAATTTAAAATTTAAAAAAAATAATAAAAATAAGATATTGTTTTAAATCTATTACAAATCAAAAACAGCATCATGCTTGATGATAAAACACTCGGGTCTTACTAGGTGCCTGTCACGTGTGACACTGCGAGTGTTTACAACAAGCGTCTGTTCAGATTGGCTGGTGCTGCTGTTCTGATTGGTCAAGGGCCTTGTCCAGGTTTTAAGTACTGTATTTTGAAAATATCACCCCTAAGAACATTATTAAAATCAAGAACAGGACAAAGTGGATAAGCTTTCACCCTTGTGTGAGCGATAGCCAATACATCAGACAAGAAAATAAAGCAAGAGGCGTAAATACTAGAAAGGAAGGGGCAAAACCATTATTGTTGGTGGATGATTTGACTTGCTATCTAAAAAAAAAAAAAAAAAAGAATCAACTTACAATTTTAGAATTGATAATGATCAGAAAAAATAAGCCCACAATGCCAGTCCTCTCCACACTTATTTATAAATGTAATGCAATCTTGAACAGAATTGCCAGAGGTTTTCTCCCCCTGGGGAACTCAACTAAATCACTTTTTAAGAAAGTAATCTGGGAAAGTAAATATGTGAGAATGATGAGGATCCTGACCCAGTGTCTCTGGCTTCAGAAATCCAGGTGAGGAGAGAGAACCAGCTGCTGGGGCTGGGGCGGGAGCCACGGTGAAGGCCACGTATCTGACGAGAGTCCAGGGTCCCAAAAAGGGCTGGTGGATGGTAGGGGGAGAAGGGGCAGAAGGACGAGAACCCCTCGTAGGTGGTGTTGAAAATTTTCCCAACTGTGACACACACCCTGGGGACGTTGAGATCATCCTGGGCCCAGCATCCAGGAAGAGATTCATGAAGACAGGAATTATTCTTTTCCCTCAAGGTTCCAACTAGACCCGAGTCAAAGGATCAAGGCTGGAAACCTTCCAGGGAGTGAGGAATCAATCCGCAGGGACGTCCCGTCCTCACACCCTCCCTAGAGCCCCCGGGACCCCTGGGATTGGGGCCCACAGATGCCCCAACATTTTCCTGGAATACCTTGGACAACTGCCCAGTTCCACGGGGGCCTTAGAAACTTCGAGGTTGACTACATTTTTTTTTCTTCTCCTAGACCCAGGGGTTTTTGTTCGTTTATTTATTTATAAAATTGTGGTAAAAGACATAACATAAACTTTACCATTTGAACCATTTTAAGTGCACAGTTCAGTAACATCAAGTCCACGAATGAGGCCCGCTGTGCAGTCATCACCACCATCCCTCTCTAGAACCTTTCCATCTTACAAAAGTGAAATTGTACCCAATTAAAAATAACTCCCCGTTCCCCTCTCCCTCAAGCTCCTGGCAGCCACCACCACCTTCTGTCTCTGAGTTTGACCACTCTAGGTAACTCCCGTAAGTGCAATCCTACTGTAATTGTCCTATTTCCCTTAACATAATGTCCTGAACGTACATCCCAGTCGTAGCCTGGGTCAGGGGCTGACTTTTCCATTCTTCTTCTGACTATGAACTAGTTCAGGACTCAGACATCCTGCTTCTCTTTTTCTTAAATTATCCTCAAGAAAATCAAAATGCTGAGAAAAGTCCAAAAGAGAATAAAAGTGTCTCTTAAAATGCTTTCTGATTTAGGGGGAAGTTGACGTGAGGGACCCTCAGGGTTTTCTCCCAAAATAGGCAGCTGCCAGGATAAGTGGATGGTAAATATAGGAAACGTGACTCAAATAGAAGAGTGACATCATAACAGAAAGCTTTCCAAGGAAAGCATGAGAAGAACGAGAGCGGCCGCACAGGGCTGATTTATTGGAGAATAACACACAATAAAAGAAAACCTTTTGCACAGTCTGGGGGAGGAAAACGGGGACGATGGCTCTCGAACAGGGGAGTCAGTGTTGATTGTTTCTCTGACTGCTCCTTATGTGGTATGCAACTTGGTCTTTGGCCAACTTTAATACCTCCCTTCATTTCTGTGGCTTCTGTCAGGAAACAGGCATACCCTCATTAACTCGCAGACTCCTTTGTAATTAAACTCAGCGATACACTCATTAACTCATTACTCTTTTGAATTAAAATTCCTTATGGAATACATTGGATTTTATGAAGTAACCCTTTTACTCATAGTGTCTGGCTTGGAGTAAGCACTATTTGTTCAATGAATAACTGAATTCATTTCTACCAGCAGGGCCCCATTATGTAGGCCACCTCAAGGCTTAGTCGTAACAACATGCATAATAAAGTTTACACTCCGAATTTAATTTTTAACTCAACTCAACTAACATTTCCCCCCGTGTGGCCTTTATTCATATGGCAATAAGCATAGTGGGCAATAGCACAGGCTCTGGATCACATTACCTGCGTTTAAATTCATTACGCACTCAGGAGCTATGTGACCTTGGGTAGTTACTTAATCTTCCCATGCCTCACTCTACTCATCTGTGAAATGGGGATACTAAGAGCACCTGCCTTGCTTTGGCAGCATTTCCAACAGAGGTTTTGCACTCATTTCCAACAGTAGCTGCCTTCACGGACTGCTGCTGACGTCTGAGTTGCCTACCCTGCCCCACCAAAACTTCCCTTTGCCTTTTCTGCCAGCCCTTCCACTTTTGTAACTCATTCTTCATTTTATTTATTTGAAGATTTTATTTATTTGAGAGAGAGAGAGAGAGCATGAGCGGAGGTGGGGGGCGGGTGGGCAGAGGGAGAGGGAGCCCAACACAGGGCTCGATCCCAGGACCCCAAGATCATGACCTAAGCTGAAGGTAGATACTTTACCGTCTGAGCCACCCAGGTGCTCCTACTAATTCCTCATTTTAAATCCCCTCTTTTAAGTGATAAGCCTATTCTTATTTATTTGTTTGGGAGAGAGAAAGGGATAGGGCATGAGCAGGACAGGGAAGGGCAGAGGGAGAAGGACAAGCAGACTCCCCACTGAGCGTGCAGCCTCACAGGAGGCTCCATCCCAGGACCCTGAGATCACGACCTGAGCTGAAATCAAGAGTCCGAGGTTCAGTGGACTGCACCACCCAGGCTCCCCAAGTGATAAGCCTATTCTCACTGTTACTATCATTTAGACTTTGAATCTCATCATCACTTTCCAAAGACTCCTGCTTTTTCCAAAACAAATCCATTTCCATACATAAATATAGATTGGCTGATTTGAGAGCAAATATTCTCTGACCCTTTGCTGAGCCTACAGGTGCACCTGCAAGAACTGAGAGACCAGCCACTTTTCTTCCCAGGCTGACCCCCAGGAGGACTGCCCATAACCTGAAATTTACCCATCTTGACCCCTGGGCTGAAACATCCTCAAAAAGGCCTACTGTCCCTCTTCAGGGCTCTGATGGAGGGGTCTGGGAGTCTGAAGGCTCTGCCCTCCCTGCTCATAACCACCCCACTTCAACTTGCTGAGGGGGCGGGGTGGCCCAGTGTTGCCAGAAGAGTCAAGTGACCCAGACGCAGCCCAGTTCCTCCACCAGGTCCCCGTGTGCAGTGAAGTGGTCAGCTTGTGTTCAGGGCCGGAGTGTGGCCTGGCCGGAATGAGGCTGAAATGAGAAAGGCACTGGACCCAAGAGTCGAGGAGACGTCCCTTTCAGGACTGTGCGAGGGCAGGCTCAGCCTTAAAAAGCAGTGCCTCCTTCTACTTTGTGCAGTCGGAACCACTGCCCCACCTTAGCCTCGCCCTTGTAGACGGGCCTTTTTCATGAAAACAACAACGCAAAACTTGGCATGTCAGGTCGGGAGGATGCCTTTAAGGTCATGGGATTCCACTGCTTCTCAGAGTGTGGTCCCTGGACATTTAGCGGAATCTAAAATACAGATTTCCGGGCCCAAACCCAGACTTACAGATCCAGAACTTGAGAGGTGGGTTAGGAATCTGCATTTTCATAGAGTCTCAGACCCTTTTCACAAAGTAACAGTTGAGAACTTCCGATGCTTGTAACAGGCAACACAGCCTCCGGGAGCCGCCGGCTTCCGACAGAAGACAATGGGAAGTTCATTACAGCGGACACATTTCTGCCTCCCCCAGACTCCGCCCTCTGTCTCAGATCTGCAGTGACACTGAACGTTTCATCTCTTTTCTACACGCAGCCCTCCAGCACTGAGGGCGCCTCGCACGTGCTCAGCCCCTCGGTGAGGACCTCCACCCCTTCACTAAACCATGCCTGTGCACTGGACCCTTCTTCACGTGCCACCAGGCATGCAGGGAGAGCAAGAAGTGACGAGAGCCTCTTCAGGCAGGCCTGCGCCGCCGACCAGAGCTACGGCACTGAAATGGAATATTTCCAGCACCAACGTATCATTCCACTGAATTATAACCTCAGCTCTGCAATGTAGCAACCCGCCTTGAGCGAGATTCCCGGGATCGGTCTGCTGCCCCCTTCCGGCCGTGGGCAGCACTCCAGGTAGTTAAGGCTGGCGGTGGGGTGTGATTTTTACCCACGTGGGAGGGAGAAAGGCAGGTAACCCGCCCCCCAAGGCAAAAGCCAGGAGTTGCTGATCCGAAGCGAGGAGCAGAGAAAGAAGCGTGCGGCAGAGAGGGGGAACTGCACGGGAAGAGGGGCCCCACAGATGTAGACCCGGACCCCTGGGACCCCAGCGTGGCTGAGTTCCGCCCGGGTTCTGGATCTGGCTCTTTCGTCAGCTCGAAAGGTGAGTCAGGACAGCCCGTGCAGCCTTTCAAGTTCGAGAAACGCTCCTAGCAGCTGTTTCTCAGAATCATTCAGAGGAAGATGGCAATGTGCTGACTTATCCTTCCTGGAAGGGAAAGGACTGCATTGTCGAGGTGCTTTTCTTAATTGTGTGAAGGGAAAGAAAGCCTGAATCTTCACGAGTCTAAGAAAATGTTTTTCTCTTGGAGAGAATTATCGCAAAGGAACAATGAGCTACAGGGCAAAAGCATGTTATGCTGGACTGTTAGAAATAACTCACTCACTACAGGGCAGTGCGTGGGGATCGCCTACTAGGTCTCTGAGCAGGTGGCTTTGACTTTGGTCATTATAAAAGTGTCCTCGAGTTCAAAGGAAGTCCATTTTCCATTTCATAGGAATCGAACAATGAAGGGCGCATAGGGAGGGGGTGGGATCATTCTGGAACACAGTAGGTATGCCGTAACCCCCGCTGAATTCACATGTGATAGAATAGTTAGGAGAGGAAGCATAGCATAGACTGCATGGAGAGCTACAGACAAGGACGGATTTGTGTCCGGAGCACCCGAAACGTTTCTTGGAAGTATTTAATGATTCTGGTTAGCATCTGCCTTTGGAGGGACAGGGATGGAGATGGTTAATGCTTAACATTTAATGTTACTCAAAACCAAGCAATGAGTTGGGGTCCCCATCACATCTCATTTAGGAACAAACAGTCCTGTTTACCAAGGAAATCACTAAAAATACCATCGCCAAGTCAAAGATGTGCTTTTGCTTCACCTTGGAGCTTTGGGATGAAACTAAGTAATGCTCAGCACTGACCCAGTGCTAAAATGTCAAGAAAGCTTAGACAGCTATAGATACAGGCTCACTGTTGAATTGTGGCACAAATCAGAGGTTTAAAATAAAGCAGTATTTATTAGGGATGTTAGACAGATATAAAAGGACTTCTCAAACTCAGACCTACTGACATTTTGGACCAGATCATTCTTTATGGTGGGGGCTGCCCTAATCCTTACAGGATGTTGAGCTGCATCCCTGGTCTCCGTCCACCAGGCACTAGCCACCACCCCTACCCCCATCATTGCAGTCAAAAATGTCTGCAGACATCGCCCCTGGGGAGCAAAGCTGCCCCTGGTTGAGGACCACTGAGATACGCCAACTGGACAGAAAATTGAAAGCATGTTAAGAATGTCATTTGGCAAAAAAAAAAAAAAAAAAAAAAAGAATGTCATTTGGCAATCATTAGCAATTAATTTCTTCATTGTCTTTATTATCAGTCGACTTCCAGGGTAGGAAGCAACAGGAGCTATTATCACTACTCTTCTTGATGCAGAAGCACATGTGAGACAAGCCATCAATCCTCTCACTGTCGTACATAAGGGTGGACGTCCAAGTCACTGTTAGTTCACACTAGAAAGGACTGCCCCCCCACCCCAATCTCTGCCTGTTTCGGATTTCTACCAGAAAGAAAACCCTCTACCAAGTAAGAAGGATTTTCATTTTCTTAGTACTCAGAAACTTCAGAAATTGACTAAAATTGTCATTATCACCAAGATTAACATGGATCCACTCTGTTGAGCATCTGCTGTATTTGAGAAGCTCTTAGAAGAGCTTCTGTTTAAAAGGACTAGGGAGGGCACTTCAGGGTGGCTCAGGTGGTTAAGCACCTGCCTTCCACTCAGGTCGTGGTCCTGGGATCCTGGGACCGAGCCCCACATTGGGACTGAGCCCTGCATTGGGCTCCCTACTTGACGGGGAGCCTGCTTCTCCCTCTCTCCCTATGCCACTCCCCCTGCTTGTGCACTCTCTCTCTCAAATAAATAAATAAATAAATAAATAAATAAATAAATAAAATCTTTAAAAAATTAAAAATAAAAGGGCTAGGGAGCATGCCATTGAGTTTCGTGAGGTTTTCCATGTTCCCACTGTAATAGGGGGAACTTTCATTTGAACCTATAAACTCACACAGTGAATTTTGTGAATAAAAAAGCAGATTCACTACTATGTTTTCAAATTGCAGCTTTTGGGGGGACTTGGCACTCAAAAGATATTTGTTTTTGCTCTGAGTTGAAATAAATCCACATCAAATATCATAAAAATAATTCCCAGAAGGGGACAAACAACCAAAAACCAAGCAATGAAAGAATGTACAATACCCCTGGTAAACAAAAATGTAAATGAAAACCATAATTAAATTCCATTTTTACCTATTAAAATAATAAAAATGCTTTAGTCTTTCTAACACCGAATGCTGGCTAGCATGTGGTAAAACTGGCACGCTCGTGCATTGCTAGTGACACCCTAAGTGGATACAACTCTTTTGGAAATTAATTTGATCTCAAAAGCCAAAAATGGCTCACCATTTTAAATTCAATAATCCCACATCGAATTATTTATTCTAAGAAAGTATCTAATGTATGGAAAAAGCAATTTTCAAGGAAAGATGTGTTTCCTGGGATTAGTCAAAATGATAAAAAATTGTAAGTAAGTATCCAGCACGAGGTATGGTTAGGGTATAGCAGGATGTATAGCCGGCCCTGTGGAATGTGATAGAACTATTAAAATGGTGGTTATAGGGGGCGCCTGGGTGGCACAGCAGTTAAGCGTCTGCCTTCGGCTCAGGGCATGATCCTGGCGTTCTGGGATGGAGCCCCACATCAGGCTCTCCGCTATGAGCCTGCTTCTTCCTCTCCCACTCCCCCTGCTTGTGTTCCCTCTCTCTCTGGCTGTCTCTATCCTGTCGGATAAATAAATAAAATCTTTAAAAATAAATAAATAAATAAATAAATAAATAAACAAATAAATAAATAAATAAAATGGTGGTTATAAAGGCCACATAATAACAGAAGGAATTCTTTTTTTTTTAAGATTTTATTTATTTATCTGACAGAGAGAGAGCGAGAGAGCACAAGCAGGGCGAGCAGCAGAGGGAGAGGGAGAAGCAGGCTCCCCGCAGAGCAGGGAGCCCAATGTGGGGCTCGATCCCAGGACCCTGAGATCATGCCCTGAGCCGAAGGCAGACACTTAACCGACTGAGCCACACAGGCATCCCTAACAGAAGGAATTCTTATGTCAAAACATGAAGAGTGAATTTAATGGCTGCTGAGTACAGCCCTCTAGTCATGTGTGCACGTGTGTGCACACACACATACAAATACATATACACACACTTGGAAAAAAAAGCCCCAAAATACTAACAGCTGGTGGGCTAGGTGTTCTGTGGTTGTTTAGAATGACAAATGGTTTTCTTTTCCCTGTGACCTAATTTTTCTGTTAGTTTACTTTCATAATTTGAAAGGAAATATTCCAAAACAGAATACTTCCTCACCGCCATCACGTCCTGTCTCCCTTTTTGTTTTTCGACTCTGGTGACTGGTTTCTGCTTATCTATGCCCTTCACGCCACTTTTTCTTTCAAAAAATACTTCTTAAATTTTGTGCATTATCAAAGCAAACCCTGCTCACGGGTAGAAAAGTAAGGCAGGATTAGGGTATGAAGTCGAAATGAGAATCCTTCCCGTTGGTGCCTCCAGCCCCTTCTTCCGACCCTCCTCCCGTGGTCCTGGTCCGTCTCTCCAGAGGCAGCGGTGACCCACGGGGGGTGTGTCTGCTTCCGAGCTTCTCCTCTGCATTCGCACACGCATGTGGGCCATGTTTACGCCAATGAAATCATGTTTTACACATCACCCTGCCCACTCTGGTTGTGACAGGTTGTGCCAAATTGCCCTCCAAAGAAGTGACCCCAACAATGTATCCTTAGCTCTGTTTCCCTTTCTCACTAAAATCCTAAACTGTTTGATCTTTGCCAAGCCGATAAGCGAGAAATGATAGCTCACAGCTGTTCTAATTAACGTGTCATTCCTTATGAGTGAAGTCGAACACAGTTTATGAAGTCTGTTGGCCAGCATTTGGGAGTGTGCGTGGGGATTCCGTCTTCTCTTTCTGGCTGGCCGCCAGGGCTCAGCTGCAAGGTCACGGCCACCCATCTCTCCAGGAACATTCTCGAAGCCATGACGGAATTAGTAGCACCTCATTCACTTTTAGTTCTCATCCGTCTTACAAGCTTATGAAAAAAAGGGCTGGAGGGAATTAGAATTGCCCCATTTATAAGATGATCTAAATACCCGTACTTTGTGTTGGTTTGTTCTGTCGGACACCACTTCGTCGGGTCCGATACTGTTACCAAGAAGGATAGCTGTGGTTTTTAAATTGATGTTTCTACACTATTTGCAGTTAGTGACTAAAAAAGAGCAATCAATTTGGATATTTGCTTTTAAAATTTCTCTGTGCACCTCCGCTATTTCCTGTAGCGGACACTGTTCCAGTTTCACACGAAACTAATGCGCACACCTCCTACCCCATTCAGTGGCCCAAGGTACAAGTGTTCGTGTCGTTATGATGTGACACAGACAAGTACAGGGGGTTTCCACAGAGCTGTTGTAGATTTTAAAACTGGAATATGATAGGAACCATTCAACTCCACACACAAGTCTGAATACCTTTCTCTTATTTCTCCTTCCTCTGTTACTTCCCTTCTATGATGTAGGAGGAAAATGTTATGGCCCCTGGCTAGATACGAAGTCCACACCAACCCCTGAGAAGAAAATTCCATCGGCTTCTCCATGTGATTTACATACTGCATCCATGGTGCCTAGGGTCTGTGTTAGTGAAGTTCGCAAGTTCTAGAACTCCAAAGGCTGTCTGGGAGGGCAGTGATGCAGGACATCTGGAGCTGAGACAGGAAAAGAGACACGTAGGGATTGGTGACATGATCTCTAATGCTGTCAGGGGTAGAGGGAGTGGGGCTTCTTTCCCCTCAGGGCCACCAGCAGACACAGATGACGAGACTTGCCCAGAGCAGGGGCTTTGTGTCATGCATGAGACACAACTGTTCTTTACCTCAGAAGGATGAGGAAAGGAACTGTCCCTGCTGGTTAGGAGCCCTGCTGAGCTGGGACCCTCTCTTGGCCTTTTAGATAAATGGGCTCGTGTTCAGGTGCAGGACAGTCGTTCTTCTAGATAGGGTTTTAAGTGGCTTAGCTTCTATGGCACCCCTGGGGTAAGCAACCTCGATAAGCGTGGGCACCAACAGTCAATCTGTAATTCATTCAGTCACCAGTTGCTTCCTACTTTCTATTTAACCAAAGGGCATGCACCTGGGGATCCCCATCAGGCCAGAGAGGCGGTCCGATTTCATGTCTGTCCACAGAAAGCCGAGCAAATGGTGTGGGAAGAAGCTGTTGCTTGTTCACGGCTGCAGTCTTCCCGATTTGCTGTGCGTAAGGACACCGAGGTGCTGGTTTTTGCAAGGATACTGTGGAAAAAGTGGAGCCTGGTGAAGAGACACTTGAATAGTAGTAGTTGATGTAATCATCAAATATATGTTGAAGACCTACCGTGTGCCAGGAAGACAGGGACTCACACGCGTCTTCCACACTTGCTTCTGAAAAGGCAGCATCAAGAGTCAGGATCAGCAGAAGGCTGTGTGGGAACCATGTGGCTCTGCACGCTGTAGGATCGGGGGGCAAGGAGCCCTTGTGCTCAGCTCCACTGCTTTGCGCCCTGTGCTCAGAATCACCAAAGTGGGTTCTGGCCGAGTGAGAGCAGGCATCTTGAGTTTGGCAGACCGTCAGATACCTGAGTTCCAATCCAGCTCTGTGACCTTGGGCAAGTTCTCCACTCTGACCCTCTGTTTCCTCGTCTGTAAAACGGGGGCAGTACTCCTTACCTGGGAAGATAAGATTGTGCATCCACGGGACTGATGGAGAAGGCAGGCCAACCTCCCTGCAGCCCTCGACTTGCCCTGGGAACCTTTCTTTCTAGGTTTTCTTGCCCTTCCTCCTGCTCCGTGGCAAGGAGAAGAGACCGTGCGCTTGGAAGTCACAGAGACCAGATTTCAGACAGAGTCATGGAGGTCTCATTTCAGATCCCAGCTCTCCCCCTCGCTTGCTGAGCGATTTTGAACATACAAACTGTCTGAATCTCTCTGTTCTTTCTGTAAAACAGGCCGTGCCTGCCTCGTGGGGCCGGGGGAGTGAGATGAGGTCGCATGTGAAAGACCTTAGCAGGGCGCTGGTGCTGTGCCTCGGGTTTGAGACTGACCTCCCCACCCTGACTCCGAATTGCCCTAAAGGGGGGGCCCTGCAGATTCCCGGCCAGGCCGAGAGTGTGACATGTCCTGGAGGCAAAGTGACGGGAATGAAAGCCCCACATCTCATGGTAATCCCTGGAGCCGGAAGCGCCGGCTAAATCAGCCTGCCTGCGAGTTAGCGGAGGATCAGCGGGAGAGAGAAGCTGCCAGAGAACGAGCTGCCTGCCTGGGTGGCCTCCTGCCAGCAGGCCCGTGCTGAGCGTGGCAGTGGAGTAAATCACAGTGAACAACAGCTTCGGGCCGCGCGCTCTGCTTCCCCGCCATCATTCCACCGCTGTCCCTGCACCACCATGACCCACCTGTCACTGCCGGTTTGCCCTGCACGGAAGTCTTCCCACCCAGGAGGGCTGCCGTAGCCCCGCCAACACGCCCTGCTCCCCTGGTCTGCAAACCCCGGCTCGACGGGCGATGATGAGTTCTGTTTTCTTTTTTCTTTTCTTTTCTTTTCTTTTTTCTTTTCTTTTCTTTTCTTTTTTCTTTTCTTTTCTTCCTTTCCTTTCCTTTCCTTTTTTTTTTTTTATTAGCATTCATTTTCTTTTTATGTGAGCACAGTTGACACACAATGGTACATTCGTTTCAGGTGGACAGCACAGTGATTCCACAAGTCTGTCCGTTCCGCTGTCGTAGCCGCCGTCTGTCACCACACATCGCTGTGGCAGCCGCGCTTACTGTACTGCCTGCGCTGTGCCTTCCATCCCCGTGATGTAAGGAGAAGCAACACCTCCCGCCCCCTTTCCCCCACTTTGCCCATCCCAAAGGGTGCTTGCAGCAGAACGGGGCCCGCTCGGGACAGGCTTCTGGAGACCCGTTAAGAGTCCTGTCTTTTGTATCCTGTCTGGGTCAGCCCGCCCTCCCAGAGACCAAACTTGACCAAGTAACAAAAGCTTCTCCCGGGTAGAAAATTGTACAACTGCCCTCTAACCCCTAACCAGACTTTAGGGGCAAAGGAACAGAGGTACGCCCACCATTCCACCTAATGCCTTTACAGGACTATCCCATTCTGGGCAGGGCAGTTTGCTGTCCTACCTGATTGGTTGGGATTTTGTTGTGTATTTTAAAATGAATGAATACACTGGGGTGCCTGGCTGGTCAGTCGATAGAGCATGGGATTCTGGATCTCAGGGTTGTGAGTTCAAGCCCCATGTTGGGTGTAGACATTACTTAAAAATCTTTTTTAAAAAACCCAAATATACACACATTTTTAAAAAATAAATAAAATTAATGGTATTTCTCCCAAGGAAGGGAAGCTCTTTCTCATGGGGTCAACCAACTTGCTCAGACCATAGGAAGCCCACCATGAAGTTAGGACGGAATATAGGCTTCTTGGGTCACAGACCAAGCCGCCATGGTCAAGTCCGTGGTTACCCTTTCTCTTGGCGCCCTCGGAGAGTGGTGTTACAATGGAGAGCACTTACGTGTGTGTGTGTGGAAGTGAGAAGGGCTCCAGCTCTGTCAGTGTACCTGGGCCCGTGTGGGCTCTGCCAGCTGCTGGCTCTGACTTTACAGGTCAGTCTTAACCTCTCTGAGTCTTGAGGCGCCATCTGTGAAACAGAGTTAATACTCCTCCTCAGACAGGATTATGGTGGGGATGAAATATGAGAAGTTGTACAGAAAGAGCTAACACAGCCGCTGGCACCGAACAGCTGCTCAGTAAGTCATAGCTGTTACCATCTCAGCTCCCAGACCCTGTATGTCCCCAGCTGGGCATCAGTGGGTGAGCCTCTTACCCTCTCTGAGCTTGATTTCTTTATTCTTGAAATAAGAGGTGCTCTCTCCACCCTCCAGATAACAGCTAACAAAGCCACACCAACAAGCAGTCCCCCAAACCCCAGGCTGACTGTGGCCACCCTGCAGGTGCGAATGACCCACACAGAGGCAGTTAATAGTTGCTGAGTAAAGCCTGCCATGACCTTTCTAAAAAATTATGTTTGATCCCCAGAGCTTCGTCAGTGAGCAAGAACCATGCCAGGAGGTCTGGAGAAGGCGTGTTATCGGTGCATTTCGAAAATCGCCAGCAATGGTGAGTCACGGCCCTGAGAAATGCCCCAACTTTGAAGGATTTGGGGTCTGGGATCCCATGACTTGTTAGCCATGTGCTGTAGCATGAGAACAAGTGACCCATGGGCTGGTCTGTGCTTGGCTCCGGGTGGCCCTGGGGTAGGCCTGGGAGGACCGCGTCCTGGCCCCCGTTGGTACCTTCTAGTTCTACTCGTTATTTATTAATCTTTAGCCTTCCCCGTACATAGGATGTGTTTTCAGTATAATATGTGTTCGAAGAATGTTTGAGTGAATGGAGTCACTGGGACAACCAATGTGTAATGGCCGTGGAGCTGGGAGACATGGCGGGCAGATGTGAAACCACTGGCTTTGCATTTGGGTCGCTTTGTGTTGTGCCCACCCCACCCTATCTCCTTGCCAAATTGGACTTTTCCTCCACCATCACCTGCTGGAGTCCTTGCTGTCCCAGGGGACTGGGTCATGTTACAGAAGGCCCAGGCGACATCTTGACATTTGGAATATCCTAAAGCAAATCCCAAGCCTTGAGGTTCCTTGGGACAAAAGCATTCGCCTCATGGTGTGAGATGTTGTCTGAGGCTTCCCATAAAGTTCCCTTTACTCACAGTTCATCTGTAAAATCTCAGAGCAATCGTGTCCGGAAGTAGCAGTCCGTAGGCAGAGCAGACCAGGGGAGACGGGACGATGATGGATGCCTGGCTCAACAGTGTTGGCCCGTGGGCAGCCATGTACTATCTCCAACTCCCCACCTCCGTCTCCCCACAGGGTCTCCGGCTCACCGCTGCACCCTCACACCTCCAGCAGTGCCTGGCATATAGTAGGAGCATAATACGTGTCCACTGGATGCCTAGATGGGGGAAGGAATGAACCACCTTGTCCTCTAGCTGATGTGTCCGGCCCCCATCTCATCTCATCCTCCTCAGGCACAGCCTGATGTTTTCCTCCAGGGATGGCTCTGGGGGCCACTGCCCTCTTCAGCCTCCCACCCCCCCAGAGCACACCCACCATGTGGGAGCCAGAGCGGGAGCAGTAGAGCTGGAACCTGTGCCCAGAGGCTCTGAGGCTCTGGCAGGAGCAAAAACACACAAGCTGCCCTCTGGAAGAGGCGATGCCTTTGGCCACACTGTTGTTCTATGTTCTCCTGAAATTAACTGCCACCCCACCTCTCCACACATATCCCTTCCCGTTCTTGGAACGAGGGCCCTGACAGTGAGACCAAGTTAGCCAGAGAGGAACTATTACTCTCAGGGTTTCCCAGAAAAACGGATGTTTCTGGGTTCTGCCAGAAGTCCCCTGGTCTAGGCTATCAGCTCTTCAAGTGCCCTTGAAAGGTGATAGAAAACCTTTGACTGGCCCTCCCCTATCTGGGCTCTCCTGGATCCCTGAGCTTTCACTGTTTGTTTTGTGAACAAGTCTGTCTTCAGCTTGGACCCTGGAGGGCCTCCTATGTGCTCCCCCTGCACCCTGCCTGGTCCCCCTCAGCACACCCTCCATGCACAGCCAGGGCCAGGGAGGTCTCTCCCTGCTTGGTGACTCCCCTTTCCTGCAGAACTTCAGATCACTCGGAAGACCCTTTGTAAGCTGAGCCCTGCTCAGCTCTTGTGTCATCCCTTCCTTTTTGACTTCTCACCCTGGAAAAGGCAGCCAGACAAAAACATCTCAGCTTCTCTGAAAACACCAGGCTCCCTTTGTCCCCTGGGCCCCCCAAAAGGGCACCTCTCTGCCCTGAGGTCTCCTACATCCCACCTGCCCTCTTGCAAAGATTGGATCAGGCAAGAAGCTTCCATGGATGCTAAATCTAAGAGGAAATTTTGATGACCAACCAGCACGATGTTTGCATAGTCTTAGAAACTTTCCATAGACTCCTTACTGGTTGGAAGGGAGGAAAAAAAATAGTAATTATACCATGGAAAAATTGGGGAAAACTTTGGGGTTCAAAATTAACATCACCAATGAGGGACAGGTGGTCATCACCTGCACAGCAATCTGGCCAAGAATGTACAGCCTTAACCTAAACACAACGGGACGAAGCTAGGAATGTTCTATTCAAAGACAGCGGAAGGTACTGTTGTCTTAGTCCGTTTGGGCTGCCATAGCAACTTACCCTAGACTGGGTGGCTTAAAAACAACAAACATTTATTTCTTAAGTTCTGGAGGCGGGAAGTCCAAGGTCAGGGTGCCAGCGTGGTCAGGTTCTGATGAGAGCCCTTTCTCAGTGTCAAGACTGCTGACTTCTCATTGTATCTTCACATGGCGAAGAGCAGGGCCTACTTAACAAAAGAGAGAGAGAGAGAGAGAGAGAGAGAATTTCACAATTAACATACCTCTTAGAATTTAGACTGGAAAAAAGCCTCCCTGGTCTTATCCCAAATTTCTTAAAATGCTATGCTAGATGCAAATACGCCAGAGTGTTTTCCTTTCAAATGACTTTTAAATTTTCTTCTTCTTTCTGCAGTTTTCACATTTCCTATTAAGTAGTACATACTAACACCATTAGATAAAAAAGTTATGTTTTTGAAACAGTCTTCAGATATCCCCTTAGGTTAATTTGCTGCTCGTCCTTACCCACATATAGATTTAGCCAAATGGTGGCGGGGAAGGGGAGAGGAGGGGGGCTTGGGGCCTCACGGAGTGACCCATCCATCTCTCTGTCCATCAAAAGAGCAGGGCAGCCTCTGTCATGCCCTCAGACCCCACCAAGCCACCCGGTAGAACTTTCCAGAGCTGCCCTGGACCACTACCCAGCCCTGACCATCAGCCTGCCATCTTATGTATTCTTTTCCATCAGGTTCACTCTGCTGCATTTGCTTCCTGACGCCAGCCTGGAGGATGAATTTAATAACTGGGAAGCAATGAAATTGTGATGAATGCATGGCCTCCAGCCATCACAGGAAAACTCAATTAAATGCGACGAGTGTGGTGAACCCAGGTCACGGGCACCTGTCAGGGCATCCTGGGAAGCTCTTGAGCTCCACACGGAGACAGAAGCTGAAAAGAGGGCAACGAAGCATAGACTCAGGAGGGACACCTGGAGAGAGGCCCTCCGGCCTGTGACTGGACCCAAAGATCTGTGCCCCTGGGTGCTTGCAGCCCCCAGCACGGTGGAGAGAGACTCACAATACTCCACGCACTGAACGGAGAGTGGCAATTTTATCCTACGGTTCTGCTATGAGCAATAGCACGTGTTATGTTGTGTTGTGTTCTTTTTTAGTTTATTTTTAAAACCTTAAAATGTCTCTCCTAGATAAAATTCATCTGACTTCAGTGTCCTACTTGCCAGACTACCGAGAAAATCCGTCTTGGGCTTTTCAGCCACACAGGAGTTCAGGTTGTAGGAGCTGAAGGAGGGGGGTCGCTCTTTCGGAGTTTGGGGCAGAGAATGCTTCCACTCTCCGGGCAAAGCCATTATGAGTCTATTCGGACCCTTTGTGCAACTTTTAAAAGGCGCCCTCCTGGTAGGGGTAGCTTCGAGGACACGCGGCTTAGGAGCAAATGGTGTTTTTCTTAGAAGAAAGGGCATTCCCTTCTTCCAGGCAACGGAAGCCTCACCCAGGCCCCCTGTTTCCTGCACGAACTGCCCAGCAGTGCACTGTCCTTGCCATAGAGCCAGCACTGGGCCAGGCTTGGGCTGTTGGGGTCTTTATAAGCCTGGTGCTCCCTTCTAGATGCTTCTTGCAGGAATTCCCTCTGGATGCTGCCAGGCGAAGGGCCACCAACCACAGACGCCATCAAAGAACTCCATTCCTCCTGGGCTTAAGAGGCTGCCCTCTCCCCGCTCCATGGCTCCTCCCCATCTGGGCTCTTTTCTCCATCCCTTTCCTTTGGGACGGAACTGCTCTCGCACACGATGAAAGCACGATGCTGCCACCCTTGCCATAGATCAGAAGAAGAGATTCTAACATCTGCCCACCCAGTACTTCTTACTAGGTCACCCCAGTAGCCGAACAGCTGGAAGCCTTGAAACGTTGGACAGTCAAGAATGTGGGCACTGGGGCTGGTTTCGGAGAGTCCTGGGGCTCCGGACTCACAGATGCCTACGAGATCGCCTGGCGCATTAAAGGCAATGAATTCTGAACCAAACACATGTCCTTTCCCAGAAGCTCCTCCTCTTTCCATCCCTCGCATCTCTGTCAACACCACGGTTGTCCTTGTCACCCAAGCGCAGGGCTTGAGTCGCTTCCTGCTCCTTCCTTTCCTGCATTACCACAACCAACTGGTACTCAAGGCCCTGCCCAGCCTGTACCTTCGATGGCTCGCCGGTCTAGATCGTAGGTCAGCCTCCCCACCGGTCTCCTGCCCTGTCACCATGCCATGGCCCCATCCTTCTTCCAGCAGTTTGACTTTGATTATGTCACCCCTAGCTCCAAATCCCTCAACACCCTTTATCTTCCTAATAAAATCCAAAAACACTCTATTCTCAATATCTCTTTCCAATCTCATCCCTCATTTGTCTATTACAAAATGACCTATGCTCAGCTACACTCCCCAAAACCACTGTGAACTTTTCTCACTTGAATCTTTTGTCTCCTCTAAGAATTTCCCTTTGACTGAAAAGCCATCTCGCCACAACTCAGCCTTTCAAAACCCTGCCCACCCAATAACACCAGGGCTATATCACTTCCTCCTGGAAGTGTTCCTTGATTTCCCCGGGGATTCCCTTCCTCGGGGCTTCTTACTGCTTTGTGCACCTCTGCTGGCCCCTTTCGCCCACTGATCTGCACTGCTCGTCGGGTATGCCTCCCGTCTCCCTTGTGAGGTTGTGAGGTCTAAGCTGGTGTGGTTCATCGTGCCCGTTTTGCATCTCCCCAAACGTCTGTCAAATACAAAAATGCATGGGTGACTATCTGTGATGAAGCGGGCTAGGCGCTGAGCGATTTCCACCCCCTGCATGCTGCTACCGGCCGTGACCTCCGGGGCTGAGCAGGTGGCTATGAAACAGGCCAGGTGAGAGGATGCTGCAGGTGCCGATACAGGAGGGCAAGAGGAACAGGCGGGAAAGACGAGGCAGAGACTGAACCACTGGCTGTACCAGGAGGGGACAGGCGGGGCGTAGGGGATGGCGTTTGTGCCTTTGAGGGTACAGGCAAGTGGGGAGGGCAGTTGGAAAGAAGAGGAGTCTACTTTGAGGTTATCCCCCCGCGCCCTTTGCCACCTGCCTGCTGGGGGTTCGGTAGTCAGGGGAACCCCTGAAAGGTGGTGTTGCAGAGAAAAACAACTGGCTTTTAGTCTTGGTTACCATATTAAAGGCAAGAGCAGGGTATAGACTTGCTTTTCATAGGAAACGGGTTCTGGAGAACCTTGAGAACAGACTAAACTAAAAGCTGTCCACTTTTCCTATCAAGGTTACCCCTTTTAAAAATGCTTTGAGGGTGCCCGCGTGGCTCAGTCGGTTAAGCGTCTGCCTTTGGCTCAGGTCATGATCGGGGTCCGGGGATCGAGTCCCGTGTCGGGCTCCCTGCTCAGCGAGGAGCCTGCTTCTCCCTCTCCCTCTGCCATTCCCCCTGCTTGTTCTTTCTCTCTATGGCAAATAAATAAATAAATAAAATCTCTCTTAAAAAATGCTTTGAATACTTCCGGCTGCCGACTTTGACCCACGGTGGGGTGCTCCTATGTCTCCGACCAGGCTGGTGGGAACGGCAGAGTTAAACGCACTTGAAGGCGTGAGCAGGGATGCTGACCCGGCCACTCCGGATGCCGTCTTCCTCCTCGCCCTCTCGCTAAGTCAGGACTCAGTTTATCTGTGCTCTTGGCATAAAGAATGGTCTGGCTCTAACCCTCTGATTCTAACGTCCTCCCACATTGCTCTAACTTCTGACTTATTTTCTCCTTTGCGACTCTGCTGCTTCGGCTCTGTCACCGAGCTCTTTCCAACTGACTGGATAGAGACTCACTTTATCAGAAACCAGAAGGCAGCGCTCTGAGCCGCGTTGGAATCCGTGCTCAAGAAGCTCAGAAGCACAGCAGTATTTATTAGTGGTGGTCGGTGCTGTCAAGCCACCGTCCTGGCCTGAGCGAGGTCCTGAGGGCACTCGGATGACCCATGACTGTGGAACCAGCTCTCCCGGGAGGTGTGGGTGGGGGATGGGGTGGTGGTGCGGGTTGCTGATCCCTGCCAGGTCTGGGTTGGTCCTTCTTAGGACCAAGTTTAAAGAAACCCCGGTGTTGTTAAATGCGGATTCCTTGCACCCCAGCGAAGCCCCACAGCCCCAGCACCTCGTGCTGCCCCGAGCAAACAGGATCTAAGGAAGGCCTGGCACAAAGCTCTCCGGCCCCGCTTATGAAACAGATGGCCTGCGGACGGCCTACTTCACCGTCCCGGGTGGTTGCTTTCAGACACAAATTCCCAGACCCTGTTTGGAGAGATTCTGATTTTGTAGCTAGCGTGGCCAGAGAATCCGAGAATGATGTCTCGGAGGTTGAGAGAGTGGATTTGAGCCGTAGGCCCAGACCACGGTGCTGCAGACGGGGGCCCCTTGTGAGCAGTGGGCGCGGTCTGATGCCAGCTCTGCACAGGGAGCTCGGGTCTGGGACTGTCCCTGCTCAACTCATTCGAAGTCCGTGGGAAGCACAGGGCCTCCCTCGGTTCCCCATTTGGTCCCTAGGTGGGGTCTGAAATCAAAGGGCAGTCGCACACCCTGAGTAATGATCATAGTGGTGATAATGACAGTGGCTGACACTTAGCCACGGGTGTCATGCGGCAGACCTGTGTTTCGTGCCTTATGTGGGCTGTGACCCTCGATCATTTTAACAGATCTATTAGGAAAGTCCTAGAATATGGCTGTGTTTTAGATGAGGACGCTGAAAGCTCAGGGGCACGGGCTCGCAGTCCCCAGGGCCGGCTGTGGGCCCGGCCTGGGAAGTGGCCTCCGGGGGTCTGGCTCCCGCTGCCGAGTGCTCAAGCTCTCCTCGGGGTGGTCGTTACGGAGGCTCTGGCCTGAGGCTCTATCTCCCTGCAGGGGCCTCCCCTAGGGCCTGTTCCACGTCTGTGTCACCGAACACGACCCTTGGATTCCACATGTGGCCAGGTGACGCCATCCGTCACAAGCTTGCAGCACAGGGAAGGGTTTTCCGGGATGCTGGTCACTTTATCATCCTGGTAACAAGCTCAAGGCCAGAAATCGAGATGCGATGCAGCAGCTTCTTGCTTTCCTATCACTTCCCAGCAAGTAATTTCTTCTTTGACCTCCACTTTAAAGAGGGAATTAAAACAGACATGTCTGGATTTCCTAAAATTCTCCCTTTACCTGGGCACACTGCCAGCCGTGCTGTGTCCCCCACGGGCAGCAGAGCCTGCTGAAGTATTTGCAAGGCCCGGGTGCAAAATGAAAATACAGAACTCCTTGTTCAAAAAGCGGGGGGAGGAGGGGGAATCCTTGTTCAAGGTACTGCAACATAAAATGTATCCTTTCTTCAGCAACCTCTTTTGAAATGTCATTGTATGTTTTTATTTCCTAATTAATATTGTTTCAAATAAACAAAAATAAAAACATGTTTTATTCACAATTTTAAATTACTAGCATAAATTTTACCATTCACTTTAATATTTATTGTATGATGACAGTTTTATTTTTTATTTTTTTTTAAGATTCCATATATTTATTTGATAGAGAGAGTGAGCACAAGCAGGGGGAGTGGCAGGCAGAAAGAGAGGGAGAAGCAGACTCCCCACTGAGCAGGGGTTCCATCCCAGGACCCTGAGATCATGACCTGAGCCGAAGGCAGACACTTAACCGACTGAGCCACCCAGGTGTCCCATGATGACAGTTTTAAACACAAAGAGCATTTGACTCAGATGTGGAATTGCCAAAGGGACACGTTTGTGTTTCCTAGGTCTTCTGTGCATACGGATTTTGTTTTTCCTAGAACAGTAGAAACACTGCGCAAAACGATCACAGCTGCTTTCACTTCGTTTCTTGAGAATGTGTGCTTTCTACCAACACTGTGATGCGAGAGGGAGGCCCGAACGACAAAGGAACTAAGGATGGTCCCTTTCCTGTGTGGCATCGTGTTGGCGTAAATGGCTGGCCACTAAGGGAGGTCACCTGCGGAAGAAAGGAGGTGATAGGGCTCCTTGGCCGTTGGTGTTCTTAGTACACGGCGTCCTTCTGTCTGCATTTGAGGCAAATTCTGGTTCAGATGTGTCCCTCGGGGTTGTCGGCGCACCTGCTTCCTTGTAATGCGCTTCCTGGTATTCGTTTTGAGTCTTGCTGAACTCCCACAGCCCGTGGGCCCTCCAGAATTCAAGAACGTGACACCAAAGAAGGGGCAGACCCCCACATCGCTCATGTCTTCTCACATACAGGCTCTGTTGTCCCATTGGACTTCACTGACGAGATACAGGTTCAAAGATAAAGTCATTAAGCAAGTCAAGACAGCAGCAGGAGAGCATCGAACCAAATGCAGGGGCGTCCTAGGCACAGGGCCCTGTGTGAGTGCCCGGGGGGCGCATCCGTGATAAGCCAGCTCTGATGGTCAGCAGTAGAGCTAATTCAGAGAAGGATGGTTTGAAGGGAGGAGCGAACCCTAGGGCCAGTCACTCTGCGCGCCTGTTTTCCTTGACATCTCCTGGAGGGGAAGGTCCAGGCTGGCATGAAGGGCAACTTAACGGGGCCCGTTGAAGGGGGGGGGCAGCACCCTGCCCTGTCCGTCCTGCTCTGCTCCGACAAGCAGGAGCAGAGCTTGCCCTGTGGTGGCGTGAACGTGAGGCTCTCGGCTGCAGACACGCGCAGTCTTGGCTCTTTTTTCCTCCAGAGAGGCCTGGGATTCACGAATAAATCTGAGATCTTTGACAATCCGAAACTGGTATGGGCCTTGTAGATTAAACGAATTACGTAGGGTTCAGTGTAAGTAATAGAAAACCCAACTCAAACTGGCTTCATTAATAAAGAGGATTTACGGGTTCATATCCACGGAAATAGTTTAGCTTCCTGGGTGTGTAATACAGTGGGTGACAAATGCCGCTGAGGACCTAGTTTCTTCTTGCCTCTCCTTTCTGTCTCCCACGTGTTCTTCTCAGGCTGACTCGCCTTCTCGGTGGCAAGACGGCAGCCAACAGCCCCTGGAGCACGGTGCTTGCACACCAGTGCCCAGGGAGGGAGAGAAGCCTTGCTTCTGGAAGTTCTACCCAAATAGTGAGAAAGCTTCTTTCCTTTTTTCTCTGCTTGAGTATGCTCGGCCCAAGATGAGTCATAAGCTTACCCACCAAATGATAATATATCCAACGAATACTACTCTGCTGAATAATTGAGAGCGAAAGCTCATGCCCTTCTCCAAAGCCCAGGGTGACGCAGCTTGTGCCAGAGCACATGAACCGCACGGGAGACTGGGAAGGTGGGCAGGTGAGGACACGAGAGCAGAAACTGAGAGGAAGCAGCGAGTGCTGAAGAAGTTACGATGATACGCACTTCGAGATCCTGTCTCCGCTCTCAGGGCAGCCATGAGAACCTAGCAGGACGCATAAATGTGCGATGTTATCAAAACTGTAACAGCGAGAACCGGGAGGCAAGCTTACCCAAAAGGCATTCAAATTCATAATTAAGAAAAAAATGCTGGCCAAGCAAAACCTGCAGGTGCAGGCCGTTTAACAGACGAGGAGACCAAGAAGCCACAAGGGGAGATACTTGCCTAATCTTCGCAGCGCCCGATACCGAGCCGGGGTGTGCTTCCGCTAATGTATGTAATGTGAGCAGAAGAACGCGACGTCCCAGGAGGTCATCTAATTTGCCCAAAGCCACACAGCTCACAAGTGACCGGGCCAGGACTGGACCCAGACCTGTGCAACTCCCGCACCTCTGTCCTCCTCTCCCAACGCCAGGGGGGCCAAATGGTGGCAGGAGCAGGAAGAAAAGCCCCAAGCAGCTAAGAGCTCTCTTCCCCTGTGTGTCAGTGAGAAGTTGTAGGAGACCATCTCGTATCAAACGGAAAGGGAAAAAGACTTCATGAAGCAAATTCTGTAAGTGATAAATCGAGTTGTCAGTGAATCTTGGGCGAGGAGGGGAAGATCCGTCTGCAGCGGAGAGAGGCTCCCAGGAAGCGTGGGGTCGATCCCACCTGGCTGGGCGAACGCCGGTGGCTTCTGGCATCCCAGCATCCCAGCAGAGCAGCAGCTTATAAACTCCGGTTCTAGTAGCTGTCAGATTCGGGGAGGTGGTGCAGGAAATGTGGGTCTTAGACCTGGCGGCACGATCATCGGAGACATTCACCTCTCTCGGAGAGGCAAGTCTGGGCTTGCTCCCCGCCCTCCCTCCATGCCATCTGCTGACTTCCAGAAGGTCAGGCATCACGGAGGCATCAGGAGACAGCACTGCAAAGGAAATGAAAGGGTCTGTGTGTCTCTAACCCGGTGCCTACTCCTTGTCCTGCTCCGTGTTGGTGCTCTCCGCTCTCCTGGCGCGGCCGCTCTCCATGGCCTTCACAGGTTAGCTGGCCGCTGAGCAGCTGGATGCCACGGGTCAGCCACACCCAGCCACGGGACCACGGCGCTGCGTCTTTAACCATACAATGTATGCTAGGAAGAGCTGGCCGGGCTGAGGAAGATTTCCAAACACGTAGTAGTCATAACAGAATGACTTGGTTGAACGTTTTAAAAAGACTGAGTCCTGGGTCCTGCCCTGGGAGATATTGAGGCAATATGTCCGGGGTGGGGACACGTAGCTGCTTTTAAAAATCTGGGGCTAGATGATGTGGTACCAGTGGACCAGGTTGGGGGCCGATGGGCTGAGGGTTCCCAAGGCCCCTTCCCAGCTCCTGTGCTCCTGTGAGGCAGCCTGTCGTGAGCAGTATAAGAAATGCCATGGTAATGTCAAGTGCCCTGTACATTTCCTTTGCTGAATGCATGAATAAATCCTTCCGTAAGTCACATATATTAAATAACCTCAATAATCTAGAATGGTGAAGTGTCGAGGGACTGGGAAGCTCCCTAGAAGCTAAAAATCATTGTCATGTGTCAGTCAGCGAAATCAAACGGAGGCCCTGGAGTGTCGCTCACGGGGCCCCTGAGCTCTGTACACGGAACCTAGCTGGTCCCATTTCAGTAGAGACCTAGCAAGCCTGGTGTTCTGGCCTCCAAGTTCACAGCACACTGCAGTAGAAATTAAAAGGGCATGGGAGTTGTTGAATAAGACCCCAGTACCCTAGTTGCTTAACAGGTTTGGGGTTTCCTTTTGGGGTGATGAAAATACTTTGGAACCAGATAGAGGTGGCAGTTAATCAACTTTGTGCATACATTCAGTGCCACTGCATACTTCACTTTAAAATGGTTCATTTTATTTTTTGTGAATTTCACTCAGTAAAAAAATATCAGCTAAATACTAAAAAACAAAAAACTAACCAAAATAGTACCCTTAGGTTTGTAATAAGCGAAAGCGGACAGCTTGATGGGGAATAAAAGAAGAAACTAAAACACAGACCTAAAGTAGCTGAGAAGTTTGGGGCCGTTTCGTGGAAGGGCAGACAATTCAACTACTTCAGTAGGCCCTGAAGCTGTTATTATTGCAGGGAGTTCAAAAATAAACATGTGTTATATGGCTCAGCTCTGCCCCGCTTAGGAAGTCAGGAGTATCCTTTAAAAAAATGTCCTATGCAAAAATCTATCAAGTAAAGATTTTTATTGAGGGGGGGGAAAAAAAGCTTTTGGAGCCTATGGTTTAGTTATCTGGAAAATGACTTTAACTGGAATAGTTCATTCACTAACAAGGCTGTTCACATGAAGCAAGAACCTACAAGGCCCGTTCCCATAGACATTATGCTAAAATCACTGCGCTCATTGCAGGACGAGGGTGTTGGGGAAGCACTGCTCTGTGGTTACGAGTTTCTGCTCGGGGCGTTGAGAAAGTTTTGGAACTAGATAGTGGTGACGGATGTACAAGATTGGGAATGCCACCGACTTGAACGCGTAAAAATGGTGACAATGGCAAAATATTGTTATATTTATTATATCACAATAAAGGACGTAAAAATATAATTTTTAAAACCCCATAATATGGGCCCCCCCAAAAAAAGAACCTAAAGAGGGTCACTGTGATCTTGCCGATCAGACAGAAAGCAAAATCTAGAGGTAAGGTAGGTGCTAAGCAATATGTAACGAACACAAGGGGAAAGCCGCGTTTATTAAATTTATTAGGATCTTTTGAAGCCATCTGTGCGCTGTTTGACCCTCCTGTGAGGAGCAGCTGTTTTTATTCATTAGGAATGAGCAGATAGAGAAGTCATTACTCAATGTTCATCTCGCAGCTGGGTTTTGGACTGAAAGGCAGTTCTTATCCAACAACTTTGGCATCCAGCGTTTAAAGGTCTTTGTGTGAAAAGGTTGCATCGAGACTTGGAAAGTATTTCTATCTAGTAATGGCTTTAGCAGAACATCAGAGATATCTAGGAAGGCGAGCCTCCCCAGGTTGATGATTGGAGCAGCGTGCGTATTTGATTTTACTCCGGGGCCCTGAATTTGTGGGTCTCTGTCTACCCAGGAATTTTTATTAATTTCAGTGGAATATGGTGTAGCCGTGGGGAGCTGGCTTATTTCCTCTAAGTGCCAAGGCATTCATGGGAAATAAAAATCAAATCAGAGCTAAAACTTTAAATGTCATTTTAACAGAAGACTTCGATTTTACTGTGAGCAGCCCCTTTCTTGGGCTCTGTTGACAGACGTATCGGTCAGGGTAACTTTACCGCACTGCGGTAATAAATTAGCCCTGGAATCTCAGTGGCTCAGCGCTATAAAGGTTTATTTCTTGCTCATGAAAATTCCACTGTGGGTCAGGAGCCTCTCTGGAGTTCCAGAGGACTCCCCAGGGTAATGGGACGACTTCACACTCCAAACTACTTCAGTCTTGAGCACTGACCATCTCGACCCATGGATTCCAGAGGGTCAAAGCAGGGGTAAAAAAACCAAGGGTCACGTGTCAGTTTTTAAATGCTTTGGCCCCAAAGTGTCCCACAGCACATTGGTTAGAAATAGTCATGCAGCACTGGCTACCCGCAAGGGGGCTGGGAATTGTGAGGGACGCTCTCGGAGCGGTCAATGTCTCTGCACCACCAAGATGTGCTCTGGAACCCATCCAAAGCCCAGCCATTTAAGCCAGATTGGTCACGGAGGACAATAGGCACTTCTTCCATATATTTTAAATAATATATCACACCACCATCAGTTAATAATAGGCCTAGAAGACAGAGACCTGAGAAAAGTAGAGAAAGCATTGCTAGTGGGATTAAAACTACCATTAAGAGAGGGTACGGCCAGTTAAGAGCCAGACGAAGTGATGTGTGGTTTCTGCTCGGCCTGATGTCTGGGATATCCGTTCAGTTCCCTGAGCATCCTGAAGACCAGGTGGCCAGTGAGACGGGGCGCATCCACAAGCAGGGGGTCCATCAGATTACAGTTTATGTGAGGCGTATCTGGGCTTCTGCAGAAATCTCCTGAATCTTCCCAACTGGCGTTGTGCTCTTGAATGCATTTCTCTTAATCCTCGTTTGTTCTCTCCCCTTTGTAGGAACGAAGTTTTTGGAGGACTGCCCCATACAGCCCCTCATTTCTCTCTATTTGCTAGTGGGTGGGATCATTGGAGCCTTAAAGGTTTGTAGTTCTTGCAGAAATGTAACTTACAGACACCCTAGTATGTATCCTTTCATTGTTTGCGACTCTCAGGGGAGCCGGAACCATTCCCCCCACCCCTCCCCGCCCCGAAGCCCAGGTTTGTGGAAGCAACAGAGCAAGGTGGGTCCTGAAGTCGGCTTGCAGAGACGTGGATTTTTCCAGACGAGGCACAGTCACCCAGAGCTGGCCACCTTTGCAGTAGCTTCCCACCCGCTGCCCTGAGTTCGATGTGCTGAGTTGTGGCTTTGGTCTGACAGCAGTTGACGCCAAGGAGTTACTGACTGCCAATTAATTTTACTTTTGAATCCAGCCAGTGCAATCTTGGCCTTTCTCTGTGCTTCTTTTTAAAAAGTTTCCCGTGAAGGTCAGTGGAGTTTGCAGCTAGTTCAAATGTATTTAATTTGAGCAGCTCTTATTTCTGTTTTGCTCCTCGTTCTTAATTGACTAGCACCGAATCCGTTAGCTGCAGTCATCAGTCAAACGTTAAACTCAGATGCTCAGGGGTAGGAGTGCTTCTCCGTGATTCTCGGCTTATGTCAGCGTAGGGAGCTGATTTGCTCATGGGTTGTATTGACATCTATTTTCGCAGGAAAAGTGACAGAAGAAAAAATATGGAGGGTCCTGCGTAGTCTGCAGTTAGGTTTCCAAACCCCTGGCCCACAGAAATGTCCCACCTGCCCAAAGCACGTCAGGTCTAAGGTATGTTAGGTCTGCCTCCATTTATCTGCGACCCTTCCCAACCGTCCACACCACCCTCAGAGCTTCCTGTATCCAAAGCTAGAACACACAAGCATCCATTTTTCCTACATGGTTTCATAAAAATGAAGTATAAGAGAAAACAATTAAGCACACTGTATATAAAATTTCATTTGGACCCACTGTCTGATTTCTTTGCCAGCTTCCTTCTGGAGCTTGGGGCCTTTAAGAGATGCTGGCTGGTGGCATGGGTCAAGATATTGATAGGGCATCCAAGGAATGTCTTCAAGGTGACTGCTGTCATTTGCAGCCAGAAGTCACTGGCTCAATTCACGGGAAACATGTCTGATCTGGGGCAAGTCCTCGGACCCTTTTGTGTCTGAGTTACTTCACTATGAAGTGCCCCCAGCTCCCGACAGCAGTCTGAGGGGCAGTGTTCTGGAACGTGCAGTAACACGTGGTCCCCCTACCCTTTAACAACATCCCTACGGGATCTGCTTGGGACTCTGTTTAGCTCCAAGGAAACCCAGAGGCTCTGTGCTCAGTGGGGCTGCCTATCCCCTGTGGCCCCGTGGTGTTAGGGGAAAGCTCTGATGGATTGAGTGCCATAGAGATGTTCCAAACAGGGCAAAGTTTTCAGCAGTAATTACCTCTGCTCGGCCCTCTCTCACTCGACTAGCTCATCAGCAGGCTGTGAACTGAAACTTTCCTGTGGAGATGTTACCATCCGTGGGGTCTGTTCCTCTTAACAACGGCAAACTTGGCCTTTATGAAGCCCGGCTCAGAACCCAAAGGTAATTTATTTTAATGAACAAACTCGGGCCCTAATAAACAGCATTGATTTTTTTTTCCCTGGCAATCTAAAACTGTTTGAAGCCAAATTAAATTTTTGTGCTCATCATGGCGAGGTAATCCGCAGCGAGTCCATAACCGGTAGAGCAACAGCAAGCAGATATACAGAACCCCCAGACAGAGAAGTCTGCGGGGGAGGCCAGTGCTTTGTATTTAACCCTCTCGAGACACTGCATCGCGATGCCCACCATCCTTTCCGAGCTCCATCAGCGCCACAGTCTTGCATTTTATTGAAGAGAAAGCCGAGCAGCAGCGACTGGACATTTCCCAGGGTCACCAGAAAGAACTGAGAGTCACAACCCACTGGAAAGATCAGATGATGAATTCAGTAGTTTGTGTCCATTAAAAAAAAAAAAAAAGCAGAATAGAAACTCTGAGAGTGCCCGGTAAGTATTGTGTGACACACACATACACGTGTGTGTTTGGGTACATTGGCCACATCGTTTATCATCCAAACTGGGACACTCTTGAGAGTACGAGGGGGGTCTACTAACAGTCCTGCCAGGAAAACAGCACAAACCACGACTTCTCTGAGCCAGCGAGGACACACAGTCCCCCAACTACTAGGTTGTGATGTAAACTGTATTTGTTACAGAGGGCCACGATAAAAAGAAAGGTTCAAAAACACTCATTTAGTGGCCATTTACCTACCTAACGCTCCACTTCATCTTCCAGTCGTCTACTGCTCAGTAAGGATGTCTAGCACCCGGTGAGCGCCTACCATGTGCCCTTAGTCCTCGTGATGCCTCTTGGAGGCAGGGACTTGTATCAGAAAGGATATTGAATACAAGGCACAAAAAATCAACCAACGCTAGCTAAGCTAAGAGGTCATTTACTGGAAAAGCTCACAACGGCAAAGGCTGGCAGAAGAGGAAGGAACCAGATGGCTCCAGAAAGCCTGGGCAGTGGGACCCACTTGCAGTTTCTCCTGGGGTCACTGTGCCCACAAAGCAGTCCTGGGAGGGTAGCCAGATCCGTGGACTTGGGCGTCCTGCTGCCTCCGGCATGCTGAGAGTGTGGGGGAGGCGCTCTAGGGAGGGCAGATGCTGGAACTTTCTCCCCTGTACATGTGTGATGGGTGGGGGACACCCCGGGTTGGGGCCCTGCCAGGAAGGAAAACGGGCGCTGAGTAACTGGAACCTGAGCTGTACTATCAGCTTCAGCTTACAGATGAGGAGACTGAGGCTTACAGGTTGCTGCTCTCGAGTTGACACTGAGTAAATGGCAGCGCTCGTGTGCCATCCACTCCTGCTCAACCTCAGCTGCCCTTTTCCGTCAAACCGTTTTTCTCCTGTTCCCCAAATCCAACACCCTTCACCCTCACCACATCACTTCTGCTCCAGGGAGGTCCCTCCCACCTCTCCCTGCCCACAGGAGTCCAGAGCATGCACCCTCCTCCAGGAAGTCCTCCTTGGATGAGCCAGCTCCATGCAGGTGGCTCTCTGGACCTCTCTGAGCCTTCACTCGCCTTTTCTTATGGAAATATTCTGCCTCCCAGCTGGGCTCTAAGTCATAGTTCTAGAAAACATGGGCAGCGTCGCATTTTCCCAGTAAAGAGGCCCTCCAACCCAACATCCTTTGATTTAAACATCTGAGGAGGGTGGTGTAGACAATGGCCACAAGTGTGGACCGACACCCATCTCATCCTTTTTATCCACTGTGGACCTGGCTGAAATGACTTACCTTCTCTGCTCCTTAGTGTCCTCATCCATGAAGCAGAGATGATAATACACAGCTCCACGGTTAGTGTGAGCACCTGTAAATTCCACCACCCAGAGAAGATCACTGCTGACATTTTGGCCCCATGGCTCCAGCCGGGGTGCCCCCAGGCACCCACTTACGTAATGCAGCTCCCCTGGGAGCATTAATTGAGAAGGTGCTCATGAGGCACTCACTCCAGCATGGGGACCTCCCTCTGCACAAGGCCCATTGCCAGAGACACTGTCACCATTGCACACAGACCCCCCAGGTGAGTCAGTCTCACCTGTCACTCTTCACCCCCAGGCTCTGATCCCACCCTTCTGTAAGTCCCCACCACCTACACTTGCATCCGGAATTTAAAATGTGACACGTCCAAATCTGACATCACCATCCACCTAAAGGCACAGCTTGGGCTCCTCTGCCTCTGTCTCTCTTGATCCGATCACCCGCTCCACTGCCCCGGCAGGGAACCCTGTTTGCTCCATCTCTTAGCTCTGTGCTGCCCCCTCGCCAATCTGCCACACTGTCGGTTACTGGAAGATTTTTTCTGAAGCCCAGTTCTCCATGGGTTAGGGGTGCCATGAGGTTGGCCTTGGGAGAGGTGGGGAGCTTGGGACTCTGGGAGAGAATGGATGAGCCGTGTAGGTCTTCGGGAAGCATGAGAGATCAAGTTGCTAGACAGAGGGAAGACAGGGACCCGGGATTCCTTGGCGAAGATGACCTGTGGTCTTCTGTGGGTGCATCTTCAGACGAAGCATCTGGAACTGAAACATGTGAGTGCCGTCGGAGCCGAGTGGGGTGGTGGTCCTTCGTGATTAAAATGAGAGCAGTGTTTCAAAGCAGTATCGGGGGAGCGAGGATCTATCCACCGGGGTGAAAGGGTCTTTGTCTCTCTACGAGGAATTAGCAAGACTAACGCTCAAAGGACAAGGGTCTGTGTTCTTGACTGGATGGATTCGTAAGGACAGGAGGACACACTTGTGCTTCATGGCCCTGCTTGGAATTGCAGATCCCTGGAGGTGGTCAGTGGAAGCATCCAAGACAAGTAATTATCTGTTTATGAGCCTCTTGCTGAAGGCCTGGAGCTCCAGGAAAATAAGGACCAAAATTGACTTTGGATTTGGAGGCATGGAGGGGTGGGTCAAGGCACGGTCCCATAGCATCTGGAACTGAGTGGGCCTGTCAAGTGGCCTGGAGGTAGCAGGAAAGCCTGCTGGGGGTTCCTCACAGGGCAGAGGGTCCAGCATCAGGACCAGGCATCCATGTTACAAAGTCATGTGTGGTAAAGTGTGCTAGGACAGGAGAAGGGAAAGTCTGTCCACCTGGCTTCCGGTCATCATTGCACAAGACAGTGACTGGATAGACACAGTGAACTGGGGGTGAGAAGACGGTGGGACCCCAAGGCAGAGCAAAGGGCACCCGTGAAGTGCGAGCCACGTGTTGTGACTGAGGAAAGTGAGCAAGAGGGACGGTGAACCAAACACAGCTGGACCTTCGTTCTAGTGCGGAAGGAATCACTGGAGGTATAACCAGCATCGCAGCTTTGCTGGGCCAGGTGAGAAGCAGGGAGCATCCCAGGTTCCTGGCTTGGGCCATGTCACCAAATGAGGGGAATATGGAAGATAATAAGTTCTGTTGTTAACATACTTGGCCAAGGGCCCTACTGTACTCAGTGGAGCTTCAGACGATACTCTGAAGTGTGGGGGGAAGTTCTGGAAGGGAGCTGCAGACTTGGGTGCCATCAGCCTATATGCGGGTGAGGTCAGGGCCTGGGCCACATTTGAGGGTCACCAAAGAGGGAAGCTACTGGAAGAGGCAGTGACACAGAATGGTCTGGGGGAAAGGATGCCAGCTTTGGCTGAAGACAGACCTGGTGATCTACTGTGGCTCTTCCACTTTTTACACATGTGACCTTGCTTTTAGGCCAAGCTCCTTAAACTTCCTGGTCCTTAACTCCTTTGTTTCTAAAGTGAGGAAAGTAACGTGCGTTCCATAGGGTTGTTTTAAGCAAGACGACGTGCCTAAAAGCATTTAGTGTCTGCATTGCTCAGTTCCGGCTGCCAGGACAAGGTGTCACAGATCCGGTGGCTTAAATGACAGACATTCAGTAGCGGCGGGGAGGAGAGGGCACTTCCAGCTGATGACCACAGGCAGGTCTGTGGCCATGGGAGGGGGAGCAGGTCACTGGAGCCAGGAAGGCCAAGGATGACCTCAAGGCCGATTAAGCCAACCAGAGCAACAGCGAAACTCTGGGTGGGGAGATGAATTTCAGTCAACCAATCCCTTGTCCAAAGCAGCTCACACATCTCGAAGGCGAATGCCCCCAGGGAGGCTGACTCAGGACTGACGCCTTCATTCTCGCCAGTTCTAATTCTTCAAAATTCAATTTCACTCTTCGGTGGCATCTCCAACTCATAATAAATCTCTCTCTCTTTCCTTTTCTCCCCTACCCTCTCTCCCCTCTCCTCCCCCTACTTTGCTGCTCTGCACTCTGACCCCTTGCTCCCTGCCACAACCCCGGTGTCTCTCCTGCTGTCCGACTGCAGCAGGATGAGGCGGCTTCTGTCCAAGGCCATGGTGATCGACGGAGACGACGAGGACTATCCCTGGAGGCAGAACGCGCACGCCTCAGCCTCTTCCTCTTCCTCTGGTTCGTTCTGGGAAACTACTGGGTCTTTTCCGTTTACCTGCCTGATTTTGTTCCCCCTTTCCAGCAGCCTCAGGATTACTGTGGCAAACCCCTGTACCTCTTTGCAGGAGGGGTCCTCGTGCTCAGCCACACCGTGCTGGCCTCCTGGTCCTGGGCAGGCGTTGTGCCTACGTGCGGTCTAGGGGGAGATGTGTGGTCCACGAAGACTGACAACCACCCCTCCGGCACACACATGCACACACTCACACACGCACGCACGTGTATATTCAAGTACACATACAGACACGCTCACACACGCATGCACATTTGCAAAGAAAGGGCGTGCTGGAAAGGTAAGATAAGAAACCACCAAGATGCACTGTGTCTTCTAGAAGACCAAAGAAACTCTTGCCTCCCTGGGCCTGGGGAAAGCCCAGTGGCTCTTTTCAGGGTGGGACTTTTGTACTCATGAGTTCATAGAGGGATTTTTTTATTTGAAGGGATGAAGTAAGGTGAGGCCAAGAATGGGACACTTTTGAATCACACGCAGTTCCAAGGACTGTCGCAAGAGCAAGGTCTGTTGTGGTTACTGTTGCTACTGCTGTGTTGTCATCCAGCCACGGGCAGCCTCAATTATGGCAAGGTATGTCTTTCAAACAAGACCTAACTTAGCTTCCCTTTGGTGGCTTTGTTATGAAAAGGAGAAAGATGCTCTCGTTTAATGACTCCAGGTGTCTTTGGGGAAAGTTAAGGAGCTCTCTCTCCCACCCCCAAATCAGCTGGGTTTGATCTGACAGGTAAGGGCATCCAGAGGCCAGCTGTAAAGGCCGCCAAGGTCAAGGAAGTCGGTCTCCGCGGGGCTCTGGTCTGGCGGGAGAGCCTGGCATCGCGGAGAGGCCTCGGGTGGCGCTACTGCAAGTGCTCTGCTTGGCCTGGCTCGGCTTCTTTCCCCGGTTATCTGCGTACATCTCTGTGATTTGCTGATGGCGTAAACCAGTTTTGTGTAGGTTCTGCCGGGCTGTATGTGGTGGGGCTAAGGTGGGTGTTTTTTGGTCCCTGGGTTTAAATACTCTGTGGAAGCCAATCTGCTTAATGTCAGGTTAGGGTCGGAAAGGACTTTGCAGATCCATTTGTCTGGAAGTTCAGGATGACACCAAGAGCAAACACCAACACCTCTTCTCGCTGCCGTTGTTAGGAGTGACGTTCCTGGGAGCTGTGGGGCCACGTCGGTGTGTCGGAGGGGAGCGCCCATGCTTTAGAGTTTCAGAGGAAGACTCCTGGGGCCGGTGTCCGCCCCGGGGGGACAGTGGCACCCTCACAACTGTGCTTCTGTCTCAGCCATATGCAGAGCTGCTGTATGTTTATGTGGGGCTGAACCACTTGCTTGCTTTTAAGGGGCAGTGGTGGCCGAGGGAGGGCTTCATCCTCAACCCCTCAGTGGCCACAGTGTGGGCTCACTCCTCTCAAATGGCTCATCAGAAGGCTCGCTCCTCTCTGTGCTTGAAGAGAAAAGGACCTGTGAGTCCTGTGGAGAGTTCACGTTGAGTTTGGGCATCTGTCACCTGCTGTCACTTTTGGTCCCGGTGCCTCCTAGGTAGGAAAGAGGGTGTTGGATGCGCCCTCTGCTGGGCAAAGGACAGAATGCCCTTATTTTGCCCCTGGCCCTCGGGGACTGCTCGGCTTTCATTTCTGCCTGAGCCACGGAAGACCACAGGGAGCACCACTTGAAGTTCCTGCCCTCCTCCGTGATGCCCGAAGCCATTCTCACTGTGCCCCATGTCACTCTTTCCATGCTGGGGGCTCAGACACTGGAGCAGGCAAGGTGGTCCATGGGCAGCCCCTTCCACCCTGCTTTCCCTAGGTGATGACTCACCAGTCCGTCCCAGTCACTTAGCTCCTGTTTGGACACAGGTGAACACAGCTGAAAGCCAACAGAACGCCTGTGTGTGCTCACTCCAGGCCGTATATCAACCAGCACGTCACTTAAAATCTCTGACCCTGACTCCTGAGCAGGACTTGAAAAGAATGTCCAGGCTCCCACCTAAAAAATCAGACAGGCCTGTACAGTTAGGGCAAAGCCAGACTCTGTATTTGCGGAGGAGAATGGCCCGGCAGCCCACTGCAGAGGCAGGCTCCCTCCGTGCACAGGGGCCCCACCACCGGCTTGGGCACCTCCAGCCAAGGATGGCACATGGTGTTGTCCTCTCCTGCCAGCCACCCTCACAGCTGTACGGGGTGTTGGGAATGACTCTGGGGCTCTACTGAGACTCAGCAAGAAAATGTGCTGGGACTGAGGAGCCGTGCCCTTCTGGGGCATGGGAGGGGGGAGGCACCAGCCGTGTCACGACTGGCAACGCCACCCATACAGTCCTATTGGGGGTAACCCTGGCGTTCTGGGGAGCGAGGAAATAAATGGAGGTTCTCCCGCTCACATCTCAGCACTGTCCTCACCTCACAGTGGCGCTGAAAGACTTTATTGTGCCCTGGTGAGTGACTCACAGGAGGAGTCTGGCCACAGAGATTGTGACAAGGTGAGGATGCCCAAGGGAGCGTATCACTGAGTCCTCTTCATCTGTGGGCACTGAGGACCTGAGCTCACGCACCCCACATTCCTCCCACACACATGCTTCTGACACTTTGTTGCTGGGGCCTGGGCAAAGGTGGAAAGAGCTTATGAAAAAAATCCTTTAAAAAATCATAAAACTGGCTGTTAGCAACCCGCAGATATTGGCTGGTGCTTTGGAGACAGCAGTAGCCAGGTCTCAGATGTTGGAGATGCCTGGGCTCTGATAGGCATGACTATCCCCAGAATGTTGCAGAAATCTCTATCTTGGTATACGTGATACCTTGCCAAATATGCTTGTGAAAGTGGCAAAATACCCCCTTTGCCAGAAATGGCTTGGTGGAAGGATTTATTTCCCTCCTTCATTCCTTTCTCTATTTATATTTATATCTTGTTTCACAACAAATTTGGAGGGTTTTTTTAATGCGGTATTGGGACAAAAAAATTAAAGGAAAATACATAGTAAAAAAAAATAGAACTATAGAAAAAACTAAGATGATTACAAAACAGGAGTTCTCAACCTCCTTTTCCCCCTAACCGACACACTAGATTCTCACCCCAGAGGGAGTAGTGAAGAAGAGTGATCGTTCCCTTGTGTACCTTGCCCCCCACTTTGCAAAGGATAGTAGTGGTCATAGGCCCTCAATAATGACTAAAACCTGACCTAAATTTTTGGCTTTGAGTTTCTTTGCCACCAGAGAGGTAAGGGAAATATGATAATCAACTATGCACTGCACAGTTTCCATGGAGTAAAAAATATGCTCCCTCAGGAGAAACGTGGGTTAAGTCTGAAAGACCATATTCCGGTGCGTCCATTCATCGAGGGAACATGGAGGCATTCGGTGGGTGACGTCTTCAGCATGCTATATAAATGCACCTGCAGTCTATGAATTATGATTTATTAGGGCGTCCTTCAGTGATGGTGAGGCGGTTATGACAAGGCACATGTCAGAAAAGAAGTTCTGGGCCAAGGCAAGCGGTGCACGACTACGGTTCTCTTAAGGTCTGGCTTAATCCAGAAAGGACCTTCAGATCGGCTAGGAAGTGATCAGCTGCATGTCCTTGATGTGATTCCCTGTTAGGGTCATTTCCTTCATCGAGGCTTTTTGATAGAAGATGAGCATGAGACGTTCAGAGTCATAATCCAGAGCCCTGGAGTGTAGACATTCCACACCGATGTTAAGTGGACAGCACGTACCTGCAGAATGAAAGCACCTAGCCAAGAGTGGCCCAAAAAAGTCAGCCCTCCCTCCTTTGCAGGAATGGTATTCTGGGGAAATTAACACTGTAACATCTGAACTTTCCAGATGTTATGAAAAGTCAAAGACCAGATCCATACAACTAGAAGGGATAATCAATTATTCCAAGAAAAGACTGCAGCAAATATAAACTATCCATTGAAGTCATTTATTTTCATTTGTACATTGGGCATCATGGTAAAAACCCTACTGTCCCTATTCTTCGCCTGAACCTATAGAGATGGCAGCTGAAAGCGGTAAAAATGGAACCCTTTCACTGGGGTCGACCACACCGTGGTTCACAGACCTCAGTGAACCATCAGAACTACCCAAGTGTTTGTCTACAGTGCAGACCCACCGTCCCCAGAGATTCGGATTCTGTGGGTCAGAGAGCCACTCACGTGCCCTCGGGCCACACAGGAGTCATAGGCTGACCCAGGACTGTTCCATCTTGGTGGTGACCGTGTGGGCAGTATGGTGCCACTCTTAGTATTTCATGTTATTTCCATCTGTTTTAGCATGAGAAGAAGCAAAGCGGTCAATAACTTTCATTTTTGTATAAACGGATCTTGTGCTTCATTTCCTTGTGGGCATTTTTCATTGTCGATGAAATATACTTGGAACACTTGTTCCTCGGCGCTTTCCCTGAATACCCGGGGGGAGATAATCCTCCCAGCCTGGGGACGGTTCTCTTGTCCTTTTTCCAGTGGGATTACCATGGGTACAGATTGTACACAGAAGCCAACAACCATCAGGGGCCTGTTCGAGGCAAATCGTGCTCCATAAAACTCCTCATCCTTAGATGGGCAAATGAGTTCCTAGTGGATTCTAGGAAAATGAATTAATAGAAAATCCTTTTGATTCTAGTGGTAATTTCTTTTTTTATGAGTATGGAGCTAAGAAAAAAGCAAATCTCTCTTTCATAGAGATCAAATTTCAATAGTTCACTTTTCAGGTCAGCCTGGTACTGTAGCAGCCAATTTATCCTGGCCATCGTCGGGGACAGCCTTCTGCTCTTGCTCGCAGAAGGGAAACGGGAGGTGGGTGTTTCTCAAAGGCATCTTCTCTTGTTTTCTCTAGAACACATTCTTGGTTAGATCAGGTCGCTTTTAAAATTTACAACTTTCTTACTGCGTTGTGTGGAAGCAGAGTTTCAAAGGCAAAGAGAAGGCAGCGCGTACTTTCCGCAGAGCGGGCGTGGCACTCAGGGATTGCACAAATGGCAGGTTCAACAAAGGGCCCTAAAGTCTCCTGACTCAAAATGTGTCTCTGTTCTGACTGCCTTCTTTTCACCCCATTGGTGAGAGCGGGGTCCCTCGCCCTAAATAGTAGGAGATGTCCGAACACACCACAGTTGACCCTGGACAGATGTGAATGATGGTAGGTTATTGGTCACATGTCTTCCCAGCCCAGGGGGAGGAGGGCACAGCACGCGATGCAGGGACCCAGGGAGGCTGTACACAGGAACAGGGCGAACAACCAAGGGCACGCAGGAGCCATGCTCTGTAGTCATGAGAGGCTGGGGTAACCTCTGGTTCTGGTGGGCGGATGTGACTGGCCTGTCTGAATCACGTCCAGGGTGCGGCCAGTTGCATGGGGGAGCTAGCAGGTGGGAGCCTTTCCTGATGGGGGCCAGGGGGTGTCTCTGGTCAGAGCAGGCAACTCATGGTTAGTCCTCTGAGCCTCGATGAGGCTCAAAGATGTCAAGGCGGCTCGTGAAATCTGGGGCTTTCCAGTACACCCTCCAAGATCAATCTGTCTTTATTTGCCTATATGCCCTGGGTTACTTAGTCCTGGATTCAAATCTGGATTTGAACTTTCTCAGCCACCGAAGCAGAAAGGAGATACAATCAACCATGAGATATACATTGTCCCTGAAGTCAAAAAAATAAATAAATAAAAGCCCGTCCACACCATCAATACCTAGGTTAGAACCCTCGCTTCCTTAACAACTCTGCCCCTGCTCCGTAGCTTCTAGCCCCTCCAGCCTCCTGATGATTTTCCCCACAGCTGCAAAAATCTTGCAGTCTGATGGGATTCTTCCAAACCAATTTTTTTACTCTTTATTTCTTCTGTAAATTTCAGCTGTAAAACATCTGTAGACTGTTACTTTTCCATAGGCAGAAAAAAAAGGCATTTCACAAATCGATTTACAGTTTATAAGTTTGTTCCTAAAGCGGCCTGTGTCAGTTCTGTCCCCAGTGAACTGGGGGAAGCGGGTGTAGCCCAGATGCCGCTGGGACACCCCGTGCCAGCCCGGTGGCCGACCCCAGGCTCCTCTGCTGTTGCGGCTGATGGCTCACACCTGCAGTCTTTCCTGGAGGCCTGTCCCTGGTTAGTGGAGCCAGCTTGCAGGGACGTGCCCCAGGGTGACCCCCTTCCCCGCTCCCCGACATCCACAGTTGCTCATAGCTTAGGACTGAGTCAGGGAAGAAGGAGTAAAAGCTCAGCTTCAGGGCAGGTCAAACTCTGTGGTGGCACTCATAGTCCAGAGCTTTCTGAGGGATCAGGCCAGACTTCATGAGCAGCCACAGCTTTTCCCAGCTTCTTCCTTTTTCCGGTCCTTCCTTCCTCACTCATTCTAGTCTCTCCCAAGACCACTCCCTCAGTCCCTCACTTTCCATGAAGCTCCCCCCCCACAGGCTCTGTCTCCAGGGAAACGACCCAGGACAGGGCTGTTCCTCCACAGGGGAGAAAGGAGAGAAATCAATAGTATAAAGCCCTTTTATTTTCCTAAATGACTGTTTTACAACTTTTTCTAATTATTATAAAAGTGATACATGTTTATGGCTGAACATTCAGGTAGAGTCCAAGGGTATAAAGTAAAATGTAAAAGATCTCACACCCTACCGCAACTCCCAATCCCAACCTCTCAAAAGGTGACCAGAGCTCATTTTTTACTGTCCTTTCAGAACATGTCTATGTATGTGTAACCATAAGTTATATCAAATTAGCTATTTTATTCTGCAACCTGCTTTTTTCCACTTGGTAGATCATGAACTTCCTTGCATTATCGATGCAAAGAGATCTGCCCTCAAAAAAGCCCAATATTCATAAGACTCATCTAAATAGGCACATTGTCTGTTCCTGGGATGTTTTTTTCCATGAATCAAAATGGAAAGAGCAGTAATTTGACATTTTATTTTGCCAAATGAACAACTGAGAGCTCCGTTGGGGAAAACAGTTGTCATTTTCCCCCTTGTGTGCCTGGTGAAATGAGCCCAACTCAACCAAAACGCTTGATGAAATTAGTTGCCAAACCTTTTGGATTAAGGCCATGTGACTCACCTGAGGGAAACTCAATGGTCCTCAACAAGGGATTAAAGCCAGTGAGAGAAAAGAAGTTGAGTTGGTTCTAAATTATGCACACCCACAAAACCTCATACCTCAAGCAAACTACTGTAGTTTCAGTATTGCATGTGTGTGAGGGTATGTGGATAACTGAGATATACTAAGCAATGAAGACAAGATGGCGGCAGCACCAGATACCACAGAAACTATTAGAAGCATTTTAAGATACAGAACAAAAAACAATAATGCAACACGACGAGGTGCCATCTCACACCCATTCAGATGGCCACTCTAAAACCATAACAACAATAGAAATCAGAAAATAACAAGTGTCAGTAAAGATGGGGAGAAATTGGAACATTAGTGGGAATGTAAAATAGTGCTGCTGTTACGGAAAACCATATGACGTTTTCTCAAGAAATTAAAAATAGAATTGCCACGTGATCCAGCAATTCCACTTCTGGTTATACAAGCAAAAGAACTGAAAGCAGGATCTTAAAAAGATATTTGTACACCAATGTTCATAATAGCTAAGAGATGGAAGCAAGCCAAGTGTCCATCAACAGATGAGTGGATAAGCAAAATATGCTGTATTTACTATGGAATATTATTCAACCTTAAGAAGGAAGAAAATTCTGGGGCACCTGGGTGGCTCAGTCAGTTAAGTGTCTGCCTTCGGCTCAGGTCATGATCCTGGAGTCCCTGGATGGAGCCCTGAGTCCGGCTTTCTACTCAGTGGGGAGCTTCTGCCTCCCGTCCCTACCACCCCTACCCCCACTCCTGCTCTCTCGCTCACTCTCTTTCAAATAAATAAATAAAATCTTTAAAAAAAAAAAAGAAAATTCTGACGCACACTACAACATGATGAGGCTTGCAGACAAATACTGTATGATTCTACTAATATGAGGTACCTAGAATAGTCAAAGCCACAGAGACGGACGGAAAGCGGAGTGATGGTTTCCAGAGGCTGGGGGCGGGGAGGAGAGTTAGCGTTCAATGGGTACCGAGTTTTGGCTTTATAAAAGATGAAAAAGTTCTGGAGATGGATGGTGGTGATGGTATGATGTGAATGTACTGAAAACCACTGAACTGTGCACTTAAAAATTATTAAGATGATGAATTTTATGGTATGTATATTTTGCCACAATAAAAAATAAGACATAAAATGAAATAGTGTATTCCTCAGTTCTTCCAAGCCTGCCCAGGATGGTCGAATGGCCGCAGGCTGAATAACTGGCAAGGGCGGGCTCGTTGCCTGTATGGGTTAGGGACACAGATGCTCACAGGCTCAAAACGCAGTCTCACTCTCAGTTACTGTGGGTCTGGGTCTGGCTTGGTGGGGAGTCCCTGGGGGATGTGAAACGGAAGGCAGAGGAGGAATGCTGGTAGAGGGAACCGTCTTGATTTGAACACAGGAACCAATTTGAACACAGGATTTGAACACAGTCACCGATTTGAACACAGGAACCAATCAACCCGCCAACGAAGGGGGAGGAGAGAGTAGTGGAAGTTTCCAGCTGGATGGAAGTGACGAAAAGAAGTGCCTGAGGAGAAGCCACTAGGAAAGGTGTTCCATCCTTACAGAAAAGGGGTGAAGACTGTCCGGTTGGAATCCTGGTTGTGCTGCTTTCTAGATGCTCATGTGATCTTGGACACGCTATTGAAATTCTCTATGCTTCAGGCTCATTTGAAGTGAGCTTAGAACAGTGCTTGGCATTTAGCAAGTAGAGTATGAGTATTTGTTAACTAAGAGGAAAGGTTTTTATTTCATCCTCACTACTATGCTGTGAGGACTGGACAGTTACACTGCTGTGTAGAGGGGAAACTGAGGCTCAAGGAGCTCAAGTGTCTCCTCTGAAGGGGTGTCAGAGCTGAACGTGGGTCTTCTGACTCTCGATCCCAGTTCCTGCCACTCTGTGTCTGCCTGCTTCTCCCTGCCTCGCTGGTGGCCCTTCTCCTGAGCAGCAGGGGGAACCAGGTGGTACAGGGAAGTAGGAGAGGGCCAGCTACGACACCTCCAGGCTCTCATTCAACTCCCACCCCTGAGCCCCATACTGCCTTTGCACTGGGAATAGAACCTGCTTGCCCTGAAACCAGAGCTCTAGAAACAGACGCCATGAGAGTTTCAGACCAACGCGAGCCCCGTTTGCGGGAAACCACTTCCTTCGTTAGCTTGGTTACATGGAGACAGACCCACCCAGACTTCACGACTGCCTTGCCCTTGGTCCGTCTCACCACCGCCATCTCTAGTTCTGGGAAGGGGGACAAGGGAAACAAAGCGGACCTTTGCATGTTTTTTATTTGAATAGGTAATTCATGCACATAGTACAAAATTCAAAGGCTCAAAAGGGTATTCAGTGTAAACCGAGTCTCTCTCCCACCCCCGCTCCCCAGTGCCGAAGCTCTTACTAGAGGTCGCCACTGTCATCAGTTTCCTGTGAAAGGAAGGAAATTCTTACATCAAATGGACTTGTTCTTTAGGAAGTTGGTTCAGATGGACAGCAAACAGCCCTGGCGTGAACCAGTCTGTAATGGCTGGTGGCCATCAAGGGACTCAGGGGACAACCAGAAAGGTATTTCTAAATTGGGTCTGGCTCGCTGCTGGCTGACTGTGAGCCAGTGCACGGGGGGTCATTGTCTGCCACGTACATCTCCCCTGGGCTGCTTCTCGCCTCCCTTAGTGTCACCTTGGGTTTCTTAGAATCGGACTTTTGTAATTAAGGCTGGGAGCCCCTAACCCCTTGCTGTCATGACAGAAGAGACCAGTTCTTGAATCCATGCACAAACAGGGTCAGGACCCGGGCACGATCCGCACTGAGGAGTCACAGGGAGCAGCATCAGAGATCTTCTTCCCCACCCCTGCCTCATCCTCCCTTCCTTTCTGCTCCTTTCCCTTCACCCTCATTTCTCTTCCCCACCCCCAAGTGCGCATTAAACACGTACAAAGAGCAGTGCCTGGGCTTCCTATGGATTTATGATTTATGGTTATTCATCTTATTATCTAAGTGGTTTTGCCAGGTAAAATATTAAGGCACCCCTGCCATTATAACCTTGCCTTCCATGATCTCATTGGCAGCTGGTGTTGCCATGACAACTGGGCTGGAGAAATTGGTACTGAGCTTCGGTGGAAGACGATGCGAACACTGGTGTGTGTGTGTGTGTGTGTGTGTGTGTGTGTGTGTGTGTCTGTGTGTGTGTGTGTGCAGACTTCCTATCATGTATATCTGCTGTGTGAGAAGCCATGGATTTCTTAGGCCACACCTTCTGCTTCTCCTTCCAATTTGGTCTAAATTAGCTTTAGGACTCTAAATCAGCCAGAAGGAAGCTTTGGAGGAGGATTTCTTTGTTTGGCTTATTGGGTAGCAAATTGGAAGCTGGGACACATAAGAAATATTTTACAGTCTTTCTGCCCACGTGAAATGAAGAGCAACCCCCACTCAATGTCGCTCTTAAAAGCACCTTGGGCTTAACTTATTTAAAATTGTTATGTAATTCTCTTGTTAAATATAGAAAGAGCTAGAAGGGACCCCACATGTCATTTGATTCCCCCATTCATTTGGATAAGAAAACTAAGGTCCAGAGAGGCTAAGTGACTTGCCGCCATACAGTATGGCTCAGGCATGGATACTATGACTTCAGCTAAGTGACTCACTCCTTTAAGTCTCAGTTTGCTCATCTGTAAAATGGGGATAATATCAAGAGCCACTTTACTAGGTCATTGTAAGGCTTAAGTGAGATAATCCCAATGCTTGGTACATATTAAGCCCTCAATAAATTTTCTCATTATTACCGCAGGTCACACTGGGGATCAGAAATAGGACTAAAATCCAGCTGAGCAAACTCCTAATTAAACTGGAGCCTTTTCCCATTAATCCTGTCCTGCCCTCTGTTTCTTTTTGGGTACAGGTTCCTTGTCAACCAGGGGAGAGGGGAAGCCTCTTCTGAAATGGGGGTTGTCTTTTCTGAAAACCTCCCCTGACGCATGTGTAACGTGCACACTAGGTACCCTGTGGGTACTTGGCGATTTGAGGATACACATTACATGCTTCGCGCCCTCATGGACGATCGACTGAATATACATGGCATGGCTATAGTGTTAAGGGGAGAAAGGAATGAGAAGGAGATTTAAGGAGGGAAGTGACACCTTTTGGTCGCTTCGGATAAAACCAGGCATTTTGCCAAGCTCTTTACAAAAGTGTTTAATCATCACCATCATCTCATGAGGTGACGAGGTTCGCATATTGATTCCCATTGTACGAATAAGAACACTGAGACTGAGTGCTTATGCAGTGAGCCCAGGGAGATTCACACGCCAGGCTGAGAGCTGGCTTTCCACCCAACCTTTTACTTCAAGGTGCTGCTGATGCCCTCAAGAGGCTCTGTGGTCCCAAACAAATTCTCACCCCCTCTGTGAGCCAAAAGCCTGTTTCCTGAGGTGGTGAGAGGGATGCGGAGCAAACTGACACCTTTTCCATCACTGCCACAAAGCCGAGGATACAAAGCACAGTTGTGTAACTCTGGGAATCTAAAATATTCTCCCAGCCAAACCAGACTGGCACTGAAGGTCACACCAGGCTGGGTGGTTTTATAGCACGCCACGTGTTTAAACCTCCTTTCATCGCCCCATCAGGAATAAGAGCCAGGCAGCAGAACCTCACAGTCCTGCTCAGAGGAACGAACTGTTCCGGGGAAACTTACTTCAAAAGAGATTCTGAAGTCAAAGCCCGTCCACTTGGTGGGGGTGGGGGGTAACGATCCTCTAGCTCATGTCCCAGGCCATGAGGCCGTGAGATCAGCAGGTCTCTGTACATCTTATGTAAGAGTGGCTCCGTCTCTGGGCCAGCTGGGTACAGCAGTACAGAATTTAACTGAGTGACCCGTCCCTCAATTAGGGATGGAGCTAAGTGGCTTCACTGGGATCTAGATTGGCATAGCGACCATGCTTTGCTTGCACTATGTTTTCTGGAGTTTGAGGAGTGGGGGTGGAATGGGGCCGATGGAGATTTGGAGGACATAAGGGGGCCTCCCTGGCACTGCAGGAAGTTGCTGAACTAGTGGCAGAAGTTCGGACTTAGAAGACAGACCTCTCCGGTGGGCGACCCAGCCCTGCCTCTTGCCCGCTGTCACTGTGTTCACATTACCAGTCTGACTCATTGCATCTGCCGGAGAGGGGCGCTGTATCTCTGCTGAGTTACTCGGGACATTACATGAAATAAGCTAATTAGAAACCTGGAAAATGCTAGTTATCATAACAACGCCTATGATAAAACTCATCAGATGGAGAAATCTTTTTAATACCACTGAGCCTCATCTTTTTATTCCCCATGATTTTCCAGGTGAGCACTTTCTACGAGGTGAGTTGCGGTGCCATCTTTGCATCCCAGCCATACCCAGCAGACAGGTATTCCCTAAACACATACAGACGCCCGGTTTCAACCCCACGGTGGCTAGGTGGCCCTGACCGCGGCCCGCAGCAGGGCCCGCCCTCTCTCTCCCTGCCCTCTGAGCCTGGGGCAGGAGTGGGCGCTCGGCACAGCCCTACCGACACCCCGCCGCATTCCCTGTAGACAAGAGACCGGAGGCCGCGGTTCTTACATAACTGGAATGACGTAACCGCTGGCGGCTCCCGAGGGTGGGGGCCCCGGGAGCGCGGGCCCCACCAAGTCTCTCCACCGCAGCGCCGCGAGGCTCGCGGAGGGGCTGCGCGAATACACCAAGTAAGACGGCGCGGGCGGCTGGGGGCGCGGCCGGCCGGGTGGGCGGGGCCGCTGGCCGTCACGTGGCCCGCCTCGGCGTGTGCAAGACGGCTTGGCTGGGACGCGCCCGCGACTTCGCGATCTTGTTGGACCGACGAAGCGACCGTGGCACCCGCAGGCTAGCAGCCCGCGGGCTCACATAGGGGGCGGGCAGGGTCCCGCCCCCGCACGCACGGGGACCCGGCTTGGCGCCTGAGGGGCGGGGCTTTGCCGCGCCTGGGCCGGGACTCGCTGACTTCAGGCGGCCCGCGGGCCTCCGAGCCCCCGGGCGTTACCTTGGCGCCCTGCAGGGCGTGCTCGGGTGACTGCGTAGCGCTGCGGTCGGCATCAGGCAGTGCGAGCTCTAAACTGCTGCTGAGAACTTTCCTGGGTGTGATTTTTTCTCACCAATAAAACGCAGCTTGTGGCCTGTGACCTCTGGCTCCAGCTGGAACATTCCGAACGCGGGTTTCGGGACGGGTGTCCGCTGTGCACCCAGTGTGAGCTTGGTGAACGGTGTTTGATGATTTCACTGGCCTGGTGGTCACCCTCTCTGTACCCCAGCCGGGTCCCCACCTCATTGTGATTTTGGGGGCGGCCAGTTCCCAGGGAGGGAGAGATGGTTTTTCTCTCAGAATTAATTAGGCGCAATGGTTCTCAATCCTGTCAGAATAACGGGGCAAGAATTTAAAATACCAGTTTCTGGCCCTGCCCCTAGAGATTCTGATTCTGTTGGCCCGCACCGGGGCCTACACTGACATTTTATAAAAATCCCCCAGGTGATTCTCTTGCGGCCTACTCATCTGAGACACTTCTCTTCCCTGCACTAGGGTTTTTATCAGTTCCTAAGGCAGCCCAGCAAATTTCCATCATTCCAAGGGGAGGCAAGTGGCTGCTGCTCCCCTCTCTTCACCCCACATCCTTTTGGAAAAAGTGCTTGTTTTTCTCAGGAGGCAGGACTGCAGATAATGGTGGAAGTGTAACTGTCAACCCTGCCCCCACTGGATTTAGGCAAATACAGTGGCAGCCTCTTTCTTTCAAAGCAGTGTGCTCTGGCATGGCCACTATTTGCTGGGTCTTTCCATGTTACACAGAGAGCGGCCCCAAGAGCTTGAGTCAGCTTCCTGCCCTGGGAAAGCAGGCTTCTAAAAGTCTCTCCCCAAACTCGTTCATGGAGGGGGAGGGGTGCAATCTAGGTGGGTTTCCCCCATGTTGTACATTTAGTGAATTGGAGGGAAAGACAATGCCTTACTTTGATTCCAGCGTGCAAGTCTGTAGTTTAGGTTTATAATGTTTTTTTCTTGGCACACCATATCTTTTATAAAGCTCCCCTATAGTGATCTTCTATGAAGAGTGTCAAATCACTGTTCCCTGAACTTGCCTGAATCTAAGAATTACCTGGGACCATTAAGAAGAAAACAAAACCTGATTCCTAAGCCCCTCCCAGAAGCAGGTGGGGACTAAGCAAATTCCATATTGGGTAAATTGGGGGAAACATGCCTGGGAACTTGCCCCTTGGTGATTCCTGTCTTCAGAGGTTCAGGAAACACTAGGTACAGTGGTTGCTTCGTTTGAGTCAAAATCACCTGGAGGCCTTGGGACCCCAAATTGCTGGGCCGCACTTTGAACTGTGGACTCAGGAGACCAAGACCACGTTTCTAGTAGGTTCCCAGGTGATGCTAAAGCGGATGGTTTGGCACTCGCACCCTTTAAGCATCTCTGGTGGAGTAGAAGGTGCCTCAGGCTGGATGTTAAAAGAACAGAAACCCTCCTTTGGCTTTATCACCTACCATTTTGTGACCTTAAGCAAGTCATTTGTTTCCTCTCTGCACTGACAAACAGGGACAGATATCAAGAATTTGCGAGGATAAAATACTTCCCCAGAAAGAGGAAAGGAGATAAAAAAACCCCAAATCTTATTGGTTTTTTTTTTTCTTCAAGGTTTTATTTATTTGAGAGAGAGCACAAGCAGGGAGAGCAGCAGAGGGAAAGGGAGAAGCAGACTCCCTGCTGAGCAGGGAGCCCAAGGGAGGACTTGATCCCAAGACTCTGGGATCACGACCTGAGCCAAAGGCAGATGCTTAATTAACCAACTGAGCCACCCAGACACCCCCCCCCCACCCTAAACCTTATTGTTAACAGAGTGACCCAGGACAGGATCCTGCACTGAAGACAAATAGCCCAGGCAAAGGACAGAAGGAGGGTGTGACACGCCCTGCAGGCCAGCCTGGCACCGCCCTCGGGCATGGCTCACAGCCTGGAGCTTGAGGAGAGGTTTAATCCACAGGAGCTGCCCTCAGCAAACCTTAGTGTTTAATAGGATCAGCGTGGCAGTCCAGAGGCTCAGGTCGCCTCTAGCTAGGTGTCACAGAGAAAAGCCTTTTGGCATCCTGCCCCTGAAGGAGGGGATCTTCCGGGCAGTTTCTTGCAGGTTCTCTGCGGCCTCCTCTTCTGGCTCTGTTGTGGTCAGGGAAGGTCTCACTCTCTCCCCACCAGTACCTTCCCCTGGCTAGGACCCTGTTCGTTGACTCCAGGGCCTTAGCCTTTTCTGAGAAATGGCTTGCTTTGGCAAGAAAATTCTTTCACAGTGATCCTGCCCGCCACCCCCCCCCCCAACATTTGTCTGGGAAAACACAGCTTCATTTTTGGTTATAGTTTAAAACGCTCTCCAAGTCCCTCATGATTTGGAGGGCCGGGGTGGGGGTGGAGGGCAAATAAGGAGCTCAGTTTTGAACACGGGGAGTATTGATGTCATTATTAATAATAGTAATATTAATAGCAACTACTATGTATTGAGCTCTTAATTTATTCCAAGTGTGGTAATAAATGCCTTGCATACATCTCATCTAGGCTGCCCAATAGTTAGCTTTTACCATCCCCTTTCTGCAGAAGAGTCTCCTTTTCTGGGCTGCAGAAGCCCAGAAAGGTTAAGTCAACACAGGAGATCTCACAGCTATTAAGAAGCAGAGCTGTGATTTAAACCCAGGTTGTTTGACCCAAAGCCCTTATTATTGACATTCTTTTTAGCCTCAAGTCAGCCTCCCAGGAAGCTTTGGAATAGTCCGAAGTCTCGCTGGCCCCACTGTGCCACCAGCAGCAGAAGCAGTGGGAAGGGTGTTCTCTGAGCTGCCCTGGACATTCAGTGAGTTACAGAGGGCGGGAACAGGAACATTCTTCTTGGTCTCCTGACTGTGAGACAGGGGCCATGACTGTCCTGGAGGCAGTGACTTCCAAACCTAACCCGGGCTCATAAACATTCTTTGGCCTTCTCTCCGGTGTCCGGGCTTGTAGTTGGCAGCAGTTCGGGCCCAGGGAGCCCAGCTGTTGGCTGTCTGTATGTAAACACGGTGTGGAGGAGGTTCCTGGGCTTCTTGTAGAACCTTCAGGAGAAAGAGAACTGTTCTCCATTGCAGGGGAGAAAGCACTGGGCTCTTTGGGTGAGAGATCCAAGTTCTGACACCCAGCCTGGCTGTGTGTGGGGAGAGCCCTGCCCTCGGGGCCTCCTCCAGCTAATTGCCTCCAATCTGCCTCCAAGGCCTCAGCTGGTTGCATACCCAGAATATACTAGGAAAGCAATGGTAGAAGGGGTAACTCGAAAGGCTGAGAGAAACGGTTAAAGAACTCAGGGTTACTTTTATCCAATAGGATCCCTTTGTGCAAATTAGAAAAAGCACCTCCTTTGAATGCTTTGCTGTCATCTGCGAGAAGTTGCTCAATGCAGATACAAATCCCCTAACACTGTGATCCGAACGGTGCCCCCTACAATTGTGCGGCACACACCCCATAGACCTGAAGGAGCCTTTGCTTTCTCTGAGGCGGTGCAGAACTCAACTACCTACCTTCCTCCTGCTTCCTTCTGTCCTTGCAAAGCTCCCCCACTTCACCCAGTCCTTCTACAGCTAGGTAGGGATGCCGGTCCTGCCCTGCAGTGGGCATGATACCAATGGTCTCCTAAGCTCCTCTTCTTTTCCCTCCAAAATTGGATAAAGGGAAAATAATCCCTCTGTCAGAGGATTTTTTTTTTTTTTTTTGGAGAGGGGCACTTCTGATATCAGAGGCAGTCAGAAAACGCTGGCTCCGATGCCAAACTGTTAGAGTTTCCAAATAGTTTTGAAAGTTCAGGAAGCTAATGAGAGAGGAAATGTAAAGCCTGAGAAGATGGGATTGTTCCTGAGCCCAGGGAGGGAAGCGGGGAGGTGAGGAAGGAAGGAAGCAGCTGTGTGCTGTGCTAGGAGAGAAGCAGCAGTGCCCACCCCAGAATTAGGCTTTCTCCCCGTAGGGCTTTCTGTTCCTGGCTCCTGCCAGCCGTTCTGTCTATGGGCTTGCTGCTTCCAGGAGTGGCTCTGCACCCGCCTCTAAGGGCTTTGTGCCTGATGACTTGGAGGCCCAAGTTCCTGGAAGAGTCTTCTCGGTCAGCCGAGGGAACAGTGGCACCGGGAAAGCAAACTGCTATTGAAATAGCCAAGCGGGGTGAGCAGCCTGCTGTGTGTCCACTGGGCCTCAAGGCCAGCCTGTGGCCGCTCCACACTGGGGAGAGTGCCCAATGTCACAGGCAGATCAGGGAGGGCCCAGCCAGCATGGCCAGGAGTTGACCCTGATCCCATGGTGACCGGCACAACTGCTGATTCTCAACTGTGCATTGAGCTTCCAGCTAGAGGTAGACAGAGCAAGTGACCAGAGGAGCCTTTCCTCAACTCTTAATTAATTCACAGGAGAGCTCGGGTCCTGGCCACACATTGTTCCGAGCGGTGAGGGGTTCCAGCCAACCCTGGGCATCTGAATCACCAGTGGAACTTTAAAAGGGCGTGGATACCTGATCCCCACCTCATGTCTTGTCAATGAGCATCTGGGGGGGTGGCGTGGGGAGAAGGGTGGGAGTCCACTGCAGTTTGCCTGTGGACCCTACTTAAGAACCAGTGCCCCCTGAATAACTGGAGAGGGGGGCGCGTTGAACTTCCTTCCTCCTTCCTGGTGTTCGGGGGTCCAGCCTCCAGGCTTAGAGCGGCTGGGGATGACCTCCTATTTCACTTCCCTCATCTTGATTTTGTGAAAGGCTCCCTAGGTGAGCTGTAAATTATTTAATCAGCTGAAGTCTCCCTCTGGGTAAATGCCAGAATTTCCTGAATGAATTTAATGGCCCTGGGTCACCAAATGGCACTGTGGTGGCTAGAAAAGTCCACTGTGTCTTTCCAGAGACTCTTTTCCAGAAAAACAGATGTTCCAGCAGAAGTTGGAGAAATAGGTTGGGATGTGTCACTTTTCTAGATGCTCAAAGATGTTTTTTCTTTTCTCTCTAAAATCAAGTTAAGCATTTTCCAGGGGAATATTATACCATTTGCAGTTCTATTTCATTATCTGCCAAGTCGGGGTGAGGAATAAGTACATCTGAGCAACTGGAGGTCCTCCGAGGTGTTATGGGGAGGAGGAGAGAGCAGAGGGGCTGGTTACGTGGTTAGCTGATAGCCTCCCATGAAACAGACCCCATTTATTAAAGCGAGCTATTGTAAGTGAAGAAATCGGGCTCTGTAATGATTACTTTTTAACTGCCGCAGCCAAGGCATTCCCCTTTAAATAAACTTCGATTGATGATGGCATGGTCTTTGCTGGAATAGTCTGAGTGCCAATGATGGATTCGACCATTCAGTAAATATTAATCAAGTCCCTGCTACATGTTAGGCCAGTGTTTCTGAACTTGGGCTGAGTATTAGACTCACCTGGGGAGCTTTTAAAACATACCCAGGCCTGGACCCATCATCTGGAGCTTTTAAAAACACCCCGGAGACTCTAAAGTGCACCCAGGTTGAGACCTCTGTGTCAGGTGCTATGTGAGATGCTGGGGATGCAGGTGTGACCAGGACCAACACTTCTTGCCCTTGATGTGTTCAGACCCCTACAAAAATCAGTATCTTACCCCGGATGCCCCGTCAGTCAGCCCATATAGGCAGGAGAGCAGGTTCTAGGGTCACCCTTGGTATTATACCTGCGGCTCTAATTGTGGTGACCATCCCTTTAGATTTTCCGAAGGAGTCCCGGTTTCAGGTATTCTTCAGGTGAGCCCGTGCGTCTTAATTCATATGGAAAAGCTGGTCTCCACAGCCACAGCGATCGCGGGAACTCACAGATCGTTTCCTTGAATTCCACCAGGTGGCACAGTTCACCTGGTTTGTCGAGATCAAGACCCAGCTCCAAGTTCCAAAGGTGATCATCCGGGAGAGCGCTCACCAGGCGAGCTGCCCTTCCGGCTGAGCTACTGCCCGCACCCCCTGGCTTGGCAGTGGCCGATTTGGGGTGCTTCTGCTTTGGGGACAGCCNNNCGAGACCGCTGGCAGGGGCCGGTCCCTGCAGCAGAGACCTCACGCTGGACGATGACTCTGCCCGGGTTTCCACCGAGGGAGGCGCTCACGCCGCTGAGACACATCGCAGGGGACTCCGGCACCACACGCCAAGCTGTAAACTGACCCAATGGCTTTCCAATAAGGAGGAACAGCAAGAGACATTTAGGTCTTGACGAGAGCCACCTCTTCACAAGAGCTTTCAGAGCCGGCCCACATTTTGTGCTCTGGCCGTTCCGAGAGAGTCGGAGCCAGGACTCGCTGCGTAATTTGCGGGGCACAGCGCAAAATGAGACTGTGGGACCCTTGTGCAAGAAGTATTAACCATTTCAAGACGGTGAAGGCAGAGCACTGAAACGAGCGTGGGGCCCTTCTGAATGTGGGGCCTGTGTACCCGCACAGGTTGACCCCCATGAACCTGGGCCCGGATGGGAAACGCGGGAAAACCCACTGCGAAGTGATCTTGGGCAGTGTGTCTTAGCTTCCCCGAACCTCCGTCTCCTCATCTGAAAAATGGGGGTGATATTATTCTATTTTGGCACATATGTTTGAGAGTGAGCCATATGTCAGGCCGCGTGCTAGGAGCTGCAAACAGAGATGATAAGACGGAAGAGGCCCCTGGGAATGGCCCTCAGTTACCATGGCTCCCTCACTTTCGCTGCAGAACGTCCCTCGAGCCTGCCTTCCAGTCCCGCCCGCAGCTCCTCCTCTCCGCGAACCTGCTACTCCGGCAGCCCGGGGGCGGGGACGGGGCGGGGGCGGGGGCGGAGCAGGCAGCGCCCCGCCCCCTCAGGCTTGGACCTTGGCCGCGCGCGGAGGGGTGGGGGGGTGGATGCTCCAGTCTAGAATGGAATATTTTGCATCTGCTCCCGAAGGTGGTTCTTATTATTTTTAATAACGTTTTCAAAGCAAGTGTCCTTTCTGTGTTCACCGCACGTCTGTGGTCTCTCGCCATCAGATGCCGCGCAGAGGCTCAGCGCTAGCCGCGAGCGAGAGGGTCTCTAAATCTTCCTCTAATGTGTGAGTGCCGCCGCGATCTGCGGCTGCAGTTCTTGAGATTGAAAGCTGGCTGTCTGCCTGCTGATAACTTTCAGTTGTGCCTGCTGCCGGACGCCGCAAGAATACTAATCTCGGGCCACAGGCAGATGAGAGGTTGCCTGGATTCCAGCCTGCCGTGGTTTGGGCTACATGTTTTGCAAAGTGGATTTATACGGAAAAAGATGACAGTATGGTTTTGTTTATAATGTTGTGCCACCCTTATATCCAACTCCACCATCGCTGGGAGGGCAGAGCTGAAAAGACGGAACGCACGTATTTCCTGGGGTGGGGAGAGAGGCAGCCCTTCACTGTCTCCCCAACGGATCCTTACACAAGGTGGGGTTGGAGTGCACACACGGGCGATGCGCTTTTCTTGTGTGTTATAGGTGGCCTCCAGCGCTGAGAGCTCGGAGGGTCCAGGGCTGACAGTGCCGTCTGTCTGCTCACCCTGGTGGTGTGGTTTCCCTGACTCAGTGTACCCTCCAGGCTCTGCCAGGGGGATCGGCTGCTCCTCCCTGTGTATGAAGAGGCACCACTCAACCCCTTCATCTGGTCCAGCACACACAGCCCGCGCACACACGGTGTAGGAAGGAGCTGGGCTCACATTTGAGTCCTGGTTCTGCGCTCACTAGCCCTGGGAGCTTGGGTGGCGTTCTCAGCTTCCCTGAACCCCAGTTTCCTCATCTGAAAAGTAGGGCTGATAGTACTCTCTATCTGAACACGTGTTTGAGTGTGAACCATATGTCAGGCAGCGTGCTAGGAGCTGGAGACAGAGATGATAGAGTCAGATACAGCCCCTCACAGTCTTGGGAGGGACGAAGTGGTTAACAAGCACCTTCAGTGAAGCCTGCGTGCCCACCCTGGGCCTGCCTGCTCTGCTCTGTAGCGCAGTGAGGGCAAGGGGGAGTAGCTGTGTGGGCCCCCAAGTGTGTGTTTCTCTGGCCCTCATATCAGCCAGCTTCCGGCTGGGTTTGGCCATTGAGGAAGAATGGTAGGTGGCAAGAAGAGAGAAACAGGGTATTTGACTTCCCTGGCAACGGCTGGAACTGCTCTGAGGTTCTTCCTTTCGGTGGTCTCCTTGGCTCTGGTCACACCACCTCCTCCACTCGTTCCTCCGGCCTAGGCTGGTGGCTTCCTTCCCGCTCCTCCCAATCTTCTGGTTAGGGGCCAGTCCCAGTTGGCTTCTTACCTTCTTCACCCTTGTTCAGCTCCCTCTATTGAAAGAGGTTTCTATTAGATACCTGACTGACATGACATGATCTGTGCTATGACCCGGGGAAGTTCAGGGTACACGTATAGCTCTCAGTCAGTAGGAGAAGCGATTCTTAGTGATATTCATATGTTTTATAGTATCACCACGCCCAACCTTACATTCTCTGCTTCAAGTTCCCCAGTTCTCTTGAATCAATGCCGAGACCTGTGGAGCAGTGAGAGCACTGGCGGGACTGGTCCTCACTGCATGGTTGGGTGCAGCGGTCCTCTGGGCAGGAAGGCCTGGGCGGGTGTGCAGCAGGCCGGCCAAGTCAGGTGAGTGTGGGCACCAGGGAAGGTGCAAGGTCCTGTGCGAATCACTGCCTTGGTTTAGCTCCCTGATTACTCAAAATTAATATTAACTAGCACCTCGTTCCTATGTAGCAATTTCTACTAAGGATACATTCGTGCACTGTTTCCCATTTGCTCATCACTCTCACGCTCTGACACAGGTAGAGGGGTTCCTGTGATGTCCCCTCATGACTCCTGGGCCACAGAGCAGCTAGATGGTGGCTCATCTGTAGAAAGGATCCAGTTGAGTTTTGTCCAATTTCAAAGAGTTAATATGGCAGCGCCCATTGGCCCTGAGGGCTAGCCTTGACACCTGTAGGTCAACAGATTGGGGGTTCGGACTCATTTGTGTCTGTTCCTAGCTCCTTCCCCTGGTCACGGCAGACTCCTGGCCTTTCCTTCTGGGTGCCTTCTGGCCTCTTGTTTTCTCCCAGAGGGAGACAGATGATTTCCTTCATCTTTTCACGATGCTTCATTTCAGCGGGCTCTGTGGTTGATTTATCTAGGACAGTGATTCTCTCTTCCATGCTGCTGCCTCCGTCCGATGCGGAGACACTCCAGGTGCCTCCAGGAGGCTCAAGGAGGTTGTGGAATGTTCAAAGTGGAACTGATTTTAGTTCACTTGAATTTTGTTGTTTTTTTGACCCTGGATTTTGTATGAGTGTTACTCGGCACTGTTGGGTAGGAGAGAGTTTTAGGGTGGTTATGGGGAGAGCTCAGAAGAAAGGACTGGGTGTCTACAGATTCAGTTTGTAATCATTGGGGTGGGGGTTCCCCCCCCCAAGGAAGGAGTCAATAGGCAGTCTGTGTCCGCTGTGGCTGAGCCAAGGTCTTCACGGCCTTTTTTAAAAGAACATGGTCCTGTACACATCATGCTTTTGCTATCCTTTGAAAGTAGAGGAATGTTCAGCTGTGCCAGACTGGAGCTGAATATGGTATTTAAGATGACTATAGACCTTCTGAGGCCCGAAAATGTAGGATTGTTTCTGTTTTCTCATTTTCTGAGCCTTTGTCTCAGAGTGAGAAAACATTATGTTTTAAGATCAGTAGAAATTCTGACTACAGTCTTGGGTTCTATAACTCAATTAATGGGGAAACTGAGGCAAGGCCCAGAACTCAGCTTTATCCAAGGAATTGTGGCTTTTGCTCAGAACCTCACCTGTAGGTTCAGTTCTCTGCCTTGGGTTGGGGATAAGTCACAGATGCCCGCTGTGGCCCAGAGGGCATGTCCTTGTCTCATGGGATACTTGGAATATAAGCCCAATTCCTGTGCTGGGGACAGAGAAGGGGCTGAACAGCCAACATACATTAATCATCTCCATGTGCGGCTATGTGTACCACCAAGAGGGAAGAGGGGGGCTTTCAACATGTCTCCTCCATCAAGAAGTCCCCAATCTACTGGGGGAGGGAACTGTGTCCAGCAGTAACTATAACAGAAGGTGGAAATTGGTAAACATTAGAAGCAAGGACTGAGTCACAAAGGAAGTTGTCATAATTACTATGTACCTTAGATCTTGTCTTCAGAGCAAAACACTGTCAAAAAACCCTAAATGATCGTCAGGAGGAAGCTATAACACATCCGAGCTGAAGTATGGTAGGTAACCATTAAAAGAAATAATCTAGGCTTATAGATTTAAAAAAATTCTAAAACATAGTAAGTGAGAAACAAGGATGCAGAGTAATGTATAGTCTGATCCTATTTGTATGGGAAGGGGGCACATGTTTATAGTATGTACATCATGCTTAATATACATAATATATATTGTGCCTTAAATATATGTATATAACTGCTCTATGTGCTTAAAATAGTTCCGATGATTAACAAGAAACTGTGAGCGATGGTTTATTCCTGAGGAGTGAGGTTCTTACTTTCCATTTTGTATTATTCCAAACTGTTTTATTTTAAAACACATATTTAAAACACATATTTAAAACACATATTTAAAACACATATTTAAAACACAAAAAAAACACACATATTTAAAACACAAAAAAATGTATGTGTATTTTTTTAATTAAAAAATGCTAGCTTATATCTTTTTAAAAAAGCTTTACAGCTTTTTTTTTTGGTTTAGAACATCTTTCTGTACATGTGGATTGTCTGATCCCAAGAAAATCTGGAAATTTATTGAAAATTTCAAGCAGGAAAATCAACTCAATGTTCTGGTAAGTTTTATAACCCTAAGTAGAGGGTAAATCTTGTGTGTGTGTGTTTTTCAGCTACATGGGTATGGACTGATATGTATGTTTGTGGGTCTTTATGACGACGTCGTAGGGAGAATCCTCTATGGTGAGGCCTGCTCATGCCATCAGGTTTACTCACTGGCCCCAAGGGGAGACCCAGCACGTTGTGGGGAACGGGAGGGGACCACCCACTGGGTAGGTACTATGGGAACATGAAGATATTCCATTTTTCATAAAATTATTATGTGTGTATCTGTATTCCTGAGCTCTGTAGATCTGGGGATGTACGTATTAAAATTAGAGGTTCTGGGGGAAAAAAGAGAAAGTTTGGTCCAAAAGAATGCCTGCTGCAGACAAGCAAACCTTTTAGGAACACAGAGAGCCGGGAGGACTCAGGCAGGATGGTACATGTCTGCCCCTCCCAGACGCTCCGCATGGAGCCGAGCTGCTTTTCTATCTAAACAGTTTCTGATGTGCTCCAAAATGCCCGTTGGGGCCAAGGTCTGGTCTTGCACTGTCCAGTATGGCTATGGAGCATTGGAAAGGTAGCTAGTCCAAATTGAAGCGTGCCGTAAGTGTGAAAATGAGTCAATTTCAAAGACTTGGTTGGAAAAAAAAAAAAGCAAACCATCTCATTAAGATTTTTATATTGATTACATGTGGAAATGATACTATTTTGAATATACTGAGTTCAATAAAATGTATTACCAACATTTACCTGTTTCTTTTTACCTTTTTAATGTGGCAGCTTTCGAGAATACTTAAATTACATATTTCTATTGGACAGCTCTGGTCTAGGTGCAGTCCCAGAGCCCCTTACTGAGGATTCGGTTGCCCAGACAACCCCTTGTCATCGGAGATCTCTGCACAGCTCTGTGGCTGAGCTTTCTGCACAAGTGGCATTTTCCTGGAAGGGGTCTGACGCGAAGGGACAGCTGAGCAGAATTACTGTCGCCACTTGGATGTGGGACTGGTGGTGGCCGCGGAGGTGTGGAGTTTGGAAATGGGTCTTTCGGCCCTGGTTGCCTTTCTTTGGAAATGAGAACTGTAGTCTCTGGATCAATAATGCAGGGTGTGTGGTCAATAAGACGGAGCTCACTGAAGACGGGCTTGAAAAACACTTTGCTACCCGTATCCTGGGAGAGTATGAGCAGTTTTCTTGTTTGTAGTTAGCAAAATAAACAGAGACCTAGATGATACCATGGAAGCATCAGAAACACATACGTCAACTTTTTGGGTCCTTAGTATGATTGTATTTTCATCCTTCACTGCATTACACTTTCTTCATAAGATGCTCTTTTAAAAAAAAACCCAAAACACTCTTTTCATTTTTTTTTTATAATATGTATTAGTCCCGGAAATACTTAGCATTGTTAAAGGATTTTTTTCTAGGAAGCTCAAGGCTCATTATAGACGTTATTTGGTGAGGAGCACTGGTTCATCCCAGGTGGAGTGTGTAAACATAAAACTAGCAGCTAAGGGAACTTTCAGCCAGGGCTGAGGAAGGTACAACCATGCGACAAGAAGATGGATTGAAAAGGGCATTCAGTTAGAACACAGGACACCCGGATTGTGGTTCCTCTCCTCTAAGAAACAGGTTCACCCAATTTATGCCAGCCCATTGGTTCTCCAAGTAGGGCTCCTTGGGCCAGCTGCATCAGCATTACTGGGAACTTGGTAGAAATGCATCTTCTTGGGCCCCACCCCCAGATCTCCTGAAACCAAAACTCTGGGATGGGCCTGAGAAATCTGTTTTAACAAGCCGTCCAGATGATTCTGATGTCTATTAACGTTTAGAGAACCAATGTACCAGGCTTTTAACCTCTTTGGATTTTCTCCTTCTTGAACCAAGGAGCCTGGAATAAATTCTCTTGGTGCTTTTCAGCTTGGAGAGGCCATGAATATGAGCTTCTCTCCAGTATCTATACCACTTCCTCACTCTAAGTTAAGCTTTTAATGAGGGATTTTAATTAAATCTTGTCCTAAATCACAAGATGGTTGGCAGGGTTCCGTGTGGTTTTTGGGGTCACCAAGGGCATCCATTAAATAGCACATGTCTTCCCACCCAAGAACTGAACAGACTGAGGAGTGAGACAGGGGAGTAAGAGCTGAAAGCCAGCGTATCACTGTTGTTACCCATGAGGCTAGCTGAAGGGCGGGGTGCAGTGCGAGAGCCAAATGGGGTTCCTAGTATCACACCCAAGAGCTAGACAGATTCACTCACCTGGGCTGGCCTGTCCAGGACAGGCACCACCTCCTCCCCCCAGGAAGAGGAGAGAGTGGGGAGCAGAGCTGAGCATGCCCAGTTTATTGCTTCCAAATATACTAAATTAATTATTGATGATGGCTCCACCTCTCCCGGACAGAGGGAAGAAGGGGCTGAGGGAGGGCAGAGTTATACTCATCACACTGTCTCCATGAGGAAGGGAAAGGACCTTATTCCCCAGTGGGGAGGTTGCTTTTCTTTTCTTTTTTCTCTCTTAACAAATACCTAAAAGCTTGCTACGAAATGGTGCAGGTTTAGTACAAAATATTTTCATCTTTGATTTTGTGCCAAATGTAGTATCTTTGCCCCAAGTACCAAACCCAAATATGGGGTCATGTGGGATTTGCCTTATAACTTTATAGGATGGCAAAGGGTCTTGGAGCCACAGCTGGCCTCCACGCAGGTTCTCAGCAGGACCAACTTCATGGTTTGTGGGGCCCCAGGGCTAAGCAAAAATATGGGGTCCCATCCTCAAAAATTATTAAGAATCACAACACAGTGACAACAGAGCATTAACCAAATGGGGGGCAGGGGGCTTCAAAGCACTGGGGCCTGTGAGGCTGCCCAGATGAAGCCAGCCCTGCTGCTTACCCACCCCCACCAGCCCCCCATCCGACAGAACTCTGCGGGGCACTTACTGCATGCTGGGCGTCAGGACTGTTGTACATACACCATATGCTGTTTAACCCTGGTGACCATCCTGGGGTGGAGGTATTCTTACCTCTACGTCACAGATGAAGATCCTGGGGCTGAGAGACACTGAATCACTTGCCCAAGGTCAAGTGGAGGAGTCAGGATTTGAACCCAAGTCAGTCTGCCTCCGCAGTGCATTACCAGGATCCAGTTCTACCACCAGCAGCCTTTCCCCCGTGTGCTATACTGAAATACAGGGTGGCGAGGAAGCACTGGGAGGGGGGTGAGCAGCCCTGCCAGGTGGAGGACGGGCGGGGCTGGGGCACCACTTGGAGCACCGCCTGGGAATCTGCATTTAAGGAAGCTGGGTCAGGAGTCACGCTCTAAGGGGACTGCCTTTTTGATTATACAGCTGGTGCGGTTGTACTTCTGTATGGATCCGGTCTGCTTCCAAGGACCTTGATATCACTTCATTTTCATTTCCTATTTGTGTTAGAAGCATTGTATCGATCTTCCCAACCTCTGTGAGAAGCATAATAATTCTCATGCTCTGATATTTATTCCTCCTCTCCAGTGTGGAAGACAGACCACAGTATACGAAGCAGCAGGATCGTGACAGAGGGGGCAGCTTAACGTGGAGAGGTTAACATATTGTCATTCTTAAGCAGGTCCAGAGCCAAAGGAACAACCCAGACCTCTGAGTCCTAGGAAATTGCTGGCTGCCTTTCTAATATAAAACATGTTTTCCCAGCCCAATTATGTAATGTGGGATGGGTTGTTTTCTATTTTCTAAGATTCAGTTGGGCCTCTAGAAACATTTCCAATCCCCAGCCAAACACCGGTGGGTTCCCGACACTCTGAGGACAGGACAACACCCCTATTTGCAGAACCTATAACCAGATCCTAAGGATTTGGAAGCTGGGGGATTGGTTAAATGCAAGATACCATCAGAGCCCATGCCTGCAGCTGGCCATTTGTGGAGACAGCATAGTATATGAATTCGATAAAAGTCTGGAAATAATTCCCCTTCTCCTGTTGTGGGGCTAGGTGGGGAACGGAGAGATCTTCGTAGTTGAGCCTTCAGTGGGACAAAATGAGCTGCTCTGGGTAGATTCGTGGGTAGATGCACTTTGGAGGCGAAGTGATCTCGTGAGACAGATTCTGTTTGGTTGCTGTTCTCACCCCTGTGTTTTGGGTGTTCTCAAATCATAGACACTCTGCCTGTTAGCATGCAGTGGCATTAAGCGTCCGTGCGGAGGGAAGACAGATGGGAGGGGAGGGGAGGCCGGGCTAAGTGCTCTGCTGGAGGCTTGCCACAGCCCGAGCGTTAGCCGATTAAACTCACCACATCTAAGCCTCGCTCACACCCCAGGACACAAGACGAGGACACTGACTCTACCTCCTCCAGGACAGCTGCGTCATCAACTCATTGACTGTAATAAACAGGCAGTGGTGCCTGAGCTCTTTGGCGGAAGGTGGGGGAGCTCAGTGTAGGTCATTCTGGAAGGACGTACATCAGTGTACAGTAAGTGTTCTGTGGCTTGACATTCTGTGATTTGAAGCTCCCTGCTCACTGGCATATCCCCACACGCAGGGAAAACTGCTGTTTAAGGCAGGGACTCAAGGTCCAGAAACATCATCATCATCATCACAGCACACACTGAGCACTTTCAATGTATCAGGGGTTGCATGAAGTATATTTTGGGGTCACTTCATTCAATCCTCATAACAACTTCACAGATTCTCCAGACAAGGAACCTGAGGGTCAGAAGTACTCAGAAAGCAGTCTGTGACTCACCTTACTAAACAAAGGACAACTAAATTATAGTTGGTGCATTTTTTAGTACAGGGTCGTATCTGTCAGTTATTGCTATGTAACAAACAGCTCTGCAATCTCAGAGACATGCAATAACAAGCACGTGTTTTTTGCTGACTCCTGCCGGTCTGCTGGGCTAATCTCAGCTGGGTTTTGAGGGTGTCTCAAAGCAGCAGGTTGGAGCCAGAGTATGTTCCAAACGTCTGACATCTTCCTTAGACCATTAGGCTGACCAGGGTATGTTCCCATGGCGATGTCAGAGATCCAAACATGCAAGTGCATCTCAACCCCCTGCTGCCTTCACATCTGCTAACATCCAGTTGGCCAGTGCAAGGCACTTCATAGAGCCCCAAACCAGAAGTTAGGGAGCATACTCCTCCCATGGGGGTGGGGCAGAGAGGGTGAATATTGTCCACGATAATCTTCCACAAGCTCTGTTTCATTAAATTCTAGTTCTTTGGAAATAGGTGATCTGAGCTTGATGTGGTAACTACTTATGAATCAAAATATTTAAGAACAAAATACTTTATTTGTTCAGTAAATGTGCAGAGATCCCCTACTGTCTGCCAGACACTGTGGTCAGTGATGAGGACTCAGAAACGGAAGGGATTCCTGGTCTAGTGGGAGAACTAGACACATAAACGATTTCGGTAACCATACGGTAGGTTCTCTTTTTATCCATGAAGGCATCTAGGGTGCAAGGCCTCAGAGGAAAGCAAAGAAGACTACTTCCGGGGTAGAATGTTCCCTTAGACACTGCACGTGTGTGGTACCGGGCAGTCTTTCCAGAATCTCTACCCTGAGCTTTAGCCTGTGCCATTTTGCTTCAAAGACCTCCTTCCTGCACACAAACCTTCCGCTTCCCAGAGAGGCGCAGAATGTGGGAAATAATAAGTACTGCAGAAATGTCAGCTAGCACGGTTTTAACAACCAAACCTCTTAACTTGGAATTGAAGGCCTTTGTTGTAGTACCTCCCCGACCTGTCCAAACAAATTTCCTATTTTTTTCCCTACGTGGATCCTTTACCAGGCAGTCCGTTATTTTTGGAATACGCCACTAACAGTTATGTCTCCATGCTTTTGTCCCTGCTGCTCCTCCGCCTGGAACGTCCTCCACCTGGTTAACTTTCACTTCTCCGTGACTCAACCGGGCACACCCCCCACGCGGAGCTTGGCCTGGTGCTCCTCCTCTCAGCTCCCACAATGCCCTTCGTGAGCCTGTGGCCGCACGTTAGGAATTGCTTGTTGACTGGTTTCTTGCGCAGAGCAGGGAAACTCGAGGGCAGACACTGCCTGGCCACTAGGAGGCGCTCAATCTGTGCTCAGGTCCTCCAGCCATTTGACTAAGCACAACGCTTAAACCTCTCCACGCCTCATGTTCCCATTTTATAAAATGCAGATAATGATACTTTTATAGGCTAGGGGTAAGGTTTAAAGAAAAGACTGTAAGTTATTTACCCAAAGGAGATCACTCATGTTCACACAAAAACAGGCACATGAATGATTAAGCTGCTTTGTTTTTATTCATAGTCACCCCAAACTAGAAACAACCCAGCTGTCCTTCGGCTGGTGAATAGACAAACTGTGGTCTTTCCACACAACGGAATGCTATTCGGCAATAAAAAGGAACAAAATATTGATGTAAGCAACAATGTGGATGAATCTTGAATGAACTGGCAAAAGTCAAGCCAGACCCAAAAGGATACATATTGTATGATTCCATTTACATGACGTTCTGGAAAAGGCGAACCTATAGGGACTGAGAACAAACACATCAGTGATTGCAGGGTGGTTGGGTGGGAGGAGGGATGACGACGAAGGGAATGGGTGACTGTGAGAAAATATTTGGGAGGAACGAACTGTTCTGAATCATGCCATAGTCTAGCGCTGTTACCCAACCCCATGCATTTACAAAAACTCACACCTGTACACACGCACACAGATGCAGTTTTACTGTGTGTAAAAAATTATAAACAACAGGAGTTGACCCTAGAACAACATAGGTTCAGACTGCACTGGTCCACTTAGCGTGGATGTTTTTCAAAAACTACAGTACTATAAATGTACTTTCTCTTCCTTATGATCTTCTTAATAATGTGTTCTTTTTTTCTAACTCTATTATTAGAATATAGTATATAATACATATTTAAATACGTGTTATTTGACTGTTTATGTTATTAGTTAAGTCTTCCGGACAACAGTAGGCTGTTAGTAGTTAAGTTTTAGGAGGAGTCAAAATTATACACAGATTTTTTTTTTAAGAATTTACTTATTTATTTTAGAGAGACCAGGAGAAGCAGAGAGAGAGGGAGGGGGAGAATCCCAATCAAACTCTGTGCTGAGTGCCGAGCCCGATGAGGGGCTTGATCTCACAGCCCTGAGATCATGACCTGTGCCAAAAACAAGAGTTGGACACTTAACCCACTGAGCCACCCAGCGCCCCTATACACAGATTTTTGACTGCATGGGGGCTGGTGCCCCTGACCCTGCATGGTTCAAGGGTCAACTGTGTGTGTTCGTATTTGTATATATGAGAGAAAAAAGGAAGAAAACGTTGTAACTTTCAGCACAATGTCTGGCATGCAGTAAATCCATTTCTTAGTGAGAAGGGGATTATTTATTACAGTTGTTTTTTTGGTGACTTTTCTTAGTATTCAATGAGCTCCTAGAACAGGAGGACTGTATTTTCTTCAGCTTTGAGCACGGATCACCCCGCACATGCCTGATAGTAGCAGGTGTTCAGAAGCATCAGTTGGTGAGGAATAATGCAGAGGCACCTTTCGTGCTGTGCTGTGCAGAGGTGGGGGCGGTCACTTCCTGCCCCGCCTGCTCCAAGGACAGCGGGGTGCACAATGGCTGGTGAAGGAGAAAACAGCAAACTTTCAGTCCAGGAGAGCCTCTTATCCCCAAATTTTATATTTCCCGAGAGCCATATGGTTCTGGGCAAAGTTGGGAAGGGGACAATAGTCACAAAAGATGACCAGCCAGCCCTAGTGCTTCACTGGGGTTCCTATTGTTTCTCCACTCTCATCATTATCCTAGAATTTTCTCTGCACTGCCTTTCCCCTAAGATGCCACTGAAAAGGAAGGAGAGAGGAGGATGGAGAAGGAGAGGGCCACCATCCAGCTACATCAGAGGTCTTCCTGAGGTTTCCTTTTACCATTTTTCTGGACTCCAAGGTGCCCAGATTCTTCTGATCTCTTCAGAAAATCCAATGAATGGATGCTAGGGTATTATCTAGGCCCCAGCAAGGCCAGTATGGTCTCAGCATCATTCCACATTCTGGACCATTCCTCGTTCCCTCCCTTATTCCTCCGCTCTTCCCTCCCTCTAAACATCTGTCTCTTTTCTCTCATTCCCTTAGGTCACACTACTTTCTGGGTCCCCGCTCACAGCTAAGCAAACCAAGGGATCTGGGCTCATCTTAGCAGATGCCATCTTAGGACTTGGATGTGGGGGTGGGGTCTGGCAGGAGGCATTTATTCAAGATCACCTTTTTTTTTTCTAATCATAAAACAGATGAGTATTCACTTAGAAAATGGGGAAATAAAAATATACAAGAGTAATAAAAAAAAAATTCTCCTGTAATTCCATCATTAAGAAATAACCACTGTTAACATTTTTGGTTTATTTTCTCTAAGCCTTTTTCTATGCATGTCCCCTATTCCACTTTGGAACCACACTGTATAAATCATGCTGAGTTGTATGTTTTTCCCACTTAACATTATATTTTAAATATTTTCTCACATCATTTAATATCCTTTAAAATGTCACTTCTTTTTAGAATGATTCTATTGGATGAATGTTCCATAATTTATTTAATTAACTCCCTATTGCAGGATATTTAGCTTGTTCCTAGTTTCTCGCTATTGAAAATGACTCCATGATAAATGCTTTTGTACACACATTTTTGTTTACATCTTTGGTCCTTGCCTTAGGATGGGTCCCTAGCTGTGAAATTACAGAGACCCGGTGTGTGAGCATTTTTAAGACTTTGATACATATTAACCAAATCACTCTCCAGAAAAATTATAACAATTTATATTCCTATCAGCACTAGGAGTGGTTTTTTTTTTTTTTTTTTTTTTTTACTTCCTCTGGTTCTCAAGTGAGTGATCTTTGCAAAACTGATGGATGACCTATGACATCTTATTTTCCTGTGCATTTCTTGGTTACTAGTGATATTGAAGTTGGTGGTAGTTTATTGGCCATTTGTATTTCTTTTGCTAATTGCCTGTTCATGTCCCTTGCCCATTTTTCTATTGAGATCGTTATCTCTTAAACTTTCTTATATAAGCCTTCTTTGGCACATTTACTGCAAGTCCTCCCCCTGCCCAAGTTTGGCAAATTCCTTTTTAGTTTTGTTTTTGATGTTTTGGTTTGCCACACAGAAGTTTAAAATTTTTATGTAGTCAGGCTACATATTTATCATTAAGACTGATTTATTCACTTTTATGATTGAAAAAATCCCATTATTCTAAATAATTACATTTCCCCTCTATTTTCTTATAACATTTTCTCAGCTTTTTAATGCATCCAGAAGTCATTTTGGAATAGGGTAGGTAAGGAGCCTTTCTTTTTATTTCTTTCTCTTTCATACTCTCTCCCTTATATTCTTTTTTTTTTAAGATTTATTTATTTGAGAGAGAGAGTGTGTGTGTATGTGAGCATGGGGGGAGGGGCAGAGGGCGAGGGAGAAAGAGAATCTCAAGGAGACTCCCCACTGAGCAGGTAGCCTGACACAGGGCTTGATCTCACAACTCTGAGATCATGACCTGAGCCAAAATCAAGAGTCAGACACTTAACTGACTGAGTCACCCACGTGCCCCTCTCCCTTGTATTCTTAATAAACAGTGTCACACAGCACTGCTTACTTATTCCTTATGCTGTCCTTTCTTTGAGTTGTGATGCCATCTTTATTGTATACCAAATTCTCATTAAGTTGCTTCTCGTTCTGAGCTCTAGTCTGTTCCACCGATCTATTAAATATTATGTCAAGACCACACTATTCTAATTATTCACAGTACATTTTAATATCTTCTAGGGCAAGCCCCAGCTCATTACTTGTCTCATCCTTAAGACATTTTAACCCACAGAATTGGTAGGTTGGGGTGGGGAGGCAGATTTTAGACAACAGAGGAGACCAGTGGGGTCTGAAGCTCCTGAAACCACACATAGGATCACCCCCACCTCCACATTCAGAAGAGTTCTGGAGCCCTGGGTGAGGCTCTGGAGAGTTCGGTCTGGCCCTTCTAAGGAGAAAGAATGAATGAATCCAAAAGTCAGAGATCATTTGCCCAGTGGCTTTTGGTTTCCTTCCAGCCAGCAAGGCTGCTTTGGATGAGGCACAAAAGCCTCCCAGAGTTGAGCTCCTGGCCACGTTGTTCCTGAGCCCCCCATCTGCCCCAGGGGTGTGGTCTGGGCTGCTGTGACACTCAGGGCAGGGCTGAGCCCTCTCTGGGCTTTGCTGGGATGGCTCCTCTGGTCTCCCTGCCCCATCTGGAAAGTCGGTGTTGTGCCTGGAACTCCTCCTGGCCTGTGGGCCCAGGGCCTCATCTTATTACCTGGCTGGGATCCAGCAGGTGTTTTTAAAGGAGTGTTATTCACAGCAGTTCTACCTGGCCCTCATTTGGGGGAATTTAAAAAACAAAATCCCAATTAAGCACCTTTATGCTTTTAATGAGCAGAGGTCCCAGTGCCCACACTTCGGTTCTCCCTGCTGTAAAGCAGTTTCTCTCATTGTGTCCCAAGAGTGGTAAGCAAGAGCCTCCCTCAGATGTGACAGCAGGGAGAAAATTCCGTCATCTTGCCCCAGAAACACTGGTTTTGCTGGTGCACCGTGAGGGTTGGACCTTGGGTGGCCTGGGGAGGACGAGAAAGGGACAGCGTTTTCACTTCTGTGTGAGTGACATGGAGTCTTAGGGCAACTGACCAGGGCTCTCCCCTCCCCTCCTCGGGTGGATCCTTCCCATTAGCATTCATAAATGTCCGCTTCCCTGTCTAAAAATGACAAGAGCAATAACTTTGCTAGACTCCACCTTATGGTGACTAGCAGTCTGAATTTCCCCAGGACTAAGTGGATTCCCAGCATGGAGGACTTTTAGTACCAACACTAGGGGAGTGCTGGGCGAGCTGGGAGGAGTCCCTGTTCCACGCTCTGCTCTGTCTTCCTCCTCTCCTTCCCAGCCGGCTTCTATCTCCCCTTCCTCACTTCCTGCTCACTCGGCAACCACTCCATCCTGGTTTTCTCTCCAACCATTGATGACTCTTGCTAAGGTCACCTGTGACCCTTGTGTTGCCAAACCCAGAGGATGTGCCTCCATTCCCAGCCCGCCTGACCCCCAGCAGCACTTGACATGGCTGTCGGGGCTCACTGGGAGCGCTGTCTGCATAGACCCTGTGATTCCACTCCTGAGTCATGGCGCCTCCTGTCCTGGTTCCGTCCTCCGCAAGCTCTTGAGCTGGCTGCAGTTTCTCTGCATGACCTAGAAATGCTGCAGTCCCACCCAGCCCAGTCCTGGCCTCCTCCCTTCTCCCCCTGCACTCTGTGAGGTTCTCACCCCTGCGTGCAGCCCCACATGTCTGCCATCACTGGCTCTGGCTCCCAAAGGTCTCCATGTAGCCCAGGTCTCTCTTCTGAGCTCCAAGCTTGTGTCTCAAATGCCTCCTACTGAGCTGGTCCAAAATTCGGCTCTCGGTCTTCCTCACCAATCTGCTCCTCCTCTAGTTGAGTCCACCTCAGTAGACGACATGACTGTCCACCCACTTGCTCATCCTTGACGCCTCCCCTTCCTCGCCTCCTGTATGTAGCTGATCTGAAGCAGCCTTCGTCACATGTCTCCAGCCTGCCTGCTTCTCTTTATCTCCACACTACCACTGCCCAAGCACCCTGTCACTGCGACAGAATGTATATACAAGGGCTCTCAGTGTCCTCTCGTGCCCCACCCACCCTGCACCGTGGCTTCCTCCATAAAGCTGACAGAGTGATCCTTAAAAATGCAAATCTGTTTCCTTCTGCTTGAAATCAGCCCTTGGTGTCATTAAAGCTCAGTGGCATTGGCATTGGCCTTCCAGCCTCACCCAGCCTGACCCTCGGCCTTGCCTACAGCTTTGCTCTGGAACACCGTCCTCCCTGCTGTCCCAAGCCCCTCCCACCCTTTCCGCTTCTTCCTGCCACCCCTCTAAATCTTAGATGCCATCTCATTGCTAATGTGGACCCCATTCCACCCCCACGTGCTCATAACAGTGTGCACACACTCTTCCGCCACAGTACTTAGCTGAACAGTGAGTGCGGGTTAATTACGTAACAACCTGCTTCATGCCCGTCCGTGCCCGGCGAACGCATGACAGCAGGGGGTCTCACTGTACCCTTCATGCTTCGCTCTGGGGCTGGCATTTGGCAGAGGCCCTTGATAAACACTTGCTGAATGAATGGAACTGGATAGGGAGGAAGAGTTGAGGCTGGGGGCAAAGGGAAAAATCTGACTCCCTCTCACCACTGTCTGACCCCCAAACCAAGATTACCCCATAAAAGGCTGATGATTCAGATGCTTCCTAATGCCTCATTTTCTGTAGGAACCCGTGCTACTGGCTTCCCCAGGTGATATGATCTTGGAAACGGTGTTTATATAACTTGTAAGGTCAGTGCGTGAGGCCCCCAGGATCCCTATGGGATGTTCCGTTACTGCACGAATGGAGAAGTACCAAACGGGATTCCCCAGTGCACGTGTCTGCTCCTTTAAAATCTACACCAGTAACTTTCCAGAGTCAGAGTGACAGTTTTTGCAAGCTGGCTTGGAAGGTTTCTGAACATACCCATCAGTTGTCCTATGCTAAAATGTAAAACTTACAATATATTTTTCTCATCAAGCAATAATTAACTTTAATGCTATTCAAATATATTAAACTCGAGATATTTTATGATTTTAGGAGCACCATGGATTTTTTTTATTGAGGTATAATTGACATATACCATTATATTAGTTTCATGTTTAATGAATTTAATATTTGGTTGGGAATGTGGTTTTAGTAATACTTTAAGAGAGCTGCACATCTCTCCTTCAACATCATCCGGACATGACACAGTTTTACCTCCCTTCCTAATTAGCTTATATAGAGAGATTTGCTTCAAGTCATGTACCCATGTAATAAAGGTCCTTGTTGCCATATTTAGAAGACTGTGTCCAACATAAATTCCACTCCCAAATCTCTTTCTTATAATGAACCTCCATCAACATAATGAGTTCCTTGGAAGGAAGGCATTGTGTAAATTAAAAATACTAATGAGTCATAATGATAATGAATTATTTTCCCTATTACTGGGAGCAGGACTAACCTTGGGCACATTTTCCAATAGCTGAAGGTGCCTTCCCTACACCCAGGATTGCCCTCCCCTGGGAGCCCGTTCTCTAAAATCTCATCTTCTTCCTCTTCCTCTTCCTCTTCTTCTTCCTCTTATTTTCCTCCTCCTCCCCCTCCTCCACCTCCTCCTCCCCCTCCTCCTCCTCCTTCTCCTCCTCCTCCTCCTTCTTCTTCTTCTTCTTCCTCTTCTTCTTCCTCTTCCTCTTCCTCTTCTTCTTCTTTTCCTTCTTCTCCTTCTCCTTCTCCTTCTTCTACCTCAGGCCAAGCAGCTTTCTGCTTAATTCGGTTGCGAATCCAGGATGGTGACAGGCTTTGGGGGAGGAGAATGACACCGACTCGTGTTAACAACAGGCCTGTGATGGGATCTGTATGAGTGCGGCAAAAAGCCCCTGGTGCCAAGTTCATCCTCAGGGAATGGTGGCATGCAGACAATGGGATGCATTCCCGCTCTCTCGGCACCGGTGTGGCCTGGGACTCAATGCGGTTTAACGAGTCAAGAAAAGGGAGATTTGCCATTTGTTTTCCACTTTGTTTGCACTTGCTGGGAACTGGGATAAGTCACCAAACCTCTCTGGGATGCTCGATTCCAATTCTTTTAATACAAAAAATTTACACACTCACACACATACATACACACATTACTTACATATTTTTACGTTATTCTTTTAGCAGATTATTATTGTGTTTCTCTTTGCTGGCCTGAAAAGACTCTGAAGGTGCACGGGCAGGGCCTCTGAAACCTGGCTGGGAGGCACAAGGATTATAAACCACTAGTGGCCAGAAAAAAAGATGCTTCGGCTCCTTCTCAGGGAGGAGAAATGCGCGCTGAGTGCGAAGAGCTACACAGCTTCTCTGTGATGAAGAAGCTGGTGACCTAGGAGGCAGAAAGCACGCAGAAGCCAATGATAGCTCAGATCTGCTCCTTTGGGAGGTGAGTGGGCATGCGCAAAGGGCAGGAAAGGCCTGTTTTGTGGATGTGGGATGAAGGCGATTTTAAAAAGATAGAAAAACCCCTGGAGGGCCTGTTGTTGAAAACTGTGCTGTTTCTCCAGGAGTTTCTAAAAAAGCACCTACCACTTGGCTGTGCCCTGGAGGAGAGTTTTGGCGGGATGGATGGCAGCCAATCCTTCTGCAGGTGACTCTGCTAACATTTAAATCAGTACAGGTGTGTTCTCGTAGGGGCTGACGAAGGAAACGGAACACACGACCACCTCCCGGGTAAGGGGCGGAGGTACAGAAGGGCTCCCCGGCTCTCATCCATCCAAGGCCAGGAGAGAGGAGGTGTGCCCAGGCAGTCCGGGAGAGCGAGCCCAGCCCTCTGCCTCACTGGGTGTGGGCAGCTGGGCCTCCCAGAGGAGGGGGCTGCAGGCCTGCTGTGTGGGTCCTCCTCCTAGAGTTCATTTCCTTTACTCAGGGGTCATTTCTGACAATCCATCATGGCAGGCCGATGGGGCAGATAGCTTTTGGCAGAAGTCCTTTCTGCTTCTCGCAAATTAAATCACAGAGAGAGCCACGGGCAGTGAATACAAAGAAGGTGTTCAAGGCCACTGGATGGAGGGGAACAGCTGTTGGAGACCAAGTGTTCATGAGACTTCAAAATCCACATATAATAACAAGGCAGTCCCCTCCAAAAATAAATTGGGACGTGGTCAACTAAGAAGGCTGTCTGGGATGAAAGTCAAAATTCAGAATTACAAATAATGATACAGAAATGAAATAACAACAACAGACATGCACTGAGAGCTTCCCAGGCCACATGTGCATTTTTCTCTTGCTGCAACCCCTCTGATCCTTGGCGGGGGCTGGCCAGCTCTGATGTTCCTTTTAACAAGTAAAGAAACCAAGGCTGGAATTGCCACAGTGACTTGCCCACAGTCACACGGCTGGTAGATGCTCAGAGCCAGGCTCGGGGCGCCACTCCCCCGCCCCCGGGACCCTGTCCGTCGTTCCAGGCTCTCCTACTGGCTCGGGTGCTGAGCCAGGCGCTGGCAGAGGTGGGTGGAGCTGGCCGAGCAGAAATTCCCAGCAGCGGCCCAGAAAAGAGCCCAGGGCCCTGCCACTTGGAATCCTTGCTTGTTTCCCACTTCACGTTAAAAAAAATACAGACAGGGAGCCCGGGTGGCTCAGTCGACTAAGTGCCAGACTCTTGGTTTTGGCTCAGGTCGTGATCTCATGGGTCATGGGATTGAGCCCCAGGTCAGGCTCCTCGCTCAGCGGGGAGTCTGCTTGAAAAATTCTCTCTCTGCTCCTCCCCCTGTGAGCACGTTCATGCATGCTCTCTCTGTCTCTCGAAATAAATACATGTTTAAAAAATAATAAAAAATAAATAAAAAATAAAAAAATACAGAAAGGCATGAGGGCATACAAATAATATTTCCACCACTCAAAGATAAGCATTTTAAACATTTTAGTGCACCAAAATATCATCCTTGGAGATATTTCCTGTTTTGCAAAAAAATGGGATTCTGTTGTTCTTGCTGTGTTGTAACTTCTTATTCTGTATATTGTGAATATTTCTCCAGGTCAAATACACTTCAACAGTATTTTTCTCATTTTGTTAAAAATGTTACATATACATATATATATATATATGTTTTCTGATAACAGAAATAACCATAGAATTATACGCTCATTGTAAAATATTCTAATTCAAATCGTGCAGAAATGGAGAGCAAAGGAAGCCAATGCTTCACTTTATCCCACCCTTGGGACATAGCAGTATTGCTAAATTTCTTATTTCCTCCTCGTACTTTTCTGTGCTCAGACCAGACGCAAGAAACAGACGTGTGTTTATCAGCGTCCCCACACCGTGGGCTCGTAGGCCGTGCTGCAGTTGGCATCTCCCCTCCCTATGGCGTGGACACCTCTTCCTCTCTGCACAGGAGGCTCTCGGGTATCTTTGCTCCCGTCCTGGGAGAGGAAAGTCTCGCGGGACCAGAGAAGCAAGCAGGAGCATCACCGAGCTAGTCCCAGCACTTGGATTTGAACACCGTCTGGGCTGGTGGGTGGGGGGGGGGAGACTGCAGTGCAGGGGGCCGCTAAGCGCTCCTCCAGCACCACCTGCCCGCCCCTCCTCGGGGCCACTGCGAGGCTGGGCCCCACAGCGCAGTTCCCGCCGCCCTCACGGAGCGCTCTGCTTCCTCAGATGTGCCTGTTGTCACCACGGCCCCTTCCCTGCGCTGGAGGAAGAACAAGACCCCAGAGCAATGAGCTGACCTCTTGGGAGGTTTTGTGGGTTTGATTTTGTTCCTGGTGGGAAGCCAGTGGTCCTACATTTGCTGCCCCAAGTGTCCTAAGGTGGCATGCTGTCCACATCCACGGGGAAAGCCAAATTCTGTCCAGTGGGCCCATGGACCTTCTCTCTGGTCACCTGAGAGGAGCTGGTGACGGCCGGGAGGTCAAGATGAGGGTCAGCCTGGTGCTTCTTCCTCAGGACACACGTACTTAAGGAGCTCCTGACCCGTGGACTGGGATTCCCGAATGCTCATTGGGGAGGTAGAGACTTCCTGGAAGCCTGTTCCAAACAGCACCTTCGCCTCCCCTACTCTCACCTCCTGGCATGGCCGGGCGGCTGCGGCCCACACATGGCCCACGGATCCCCTGTGGGAAGGGAGGCAGAACCACACACGAGCTGTGTGAGACACCCCAGCCCTCACGGAAGGCTTGTCCCGATGTCATCCGAGAGTTGGCAGAGCATCTGAAGAGCGGGGCGGCTGTGGAAGGCATTCAGATCGGGGCGGGTGGTGCATTTCCCAGAGGACATGCTGCTCAGATGGGAGGGGACAGGCGAATGGAGCCGGTTCTCTCCTAATGGGTTAAAATGACCCAAATCAGGGGCGCCTGCGTGGCTCAGTCGGTTAAGCGTCTGCCTTCGGCTCAGGACATGATCCCGGGGTCCTGGGATGGAGCCCCGCATCGGGCTCCCTGCTCAGCGGGAAGCCTGCTTCTCCCTCTCCCTCTGCCTGCTGCTCCCCTTACTTGTGCGCACTCTCTCTCTCTCTCTCTCAGTGTCAAATAAATAGAATCCTTTTTAAAAATTAAAATAAAATGACCCAAATCAGAGAAATCAGGAAGAAGGCAGTTTACAGAGGCTGCCTTTTCTCTGCCATGGTGGGCAGACGAATGACCACTCCACCCACCCCTGATGTCCATGTCCTCATTCCTGGAACCAACGAATATGTCCCTTTTCCACGGCAGAAAGCGACCGTGCCAAAGTGACTACGTTCATGATACTGAGGCAGGGAGAGTACCCTGGATTATCCAGGCGGCTCCGGTATAAGACAAGGGTTGTTATAAGAGGAAGGCAGGAGAGGCAGAGGCAGAGGAGAGATGTGCGGCTGGAAGAAGAGGTCATCGGGGTGGTGCAGCCACAAACCAAGGAAAGCAAGTGGCCTCTGGAAGCCAGAGAAGGCAAGGCACAGATTCTCCCCTCGAACCTCCAGAAGGAACAGCCCTGCTGACGCCTTGCTTTCAGACCTCTGACTTCCGGAGCTTCGAGAGAATGCGTCTGCGCTGCTTTAAGCCACTAGGTTTGTGGTCATTTGTTCCACCGCCACCAAGAAAATTAATACACTGCTTGACAGGGAAGAGGGATGGGAGGGTATTGTGAATTTTTGTTTATGAATTTCTATTCTATTTATTGCAGATAACAGTCTCCTAGGGAGGAATGTTGGTTCAGAAATGGAGTACCCATGATGTACAATCAGGAAGGACAGCACTTAATGGAACTAGGGTCTATGCACAAAATAAGGTAAGTGACAGGGTTTTTCAAGACTGCATTTTATTAATTTACCACATGGGCTCTTTTCCCAAAAAAAGGCTGATTCTGGGATACACGTTAATTTGGATCTTAGCAGTTGACAGCAGCACCTGGAACGTTCCCTGGTCAAGAGGGAGTCCTCCTCTCGAGGGGCCAGTCATGGCTGTGCTCAGACTGGGAGGTGGGGGTGCGGGTGGGGGAGGGGCTTCGTCATGCTCCTGGGAGAAGCCACAAAAGCTGCGCCTCTCTTCTTGGTGTTTCTCAGGCCCACCCACAAAGAAACTGGGGAGGGCTGGTAACCCCCCGAACAGGAGGATGCCCAGCAGAGGTGCCCTTGCCCTGCATAGCTCGGAGGGAACACGGATGGCTGGAGGTCACTCCTCTCTCCTGTGGGTGGCCCTCGGCTCACTGGTGACAGATGCCACAGGACCACCTCTGGGTTCCCTGGGCTCACTGTGAAGGGCATGCACAGTCCATTCTGGAAGAATGAAAGGCAAAGGTCCAGATCTCTTACCTGGTCCTAAGTATAGTCATACCGCCATATGTCAGCGTGTCACAGCTTTCTCTAAAATTCCGATCTAGAACTTCCTCATTGATACTCTTGCCCTTAAACTCACCCCGTGGGGCTCCCTCGTTGTGTGTGAAGCTGTCAGCGCCCAACAGCTTCCCTGTTGTTGGTGTTGACTGTCTCTGAAGGCTGCCTTGCACGGCGCCCCCCCACCTCTGCCCTCTGTGCCCCCTGACTATGCCCCACTTTTGCTCACTGACTTGCAGACCAATCCTGGTGGTTTATTTCCCATGACTCAAAATCCTGACGTTCCCAAGAGCCACCTATCTTTACAATTTCCGCAGGGGGCATGAGAATAAACCACTCGCTCATCAAAGAGGCCCGCACGGAGTTGTTTGCAAAGCACCAGCAAGCCGCCCCGCGGATGGGCGATCGCCGCGCTGCAGCTGAGGCTCACGTGGGGTGGGGGCGGCGTGTTCCCAGCGTCTCCGGTAAGGGTCCCACACTCTCAGGCAGGGGTTAATTCACTTATTAATGGACACGTGTTCAGTGCCAGCCTGCGCTGGGGGCCGGAGCCACAGCAGCCAGCCGGGCGGCCCCAGCCCTCACCCAGAGTGCGAGCAGCAAAGAACGGACGGGCACGACCCACCGGGGAAAGGGGCGCTAATTTCACGGGCAGGGGCTCGGGAGGCCCCAGGCAGCATGCAGGGAGCTCTCCTGCATCGTCACCGGCGTTCTCTTGTGCTCCTTCCTCCTCCTGAGGAGGGGTCGGGGTGCAGCAGTGGGTGCCACTGAGATGCCCATGAAGACTTGATCCGGAGGACCGGGAAGTCAAGGGCGAGATCTGTGCACACTGCTGTCCCCCGCGGGGCTGGACGGGGCTTGCTCTGTGTGCCCCCAGCCAGCTCCCTTGCCTCGCACCATCGCACGCCTTCCCTCTCGCGTTGCGCCCTGGTGCAGAGGCAGCGGGCGCTGCTGATGGAGCGGGGGGCCCGAGGGCACCCGGCCATCCAGGGCTCGTCACGACGGGGAGGTCGCAGCCTTTAATTTCCATGCGGCTTACAGTTCATCTAAAAATATCTGAGCAGCCACACGACTGACTCTCCCCAGGAATGACCTAAAACCCGCGTAATGAGGACTGGGGAATTGCTTCATTTCCATTTAAGAGGGGCACGTTGGGACTAGAAAGGGAGAAGCCTCATCTTCAGAGGCATGGCTTGTGTTTCCAGATTGCCTTGTGCATGGCCTGGTGGAGGGGGGTGGTGCTGGGGTGGGCACACAGCTGGGGTGCCCCCTCCCCTGCTAGCCCTCCTGACTACCGCAGCCTGGTGGCAGAGGGGGCTGGTAAATGCAGGCACTCCATGTCCGAGAGGCATGAGCAGGGGCCCAGGGAAGTCAGTGGGAGACGGCTGCGGACCTGGGGACAGGTTCAGGCCACCTCACCCCTACCCAGGTTTCTAGAAATAATGTATGCAAAGGTAAATAATAATCCCTAAGGAGACAACCAGAATTATCTGGAAGCCTGTTGGAAGAGCATGGAAGGGGAGGAGAGCTCTCAGGGTTCTGCCCTTCCCAACTCTATGAGGGGCTTTTGAAGAGAAGAGACCTCCTTCCCAAACAAGGGAACTAAACCCAGCCGCGGTCACAGCAGACACCCCACCCCCAGACACTGGAGGGGCTGCCTGGCTACAATGCGTGTGTCCTCACCACCCCCGTGAGGCGGGCACTGCGGTCACCCTGTTTACAGGCAGGGAACCAAGCACAGAGGCTACCATCCCGGAGGGGCCCCCTCCACAGCATTTGGGGAGCAATCTCTCCATTGCTGTCCCCTTTCCGAAAGCCAGTTTGTGAGAAGCCTGCCATTTGGATAGATACCCTTGGAGTTCATCCTAAGAAATAATTAAAGATCTGGAAAACGAGGCTGCTCGTCACAGCACTAGTGAGAGAGGGAGGTGATAAATTACGGAACACCTGTACAAGGAATCTGTTCAAACCTGCAAACTCTGCCGTAGATAAATGTCTGTGGGAGAGGAAAATTGTCTGCACTGTATCATTAAATGAAGAGATCCGGTTCCAAAACCGTACGTGCCTTTATGATCTGATTTTTGCTACGCCCACACCCCCTAGAAAAAGGCGGGCGTCGGTGCTGTGAAGCGTCCCACGGAGACCTGGCTGGGAGGCTTGGCACGGACTCGCCCTGTGATGCGGATCTGAGGAAGCTTTGCATATCCTGTTCTAAATGCAGAGGGGACGTTCTCAGGGAGGCGCACACACCGGGACAGACTCAGGCCGGGCGCGCTGGGACACTGGCTTCTCAGTTCTTTTCCCTTCCTAAGGGAGACTTGTTGGGCTCTCGCCGCCCATGAGCGCCGTCAGGCCACGGAGAGGCCCCCGGCTGCTTTATCCTCCCAGGGACGTCACCCTGACGACTCCACCACCAACCTGTGTGCTCCCAAAATCTATGCTAGCAAGCCCACCGCCCGGATCTGCAGCGTGCCATCTGTCGCCCACAGGTCACAGAGCATCGACGGGGCTCTGGGTGCGGGCAGCCCTCCATCTGTGGACTTGGAGGCCTGAGGGGGGCTGGGCAGCGGCCTGAGCACATGGATGCTTGGCCTCCACGAGGCTTCAGATGCCTTCTCTGTGCTCATCAGTATTTCCTCATTCTTCCATAATAAACAAGTAAGCATTGCTTCCATAAAAAGAAGAGAGAAGTTTATTTTTTAATTAAAAAAATAAGGTCCCCAGATTATATGATCCTTTCTATTACTAACATCCTCTGATCTCATTACAGCTCTCGAATGTTTACTCTGGCTTCTTTTCCTTCGTTGGCTTCACAAGAGAACGATTTTGGTTCCCAGTGTGCTCACTGCAGAGACACTGTGGTCCCTGAGGTCTGTGGGCAAACAGGGGTATAGCCTGCAGCCAGCCCTGGGGACTGGGGGGTGGGGTGACCCTAGGTGAGGAACCTCTGTGTAGCCCGGCCCGGCATGGGGTGGGAGGACGAAGCAGAGCGGCTTGGCACAGTTAGTGAAGCTTTTCCCTCCTTACTGTATTCCTCCCTGAAAAGAAGAAAACGCTTCAGCAATCCAAGAACCCATCAGCCAGGGGCCTCAGAGAGGCCAGACTCATCGGAGCAGGGCAGCTAACCCAGGAGAGGGGAGCCTGAGTGTTTAATCCCCCTTGGCCTCCAGTGTGGCTCTCCCAGCATTGGAGGGAGACCCCGTGTCTTAGCATGCAGAGGGGCGAAGGACTCTGCAGGGGACCTTGCTCTTAGGGGATGAGCTGGCATGGGTGCCCATGTCCCAGAGCCTGGAGGACACAGGACCCAACACACTCCCAGGCTCGGGTGAGCAGCACTTTGCACCCAGGCCAAGGCACGACACCTCAGGGGCTTTGTAAGAAGAATCTCTGGAACTCGAGCGGCTTGGCTGGACGCTGTTTTGAAGGAGAGAGAGAGGAGTGCACGATCACATTCCTTTGTATTATTTATTAATGGTACTGGTATTAAAAGAAGCGAAGCACACACAATGTCTTCACTTGAGAATGCTGTCCGTGTCTCCGTCCTTCCTTCTCACGACTGTGAGGCTGTCAGTAGGGGGGTTCCACGCCAGGTTCAAGGGCAGGTGTGCTCTGGGGCGCAGGGGGTGGACGGCGTGCTGTGGCCGGCCTCGTGTCCGCCACCCGCACACCTCAGCAGAAGAGGACTTCCTGCCTGTGAACCCTTTCTCTAACTCGGGCGGGGGGCCTCTCGAGGTGGACCCTCCCCTCCATGAAACTCAGGGTAGGTGGGATTGTTCCCCTTCCCCCATGATTGTGCCCAGGCTTTGCCTGTTGGGGTGGGTTTTGTCAAGTGCCTCGCTGATCTTACACCCCCCGTTTTTTCCCCATCTTTCTGAACTCAGTGGGTCCCTGGAGAACAGAGGTCCTCGGGTTGTGATCCCTGTCATCAGAGTCCTGGGCGAGGCCCCACGGGCCCTGGGTAAAGGTGATTGCCCCTGGGAGGTGAAAGGTCACCTGGGAAGCTGACCAAACCCCAGGGAACGGAGTCTGTCCAAAGCAGCAACGCGAAGCGAGTTAGCCGTGACTCTGCTTTTCTGTTTCTGGCGGCCGTTATCTGTTAAGGTTTCTTTCTCTATCTGGGCAGAGCCCCGAGGGGCAGGCTCTGGGAGAGGAGGCGGGCTGGGAGGAGAGGGCACCAGAGAACCCTCGACCCCGGGGGGAAGCCGGGGTCTTCTCTTGGGGTCTTGCTCCATGACAGAGAACCACCCTCGCTTGAGCTGTCAGGAGGCCCTGCTGACCCATGGCAGTGAGGAGGGTCGCCTCTCTCCCCTGGCTACCACCGGCCGGCTCTTGAACACAATCTCACGCCCACCGTCCGCAGGCCCACCCAGCCACACCCCTGTCTGGAGACCCTCCCTCGGCCTCTGCACGGTGTCTGAGTCCTGTTCTCCCCTGCTCGGTCTCCCTCCTGCAGCACGTCAGGACCCTCATCCGTGTGGACCCTAGAGGGCGGTGGGGGGGAACCTGACGCCTGTGTGGGCCCCCGGCAGGTGTCGGTGACCTGACTGATCTGGGGCCCTCATGGCCGCAGGCAGAGGCCAGTCGGGGAGCGGCCCTTCTCACAGCTGTGTGTTCCCCTCCCTGTTAGATCAGAAACCATTCCACATACTTGCCTCTTGCTAGAACATCCTCCTCACTGGCCGAAGAGGAGAACTGAACAGGAATCCTGGAGGAGCTGGCTGGGGGGTTAAAGTGAGCCAGGCCAGGCCCAGCTCGGGGCCAGAGAAGGTACGGACCAAGGGCCAGTGAACAGACTCCACTTTTGCATCCTCCTAAAGATGCCACTGTAACTACGAGGAACCTCGGTGGACTGGGAATTTTTATTTTAAGATAAATATGACCGGGGCCAGGAACAAGCCAACCTCCATCTTCTGTAGGAGGTTTTTTTCCCCTCCTGTATCAATCTCTCCTTTATTTGAGAATGTGGTTTTCTTAAACATTCTGTGTTCAAGATCACCCCACATCGCTGGTTTGAGGGAAGCAGGGTGGGAGCAGGGAGATGTGCGAATGGGCGGTGCGCCTCTGTACTCGACAGGGCCTCATGAGGCCTTTGTCGCAAGTCCCGTGTGGCCCTAGGTGCAGAGCATGATTATGGACAGTGCACATTTACATAAACAAATTACATCTGCTTAAGATTAGGAGTGGCTTCAATAATGCACCTGGCATTCTGGTGCTAGTCTGAAACAACTTCTAAATTACACCATTTTACCTCCTAATGACTGCAAAGTTGTAGCAAAATCAACGAACAGATTAAGGAATGTCTACATACATTCCTGGTGTTCAAAGCGGAACAGCCCTCACTCATCATCCAGAGCGGAGGAAAACCCAGGTGGGCAGTTCCTCGGAGGGGCTCAGATCTAGGCTGTCAGCCAAGGAGCCCCACGCAAGGGGTTCTTCTGGCTGCACCTGCCCGGAAAGGGCAGTGAGTATCGGCACCATTTGACTGCATCCCTCCTTTTCTGAACAAAGTGGGGCCTCTGGAGTGCGGGGTGTGGGTGGGCTGTGTTGGCACAAAGGGGCTGAGAGGGAGAGGGGTCACAGGGGTTTGAAGGGCACCCCAGCTCCCCGACTCACTGGCTGTTCAATGCCGTGCAACCCGTTGTTTTCTTCTCATCTGTTTTCCTATCCACAAAATGGGGTTCCTGAGTTTTTAGAGAGGCTTTTCCTAGCTGCATTTGCCCTGAAGTCCTTCCTCCTCAGCTGGAAAGTGTACTAACTGCGGTTAGAGCAGACTTACGTGAAAGATAAAGAAAATAAACAGGACTACATGGCCACAGCCCATTTGCTGTGCACAGAGTCTGGGGCACATGGGGGCTCACCAGACTGTGGCTCTCCCTGGGGTCTAGACAGTCAGGGGCAGGAGCGGCCCGGACACTTACCTTCCCTCCCACAGTTAACACCAAAGCAGGACTGCTGGCGTGTGTGTGTTTCAGCCTGATGACAACAGTGATGGGACCAGAGCTGCAGGAAGGTTTCCACAGAGATTTATTTTAAACCGTGGAGGCAACTTTGCGTTGAGAGTCTTTTACATTGGTAATGGCCACAGGCATGTTTCAGTTAGAGGGAACACAGTGAGAAAGTGAGCAGAGTTTAAAAACATTCACAACACCCAGCAGCATTTGAACGTAGAACCGATACAGGCATTTTAACATTATAAGAAGGTCTTGCTCGGTCCCCCGTATCAGTCAGGAAGTCAACGTCAATGTCTCCAATGGCAGAGAGCATGGTGATGCCCGAAGGTTCTGCTAGAACCGCATGTGAGAAATCTGTTCCAGCTTCAGGCTCATGACATTCTCAACCTGACCCCTTGGGGAAGCTCATTTCAAAAAGAAAGAAAAAGATATCCATGAAGTAACATGCCTGCTGCAGCCAGGTTCTACGGGGGCCCGAGACGGACGGCGTGCAGCATGGAAGAGTCCGTTGCCCTGGTTAGGAACAGCGGTAGGTAGGCAGGCACGAACGGAGGGCTAGCACCTTCCCCGGTGTCCAGTTAATAACAGTTTTTGTACTTTTCATATAAAGATTTTCTTTTGCAAAATGACAGTACATGAAAAAAAGTCATTTAAAAAGCAAGGCAAATGGCGTCCAACACAAATATATGAAGAGTACCGTGGTTGCCAGTGACACAAGTGTTTGGTCTATACTTCATACAGGCGGATGCTACGGGCCTAAGGCTGCCATCTATTCAAATGGGAGAAAAACACGTGCATGTAAATGAAACATGTTTTGCAAACCATTTTCCCTTTTTGTATTAGAGTTCACCCTCTTCTGATTCCCAGAGAACCAAGAGAAAAAAGACCTTTAAACCAACCTATGGTTCCCTGACACTTTCTCTCCCAAGAAAAGTCAGCTATCGTTTTTGAGTCACAAAGGTGAACATTTGAGGTATCTTATTTTTAATGAGATGGTACCATGATCAACCTCCACCTTCACCATCTCCTCCAGACCTCTAGATGGAAAAATGCAGAGAGCAATTTCCTTGACCTGACAGAAGACAACGACCTTCCGATACACTCCTGTCTGTCCGCGTGAAGTCAGCCACTAGTCCAAAAGTAAACATTCGTGGAATCACAGGATCGCAGGACTGGAAGGGGTCTCAAGAATGATCATCCAATTCAGTTCCTCCTCCAAGCTTTAGCTGCCCTCCCACGTCTCTGACAAGGGACTAGCTACCGTCTGTTCGAACATTCCCTGGCATGCGAAACACAAAGGAGGAATCCCACTCCAATTCTGGACAGATGATATTTTTAGAGACTGCTTTTGTGTGTTAGGCCTAAATAGGTTTCTCAGTGGAAAGGATCATGTTTAAAGGCTAAATTACAAACTAAAACCCTCAAGCGTTAGTATGTATATAATTCTCGGTTGTGAAGTTGAGCTAAAGTTGAAAAATGACTACGGATATTCCTGAATTAAGTAATGGACATAGAACACTTGGGCAGTGAAAGAAAAAGGCAAATGGATGGAATGGCAAGACCCAGAAAGTGCCAAGCCCCGTGGGGGGATGCTGAGACACCCCTGCGGGGCAGAGCCAGGTCTTGGAGGGGGCGCTGCCTGAGCCCTCTTCACGGTCTCCGACCTGAGAAAAATGTTCCCTTCCACGTGGCAAGAGGCACGACGATGAGGATTTATCACGTTCTCCACACTGTACTGAGAACACCCATGACTTGCAAGAACGATTTCGAGGCGGCAGGGAAATGGAGGATGGCCGCCTGCTTATGCACCAAAGGGCTTGGCTCTGCATATTCCTGTGATGCCACAGTTGTCTCCTACCACCCGTCATAGTCTTTCCTTTTTCAAAGGGGAGCAGCGGAGCCTGGCCCACCTGTGTCATATGGGAATTAGCACGTAAGTTCTCCCAGGCCTAGTCCACGCATGTGGGGGCCTCCAGCTCTACCTCATGGCCTCCGGAGAGTTCAAAATTAGTTACCATGGGTCATTTTAAGATAACCATCCCAGGTCTTTCTAAAGGAAAAAACCCAAAAAACTCAAGATACTAACCTCAGTCAGCTGCAGGAAACTGACTCTCAAACTCCGGAGTGAACCCCTCGTGGTGCACCATGTGCAGCCTCCCTCTGAGGTCACGGGCCACCCCGCATAGCTCCCCCTCCCCCCCACAGCGACAATAGCTCAGGCCCCAGGACTACAGCCGAGCACTTGATACTTTCTGGCAACTCCAGATCACTCGTGGCCCCGTGTACCAGGCTGATGCCAGCTCGCAGGCCTTTGCTTCTGCTTCAGCAGCCTGCAAGTCATTTCCCTACTGGACTCACTCCAACTGCACCTTTAACCCTCGGCTCAGAAGTCCTTTCTGCAGGGCGGCGGGCACCCTGTGCGCAGCTCCCGGGGTGGGCCCTGTGCACACTTCTATCACAGAATGGACCCCATGGGACCGAAATGACCCATCCACTCCCCCGTGTGGCCTCTGCCCGGGCCAGGGAATGGGCCCCGACCCCAGGGCCTAGTTCAAAGCCTGGCTTGGGGCAGACGCTCCACAAATGGCTGAAGGGGGCTACACTCTCGAGGCTCATCTAGAGAACTCCGTGTTTACCATGGACTTAATTTCTGTGTTTCCCAACCAACTGGCTAGATAGCCACTGTCCGTTAAAACTAACCATTATTTTAAAGGAGAGAAAAAGACTGTTTTGGCAAAGTGTTTTCTTTTACTTTAAAACCTGTATCTTAGTAAACATGATCCCTTATATATAATTAAACTACGAAAAGGCAAAGTCAAAGGAATCTCATTTAATGAGTATTTATGTCCGGTAACTTTGGTACAGTTTAGAGCTATCCCTTTACCTAAAAGTCAATGTCCAGGCTTTAAAAATTGATTAATGTTAAGCAAAAATAAATTATGCGTTTCAAAAATGAATCTCAAACCACGAAAAGGTGATGTCCCCTAAGAAAGGCAAAGGCTGTAGGCTCAGAGACTCACTCAAGGCTGGTCTTCAGACAAACAGGGAAGACGAATTTTCAGTGCCCTCAGATTTCCATCTGGATTTTGTTGCTGAGGGGGAGGGTTCATGAGGAAGAGTGTAGGAAGTTTCTGTTTATCAAGACCTGCAAGGATTGCCTCATTAGTACCCACCCACTGAGAAACAGGGGCCAAAAGCAGTGTCAGATTCACCTACAAGAGGATCAGGCCTGGTTCCCGAGAGCTGCCTAGGGGTCACCCCTCCTAGTCATGCCATTAGTAGTTAATGTCCAAAAGCACATGTTCCTTGAAAACTCTTCCTGTAGATTCTCCTGTTGACACCTCAGCTATATCCGACTGCCTGGTATGACCAAATGTTTTCTGCTTGGAACATTCTAGATCTCTGAAGATCCCTTCCAGTTTTGTGAGTTTATGATTCCTTGAATAATTGAAACAATCAAATAAGAAATACATCATTGACTGACCTCATATAAAAAGACATGCAATTCCAAGTACTTAATTTAAAACCACCTTTGCTACTGCGGACACAAACCCAGTCCGTGACAGGTTCCAGTAACATCATTTCTTTGGAGAAACCGAGAGCACGTGATTGGTTTTATCCTACCAATTGCAGAGCAAGTCTGTGCATGAGATGTGCAGTCCACGTTAGGCATTACTTGCCAGAACGGCTGAAGTAACAGAGCAAAAATATATGTAAAGTGCAATTCCAAGAGGGCAAAACAAGAACTATGACAGTGAACCCAGCCAGGAGAAAAGTCACGTGCTGGCGCCAGCTTTCACTCCTATGAGTGAAGCCTCCAGTCCAGAAAATGCTGGGAAGACACCCGACGCCAGCCTCTCTCCCTCCATGAGTTACACAAAATGGTGGAGACACTCATCCCAAAACTCAAGAATTCACAGTATCACAAACACAACACCGTTCGTCTGCTAAGTACTTCTTAACAAATTCAAGCACCCACACAGATAAGGAGAAAGAAAAGGGCAGAGCAGTGGATACTATGACGTGTCTGTGGTTTTTGATCATGACTCTCCTCACCAATGAGGTGGCAAGTGGTGTCAACCTCTGAGTGGCTCTGTGGGCTGGGGAACAGCCACGCCACGAGGGAGACGGCTGCAGTGAAGTGCGGGGACATCAGCTTCCCCGGTGGGGTGTGAGCTCCTCCAGACCGAACTCAGATCCACATCAGGCTCGCTGGGCGCTGACCTACTGCTTCCAACTGACACCGTCTCCCTCTCTGCATACGGGCCACGCTCCGAAATTCGGGAAGGGGAAACAGAGCAGTTCCTTTCGATTACTCGTTTCCAACACAGGGTTCTCTGTTAGGTACAACTTAGTACGTGGCTCCAAGTTCCAGTAGTAAACCATAAAATAGATATTTGAATATTTTAAATTGCATTCCCTTTTTAAAGCTCTCTCACAATCATGCAGACAAGATCAGCTGAGTTCTAACAGCTTTGACTGATGGCAGGCAAGGATGGTGCAGAAGGGGACAGCGAAGTGACAAGTGGTAACTGCCTCCGTGCGTGTGCGTGTACATGCGCGTACGACCTTAGAGTGTGGTCACACGAGCTGACCTGATGTCTCAGATGACGGCTGCCATGTACCATGGCTGCCCGGGGCCCACCCACTGGCCCTGCTTCCCCGTGCTGCGGCAACACAGCCGTCTCCAGGAAGCCCCAGCCCCGGGGACACACGGGTCAAGGGGGTCTTCAGAGAATGGGACTATGGCAGCCGAGGATGGCGGGTAGTCCTTTTCCCAGTTGGAAAGAAAAGTAATGAATAATTGTGAGGGAAAAAAATGGCTTTCCAAAAAAAAAAAAAAAAATAGGGAGCATTTCAAACACCACCGTCAAAAACCTGTCAAATCGGAAGTGAACAAGATAACGTGGACGGCTTGGAGAGTGAAGGGCGAGTAACTGAACTGTTTCTCTACAGGGCTTAATTTAACCTGGGGATCCTCAAGAGACTCAGGGCTCCCCTGACGCCCCTGACAGGTGAGGGTGGATGAGGTGGGACGTGTAAAGTGCACACGATGGGACAGGCTCACGGCACACGCCTGCTGCCAACAGGTGAAAATAAGATTTCTAAAAAGGACTTCAATATCCCGAGTTGAGTCACTACACACAAGAATATTTCACTTTATCAAGTTTGACTGGATTCCCTTAAAATTAGAATTCTTCGGGTTCGTTTTCTAAAGCCCTCTTTTTTCTTTTCTTTTTTTTAACATTCCCATCCGGAGCACAGTATGAGCCATAGGACTCAGTACCTTTCATGTCTCAGATCGCACAGCTTTAGTATGAAAGTGTGCAACGTGTTCTGCTAAAATACATGAAGATAAAAATCTTTAAATATCTAGTTTCTCAAGGGGAAGAAAATACAGATGGTGAGGAGTAGAGCAGGATATAATCTCGCAGGAAGGAGCACATTCAAATTCAGAGGTGACGTCGTGTGGACAAACACATCTTAAAGATGCTTTTTTCTGAAGGACATGGGGTTTGGGGTTTTTTTTTGTTGGGTTAGTTTTGAATACTGTAAACGAGGAAGAGCTGTGTGAATCACAGGAAAACATAAAAGGCTCAGAAGGCTCCAACTGAATGAGAAACGATCCAGGCACTGAGAGCTGGAGCCCTGAGTTACAATCACTTGCTTCTGTGACCACAGTGGTCACATCGCTTTCTCACAGCAGAGACAGAAAACAGAGGCAGAAGCATAAGGTCACGTCTACGCGGCCCGCACAGGAATGAGTTAGACATTCCAAATGGATTACTTTTCAGGTGATTCAAGAAGCCGGTTGGAAAACCCACATGAACGGTTTTCTGAACGTCTCAGCGGAAGAGGAGGTCTGTGAAAGCAGAAACACTGAGAATAAAGAGTGTAAATATAAACACATACACAGGAGAACATGACGCGGAGGGGACGTGACACAGAGAGAGGAAAAGGAGGCCGACCACAGAATACGTGCCCAAGTGAAGGAAACATGGAAACGACTTTGTAACGACCAAAAATACCCCGAACAGATGCCTCCGTTCTCTCTCCAACACACGAAGCAACGACGAGAAGGAAGTGAGAAACACATACAAATTAAACACCCCACACAGAGTTTTCAGTATGCTCAAAACAAGGTAGCACAGCCAGAGTGTATAAACCATTTGTTAAAAAAATATCTTCTTTTCTATTGTATGAACAGGTTGGAAGAGTCCCCTCGCCAGTGTCCACTCACTAGCTCCCATGCCAACTCAGCCCGGCCCGCGAGTTTCTCTCCGACTCTCACACGTCTGCTGACAGCTCCAGTAACGATGTGGATTCCGACAACCGTTTCTTGAGTAAATACTATCTTTCTGACGCATGCGGTGTCATCAAGACACGACTGGGGTCATATCCCATAACTGCGGGAAGGAAGAGAAAGTACAGGACGAACTGAAATTCCATTGTGTTGAGGCTCAACAGTCCTTATGACTGAATACAAGTGAGCTTTTTAATTTGCCAAGCAACTAAGTACGACACTAACATGATTTCTAAAGCTACAAAATGGTATTTTGCCATGAAAATGTTTAACACAGACTTCAAAGCCAGGGCCGTGGGTAATTTTCATCCGGCTAGTGGAGAATCCAACAGATCAGATTCTCTTCTGGGGCAAGGAAACAAACATCTGTGAGGCCCCCAGGGGGCCCCAGGGACGTGCTGTGTCCCTTCCAGATCTTCTCTTGTCCAATCTTCCAAACAGTCTTCCAAGACGTCCCATTTTCAAAACTAAAGGAACCGAGGCTCCCAGAGTTTAGTTTAAACTTGCTCAAAGTCACAGGGGCCTAGTGGGAGTTACTTTAACCACATCCTGCTGCTGCTTCCAAGAACGGCCCAGAGCAGGCTGGGGTGGCAGCGCTCGGTATGCTGGGCGAGCCCGCGGTGCAGCTGTGGCCCCTCCTGGCCGGGGCCTCTGCTGCGGCGCCAGCTCCATCCAGCACAGTCCTCAGACAGACTCTGGAGGGATGCTTCTAGATTAATTGATCTCACGAGGAAAAGATCTTGTTTATTACTCGTTGGCTTATTCGAGTCCTTCCTTTCACTCCATGCTCAGTTCAAACCCCACTTCCTTCCTGACGCCCTCTCCAGCAGCCCCATCTCCCTCTACTGAGCTCTGCAGGTAATTCTTGCCTGTATCACTCTTTTGGCTGCTGAACATGTGACCTATTATTAACCATCAGAAAGACAGAGTAAGTCCCTGCAGCCAAAAGCCACGTCTGATCTTGGTGTGTGCAGCCGGGGCCCTGGCGTGGGGCCTTGCATGTAGCGGGTTCTCAAAAATGCTCACAGCTGAGTAACCTTGTGAGCAGACCCCACACAGTCTTGGGGCTCCTGTATATTGACATAGGGCCAAAGATGGAAAGCTTTTAAAAGAATATGGCGCCCTACCTTAATAACCTTGTCAGTTCCAGAAGTCAGTAACCATCCTCTGGTTGCATCAAAGTGCACATGCACAATGTTATGTTTGCTGTCGTGGAAGGTCGCCGTCGGCGCACGTCTGGAAGGAGCAAAGTAAGTTTCCAAGAGTGAAAAGTGGTGGCACATGGATGAAGGAAAGAGATCTAAGGTGTCATGAAGCTCTAATGTGTAGCCAAATGACTAAGACTGCTTCACTTTAAAACTGCTCCTCGTACCTACCTTTATTCCCTGGGAATCTGTTAATGATTTAAAAAAAAAGATTTATTTATTTGAGAGAGAGAGAGAGAGAGAGACAGAGAGCACAAATGGGAGGGGGAAAGGGAGCGAGAATCTTAAGCAGGCTCCACGCTGAGCGCAGAGACGATACGGGACTCGATCCCACGACCAGGAGATCACAGCCTGAGCTGAAACCAAGAGTAGGAGACTTAACCAACTGAGCCAGCCACGTACCTTTTTAAAAGGTGAAAGGATTTTTATCTTCTCCAAAATGGGAAAGAGATGATGACATTTCCCAAAGTCTTACGAATTACTTGTTGCTCTGATAGAGCTTATGAAAATCTCTACTTATACCTTTGACAAATCTTAAAACAAACACCTCAATGCTTTTGCTAAGTCTGATCTCAGAAGGACCTGCTGGTATAATAGTCTACCTGTGACTTAAAAAAAAAAAAACAAAAAAAACACACCTGTTACAAAGCCTAAGCTACCATTCTAATTGAAGGGCTACCCATTCTTTTTTCTTGTTTTCCTGGTGTAACTGCAGATTTAGTTTTTCCTCCGGTATTCTAACACTTGAACAAGTAAAACAGTCTATAAACAAACACTGTTATTTGTTTCGTATTTTTTAATCTATGCATTGCTTTAGTAAGAAGGCTTGTCAATTGTCTGGGTGGTCCAGAGGCAAAGCAGAAGAGGCAGAAGAAACAGTGACATGGGAAGGGGGACAGGGACATGGGGAAGGAGACAGCTGGTGTGCCATCAGGCTTCAAGGAGGCCCACTCCTCTGCAGTGGGCTCTCTGAAGACCGTTGTTACCCCTAGCTAGGTCTGCAGAACAGACCTTCAGTCTCCCAAGATGATCACCTGAAAATATTTAGAATTCAAGATTTAGGTTTAATATGCAGTTGCTTAGGCTCTCTGGGTCTGTGTCTTTTATCTATAAAATGAATAATTCATTTAGAATATCTCTAAAGTCTCTTGCAGCTAATTTAATGAAAAGAATTCTCTTATTAATTTCATCACATATGATGAGTGGAAAATAATCAATGAACATAAATGCTTACTGATGGAAGGCCATCTTAATCTATATTTGATATGGATAAAGAAGAATGAGAAAAACACACACATCAGGGTTATCCGTAAGAGAATGCTCTGGGGTATTAATCGCCACGACTTTCCTTCAAATGCTGACTTCCTCTGGTGTATCTGAAATACGCTGCTGTTTACATGCTGTTTCGAGACACTCATCTAGTACTTAAAATGATTCTACTATATACAAGGTAGGGAGTTGGTGGGGGAAAATCGGGCAGACGGGTTACCTAGGAGATCCTGCTGTCGTTCATTAGAAGGGAAGCCTGCTGCAGGGCATTCTGCTTACCTCGGGAGCAGTCTGCAATGAGCGCCATTGAAGAGAACACAGATGTGCCCTTTCACAACCCCACCCCCCCAGCACACTGCCGTGCAGTAACCTAAGGTCCTAGGTTATCGGGCAAGACCACCAAGCGAGACTGAGTCGCTGGATAGCTGGTGGTACTGGCCTCTTAGGTAAAGCGGCTTAGCTCTTCCTGAGAAAATGCAGCCTCGAGCCTGTGGGCTGATTCAGCTCCTGTAAAAATACCAGCTTGGGCTAGAGAGTGAAGCCTGGGTTCCTGCAAGGAAAGACAGGGATAGCAGGGATGGCTGGAAGAAGCCTGTTGGCAGGGCACCTGGCCCTGGGGTGGAGAAGAGCACAGAAGACGGGAAATCTTGAGGCGGACTCTCTTTTCCTATCTCACGAGAGAACACGCATCTCTTGGCAGAAAGGAGGGCTGTGCCCACTTGCCACGGTCTGTATTCGAAACCAGCAGGACCTAGGGCGCTGGTGGTCATGGCTGCGGTACCAAATCGCCCTCTGTCCTTAACCCTGCTAAGTCTGCAGCCTGCCGGAACTCACTCTTCATCGGTGATGGCCTCGTGGCAGCTGTCACAGACCCTCACTTCAAACTCGAAGCCCATCAGAGGGATGGAGGAGCGCTTGGAGCTGCACTTGCCGCAGACGGCCTTCCCACACTTGCGGCAGTGGTGCTGGAAGGGGAGAGAGCACAGGCTTGCTACGGTTCCCGCAACTCACCCCAACCTGCCCCGCCGCGTAGGTTCGGGGGTGGTCTATGGCATTCGGCATTCGGATGAATGCCGAGGAAACGGAAGGAACGCGCCGGTGTTCTCTTTTTGAGCTCTTTATTCAAATGCAGAACCGCTGGAAACACATCTGTTTGTGTCACCACACCCAGCCCTACCCCCACCTCCCTACCACAGCCCCCCTCCGCCCATCCTAGTTAGTCTGAACTCCAGAGGACCACCCAGTGGCCAGGTTACTTAGAGCTGGGTACTGGGGGAGCACCATCTGCAGAGATCGTGCTGCTGGATGAAGGAGAGCGTGAAAGCAGCCCAGCTCCATCTACTGCCTCCACTTTGGCCATGTTCAGGCTAGGTGAGTAACATTGATTTCCTTCGGGAGGACCAAACCCAGCCGTGATTCGGACTGAAAATGCTCGATTATTACAAGTAGCTCTAAACAACTAAAACTAAGATGGTAAGAGAGAAACTGAAATTATTAAGACGAAATAAATACCTCTTCTATAATTTCACCTTTTGGTCCCACTATGAGCTAAGCATGATCCCTCTAATTTTAAGGTGCATTTCCGTAGATGCCACTAGAATTCTAAAATCATATCCCTTAACTACTTGGAACAAGTTCCTTCAGAAACTGAATGCAGTAGGAACGAGCTGCAGCAGATAAGAGAATGAATTAACATGGGGTCTCAGAGTGGCTCCAGGGTAGTGCCTGACCCCCACCACAACCCCTGCCTGGGGCGGCGGGAGGGGGCTAGCTCGTCTAAGCTCACAGGTGAAGCTGTTTCCGCTCTATTCCAGTTTGATGAGGGATCCATATCACCCACCTGTCTTAGGCCAATTTTCTTACTGTCCCACATTTGCTTGAAGTTCCAGAAGAAAGGCTGATCACACTTTTGGCAGGAATCACTGTCCAACCATTCAGGGGTCTTGTGAAATTAAGCACACAACAGTTCACATTGCAAAGCAGTGAGGACAACGGTACCATTAACACTGATGAAAGTTACAGAATCAAGATGTGTTTATAAGAAACAGAGGTGTGATTTCTCAGTTAGTCATTTAAAAAACATTTACTGAATGCCTATTGTAGCTCGAGCCCTGGGGATGTAGTGCTGATAAAAAGAATCTCTCCCGCCGTGGGGCTTATAATTTATGAGGAAGACTAAACAAGACAATATTATTAATATCAATTATTTAAGTAAGTGGAAGTGTAAAGGCCTGAGGAGGAGCAGCAGAGCGCCGGGAGGGTGGGATGGCCCAGGTGGGGTGGCGAGGGTCAGGAGCATTCAGGGGCGGCTGGGGCCAGGTCACTCGCAGAGTTCTGACAGCCACGTTGACTTTATCAGATATTCTCGGATCTCATGCAATTAGATTTGCTCTGGCAAAATACAGTTACGTGTGACTGCACATGTCACGTGTACACAGCTACCTGTGCTGGAAGGATACAACCTGCCCACAGTGGGTACTCAGGAAAGCTGCCTGTCCACTGTCCGCTCATGGCAGGGCCCAGCGAGCTTGGAGACTCCGCTCCTTGCCTCACGGACCACACACCATTCTGCCTTTGTTCACTTCACTATTTCCCAACTCCATCATGAGTACTCGAAACAATGTCAAATGGGTTTAAGAGATGTGTTAAGCGTAAAGCTATTCTTCAGCAAATCTTCACAGATTATGCATAGAGTGACTCTGCATCTGTTTCTCGAGTTCCACGTCCAACTTGGAACATTCATCACTTGGCAGAGGGACAGATCTCTTTCCACATATGACTGAACCCAAGGAACCTGGAAAAATATATCCAACCCCAGGGTTGCTCTAAAGTAAGTTCCAGAGAACTCCCATTTGACTCACAGGACACTTACTATAAAAGAACCCTGAGATCGAACAAGTTTGAGAAATGTGGCAAACAATGGCCAGTGCCCTCTCTCTACGAGATTTTTCTCGTAGCTTTTCTCTGTTGATGTAATCCTTCTCTGAAGAAGCCCTGTTAGAGAACAGATTTGGGCATTTGGCCTCTTCTACCTCCCTTCAAGCAGAAACGAACCTAAAACTACACATTGTCTCAAAAACGAAAAGAAGGTGATATTTGAAGAGTTCCCAATTCTTGGTCTATTTATTTTATTAAAACCAAAGAGTTCTTAAGAAGTAAGCCTTGATTTCCTTTGTAATTTCCAAGCTCTAATCAGTTTAAAGACTGATTTAACAAAATAAGAGTTTTCAGGAAAACATTTTATCCCTAAAAGAATTACCTATGTTGTGACTTTTCAAAACACTTACAATGCAGGAAAATCAGGAGGATTTACAAAAAACTGTCACGTACCCACTACTGTATCTTTTATAAGGAAGCATGCAGGTTTAGGACATATATCAAATGCACTGTAGTGGGTATCTATGAAGAGGGCAATGGGAGTAAGGAACAGGAAAAGGAAAAAAAAATCAGCATGTGTTGTATGATTCCATTTTTTGTCCAAAAACCCCCCAAAAACAAACCGCGCACATGTGTTTTTGCAGAGAAAATTGTAAGGAAGGATGTTACCGGTGGTATTCCTGGGGTGGTTGGTATTGAGTAACTGACATGTTTTCTATTGGTTAAGGAGCACTCTGTAACTTTTCTACAAAGAACATGTTCATACATACTTCTAGAAAAGGATACAATTTCGGAAAAAATGGATTTCATTAACACATTCATTAAACACATTTAGCCTATGAGATATGCTCAGCCACACCTTCTTCCATCTGCCCCCCAGTGCCACCCCCATGGCCACACTATCGTCTCTGACGGCTTCCACTGCTCACAAGCACCAGTGCCCAGGGCACCACTTCCCTCGTTCACCTTGTCCTTCCTCATGGTGTTTCCTGTCCCCCTCAGCGCACAGCCAGGCCCCATCAATCTTTCAGCGCTACGTCCTTCCACAAACTCTCTGCTGCGAATGTGAGCCAACAATGGTAACACCCCTTCCTAAATGCCCAGCACTACTGCTCTATCCTACAGCAACTGTAATCGCATCATTTATACCATGTAATAGTCTTCTGAAATCTTCTCCCATACATTTTTTTCTTCCAGAAAATCAAGCAGTGCAACCTTACACGTCTCCAGCCTCTTGAGGTAAGCACTGCACAGCTCTGGCCATGACCCAGAAGCCCCACAGATACATCTCAGAGGATTTAGGTTTATAAAATATGACACCAGCAAAAAAAAAAAAAAAAAAAAAAAAAAAAAAAAAAAATGGCTGGGACCCTCTCTACTCACTTGGGCTCTGAATCACCCGAAGAAGATTCAAGATAGTTAACAAGCTGCAAGTGCTCCCATATCTGCATGTCAAAGGGCATAATTTAAGCAAGATGGCTCAAAGGACTGCCCCGCAACCGACTGGGTTCATCTCTGGAAAGCACATCATTATCTTCCTTTGGGCCTCTGTCCATCAACGGTGGAGTCTACCTGCACGGAGGCAAGAGAGCCTGGCGGTTCCCCTTCTCCTGGTCAGTTAGGCCTGGGAAGAAGCGGGGACAGGCGAGGTGTGACTGTCCCTCACCCAGAGGAGACTATCGTACAGAATGGGAAGTCACATGGGCAGTCTGGCTGGCATGGCCAGCACACATTGTACCAATTTCCCTGCCTTTACACTGAAGGGGCCAAGTGGTACTTTCAAAAGCAATATTCTACAGTTCCCCACTTCCTAACAGTAATGATCATTTTAATTAGTTACTAATAGAACTCCCACGGATTTATGGTTTGAGCAAGTCAGGCTTTAATCTTCTTAAGCATTTAATTACTGGCATTTGAAAGGCATTGCATGGTGGATAATAGCAACTACTCTCTTGAAATGAGATTGGGGTGAGGGCATGGAAAGAAGTTGGGAAATTGCTTTTGTCTTTTTAAAGTGTTGCTTTTCTAATTCTTGCATCCTGCAAGGAAATACATTAGATGAATATACACCGTCAACCGTCAAAGGGAAAGTTCACCCAGCAAAATTCTAGGGAAAAGAGAATACCGCTAACTTCGAAGTCCTTGTCAAGGGGATATTTAGTAAACATGTCCATTGTTAAGATGCTCAAAGATGAAAAAAGAAAACTCATAGAAACAGAATGCCAGGAGAAAACGTAAATGTATTCCTAACAAAGACAGTGTATATATTTGCATCTGGAGAACTGTTTAGACCATGACTCATAAAGAAGCGCAAAAACAGTTATTTCTGATATTACTACTAATATCAAGCAAAGAACTCTTCCTTCATCAAATACTATTTCTCACACATTAGCCACCATTTCCCGGGTAACATAAAACACTTGAGTCTTGTGTGTTCCTAGGGCACTTTAAGGCATAATCGTCTGAAAACAGATGGTTCCCTCTTTCGCACCTGAAGTTTGGTTGTGAACGGAGCAACAGATCCGAAGTCTAAAGAGCTTCGTCTCGGTTGAAATTCTTATGAAATCACTATTACATGAATGTTACAGGCCAATTTGGGAGGGGTAAAAAAAAAAAAGGAATTTCCTTTTCTACTAGAATCTTTTATTCTCTGACATAACAAGTCTTCTTTCATGGTTTAATCATAAGAAAAATAAGTAATGAGCAGGAGGGAAGGCTGAGGCGTTTTTCAGCCCAGCCAGAACTGCATGCACACAGTCCAGCCCACCAGCCACGGAGTGGCCCTGTGACCTGCCGTGACACCTACCTCCTGCCTCTCCACGTCCATGTTCCAGACCACGATCCCGCCATCACCACCGCAGGAGATGAGCTGCCGTGTGTGCTGCGCATAGGAAAGGGCCTGGACTTTGTCACTGCAAAAGAAAGCCAGGGTCAGCGACAGTTCTGGAGAGCAAGGCGAAAGCCCTAAAGGCAGGAAGCCCAGCAGAGTCAATCAATGCACATGCTCCCCTTTGAGCCCCTTTGAGCCCGGAGCACAGATTTAGAAATCAGGTGGAATCAGAATGTTTTTTAAGATGCTGAGGCCTCAGGAAGAGAGAGTCTTTGTCAGCTACCGACACTTGAGGAAAAAAGCTGGTGGTGGAACTAGTTGTAAGGTGGGACTGGCTCCTTCCTTAATTGATTCATTAAATAAAAGCTATGGTACATGGTCACTCTGTATTTGTTCAAAAGCCATGATTTTACCTTTTTTTTTTTTTTTTTTTTAAAAAAAGTATCCTTCAAGAGTACTGGAGGTCATTCATCGAAACGCCCACAGCACTGACCCGCCAGAGTCAGGCAAATCGCGTTGGCTGAGGTGTGGAGCGTGTCATAATGGCTAAGCCCAGGCGCCATTTCTTTGGCTTCCAGGGTGAAGCCAAAGCAGCAGCAGACTTGAGTTTTGCTGCCTCTCTATTTTCTCTAGTTTTCATTCCCTCTGTACTCATTTTGTGCTTTATTTTTCTTTCTAGTTCATACACGGCTGACGAATTATTCCCTCTTGGGGTAGCCACCATGGAGAGTCCAATTCTGTGGTCTGACGACGTGGTGATCACTAACAAAAGGTTACAGACGTTATTTTCCACCGGGTGAGGGAACAGGGAATAGGGCTTCTTGGTTGTTTCGGTTTGAATATTTTTCTATTTTGAACTCAAATCAATTGAGAATTCTGTGCCCAATGGGAAGAACAGCTCCTTGCAATCTAGACCGGTGATTTGTGTGCTTTTGTGCTTCCTTCTGACCTGCGGCTGAAGTTGTGGGACTGAAGCTGTTAAATCTGTGTCTGTGACTACAGTTCAGTAAGGCCTTGCCCCCTCATGTCTGGAATGCTAGCCTACTGCCAGAGGGCATCGATAACTTAGATTACAGTATTCTTTCTTCCTAATTTTTTATTTTTTTCTTTTTTTTTTAGATTATAGTACTTTTTAGATTACAAGAACTTGTTCTGTTTGGCTTATAAAGATAAGCAAGTGCTTATATAAATTGAATTTTCATAAACTTAACAGAAAAAAAAGAAATCCGAGCCCCTAAAACTTTAAATTTACTAGACTTAAAAATTCTTTTACAGAAAATACTAACTCAGTAACATTTTAAGAATCTAAGTTCACAGAATTGAGGTGAACTCTTGGGCAAGTGAGACGAGTGTGATAAATTTTAAAACACAGCTATGTCTTTCTCTGATTCATCAGTGTTAAGTATGAGCAACTGTACCTCTTACTTTACTCGGGTTGATTTCTTCTAAATATATATAGGATAACTGGTCAAATAAGCTAATATTATGCCTATGTAATGCTATACATGAAAAACATAAATTCATGTTCAACTCAACTAAATAATTGTTTTGAAAAACTTTTCATATAAATAGCGATTATGTTTTATAGCACAGCAACTTAAAGGTAATCCCTAAGATCTTTAGGTAACTTAAAATGGATTACTATAAGTAGAGCTAATTGCTAAACAATCATTGGATATCTATCCACTTAGATAACTTAAGTAAGTCAGAATACTGAAACTTTGATTACAAAGCATAATATTAAGTTTATATACGTTTGCTTCTCATTTTTTACATTATAGAGAGGCTACAACTCGGGTGAGTCACTTCCATGAACGTGTTCATTTTTGCCACCTTAAGGAGATGTAAAAGTGGTTATATTGCAGGAGAAATTTCTGTTGTGTGTGTTCATGAGCTTTGCTAGTCTGCTAAAATGCTTGTATGTGACAGTTCTCAATTATCCACATCCTCCCTCCTCCCAATTTTCTCTATGAAATATAAGTTAGTCACTCTGGTTAATTATTATAATTAAAATGGGTGGTTGAGATTATGCTAGGGGCAATGATGGAAACAAGATATAACTATGCATGGGCTTTTGTTTTTAAAAGAGAAAATATGGTAGTTTTGTCTTAAAGCAATGGTTTTTAAACTTTTTCGTCTCAGGATCACTTTACACTCTTAAAACTAATTTGAGAACACAGAAGAGCTTTGATTTAAATAAGAAATTATCAATATTTATTGTATTTGAGATAAAAACTGAGCATTTTTTAAAAATACTGATTTGAAAATAGCAATATTTTATAGCAATTATATTTTAATATAGATAACAAATTTTTGGTGAAAATTATATTTCCCAAGGTGACAAATTTTGATGACAAAAATGCATTGTTTAACATTTCTGCAAATCTTTCTAATGTCTGTATTTGTTCTGATACCACTCATCACGCAGCCTCTGGAAAACTCCATTGTACATTTGTGAGAGATTACGGATAAGAAAGGCACTTCGAAAATAAAGTATAAGTTTGTTCCAGAATATGAGAGAGAAAAATGAAGAACAAAACTTGGAAAGTGAATTTTATTTGCTTTGGTTTATAATACTCAAATCTGAAAAAAGAGCTATAAAATGCATTAAAATCTTGGCACAGTTCCCTCAGTTTTGATGGCTTGCTTCCTTGCCTTACTGATTAATGCCTTTGACTACAACGCAAAAGGATATTCTTTACCTTCTATAAAATCTGCCTCGTTAGCAAAGATTCTGTGTGTCACCACATTATTTTCAAGAGCTTTAGGCTGACTTGGTTAAAGTCCCAAAAACATCTTTGACTACTCTTATGATTTTGCCTTCCTGGGCCATACCCTATATTTTGAAAAAATAAAATAAAAAACCTAGCATACCTCCTACGTAGACCTACAACTATGTTCGAGATTCCCTAGAGGGATCCTTGGGGATTGTAAAGATGTACTCCTCTGCCTTATAAAAAGAGAGACGCTATAAATAACTATGTGTGTTTGCTGTGTTGCTATTTTAAGAGTTTCATGGGAAGAGTCACCAGATCAGGAGATACTCGGCCTTCCCTAGGTCAAGTCAGTTTAGATAAAATTTTATTAATGTAAGTATTTCTGAAGTTGCATATTTTATGGAAGGACCCTGGAGGTTTATCAGAGCTCTCATTGTCTATAATATGCTTTCCCCTCCAGGGAATACTGATCAAAATTCTCAGGAGATAGTTATGTAGGCTATCGCAATAGAGAATTTCATTCTCCTTTATTAGGATTACTATTTGTCGCAGTACAAAAAACTAACCATTAAAGTCTTCATAATCTATAGACAATTTCTGTTTTACTCTGATGCTTGCCCAAGGCTCTGCTATAAGCTACAGGCCAGAAAGGTCAATCTTAGAGTTTCATGGAAAAGGACTACATGTACCAGGTGTTTTAAAATACTGATATTTCAAAAGAATAGACTCTCGGGCAAAAGTTACAGAGCTGACACTGCTTAGGTAATTTTTAAGCTGTGCCAGTCGACTGAGTTAGGATTTCCTTGGATTTTGGACTCTTTTTAGTCTGGATGCAGATGGCTTCATGAATGTAGACTCCTAAACCAAGAATCAGCAGAACAAGGATTAATTACACAGGACTGCATGAACTGAAGAGGTACACTTTACTGTGGTTATTTGTCTGGAATACTGTTGATGTTGTTTTATAATGTTCTATTTTTTGGATATAGGAGGGTGCTTTTTCTCCTACTTTTTATCCTATCTCTAACCTACAATCTTGTAAACTCTGCTTTTATAAGCTAAATAGAAACGTTTAAAAATGATGTCCACCATTCAATGATTTCACCAGAATTCAAAAAGTATTACTGAATCCCCTTAATTTTAAAGACAAGATAAAAATTATTTCATAGGTTCGGTTAGCATCTATCCACAGGATATGGTTGGGCAACCAAGTCCTTACCTAGAATGTCATATTAGAGAATGACGCTCATTCAATCAGATATGACTAGCCACTTGAACTTACAGAGCCAACGGCTACAAAGCCCTCCTAGGAAAACTGGCCTACTACCTGGTTTGCAGGGTCCTGGCCTTATAGGTGGTAAGGAAACCACCAGGCCAGGAACCTGGCAAATGTCGGAAAACTCAAGGAATTCAACCAAGGTGTAAATAACTATTGGTGACATATGGCGGAGAATATTTTTGGGCTTGGTTTCCTAGTCTTGGTATAACAAATAACAGAGGCTTTGAAAAGCCCAATCTAGGATTCCTTATAAACATGTCCAGGCAGAAGTTAATTCTGTGGCTCGATCGCTATTTAATACTCCATGGCTCTATACTTGCAAAGCAAACCAAGAAGACCTGTATGGTTAATTAACACTCTCACTGCACAATGTCAATAATTAGGCTAAACCTTAGGAGACCAACCTTCTTCTGTAATCAAGAATAATCTCTGAAATTATGATGATGCCAGGAGAGGACGGGGGAAGAACTATCAGGCAGACTGTGAAAGAATGACATGTGCAAAAAGAAAGTACTGGCATCTTCAGGGGAGGATCAGGTGTTATCTGGCACACCTTTCTGGGTTATCTGATTCTACAGGGGCCTGCATCTTGCAATACCTTTAACTGTGCTACTTTCTAACTCTGTAAATGTTAACCTGGTATTATGGCAAGTGAATCTTTCCAGTGAAGAAGCAACAAATCTCCATGCCCCTGCCCCTACCCCGCCCCGCCCTGCCCATGGAGGAAGCCAATTGTGAATCTACCTACAAATTCTTTCCATTCTCCCCTGCCTATGCATATATCTGCTCTTTTTCCTTGGAACTGGTTGTAACATCTTACTAGTTCCTGTATTAAATTAATGACTAATATAAAATCTTTTTGACAGGTATTTGTTAAAAAAAAAAAAGAGTCTATTGTTTTCCATGTTAAAAAAAAAAAGAGTCTATTGTTTTCCATCTCTCTTGGTTGTTATTTCACCTGTTTTAAAGCATGGAGCACCACCATTCTGACATTGAAGGGCAAGAAGGAAAATCTATCTAGTCGAGCCGACTCGGAACCCTGTGATTTGAACTACATTTCATTTGTTAAGGCATCTTGATACACATCAGTGATCTTGTAAAGCCACAATAAGCTACAGAAGGAACTGCTTTGCCACTCATAGCTGGCAGCAACATCCAGCAACAAATACATAATTTATGGGACTCCAATACTGTTAATATTCCAACACAGAAGAGTGGAACACAGTGACGAATGCTGGATTCCAAGCTTTGTAATAAAGCTGCTCAGGGACTTCTTAATTTAAGGGTTCACAATGTAACTACCTTGCAGCTAAAAACGAGGTAAGGGAACATCTCCAGGTTCACAGATTAAGGGTTACGAAGAATAAAAGATACCTTCTTCTTACAAGCATGTTTCATCTGACATCAGTGTAGCATTTATACTAGAAAGCATCTCAAAACTGGTTATTATTTCACAGCTGAGAGCTCCACGTATTGCACCGCAAACGCTCTCACCAGTGCACAAAACCCTCACTTTTCACAACGACCAGCATCTGCCATCTCCAAAGACTATACTTACTAGGGAAGGCCTCATTTCCTTTCTCACCAGCGCTAAGAGAACCTATGTCTTATTAGGCCTAGCTACATAATATGGGGGGCTTGATGATGGATGAAAATACAAGGCCCCTTGCTAAAAATGTACTAATAATGACAAGATGGTGACAGCACAACATTAGCCCAAGCATGGGGCCCTGTGGGACAGCACAGGTAGGAGGCCCAGGTCCTGTGTCTGCTGCTTGCTCGGGAAAAGGGTGGAGAGGCCTTTCTTCTCTTTATAGAAACCAATTTTCAGACATAAACATCTGCCCAAATGTCAACTTAGGCCCTCTTCCGCCTCCTGGCGGGGGGGGGGGGGCTTAAAGGTATAGCAGCTTTCATTTCTTTGATGAAAAGTCCTAGGTGACTTGGGGAAAATCTAATCAGTTATGCATCTACTACCAAAGAACTCACTCTCTTAGATTCGGAACTCCCATATTCATAAGCTTCCCAAACCTAACCTCCAAGGACCAGAAAAGGCTCATGAGTAACCCACACACGTGAGGTCTCCCGGTAACTGATACCTGGGGTCATCTCGCACCAAAGGGACCCTGGAAGGGTTTCCCTCCACAGGGATCTTGCCTAGGAGCACTTGGTCAAGATCAGCAACATCTGGCTGGTTTACCGGCTATGGTAGAAGTCTGGATTAGCCACTGCCCTTTTGTCCACTTGCGATTTCCTGAAAACACTGTACTGAGTTCACACAGCTCTATTTCGGGTAACCTCCTGATCCTGAGAACTACGAGAACCTATTCATCTCCTAAGACCCAAATCAAGAGTGACTCCCTCCACAGAGGCTTCCCATCTTTTAGTCAAACTGGCACACTGTCCCACCTTTACCCCATTTCTCAGCATCTAGCCTGTTCCATTTAGTCAGCAACTGTTTTCACAGTCCCCTTTGTATCCAGAGTGCCTACTACAAAGTCTGGTATATAAATGGAGCTCAGTAAACAGCTGTTGAATGTATTACAGAGGGAGTAGGTACATGTGGCCGTGTTTCCACGGAATACGCTATATTCAGAGAGAAATACGACTCCTATCCAAAAGCTTGATTTTCAAATTACCATAATTCTGTTAACAAGCATAATTTTAACAACCACCACTTACTAGCCCTTACTCTTGTGCTGATTTTTAAAAAAGATTTTATTTATTTGAGATAGAGAGAGAGAGAGAGCACAAGTGGGAAGAAGGGTCAGAACAAGAGGGAGAAGCAGACTCCCCACTGAGCAGGGAGCCCAGTGTGGGGCTTGAGCCCAGGACCGTGGGATCATGACCTAAGCCGAAGGCAGATGCTTCACCGACTGAACCATCCAGGAGCCCTTCTTGTGCTGATTATTTTACAAGCACTCTATCATTTATGGTTTTGGACAATCTTTGAGGGTTTCTCTTTCCAATATTATCCTTACTTTAGAGATGAGAAAACCGAGGATCAGAGAGATGAAGAGTCCTGCCAAGGCTGACACGGCCATTAGCAGAAGGGCTGGCTCAAATACGACCTGGCCTGGCGCAAAGGCCAGCGATTTATAACCACGCAGTACAGCATGTCCCCCTTGATAAGGTTCTCCCCTCTATGAAAACCCTCATTTCTAATTCTTTGATCTATTTTGCATTTAGTTCAATTAGAAATGGAAAAGACATCTCTTCCCCCGGATCCTAATAATTCTCTAGTGCTACAATGAGAAATGCTCCTAAATCCGAGATTCACCAAGAGAGAAAGCTGCTCTCCTTGACCCTCGCTCTCCTTCTCCAAACCCAGGAGAGGATGAATGTGGGAATTTTACTTCCTGTCCTAACTTGACATGCAATTTACCTGATAAAGAGGAAAGGTCCAAACTCTCCCGATGGATATTTATTTACGAATAGCCCCTTTCTTTACCAAAAGGCTTCGAAGATGCTTGTAACGAAAGTCTTACACGTGCTAAGAGTTGGAAGAGAAAAACCAAGAGCTGGGACTGTGGAAAAAGGAAGCAAATACACAGACCCTGTGTGCCAACAACCGGGGCGGTGACCACGTCCCATGTCACCTGCAGAATCCCAGTGTTGGTGGAGGGTTCCATCTCAAGAAACCGCACAGACCCTTATCTGTGCTTTAAATCAAATTACCATTAAATTAAATTGCCACAGTCTTAGAAGCCTAAGAAAAATACTGTTAGAAAGGAAAATTATGGTCATAAAGTTGGTCATGAAATGATAGGTATCTAAGAATAAAAGGATCTAAAAAGCCCAAGTATCACTATTAGATTTGACACAGGCATGGGACAATAAACATCCAGGTTTATGCTTCTAGAATATCCACCCAACTGGTAACAGATACTTCAAGAACATAACTGGTCCCTGAAACTGGAACCTTCCCTTTGCCTTTCCTTTCACGAGCTAGCACACAATCACGTTCCACCTGCTACAGGGAATAAACCCACCAGAATGTTTCAAATGCAGACCATACTGTATAGAAGCACACTTTCTTCCTTTCGTCCTTTGGACTTAGAGACATTTTAGTTACTCTTGTGCTAAAGCTCTTTGATGGGATTTTTATACACCAAATCGAATTACTTGCAAAACTGTCATATTTCTGCTGCTGAAGGATGGAATGAAGCCACAGAACCCAGGACAGAAGACCTGAGGAGCTGTCCCTCCACCTCATGCTTGGATATTCCCACCAGAGGGGAAGGCAGTCTCCCCACCCCTCTGGGGGGGTCTCTGGTCTGGTTGGCTTTGCCCAGTTCCCAAGCTCACCAATTCAGTGCCTGATTTGGAACTCTAATCACCCGTAGTCACCCTGGGGGGAAGGTGGGAAAAAGAGGAATTGAAGGACAGCAAGGGGCAGCTGCAGGCCCCAAGAAGAAACTCTTTGGCCTCTAAAGTAGAAAGACAGAAAACATTATGGAGTACTGAGGGGACCATCAGTGAGTCAATGTTCGTTTCAGTAGCCCCACTACCCAGTGCAGTGCAGGATACAAAGAAGGCTCCAAGGAGCTTTTACTGTTCGACTGAACTAAGGTTTGGGAGACCTAAGCTACCAGCTGGGGGCTTTGAGGACTCAATATTCTCATCTACAAGATGACATCTGGCTTCCCTCCTACACATACAGAGTTCTTGCAAGATGACACGGAGGTATCTGTTTGCTCTCTGACGAAATACAATTACTGAACACCAATCCCGTGGCCAATTTTCAAGGCAAAGGAATGGTGGCTGTGAACGTGGCCCTGTGGTTCTCCTTCCTGCCTGCTGCCCTGGCCCCTTCCTTCCACTACCTTCTGTGAGTCCCATCCTCCTACTTCCAGCAGCTCCGTTATCTTCCTGGGCTCCATCTCGGGCACTCAAACCCACTCGAACAGGGAGACCCCAAGTGATGCTGAGGAAGTTCATTTCTCCCTGGCCATGTGACAGCAGGCAGCCCCTCGCAGGCTAAGGCCTGGGGACGAGGAGCCCCTCCCAGAGTTCCCTTTATTCCTCAGCTTGAGTTAAATAAAGCACCGGGCAAAGGCCTTCTGCCATCATTCCTGTTTAAAGCCAGCACGATCGGCAGCTCCTGATCTCACCAGCCTGCCATCCACTAGGTTTAAGGGTGTGGATTATCAGGATGGACTCCCAAGCGTGGTCAGTTCCATCTTCGAAAAGGCCAAGTCTGTACTCCTTAGAAACTGGAAGACCTATTAGTTCAGGTTCCATTTTTCTGGGACTGAGAGACTCTATCTCAATTTTACAGCTCTTCCTTTCTTACCAAACGATAGGTGCAAGGTTTCCAGATCAGCAGTTTGCACGAGGGCACTCAGCACACAGTGCTGCTGGCGTTGGGCACTGTTACACTTTACTACCTTGTGGGTGGGTCATGCAAGACTGCCTGCAGGCTTTATTAACCACTGTGCCAAAAAAAACTAGTTATGAGCTCATCTGAATGAGCCCAACAAATATTACTGATCTTCATTCAAAACTGGCCTTTTATTTCTCCGAGAGAGCCTGAGGTGGCAGGAATTACTTAGCAGATTGGAGGATAACTGAGTATAACAGGACTGTGTTTGGCTTCTCTTTTTCTTCATTTACATGGATGATGTCAACTCCTTTTAAACAATACTGATGCATGTCCCCTTGTCACGGAGATAACTACAAGTGAATGATTCCCCTAATGGGCTGATGACGAGGTCCCAGTGGCCCCACAAGCCAGACAAGGCCCCAGACAACGGGTCTATTCTCTAATGTGGGAAAGAAGGCCTCGCAGCTACTTCTCGAAGACTAAATTCTAACACTAAGATGATTATTTGTGCAGAGGCCTCCGAAATCGAATCCGTTCATATCTAATAATCCCGACTGTAGATGTAACTACTTAGGGGACTATTTTAAAATCAGCGTTTCTGGGTAGATTTACAAAAAGAACTAATGTTACTTAAAACCAGTCAGTTCGTGGGGGCCTTACTAACGTTTGTTTATGGCTGTCCAGAGTTGCTGTTAACATCACTGTGAAAACTTTACAAGTGGAAAACAATTCAGATTAGCTTTAGAGCTCCAAAGCGGGTCTACAGTTCTCTGCCCATGACCAGGCTTTGCCCCCAGGACGGGTGGGCAGCACAGGGTGGGAGAGGTCAGAGTGAGGCCGGAGGGCCTCCGGGAGAGCTGCCTGGGAGGCTTGGTACAGCGGAACAGCACAGACAGCTGCGGCTCCCAGTGACTGGAATCTTCACAGACAGGGTCCAGGAGTCTACATTTTAACAAATTCCTGGGTGACTCTCTGCACACTGCAAAGTTTGAGAACGGCTCCAAGGAAACCCAAAGCTTTCTTTGCTCTTCCTCTCAGCCCTGTGAAATCCGCCCCTCAAGGAAGAAGAGCCTGATATGAATCAAGGGGAGTCCTCAATAAATATTTGGTCAAGTACAAAATAGAGAGTGTAAGCATAGTATCGTTCCCCTTTTCCTTAAGTTGCCAGGAATCTTGCCACATTTGAACTCAATTATCGAAATTCCATAGGCCTTCGTGGCTTATATTTTTAAGCTTTTTTTCCCTAGCATTCTAAATCTTTACTCCTAAGTCTCCCTGGTTCTCATTTTTACTTTTTATTTTTTTGCTGCCATTATTCTATTTTACGGTTTTTGCAAGCACTCTCAAATCCTCTGTGGAATTAAATGAGGTATAAATAAAAAAACATACCTATGCACAGATACAATTCAAAGTGGCCATTATTTGTGTTCCTGCAACGTTCCTTCCCATGCTAAGATCCTGCCATAGACACCGGACCCCACGCCTCTGTTCTAGCTTTCCGCTGGGAATCTTTTCTCTGAGTTTGTTAATAAAAGCACCAGCAGCCTTACTTGTGTCCTTGGAGCTCGATGGCTGTTCCTTTTCTCCCACCGATGTCCCACATGATGACAGAGTGATCTGAGCTGCCCGAGAACAACACTCGCTGGACAGGGTCCCAACAGAGAGCAGTCACCCCACCTGCGAGAACAGAACAGCTGGTTATCAGTTACAGAGTGACAGTATTAATCACCAATAAACGTGAGTGCAAAGGAGTTAGGATCCAGTGCAGTTCTTTTGCTTATAGAACAAACAAATAAGTCCCTGAAGAGAAAAAAAAACTGGCTCCCAGAATAAAAGTCCCATCCTTTCAGCATTTTCCCCCCGACATTTAACGTACCATAAAATCAATTACTATAAAAACCAAAAGAAAACGAAGAAGGCAATTAATTGTCAGACAAGAGACGCAATTCAAACAATGGAAAATATCACAGTACTTGGAAATATTAACCGTATTTTCTTAACTTCTACCTCCCACCCTGACAATCACAGACAAGAAGTAAATGGAGTTTTGAAAAAACTCAACTGGATTTTTTATTCTTGAACACAAATACAATTAGACGACAACATCGGAATTTAAAATTTATTTTCTCTCTTTGGGAATTTAAATTTACAGATTCTAGGCACATCATTTACATCCTCAAGTGTCAGTTTCCTCGACTGTAAAATGGGGAGAACGGCGATACATCTGACATCTACATACAACTACGACTCCTATGATGATATCAGTCCAGGCCTTGCCTACTTCCCAGGGTTGTGGTGATAATCAGCTTGGGTCGATTATCTAGGACTCCGTGAACTGTAGCGTGCAGTTCACGTGTTGGTTACTAGCATTACTCTACTGGTGCGGCTATTAAATATTATAACAGATCTTTCTCTCTGGTAGTCCCCTTATAAATCAAAGTCCTGCATGATGAGAACAATATTAACTTTTTCCAATTAAGATGAGCCCAAAGCCTACAACACTTAAGAATGTGAGAAATACCCATTTTTTACATGATCGAAAAATATGATATTCTGAAAAGAACATAAAATAGCATCTTGTTTATGAGAATCTGACATTTTTCTTATTTAAGATGATCCATTTGTTCTAACAAAGTACTGCACTTTAAAAGCTTTTAGGAAAGTTTCTTTTATATAATATTCTCAGAAGGTTTTTTGTGGTTTTTTTCTAGGCTCAAAGTGAGGGAAATGTCCCACTATTCTGGCTTCTGCTTAATCACTTCTCCCCCTACCTGCACGACATCCTCCTGTCTGCGTACAAGCAAACGTCACCACCCCCGCCTCCGCCTCCCCCCTGCCCCCGACCTAACAGCACCGTGTACACAGCCAGCCGCACACAGGCTCTAGTGTTGTCTCTTGAACGAATGAAGGAGCAGACGAATGAAAATACAAACCTCTTTTTTCATCCACAATTCTTGTTATTTGGAACTCCTCTACTAGACTTACTAACCCTTCAAAGTTAAACACTGTTCCTCCTTTTGTACACCAACTCTTCAATCCCTGATGCTAAACTCCATGATCACGAGCAGTCCCTCCTTGTTCCCGCTTTCAGGTACCCATGGACACCTGCGGTCCTGAAGCAGATGATCCTTTTTCTGCAGGACCCTCCGAAGGCCAGCAGTGGCCTAACACTGCGTCACAGGGCCTATGTCATGCACCTCATGTCAATTCACCATGTAGGCACTGGATCATCTCACATCATCCCAAGAAGAAGGGTGAGTGCCGTACGATAAGGTATTTTGAGAGGGAGAGAGACCCCATTCACATGACTTGTATTACAGGATATTTAAACACAGTATGTCCAGGGATCAGTACCGTCTGTAGTTTCAGTCATCCACTGGGGGGTCCTGGAACTGTCCCCCACAGATTAGGAGGGATTACACTAATAGATACTTTTCAACCATTCTTCAGTATTTGACAATGTAATACTTCAGGATGTTCTATCCTGCAACACGTTATTTATTCTCACATAGTAGCCAAGTGACTTACTTTGTTAAATAACCGTGGCAGAGTTAGCTGACCGTCCAGCTCGATCTCTATTCCCCTCCATGTATGGCGCGCTCCCTGGAAAGCTGTTGTCCTGCAGGGACCACATTTACCGGCCCTCTTGCATCTAGCGGGCGTGTGACCAGTTCTCAGCAACTGAACACAGAAAGTAATGTGCATCCCTTCCAGGCCAAGGCAGTTAGGATGTCCCTTTTTCACTTTCTCTTCATACTTACTCCTCAAAGACTCCAAGACTCAGGGCATGGAGTAACTACATTCTAGAAGGAACCAGAGTCCCTGAATTACCATATGGAAGAGAGCCGTAATTCAAAAACACCCGCACTGGATTGTAATGTGAGCAAGAAATAAACTGCTGCTTTAAGCCACTGAAATGTCAGAAATTATTTGTTAAGAGCAGTTAGCATTAGCTATTATAATGCCATATATTTACTGGGATATATAATGAGACTGACTGGCCCAAGGGGCATCTGGGGGGCTCAGTCGGTTAAGCGGCCAACTCTTGATTTTGGCTCAAGTCATGATCTCAGGGCTGTGAGATCGAGCCTCATGTAGGGCTCCTAGCTCAGCAAGCAGCCTGCTTGAGATTCTCTCCCTTTCTCTCTGACCCTCCCCCTTGCTTGTGTGTGCTCTCTCTCTAAAATAAATAAATAAATAAATAAATAAATAAATAAATAAATAAATAAATCTTTTTAAAAAAATTAAGGCTGGCCCAAGAGGAAGGTGAGAGTCACCAAAAGCTTCATAAATCAGGCAAGTAAAAAGAAGTTACTAGTGTAGACTGTTAATACTGATGCCTAATATTTAGACAGAATTGGAGAGGGCCCCAGTTGGAAAATCACTGCATCAGTATCCAAAGCAATCCACTGTAAACTGAATTGTTTTTTTTCCAAAACTGTATCTTAAGTCTAAGCACTTCTCAGTACCTCTACTACTACCATCCTTGCATGAACCACTATCAAAATTCTTGGCCTAGAAAATTGCAAAGCATGACACATATTTTGTTGGAAAGTCTATGGGGGCAAAAGGCACCCTCATACATCACTAACGTACTGCAAACCAGTACAACAGGGAAGGCCATATCCAACCAACCACACCTGCGCTTAGCTTTTAATCCAGCAATCTCACTTCCAGGAATTTATCTTGAAGACACCGTCCCCATCCCCACCAAGTAATCCAAAGACACATATGCACAAGGAGAAGGCTCACGTAAGACAGTGGGTGAGTGAACTATGGTACATTCACTCAGTATTCTGCAGCTATGAGAAAGAATGAACAAGATCACTTAGGCGGATAACAAGTGATTTCCAGGACACACTGTAAAGTGAAAAAGGCAAAGCACAGAAAAATAGCTACGCTGTGCTACCTTTCACCTAAGAAGAAAGGGTAAGGAATGAGATTTGCTACCTTCGGCAAATGCAGGGAACAGCAATGGAGAAGGGATGGAGCAGAGTGGCACTTCTCTGAGTATATTTTTTGGTTTGGTTCTGTGTTTTGGAACCAATTAATGTTTCACATACTCAAAAAAAACTAAATAAAATCAACAAGGACTGTGCGGGGGCGGGGGGCAGGGTGTGGACCCCAAATAGAATATAAACAGAAACAAGGGAACCTATCTGTATTACAAACGAATGATATGACCACACTGAAGGGGGTAGGGGGAGAACTCGCAAAAGTCACTCTGGAAAATAGTAATTTGACTACACAGTCTAAGGCAAATCAGAAGATCTGTACACAAATATAGTATTTTAGTTAGCAGGTTTGCACATGGGCTATGTACATTAGCAGTTCTGAAGCTATTCGGTGTGTACTTGAGGATTGCGCAAGTAAATACACTGAGGATGAGAGCTGAGTTTCTCACTATCATCACAGGAGTTACAGCTGTGCGGGGGGAGATTAGAATAAACTCTTTTGGTGTTAGACTGGAATTGGAAGTATCAGTATGCACTCCTGTGTGTGTGTACACAATCACCCCCCCCCACAAACACAAAAGATAAAGATATAGTTACAGATGTGTGAGTACACACATATATTTCCTAGGTCTGTCTACTGATCGGGCCTAGAAGCAATGATCTCCCCCAACAGTGAGCACATGCAGCACCCAGATTTTGGCTTCTATATATTATCTGTTCTTCAATGAAAGAAACGGCTGCAGGAATGATTAATTCTAGGGCTGAGGCACGAAGTTTACAAGATGAGCCAGGAACATTGTGTGGTATCAAAAAGTAAGATGTGGTATCAGAAAGTGAAGGGACAAGGGGTGCCTGGGTGGCTCAGTCAGTTAAGTGTCTACCTCAGCTCAGGTTCCTGGGATGGAGTCCTGAGTCAGGTCCCTGCTCAGTGGAGAGTCTGCTTCTCCCTCTACCCTCCCCCCTGCTCGTAGTCTCTCTCACACTCTCTCAAGTAAATAAATAAAATCTTAAAAAAAAAAAAAAAATGAAGGGACAGTCAAAAGGTCACAGAAGCTGGACTGAAGAAGCCAGTGTCCCACTGGTCAAACCTGGAACAATTTGAGCAAGAAAATAAACAGTAGTAACGAATTCTCACACACAGAAATAATTAAGAACTCATGAGCCCATACTGGTATAAACAATGGAAAAAATAAATAAATATGGAGGAGAAGTAAAGTTTTTCCTTATAATAAAATTCCAACCAAAAAGTGTATAAGAGGCACCCTCTTATATATACTTATACTATACTTATACAAATTAGAAAAAGGACAATCTGGCAAACACCACAGTCGTATTTGTTTCTGGTAAGAGTCATCAACGGAGTCTCAATGGATAGTAAAATTACTGGACAGAAATATGATGAGAAACAGTATTTATAGAGTTTCAAAATATTTCCTCGTAAAATACTTATGAATTAAAAAGGGTGACTAAAGCAGAGAAACTTGGCAGACACCGCCTTACCCAAATGATCAACGTTAACATCACCCGAAACAGGATAAATCAGTATCATGTGCCTCTGGACACCATCCACTGAGAAGGGCATAACATCACTTCCATGGTATTCTTATAAAAAATGAATAGCCTGAATTTAACCATGAAGAAACAGCAGACAAACTCAAACGGAAGGACATTCTGACTAGTACTCAAAAATGCCAAGGTCATGAAAGACAAAGGAAGACTGAAGAGCTGTCTCACGTTGAAGGAAACTAATGTCCCCAAACGCAACTGGTCCTGGCTCAGCTTGTGAACACCCCAAGGGCTCAGAGTATTACTACACATGCTTCAGTAAGAGTGGAAAAGATGGAAGAAAAGGCTTCAAGATGGGAAGAAGGATGGGACTGGGGAGAAAAACAATTAGCTTTTGAGGTCCATCCCAGCTCCATGTGCATGTCCTAACAATGGTGTCTCTTGGAGTTTGGTGTGTAATCGCAAACCACAGCACTCATTTCAGATCAGTGCAAACAGCATGTGTTGAGTATCTTCCACAAGACAGATACCAGGTTTAGCTCTGCGGATATAATCATATCAAGTAAGGCTCAGACCCTACTCAACACAAATGTAGCCTAAGATGACGGCATTAGTTTGGAGAACAAGAAGGGCGTGCATATTGTGTTTGGTGGGGCATTCTCTCATGCAACACGTGGCTTCTCCCCTCTGCCTGGAGTGCCCATCTTACCTTTTATCACCCAAGTAACCTTTTCTTTCCTCAAGGTGCTCAGGAGCCGTCTCCTGCAGGAAGCCTTTCCCAACACTCTCAATCGAAGTGAGGTTCCCACTTCTGTGTGTGTTTCTATCTCCACTGCATTGAACTTAATCAGATCATAGATCTGTCCCCACAGGAGACTGTGTATTCAAGCACAGTACACAGTGCCTGGTACACAGCAGTGCTTAATAAATGCTTATGCACCTGGCCTGTGAGTTGGATGGCAGAGAGCAATGGGAAGAAGAGTAAGCCATCACTACAGAGGCGTCTGGCAGAGCCTTGGGATGGGGGCCAGTGGGAAGGCAGCGCACTAAGTCACAGGGGGGCCCTGTGGGGAGGGAGAGGAGAACTGCTGATGGAATGGCCTCTCGCTTCCGAGGGGAGTGTTCCAGCAGCCCTCAGCAGACAGCTTCCTGAACAGTCCTTCCTACAGATGCTTTTGGCAGTACGGAAAGGCAACCCCCCCATCAGCAAGCCTGCACGCCAGAGCAGCGCAGACCCACACCTCTGGGTGGTCCACACCCAGCGCATCCCCCTCGCCATCCGCATCCAGGTCAGAGAAGAAGAGCCAGGGGCTACGGCGGGTGTGGGTTTCTGGGTTTATATTTCAAATCACAAGCATCCTTTCTTCCATTCCATTTTCCTTCATTCAGATTCCTCCATCTTTCTGCTCACCCTCATTTCATGGGATGCTTCTCCCTGCCTTGGATCTTCATAATATATGACTGACAGAGCAGTTTCTAACATAAACGAATTTATCCTTAAAAATAAAGGCTTCTGTCATTATAAAATTTATACTATTACATTTTCTCATAAATGAAAATTTTAATGGTTGCATAATATCCCAACACATGGATGTACCTTATTTCACTTGTTACATTTTTCTCAACTTTTAACTATTATAAATTTTGCTAAGATGAACATTTTTATTTGTAAAACTTTGTTCATGTTCCTAGTTAGAAGAGAGTCCCAAACATGAAACTAGATCAGAGAGTATGAAAACTTTTAGAAATTTAATACATGTTACAAAAAGGCACAGCGAGCTCATTTCTAAGAGACGTTTACAATGTATCTTGCAAAAGCTAGAGAGGCTACGAGAAGTGTTGCAAAGTCAGGGCTGAAAATGGCTGGGTCTGTCCTTACCGGTGTGATGTGGCACCTTGCCAGGAGCGTGCCATCCCACCCTGCAAGGTGAAGAAGAAGTGACTGAGTCCCCAAAACACAATGCCTCTCGAACAAAATCTCGGCCCTTTCAGCTGTTGCATTTTGCAGTTACTGCAGGCTGAAGTGAGGAGTGTTGCTATAAAGTTGAACGTGCCCTGCCTGCAGGCTACCCCTTCCTCCCAAGATCCACAAACGGACATCCCACTGTCTCCTTGCCACCTCTCCAGGGGCATCTCTTCAAGCACCGTGATCTCTCCCCCCAGGCCGCTCTAACCTCCAGTGCTCCTGGTTTCAGCAAATGGCATCACCATCCACCCAAATGTTCCAGACAGAAACCTGGGAGCCAGCCCCACCTGAAGTGCCGCTGACTCCTCCTCTCCTAAAAAGATCTTGAGTCCCTCCTCTTCCGGCCATGCCCACTGCCATCCTCCCAGGTCAAACAAGTGGGACTCCAGCAGTAGCCTTCCTTCGAAATATTCTCCACACACCCATTCTCGTCCCCACTCAATCCACTCCCGCTGACGTGACGGTGATCTGTTAAAATGGAAAGCAGCCCACCACCCTGCTTACACTTCATCACTGGTTTCCCACTGCCTGAGAACAATGTCCGACGTTCTGCACGTCGCCTGGGAGTTCAACCTCTACTCCTCGCCCCTGGCTCTCCACACGGCCCATGGGACTCCACACAGCTGCTCACACTTTCCCACTCCAGGCTGCATACCCGCTTCACACACCTGAGGCCTAGAATGGTCTCACCACCTGGGTAACTCCTCTTTCTTGTTAAGGTTTCATTCAAACACCACTTCCCCGGAAGTCTCCCTGTAACTCTCTGGAGAGGGAGGCCCTCTTCTTTGCTCCCGAAGCAGCCCCTGAGCGGCACTAGATCAAAGAGTATGAAAACGTTTAGAAATTTAATACATGCTACGAAACTGCACAGTGAGCTCACTTCTAAGAGACTGGGACTGGGACGTCACAGTATTTGCTGCTCCTAACATTTGGAGGAACTACTTGGCATTTATTGGTTTGATGATTGCATCCCATGACTGGAAGGTGAATAGGCGAGCATTATGCTTGTCTGATTCACCCCCATATGCCAGCACTCATCATGCAGAGGGCTAGTAACATGGAGGACTTGATGAAAATCTGTGTCTGCTGGATGTGAAAGCCATCACTGTAAACAAAAATCAAGTTTTCAGCTTAATGATTTGAGCTTGCGTATTTGCATGAACTATGCCTCTCCTTGTCTTATTTTTGTTATAGTTATACTGTTACTTTCAATAATTCTCCTAGCAGGTAATGAACAAGTCTGTATTTAATTTTTTGTTAAGTACCGTGCTTTGGCGATTTATGTTGAAGCCCTTCTGTTTCTAGTACATTCATACTAACCAAAATAATCCTTAGAAGTAAAAGAAAAAAATGACTTTACTGATACTACGAATTTCCAATGGTTACAATCTGATTCTTCCCCTCTTTGTTCAAGTCAGTGTGACTTTCTGGTAGAAATATTTTCTAATTTCTGCAGAAATAGCAAAGAACTATGATACTTGGCATTTGGTTCCAGAAATAAAACCAGCAGAGGGAGCAAAGGAACATAAAACTAGTTTCCTAGGTCCCCATGGATTAGTAAATGCTATGTTGGCCTCTGGTATTAGGCCAATTCCATCACCAACCCACATTTCTATATGACCTTCTGTACCATAACACAGAGTGACGGGTGAATGGTTAGGACTCTGTATACATACCACTGTCTGCTTCTGAGTTTGGATCTGGACTGATAAGACCCCCAATATCATTCTTTAATGGATCTGGGCTCATGTTAAGGTCTTTGTTTTGGGGTAAGGGAATGAGATTAATCCTTAAAAAAACCCTTTTCCCAGAGTTTGGGACCTCTCAGGGCCCAGAATGGGCTGGCCGTATAAGAAGAGCTCGACGGTATGTTTGCATCATGAAGGAATCTCTTAGACATCCCTGCTCTGGCTACAAACGAATGAGCTGTGCTATGGCCAGACTGGCGATGGGTACATACTACTGTCTACGGGTGATAGCAGTGAGTTGACTATATGACCTGCTACATTTCCTTCACGTTAGTTGCTGACTTTCCAGGGCCACATCTGGTCTTCCTCAAAGGTAGTTCATAGAAGTCATAGAAGAACGCTTTAAACTCGGAGAAAGATAAGGCATAATGCCAAGGTGACATTCTCTATTAGAACTAACCCGGAAGACAGGAAACCTCTGGGCCACATCTGGCTCACCACAGAGCAGTAAGCAGCAGCTGCTCACCCCTTTACTGGCCCAGAGGCAGCAACAGAGAACTCAGAGCACAGCTATCAGCTGTACAGTGAATGGCTGACTACCAAAGAGCCAGGCTGAAAGCCGCCTCTGACTAAACAAGTCTGGGAACTACCCCGTCAGGTCACCAGGCCTGCCGAACTCAGCACCGGAATTTCACCTTGGGCCTATCCACTCCTGGCTTTCCTATTACTCCTGCCACATTCTGAGGGGCAGTTTCCGACTAGCTTTCCAATTACACTCTCTATTCTGCTGCCAGAACAATCTTTTAAATTCTGACCAGGTTAACGTCTTTGCTTAAAACTCTTTCATGGTTTCTCATTGACGTCAGGCTAATGCCTCAGTGATCCAAACGGACTCTCACTTCCTCTCTGGCTGCCCGCCACCTCAGACTCAGTGTGCCAGCCAAAAGGAGTTACGAGAGTTCCCAGGAGAGCACACTCTTGCAAATCTCCATGCCTTGAACGACGCTGATTTTCTCTGCCTGGTGTGTTGTTCTCACTTCTTTTTCACGAACTCAACACTCACTCCTTCCCATATATCTTAGGTCAAGCAACACCTCCACTGGGAAGGCCTTCCTGATGGGCTCCCACTCCTGTCCGAGCTAAGTGCCCATTCTGTGGTTCCTGGAAGTGCCCCGTGCCAGCTTCCCCCTGCCCCTGCCGCCATGTCACTCTTTGGCTCCTGTCTCTCTCACTGGGCTGTGAAGAATTTGAGGAAATAACTGTACCTTTTATTTCTGTGACAGGGAGTAGTGGCTGAGATCAACTAGGGAGAGCAATGAGTGTAAAGAGACCAGGGTCGAGGGCAGAACTCACAAAAAAGATCACTAAGGAGATGAGAAAGAGCAGTCAGAGAGGCAGAAGAAAACTGAGAGAGAACGTGTCACAGAAGCCAAAGGGAGGGCTGTTACAAGCAAGAAGGAAGGACCACAATGTAAAATGCTGCCGGAAGGTTAAGTATGACATGGTTTAAAACACGTCCACTGGATTTAGCAACCAGCAGGTCATTGGCCACCTTGGGGACAGCCGTGTCAGAGGAGCGAGAGACCAGCCAAACTGCAGGTGGGTGGAAGGCAAACAAGAGGTGAAGAATTTGAAGGAGCTGGAAAAGGACATTCTTTTAAGAAGCCTTACTGTTTGCAACAACATGAAGACATTATGCCAAGTGAAAGAAGCCAGTCACAAAACAACGCACCCTGTAGGAGTCCACTCTGTGAGGTACGTAGAGCAGGCAAATTTGCAGAGACAGAAGGTAGAATGGTGGTTGCCAGGGGCTAGGGGAGGGCCTATGGGAGTTAGTGTTCAATGGGGTCAGAGTTGCAGTTTTGTAAGGTAGAAAATGCTGTGTGGATGGATGGTGGTGATATGAAGGTCCTTAATGCCACTGAACTGCATGCTTAAAAATGACTAAAAGGGTGAATTTTCGATTATGTACATTTTACCATAATTTAAAAAAAGAAAAAAGAAGTACCGCTGTTAGGAGAATAAGAAAAACTGCTACGGGGCGCCTGGGTGGCACAGCGGTTAAGCGCCTGCCTTCGGCTCAGGGCGTGATCCCGGCGTTCTGGGATCAAGCCCCACATCAGGGTCCTCCGCTGGGAGCCTGCTTCTTCCTCTCCCACTCCCCCTGCTTGTGTTCCCTCTCTTGCTGGCTGTCTCTCTCTGTCAAATAAATAAATAAAATATTTAAAAAAAAAAAAAAAAAGAAAGAAAAACTGCTACAACAGGATACAGGATTGAGAGGGTTCTGTTCCCTGAACAGAAAGCCAAGACATTTAAGCATGTTAATACATTGAGAAGAGTGCGTTAGTCAAAAGGGAGACAAAGGGAAGAGATTTTGATGTGGAGACCCCAGGAGAATCAGCCCCGGGCCAGACCACAGGAGACTCCTCTGTGAGGCATGAGGGTGAGAGGTGAGGAAGGGGTAGAGGAAGTGTGTTTGCTGGGGAGGAATATAGGGCAGACAAGAAAAAAAAATTTTTTTAAGACTTATTTATTCGAGAGAGAGAGAGAGAACGAGCGTGCACATGGGGGGAGGAGGGACAGAGGTGGAGGGAGGGAGGGAATCTCAAGCAGACTCTCTGCTGGGTGAGGAGCTGGGGCTCAATCCCCCATCATGACCTGAGCCAAAAATCATGAGCCGGATGCTTAACCAACTGAGCCACCCAGGCGCCCCAAGAAAAGCAGCTTTGAAGCTCTATCTGATCACCTCTATTTCTCTCTGAGGGAGTCTGGGAAGGATGAGGGAGTCTGGGAAGGGTGAGGGGGCTCGGGGAGAGTGGTGAAGGTCTGAAGAAGTCCCGGGGAGTACCGAGGCCCTGCGGAGGGACTGTGGAGGAACTGAGACAACACTGGCAGGTGGACTGGAAGGGTGAATCTGCAGCGGTGACGGTGGCCTGGGGCACAGCTGTGACTCGCGGCAGCCCCAGTGGCTGAGCTGCACAGGGGCTGGCGACAGTGTGAATGGCACACATGTTCTTCCAGGAAGCACCAGGGCGCCTGAACTGAGAGTGCTGGGTGGCTCGTGGCTGGAGTGACAGCCCTCTGGAAAGCAAAAGAGGATGGGTGCAGACACAGGGGAATGAGAGACCAAGGACCGACTGGTCAACAAGGCTAAGAGCAAATGGAGCTGCAGGCAGGGTTTAGAAATGCAAAAGATTAGGAGACTGAAGTTCCGCAGTGAGACACAGAAGTTTAAGGTTCCTAACGTGGGACATTTCTGGGTCCCTACAAGGCCAGGCCTAGCCAGGGTGTAGGCGGCTAAAAAGAGAAACCTGATCAGGAAAGACCTGGGTCCTATCCACAGGGGATGCTTCTATGTGTTCTTCTTCCCAGAAAACACAGATAATTAAGATTATCTTTTATGACTCTTTTCCCTTGGATTCAATTTCCTCTTCACTGCATTCCTTTTTTCCCCTTGAGGACATCTCTTATGATCTAGGTACTATCCCATTTTACATCTTTATTCATCTACTTGTGTTCTTATGTGCCATCTAAACTCAATATGAACCTCGTTCTGTACTAAATCATAGATTGGTAATCTGTGGGAAACATACAAAGCCCATTAAGAACCATGAAAACAGGCAGTGACTCATTTCCCAGGGTCAACATCACATCACATATTAAAAATACTAGTAAAAACGAATCATTATCATCTATTCATGTGTTTCAAAGGCTAAGCATGGATATTTTATATTACCTTGCTTACAGGATCCTGAGCAGATCCTGATTCCCTCCCCAACAAACAAATCCTATATAATCAAAGAGCCCAGAAGGAAGCTGAAAAGGAACCTGTACCTTTTTATGTAGCTTAGCTACCCACAATGAACATATTTTTTTATTTCACTTGTCTTAGAAGTGGGGGAGTCTGTCTTGCACACCATCTTCTGGCTCCAGGGATGGAAAGGACAGACTGAGACAGCTGTCTTTTTGGCCTTCTGAGGTTTGTGCAGTTGCCACATGGTCTCAAACAATGTCTCATCAACATACGCCAACACTGGCTTTCTCCAGTGCGACATGACATAGAGCCAAATCACCAACATTTTCGAAACAGACTGGCTCCTTTTTTGTATGCACCGAAAATTGTAGAAAATGTTTGCCATTATATCTTACTGAACCATTCTGAATCAGTTAAATGTATCATGTGTATTCGAGCACACTGTACTCTGTCACTTTCACAACATGGCATCCGAGCGCCAGAACACGCGGCCGGTGGCATGTCATTATGAGAGCGGCACACGGAGATTCTGCTTGCAGTCCCACCTGTATGTCCTCTGAATGTTGTGACCAGCGTGCAGTTGTCTTGCTCCAGTTTGAGGATGGTTACTTGGCCTGACTGGTCACCAATAAACACGTGCCGGGTTTCAACATCAAATCTATCATGTAAACATTAAGGATCATTTCTCAAAATTGAGCGGACGGATTTACGTACATAAATAAATAAATAACCCAAGAAATGTACAAATCCCATATGAAGAAAGCTTGGACATAACGCTGAAAGATACAAAAGTAGACACAACAAAGTGAAAGATGCAACATTATGGGACAGTAAGACTTCACACGATAATGATGTCATTCCTTACATGAATTTACAAATTTAATAAAATCCTTATAAAAATATCAACATAGGTTTTTTCCTAGAGCTGGGGAAGTTTAAGTTCATATAAAAAACAAATAAACAAGAAGAGCCAGGAATATTCTGAAAATAAGAGCAATGCGGTATGTGATAGGGGAGGTCTGCCCTACCAGATATTAGAACGTGTTACAAAATCTCTGCAGTGAGACCTGTGGTATTGGTGCATAACCAGACAAACAGATCCACGGAACAAAACGGCAAGTCTAGAAACAAACCCCAAAGCATACAGAAATGTAGTATGTGTCTGATGAGGGTGGCTCTTCAAATGAATAAGGAAGACATGGGTTTAAAAAAAAAAAAAGATGTTGGCATAAACCGCATAGTCATTTGGAAAAACAAAACAGGAACAGTATTTCACATTCTGTATCAGGATAAACTGCAACTGGATTAAGGATCTAAATGTAAAAATGGCAAATATAAGTTCTAGAAGGGACAGTTCCTTTATAACCTTGGAGTGAGAAAGCCTGCTACTCAAAAACACAAACAACAAACAAATACCACCAGCAAAGCCAAAAGACAAACTGGAAAAAATATTTGCAACTTATGTCACAAAAGGCCCAAACCCCTAACACAAAAAGAACAATCAAGAAGAAAGCAACCACAAACCTAACAGAAACATGGGCAAAATGTAGGAACACACGGTTCAAGAAGAAATGAAGATAAAAATGAAAATGGTGTGTGAAAATGAAAATGTGTGAAACAGGCCTGAATGCTAGTCTTTGGAAAGCTGCTTACAAGGCTGGCTTGGCATCTGGCAACTTGGCGGGTCCCACCTTTAAGAGACAAAAGTGGCTCACTGTGCCTTAACTGTACACAGAATATGGTTTATGCCAAATACCTGCTTTCCTACTTAGTCTGGAATTTCGGTACACGCCAGAGAGAGGCTGCCTACGTGACCAGTCTCCAGTACAATCCTAAGGCACTTGAGTCTCTAGTGAGCTTCCTGGGTTGCTAGGTGTTACTTCTAGAGATCTAGCCCAGCGATACACTGGCCAAAGTACAAAATGCATGCCTGAGGCTACTCGCTCCATATTATTTTAAATTGCTAAAGTTGGAAGACAACAAAAAACTTCCATCCCAAGGGGACTTACTGAATTAACTACAATACGCCCATGCAATATTAGGGGAAAAAAGAGCTCTGTATCATAAGCAAACTGACATGGAGGAATTCCCAGGGTATATTATAAAGTGGGGAAAACAAGCGGAGGTACATAGATACACTACCTTTGCATAAGAAAGAGAGGGCAACAGAAGTGTGTGTGTGTGTGTGTGTGTGTGTGTGTGTGTGTGTGTGTGTGTTTGCGCACATGCGCGCGCCCCTGCAGCACATGTGCTTATTTTACAAAAGGAAGCTCTGGAAGAATAAACTGAGATCTCACACAAGGGGCTGCCTAGGGAGAGGGGAGAAATAAGCTGAAGGGACAGGGCTGGTGGTGAGACTTCTCTTGTCGTAGTTTCCATTCTGGAACCATGTCATTACTTTACATATTAAAAATATATATAAAATCAAAAGAAAAAATCCCCCAAATCGACAATTAAGTAAAATCAATGAACCTATCAAGTTGGTGATATAACCATAGTTAGCAGAATCATTCATGTGACTCTAAAACACAGCGTTTCAATCGTACATCCTTAGGAGAATACATTCTAAGGACAAAGAGAACTCCAGAGAAATCTAAAACCTCATTCCGTAGTCTTGCCATAATTCTGCTATTATTATTTTGAAACAGCTTACATGAACCATAGGATAAAGCAAATATCTTAATGTTTTAGAAGCCATAATTTTCAGCCCAAGGTAAAAGAATCAAGTACAAAAATGAAGTAAAAACCCTATAATGTTAAATCTGAATTTATTATATGAATTGATGACTTATTTTCGTTTCAGAAATACACACATACATTTCCTAGCCATCTTTGAATACTACTCTTCACTAAAAGAAATGGCTGACTCAGGGCTGGGACAGGACAGTACAAGATGAGCTTAAGACATGTTGTGCCAAAAAGCAGGGAAGTGCTATCAAAGGCAAGTGGGGTTGTATCAAAGACACTGGAGCCAACATGAAGGGGCTCTTACTGGCCAATGATGGGACAGTATTAGCATCAAAAAAGGCAGGTTACTGAAATGTACCGGATATAATATTTTAAAAAAAACCTAAGAGTTTATAATAATGCTCAAAAAGAAAAAAAAAAAGATGCCTATTGGAGGTAACCAGGACACTGGATTTCTACTCTGAAAATGAGCAATTAAAGAGAAATAATTAAGAATTTATGTTGCTTTTCCCATACTAATTGTATCTCAGGGTAACCAAATAGCCCTAGTTAATGAGGGAAAGTTCTACTCTATAGAAGAATTCCAACTAATACATGTGGAAAAAATGACATAATTACAAAATCACCATTTTGCAACCCTAACGAAAGAACTGGTTCAGACAAGACCACTAAAGGCAAGGCATGTGGAGGTCAGCGCTGCAGGGAGCCAGCAGTCACCACCTGGAACACTGACCAATCTCGGTATCGCTGGGAGGGGGTGACAACCCGCCATGAGGTGCCTCCTGCAGAGAAGCAGTACGAACCAGACAGCACAACCAGCAGTGTTCTTACCAGGAGCTGGGTCTGAACTGAATCAAGATTATAGGGGTAACTCTCAGCTTACAGAAAAACATGGGAGACGTGTAGGTAGAAGAAGTGAAAAGACATCATGAGGAAGTAGAGATCACTTTAGAATGTGGGGCTGTCTCCAGGCACATGGACTCAGTACCTCCAACAAGTTACAGAAGCATAAAAAAAAAGTGAAGGGAGGAGATCGCTGCTCTGGATTGAGAGATTTAGGATATGACAACCACAGTCAACGTGTGACCTGCGTCTGGACCCGATTTCAAACTCATTCACTGCAAAAAGCCAGTAAGTGAAATGTGAAAATGGATCGATTATTCTACAATATCAAGTAGTGGTTATAAATTTTTAGGAGTTATAGCATTGCGATTACTGAAAAATTCTGTATTTTTTAGTAATGCACAATTAAGTACATAAGGATGAAATGATGTAAGGTCTGAAATTTGTTTCTGAATACTCCAGCAAGGAGAGAGAGAAAGCCAAAAACACAGAAGAATCAACGCTGATCTGATGAGCATGTGAGTATCCATTATGGTCTCTTCTCCCAGTTGAGTGGACTCCCAGTTGGGGAGTTGGTGCGTGTTTTGAAAATTTTCATAAAACATCTTTTTTAAAGTGAAGGAGAACAAGGCACCACAAATTCTCCAGTCTCAACAATAAGGGAGCAGTTATACTCTCCAAACAAGTTGTCAGATATGTGTAAAACAATACAGATATGGAATAAGATCACCTTATAGTCACCTAGATTAATTATAAGGAAACAGATGAAAAAACAAAAGCACTCTGACACCCAACAGTCTTTACGATGGCAGGTAAATAACAGTAATCTCTTAAAAACATATAAATGCAACAAAAGCTATTTGAAAGAGCACTGAAATAAAATTATCGTACAACCTCAAAGCCAGAGTGATTGGCATTAAGTATAATGAGGAAATATAAAAATCAAGATAATCTTATAGTTTTCCAATACTCTTGCCCTGAATACGGTAGATCTAAGAGACTTCCTGGTGAAAAGACTTTGTACTGTACAGAGTGACATCTTGGAAATATCTCCAACATGAATAAAGTCTTAAAATGAAGAGTCCCTAAATTATTTCTGTGGAAGCATGAAAAATGTGATCGAAACATGGTCAAATGGCAAGACTGAAAGGTGAGGCTAAAGTATTCACAAACTTAAATACTAGCAAGTGAAATGGGGAAGGAAAACAGTTCTATTTCCTAACATCAACTGCCATGTGACCTTCGGGAAATACCTCCACTCTACTCTGTTTCGCTGCACAAAGGGCTAGCCGAAAGATTTTAATACCCAAGTTCTAATCCTGATTCTGCCAGGTAACAGTCATGTGACCTTGAGAAAGTCCCTTAACGTTTCTGAGCCTTGGGCTTCTACACTGTGAAAATTGAGAATTTGCAGTCTTTTGGTTTGTACTTCTAATTATGGTTCTGAGAGTGAGCTAAGTACCATTATGCAGATGTACTATATAAAACTCCCAGGAACTGCAAAAGTAAAAAAGATATTTTCTTCTTTTTCCTTTCCTTTTCTCTCTCCTCTCCTCCTTTTGATTATTGTTGTTAGCGTTATAGCTCTCTTAATACTTGAAGCCTCAGATCTTTAGTCAAAGCAACGGGAGATTTTAAGGTTATTCAGAAATTGGTAATTCAATTTTTGAAAGGTTGGCTCTTTGTCTTCCTTCATTTCTCTACTTGAATTTTGGTTATTTTCACTGCACACGTACTTCTCAACTGTGAGGCTGGAACGAAAAAAAGGGGCTGAATTCAACCTGACTTCTATCACTTGCTGACACGGATGAATGACTGTCTGAGGTGGAGATGGGGAAAAGGTGGTTTATCTGTGTAAGTTTCTTATGTATGCTACCACTGTCCACTAGGAAGAGAAATTGGGGTACTGATATTATTCTGAACATTTTATGTTGTTTCAGATCTTCTTCCTTCCCTGAAGAAAAGAAACCTGTAAGTATGGAAGGTGGCAGAGAAGAGGAAAGAAGTGGGGTGGAGGGTTCCCATGAAAAAATGTGTTTAAAAACTGGATTTTAATGTGAACCCCAACATTGCACGGGTATGTTAACACTGTTAACAATCTGTGTAGCAGGCAGCTCCTAGAAAACCCTCCCCCAGCCTTGGGAAAGTCACATGTTTCCTATATGAGACCCTCCGGCAAAAGCAGTACAGATATGCCATCAGTGTGCATACAGCATGGGAAAATATCAAAGGTACAAGGATATAAGGCCATTCTTAAATCAGGAGCAAAGAGAGGCACTGTGGCTGGGGAGGCAAAGCTGTGGAGGTGAGGGAATCTTCTGGAAGAGCCTGCCTCTCTGTCTGTAGTACTGCAGCTACCCTCCACCTTAACAGCAAGGTTGGATTAGATGGTCGTTTACATGGGGAAATGAAGCCAGAGGCTTTCACACACATACAAAGGCTTCTGATATCTGATCACATGATTTTTTCTGCTTGGTAAACCACATGGTGTGTGACCAAAGGAAACAGTTGAAAAATGAAGGTGACTTTTGGAGATGACTGAAGGGAAGGGTCAGAGATCACACAGTCAGGAGACTTTCGATTCTGGGCATTTGTGTTCTGCTTCTCATTTTCAGATAGTTTAAAAAGTAAACTTCTTCAGGGCAAGATCTGTCTTTTTTCTATATCGCTTGGCTTGGCTAAGCAATACAGAAGAAGATGTATTTCTAGGCATGGCTAGTGATATAGAAGCCAGCATCTTAAGAACAAGTTCTATTAGTGCCTTTAGTCCTCGTCTCAAAAGGGGTAACATAGTATGATGGGAAAAAACAGCAGTGGAAGGCAGAAGACCCAGGTTCTGGTGATTTTCTGACATACTAGCTGGGTGGCTGCAGATAAGGCATTCGACCCTTTCCAGGCTTCAGCTGGCTCATCTGTAAAACAAGGAGTGACCCGGATGACCGCTAAGGGCCTTTCCAATTCTAATACTATAAGAAATGACCAGTCATCCATTGACAAGAGAGTTCATGTATTTCAGGCATTAGGCTTGTCTCAACTGGTTTTTAGAAAGTAAACTTTGGAGCTTCTTTTCTTAACAGGTGGTACCACCCTCTCCAAGATAAGTCAACCCTGCTTGTCATTCCTCATCACCCTCATTTCTGGCCTGCTTGGTACCTTGCCATTTTTATAACCTTCAACGATGGCCATTCTTAGCTTCTTCATCTTGCTCTTCCAGTGAGGAAAATAAGAGAGAAAAATAGGAGTGACAGCGCACGCACACACAGACACACACACACAGCTACTGCCGCACGTCTGCAAGGAGACAGCAAAGTACTTTGTCAGATTGTTGAGAATCACTGAATAGGCATTTTATAAATATGAGATAAACATCTGAAAGCAAGTCTTACTACTTCTTCCTGCTTTTGCTGACAAATGATCTGTTTCCATGTACTCCCTCATTCGTCAGAAGGTGGAGAGTGATTCTCTGCTTTTTAAACCAAGAAGCCCAGGGCCCGTTACTCCTTACATGGCAGCATCACCCGCCCAGGCTTCACACCCAAGCCAGTGCTTGCTGCAGCCCAGGGGGCCAGACATGAGGATTACCGCACATTAGCAGGTATTCACACTGGGCACACGGGTCCCGGAGACTTGGGAGATAAGAATTCGTATCATTCTACGTATCCTGGAAGGGTCTTGTCCCTGGAACAAAGTCTGTACCATTACCGTGTAGATACCAGCTAACCTACTCTGGTCCTGGCACAGTGGCTTCTCCATAAATATTTTAAAAATAAATAGGAATCCGGTGGTTCTTCACAATCTTAATATCTGTGTGTAAATTCCTTCTGTAGGTACAAAAATAAAAGGCTGTCTTTCATGGATGGTTTTATCTCCATGTTCTAGAATTCTGATAGCTGAGGCTCAGTGTCCTGTCTGGATGTCAGTCTTGTGTTACAGTCACCCCACGACCTGCTCAGCAGGATCTGTTGTTATTTGGGGGAAAATCACCTCACTTCCATCCACCTCCATGAGGACCCTCCATGATTCGTGTATCAGTCAAGCAATGAGAATGTTAATCAGCAGAGCAACTCTGCCAATAAAACAAAAAACTTTCAAGTTGCACATACCCAAACTTTTCATGAAAGAAAGGAGTCGATGGCTAAGTTCCCACCAAGGGATTTTTGTCCAGCAAAGGATACTGCAGGCCCGAGGCCACGGCACTGGTACGGTAACCTCCCAGGCGTTGCCCACTCTCCGAGCAGTGCCAGGCAAACTGCTTGTCCTGCCCCGTGCTCAGCACCCACTCCAGCTCCAGAACAAACAGGATCATCGTCACTCTGCTCTGATGCGCTAAAAGCCAAGAGAAAAGAAAATAACCCATAAAGCATCATAAAGGAGATTAATAAAGCATGGTCCACAGAGATGCGTCATTCTCTTCTCCCCGCCCCCAGAGGAAGCTGGACAGTATGGACTGGTATTACACACACAGCCTAGAACAGGGGTTCTCACCAAGGGTAGAGGTGCGCCACTGGAGAGGGACATGCCTGAGTTGTTAGACGATTTTTTAAAAGCTATCCATTTCCTCCCACTGTGCTCTTCCTTTCCCACCAGCACCAACCCCAAGTTTACCACCACCCAGAGTCCCCGTTACCAAAGGGCCTGGGCCACCTTTCTCAGACATGACAGAGCTGCTGGACTGGAGAATGTCAGACTCAATGTGACCACAGAACAATAGAATGCATGATGATCTTAACAATGAAGTCACCCGGGTGAGTTTATGTAAGCTTAAAGAAAGTAAAGAGCATTACTGTTCTCCTTTTGGTGAAGGATGGCTTATTAAACCCACAACAAAGTTCTAGATGAATTTTCTGTAAGAAATCAAATGCTGGAAAGGAGGGCAGAATTATTCCCAAGTGCCATGTAAAAGAGAAGGAAATAACCCTCATGTCAAAGTACACATACGTGAGGTAAGGAGGGCAAGTCTCCAGGGTCGCTCATAAACAGAGGCAACACCATCACAGAATTACCACATCACACAAGTTTACAGTTAGAAGAAACTGTTTGTGTCATCTGCTCCTTCTCCCTAGTTCACATGTGGGTAAACTCAGGCACAATGAAGTTGAGCAGTTTGGCCAAGATCTCATGGCTTCTCAATTATCGAATAACATCAATAAAAATTTGCTTTCTTCTTATACAATTCCAGAAGACGAGGCAGAGGGGTTCCATGGCCACTGACCAGAGCTGACTGGAATGAACGAAGATCGGTATCCTTGAACCCAGACCTCACTGGCCTTGTGCCCAGGAGCTGGCAGTCTGGTGGGCAAGAGCAGACTTGTCACAAGCGTGATGCATGAGAGAAAACATCAGTTTCCCATTTGATCATGAAAATAAAGGATGGATCAATGCAACTCTACTAACAATATTGCCTGCCAATTTCTGAGTGTCTAATAAGTGCCAAGTACTTAAATATATTCTTTCACTTAGTCATTGTAATGACCCTACAAAAGTGGGTGGTTTCTTCATCTTACAGACACAACCTGGCCTTGGCAGGATGGCCCTTTTTAATCGGCTACCAAACCAATGAGTATCCACAGGACAGCCATGCCACCAAATGCCTGATATTTTAAAATCTGATATCTGAAGCACAGAGAATCTAAAGGGACAGAGAGGGGATACAGAAGCAATAATACTATAACTTCTCTACAGTAAACACCTGCCTGTCAGAGTATCAGTCACCGTTCAAGATCAAACCGTTGTCTTTAACTTAAAAGACATGACTTCTTGGAGGAACTCCTGAAGATCTTGTCATCAAATGTCCAATTCAAGCTCCACCAATGATGGAATAAAAATGAACTTCTCCAATGGTCCAAGTTTCCCAAGTCTATTTCAGCGAGAAAGTAGCCCCCAGCACTTTGTACCTTTTCCCCATCACTTTCTAAATCCAAGGGGATGACAGCAGCCCAGAACACAAGGGGGGGGGGTAAGCCCTCTGAGCTGCCATGACGTGAGGGGAGGAGACAGAGGCTCACAAAGGTTCAATGACTTGCTCAAATCTACGCAATGAGTGACGAAACTAGAACTAAAACCCTAGGCCCTCTGCCAAAGTTGGTTCTTTTCTGTGTCAGGCTGCCTTGGACTACTGAAACAACAACAACAACAACAACAACAAAAAACAAGCCCCAAAACTCAGAGCACATACTCTTTCTAAGGTGACATAATTCTTTCATTAAAAAATAAACCCTTTAAAGGTACATACATATCACTAAGCTTCAGAAATGTGGGCTTGAAGTCTGGCTATACTTCTTTTATTTTTTTATTTTTTTTTTAATTTTTTATTTTTTATTAAAAAAAATTTTTTTTAATTATATTATGTTAGTCACCATACAGTACATCCCTGGTTTCTGATGTAAAGTTCGATGAGGCTATACTTCTTGAATAGGAAGGCTGAGAGAGGACATCCTTGTCTTGTTCGTGATCATAGGGGGAAAGCATCTCATTTCTCACAATTAAGCACCATGTTAGCTGTAGGTTTTTGTAGATGTTTCTTTATGGAGGTGAGGAAGTTCGTCTCTATTTGTAGTTGGCTCAGAGTTTTTATCACGAATGGGTGTCAGAGTTTATCAAATGCTATTTTTGCACCAACTGACAGGATCATATTGTTTTAGTTCTTCAGCCTTTTGATGTGATGGATTATACTGATTTCTGAATGTTAAACCAGCTTTACATCTGGAATAAATCCCCTTGGTCATGGGTATATAATTCCTTCTACACATTGTTGGATTGGCTAGAATTTTTTTTTAAGGATTTTAACATCTAAGTTCATGAGAGTTACTGGTCTGTAGTTTTCCTTTCTTGTAGTGTCTTTGGTTTTGGTATCACTGATTGTTTTTTAAAAAAATATTTATTGAGGTAAAATTCACCAACTGAAACCATTTTAGAGTGGTTTTTAGTATATCCACAATGTTGTACAATCATCATGGAAAAATGTTCTGTTTACAGAACGTTTCCATAATCCCCAAACAAACCCACATCCCCAACTCCCCTTCCCCTATCCCTGGGCAACCACTAATTACTTTCTGTCTCAATGAATTCCCTATTCTTTAAAACACACACACACACACACACACACACACACACACACACACACAAAACTATTTGAGAGAGAGACAGAGAGTGAGAGAGACCACGCACAAGTGGGGGGAGGGGGAGAGGGAGAGGAAAGCAGACTCCCCACCAAGCAGGGAGCCCAACGTGGCGCTTGATCCCAGGACCCAGAGATCATGATCCGACCTGAAGTTAGACGCTAAACCAACCAAGCCACCCAGGTGCCCCCTCCCCTATTTCTGATATTTCATATGAATGTATTCACACAAAGTGTGGTCCTTTGTGTCTAGTTTCTTTCACTTAGCATGTTTTCAAGGTTCATCTACATTGTAGCATGTATCAATATTTCATTCCTTCTTAGTGGCCAAAAAATAATTCATTTCATTGATACACCACATTTTGTTTAGCCATTCATCCACTCATGGACATTCAGGTTGTTTCCACTTTTTGGCTACTGTGAATAATGCTGTTATACACAATGGCATGCAAATATGTCTGAATCCCTCCTTCCACTTCTTTTAGGTATAAACCTGGAATAATCCTTGCTTAGTCATGATGTACTATCCTTTGTATATGCTGCTGAATTTGATTTGCTAAAATTTTTAGGTTTACTGCATCTGTTTTCATGGGGAAGGCTGGCCTGTATATTTCTTTTCTTGTACTGTCTTTGTCTAGTTTTAATGTCAGGTAGTGCTGACTTCAAAAATCAGTTGGGAAGTCTTTTTCTGAAAGAGTTTGTGCAGAGTTTGTATTGTTTCTTCCTTAAATGTTTGATAAAATTCACCAGTAAAGCCATCTGGGCCTGGGGTTTTCTTTGTGGGAAAGTTTTAATTATAAAGTCAATTTCTTTAGTAGATATACAGTTATTAGGGTTATCTATTTCTTCTTGAGTGACCTTTTGCAATTTTTACCTTTCAAAGATTTGTTCATTTCATTGAGGTTGTCAAATTTATTAGCATAAAGTTGTTCATAATATTCCGTATTATCCTTAAACATCCCTACAATCTCTAATAGTATCACTTCCCTTATTCCTGATATTGGTAACTTGCATCTTCTCTCTCTCTCTCTTTTTTTCTGGTAAGTCTGGCTAGAGGTTTATTGCTTTTATTCATCTTCTCAAAACAAACAAATAAAAACAACAGTTTTTGGTGTCATTGATATTTCTCTATTTTCTGTTTTCTATTTTATGAACTTCTGCTATGATCTCTTGTCTCTTCTGCTTAGTTTATGTTTCCATTTGTTCTTCTCTTTTGTGTTTCTTTTTTTTAAGATTTTATTTATTTATTTGAGAGACAGAAAGAGAGAGAGAGAGAACAAGTGGGGGGAGGGGCAGAGGGAAAAGGAGACTCCCCACGAGCGGGGAGCCTGACACGGCTTGATTCCAGGATCCAGGGATCACGACCTGAGCTGAAGGCAGATGCCGAAATGACTGAGCCACCCAGGTGTCCCTCTTTCTGGTTTCTTGATGTAGAAACTAACACTGATTTCAGACCTTTCTTCTCTTCTAACATAGGTGTTTAGTGCTATAAATTTCCCCTTAAGTACTGCTTTAGCAGCATACCATAAATTTTGATATGCTGTTTCCATTTTGATTTCTTCTTTGACCCATGGATTATTTAGATGGCCCGTGATTATTTAGCTTCCTATATTTGGGGATTTTTCAGAGATATTTCTGTTGACTCCTGCTTCAATACCATTTTGATCAGAGAACACACCTTGCATGACTTGAATTCTTCCAAATTTACTGAGACTCATTTTATGGCCCAGAATGTGGTCCACCTTGATAAATGTTGTGTGTGAAGTTGAAAAGAAAGTGTCTTGTGCTTTAGTTGAATGGAATGTTCTACAGATGCCGATTAGAGCATATTGGTTGTGTACTGTTCAAGCCTTTTATACCGTATTGACTTTCTGGCTACTTATTCTGTCAATTATTGATATATTTGATCAATTATTAAGAGAGGAGTACTAAAATTTCTGACTAAAACTGAGGATGTGTCTATATCTTCTCCTGAAGTTTCATCAGGTTTTGCTTCACATATTTCAAAGCTATGTTTATTAAGAGTATAAACATTTAGGATCGTTATGCCCTCCTGATGGATTGACCCCTTAATCATTTTGAAATAATCTCTGGTAATATAATCCTTTATCCCTGGTAATATTCTTTTCTCTAAAGTCTACTCCGACTACTATTAACATAGCCACTCCAGCCTTCTTGTTTGCACAGTATATCTTTCGTCATCCATTTATTTGTAACTGCTTTGTGTCTTTATATTTAAAGTGCATTTCTTGTAGGTGGTTTATATTTGGGTCTCCTTTTTTTCCACTCAATCTGATGGCCTCTGCCTTTTAATTGGCCTTAGACCACATACATTTAATATGATTATTGATAACTGGTAGGTTTAAATCTATCACCTTGCTATTTGTTTTCTATTTTCCCATGTGTTCTTTGTCCTCTTCCCTCTTATTCTTCTTTTTTGGGGGAGAAGGAGTTAATTGAGAATGATTTTAATGATTCCACTTTATCTCCCCGGTTGGCTTATAAGTTATAACTTTTTGATTTGTTATTTAATGGTTGCTGTAGGGCTAGAAGTATACCTCTTTAACTTATCACAGTCCTCCTTCAAGTGATTCTATTTCACTTCCTGGGTAGTGTAAGAATCTTACAATAGTATACTTCCATTTCTCCCTGTTTCTTGGCTTTTGTGTTACTGATGCCAAACATTTTAATTTTACACATTATGACCCTCGTGCTACTTTATTATTTTTAGTTAAATGGCAAATTGTCTTTTTATAAGATTTAAATAATAAGAAAAAATCTTACAGTAACCACGCCTGGTGCTCTTCATCCTTTTGTGTGGATCCCTATTTTCCTTTGCCTTCATTTATTTCCTTCCTGAAAGACCTCCTTTAACATATCCTTTAGCGCAGGTCTATGAATTCTGTGTTTTATGCCTGAAAAAATTCTTATGTCACCTCCATTTTCAATATCTGTTAATATTTACTCACAGTGGACTGGTTCCTTTTAACTTTTATAACTTTACTCTTATTATTATGAATTCATCTTAAGCAGGACTTGTTTTTGCTGTGGGACCTCTGTGTGACTTGTCTTGTTGAAGAGAGCTTTTGAATTTATTTCTAGCAGGTACCACGAGGATACCACTGGCCCAGGACCAATTTTTATGTTAAATTCTTAAGCTGGAGCTTCTAAGCACTACATGAATGATTTAAATTTGTACTCCAAGATTTTAGGTTGCAATTTTCATTTATCTAGAAGACTCCTACCCTCTATCCAGATTTGAGATCAGAAATAAATTATGCTATGATCTTCTGGGCCAACAAGTGGGAGAGTTTTGGCCCTCTCTTTTTCATGGGCATAGAGCCCTTTATGCATTTCATCTTTATATGTAAATATCAGTTGCAACTTCCCACCTCACTCAAGCCCTAGGTCTCATCTTCTGTCCCTAAGTCAATGTTCATAAAAAGCTTCTAGCCATTAGAAGTTCTATTTTTCTCCCCCAAGATAGCTGTAATGTCAGGTAGTTTGCATATCACTCTGAGTTTTAGTTCTCTCTTTGCTTCTGGTACATGGGACTTTCCCTCCTGTTTCTCTCACGGGCTTAGCATTGCATTAAAAAAAATTAATGACAACTGGGATTTCAAAATGTCTTGATAAGCTGAGATGATGGACTTGATAAAATGAGATGATGAATAACCTGTAGTCCAGCGTTTAGGCTAAAAACAAAACAAAACACCCCCCACACCAAAAAAGCAACAGCTTCAGAAGTACAGGAGCTATAGCGTAATAACAACTTAAGTGAGAACCATTAAGCGGTTTGAGTTGACTGCTCCAGTGAGCCCACAGTGTAAAGTGGCTGTCAGAAGTTCACCCTTTATGGAACAGTGACCAGGAGAGGAAGGAAATACCGTTTTGTAGTTATCACATTACATATGTGTATTGGTTATCTACTGTATAACAAATTACACCAAACTTAATGGCTTAACACAATGAACATTTACTATCTCAGAGTTTCTGTGGATCAGAAATCTTGGTGCGGCTTAGCTTGGTGCCTCTGATGAAAGGTGTCTCAGAGGATGAAATCGAGGTACGTGGTGGGACTATGGTCTCATCTGTAAGACTGACAGAGGGAGGACCTGTGGAATTTCATGCTCTCATGTCAACTAGATTCAGTTGCTCGTAGGTCACTGAGCTACCTGAGGGCTTCAGTTGCTTACCAGCTACTGCTGTGGTCTCCCTCGGTTCCTCACCACATAGGCTTCTCCATAAAGTAGTTCACAAGATGGCAGCTGGCTTCCATGAGAACCAGCAAGAGCAGGAGAGGGCAGACAAGAAGGACTAGTCTCTATGCAACCTAATCTTAGAAGTGACATCCATCACTTGCCATATTTTAGGTCCAGTCTACACTCAAGGGGAGTCTACACTCTCCAAGGGCATGAATAACAGGAGACAAGGATCATCAGGAGCCATCTTAGAGGCTGCCTACCACGATGTGTCACATTTTGAAATGGCTCCAGAGGTACAACATGATATCCCAAGATCTGTGACCAAGACAACAAAAAAAATTTTTTTAAGAACAATAATTGAGGTCATGTAAAGGAGAATGTAAAATGTTTAGGCTAGAAACGAGAAGAGATAAGAGGAGGGGAGGAAGAGACCAGGGTGGGAACTTTCATGGCTGTTTAAAAAGCTGTCATGTGGGGCGCCTGGGTGGCACAGCGGTTAAGCGTCTGCCTTCCGCTCAGGGCGTGATCCCGGCGTTATGGGATCGAGCCCCACATCAGGCTCTTCCACTATGAGCCTGCTTCTTCATCTCCCACTCCCCCTGCTTGTATTTCCTCTCTCGCTGGCTGTCTCTATCTCTGTCGAATAAATAAATAAAATCTTTAAAAGAAATAAAAAAAAAAATAAATAAAAAGCTATCATGTGTAAGAGAGACTGTACTTAGTTTCTGTGGCTCCAATAGGCTGAACAAAAACCAACAGGGATACACTCTAGTACTTATAACACAACATTTTAATAATCTGGTTACCTGTTTGTAACCTCTACATAATTACAAACTGCTTATAGGCAGGTAACATACATGTTTTGTTTACTATTACAATCCTCAGTTATTGGAATTCAGTCGAAACCCAGTGAATACTTGGTAAGTATTATGTGAAAACAATTAAAGAATAAATCCATAGGGAAATGAATTTTGGCTCAAAATCTAGAAATAAAGAACTTAATGCTTAGAATTTTACAAACCAGGATGGGTTGCTAGGTATGTCTCTGGAGGTATCAGAAGAGAGTCTGGATAATCATGCAGGATGGATGAAGTCAAGAAATGTGGATGAAATAACCTCTAAGACTTAAAAGATCCACCTCTAATGTTCTGATCCTGTTACATCATTGGTCTGGATAAATAGATCATTACAGAAAATGGCTCCTGATCCATCTATGGTACACTGCCAATGTTGAAGACTCAATAAAACCTTAATTCCTTTCCCTTAGACAACATGGACACTCTAGGCCTTTTAAAATATTTAACCAAAAATGAAATGAGCCGCATGTAAAGTATCTCACTCCTAACACTGAACCCACTCTCCACCCCTGCTGCACTGCTTTGAGGCCGTGTGGTGTAACAGAGAGACAAAGGACAAAGGTCAGAGCTTCTGCGGTCACAACAACCCAGTCTGGTTCTGCACATTACCAGCTACCGGACCATAGGCAAGTCATTCAATGTCGTTAGGCTTCAGTTTCTTAATTCAAAGACTGGGATAATATTCACCTGAAAGGACAGCTCTGTTTTGTTCCCCCTGACTATTGTAAAGTGAAGCCGTCAAGAAACAGTTCAAAGTCTAGGTAAAAACATTGCTCTCTCATTCCTACCTTGATAGTTTTTCACAGGAGTCATCTTGTTATAATCTTCTGATAAAATAAACTCCTGCAAAAGAGAAGAAAAATATCAAGCAAAAGGAAATTCTGTAAGTGAATGATTATGTTTCGATAAAACCAGACTGCATAAAGAAACATCATCACAGAATTACAACATTAGTATTTTGCCAATCAACTCGGCATTTTTATACATCTTTAAAAGGAACAAACATAATTATGATCCAATGCAATTATAATTTTTACCTTGTAACACTAAAGTTGATTTTTTCTTTTTCTTTTTCTTTTTTTGAGTATGTGTGAGAAGAAAACTGGATCAAGTTCAGAGTCTTGACACTGGTCAATTTTGAAGATAACCCTCATTTAATTTGCTACAGCTGAAAATATGGCCGCTAAGCAAATAGATGGCAATCCTCTATAGATGAGCAAATTGGGTATTTTAAAGATTCTGTTTCTAATATTAGTAACTTATTTCTCCTTACAATAAGCTTCTCAAGGCTGCCTCTTACTCATCCCTACATCCCTAAGGTACATGGCACAGTGTCTTGGAATAGTAAGAAATCAGTAAGTACTGACCAAACAGGTACGTGAAAGGCATCTCCCAATCTCATGAGATTAATTTGGATGTCAAATTTACTCAGAAATAATTTCTATGTAACACATTATACATACTCTTTGTGAGGACACATAAAACCTGAGTGGGTGAGTCTGTGCGTGAGTGTGCGTGCACGCTTCACCTAAGCATCTACATATACCATGACCTATATCTAGAAGCCAATCAAGTGTTTATAAGCCCCAGCCAGGTTTTGAGTCCTTTAGCGTCTTTCAAATGCAAAATATCCATATACTCTTAAACAGTAAGTTGTCAAACATAAGAAAAGCTGGAAAGGATAATAAATTGATGCCTTCATCTGAGCTTAGAAACAGAACAGTGAGTCTTTTCAAAACATTTGGAGGCTTCCAGAATGTTTCCTTGAGGACTTAAAGGTGTGTGGGAGGACAGATGTGTAAATTCCTTACTTGCTATCTGGGTATTTACTGAGTTGACATAGTGTAACTTTTTAGAAGAAAATACTTATTTTATTGTTTTTATGATAGATGCCGCAAAGTTAAGTATAAGGTGATGTGACAGAATACAGGAGGTAACAAAGTTCCTTTGGGTGTTCACTTTCCTAGCCTGTCCCTCAAGAAGCTTACCTACAAAATGGATTTTCTTCCCCGTGATTTTCTCAGTAAAAACATTATTCAACTTGTCACTTTTTAAATTCCTTTCAGTATTCCTTCAAGAAGTAGCACTATGCTCATTTCTCATTTCTGAAGAGTTAGACTCACCACTGAAGAGAGCAGACTAATTTTTAAAAGTAGTAAAGTCGTTCTCCCATGAGAAGCTGATGGTGTGGGTAAGGAAGCTGCGCGCGCATCTCGGCCTCGCCTCACTACCGCCCTCCGTCCCAAGCAGGACTGGCTTGATCCTGAGCCTCCCACTTTAGAGGGCCCCAAATTTCCTCACACACACACTGAATAAATTTATTAAAACCGTTATTATTTAGGCAAGTGTTTGCTGACTATACTGAAATGGTTTTCTAGCGTGGGCAAAAGGTCACTCAATTCCTCTCAGGACAAGGCAGGGTACAAAATGGAACAACTGGATGCAGATCTGTATTTAGAATCAACATATTAGAATTAACAAACACTGTAAAATTACCAGTTCACTGCACTGGTACACTTAATTTTTTTGTTCATTTGCTTTTCCTATGACAATAGAAACACATAATCATGGAGAAAATATGGGAGATTTTGTCAGCCTTTTTTATTCTTATTTTTTTGATCAAAGAAACAATATGCTACTTTAAAGAAATGTAAGAGAGATGGGCATTTAAAAGTCCCTTGTGATATTGTTTCTCAGAGAAAACTATTATAAAAAGTATTGTTGGAATAATATACATAATAAAACAAAAATATTAATACTTTTTAAATTCAGTTTTTTATTTTAATTCTAGTATAGTTAACGTACAGTGTCATATTAGTTTCAGGTGTACAATATAGTGATTCAATACTTGCACACATCACCCGGTGTCTTCACAAACGCACTCTTTAATCCCCGTCACTTATTCCCCCTTCCCCCTCCCCCCGGCAACCATCACAGTGTAGTCTCTCTAGTTCAGAGTCTGTTTCTTGGTTTGTCTTTTTCTTCCCCTTTGCTCATTTGTTTTGTTTCCAAATTCCACATATGAATAAAATCATATGGTATTTGTCTTTCTGACTTAAAATGTTAATGCTTTTTAACAAGGCTTTTTTTCTGTTAACAAATCATGTATATCATTCCCACAAGTACATGTTTATCAACTTCCTTCTTTTTAATCACGGTATAGAATGTGCGGTAATGGTCTTCTACTGATAAATGCCTACATTTCCAGTTTTCCTTATTTAAAAATATTACAGTCAATACATTTTATCTTTTTATATCTCTAACAATATTTCAATGAAATAAAGTTCTAGAATTGTTGGATGAGAGGGCATGATGATTTAAAATTTGATAGATCCTGCCAAATTGACTTTTTAAAAGATTTTTTATCTATTAACACTCACAAACAATATAATGTGAAAGTGTTGCTGTAGCTTGAAATATTTTGTTAGGTTTAACCAATCAAAGCTCAGTAGACCAAAGATGTACACATTAAACAGTTTTTTAATTCATCTTTCCACCTTCCCTTCTTTACATTCAACTGTCTACATATCTATCATCTTAACTTTTTTTTAATACTTAATTTTTTTAGAGCATTTTTAAATTCACAGCAAAATTGAGAGGAAGGCACAGAGATTCCTCACATACCCCTCCAAACAGCCTCCCCCATTAACATCTCTCACCAGAGTGGTACACTTATTACAACTGATGAACCTACATTGACATGTCATTATCCCCCAATCCAAAGTCCATAGTTTACCTCCGGGTTCGCTCTTGATATTGCAAATTCTGTGGTTTTTGATAAATGGATACTGACATGTATCCACTATGATAGTGTCATGCAGAAATATTTCCACTGCCCTAAAAATCCTCTGTGCTCTGTCTATTCATCTTTCTTTTCCCACCTAATTCTGGCACCACTGATCTTTTCACTGTCTCCAAAGACTTACCCTTTTCCGACTGTCGCAAAGTTGGAATCGTACGGTTCGCAGCCATTTTAAATTGGTTTCTTTTACGTAGTACTATGCATTTAAGTTTCCTCCATGTCTTTTTATGGCTTGATAGCTCATTCTCTCTAGCACTGAATACTATTCCATTGACTGGATGTACCACAGTTAATCTTTTCATGTACAGAAGGACATCTGGGTTGCCTCCAAATTTTTGTCAATTATCAATCAAGCTGCTATAAACATCTGTGTACAGGTTTTTGTAGGGACACAAGTTTTCAACTCCTTTGGATAAAAAAGCAAGGATTGCTGGGCTGTATGTTGAGTATGTTTAGTTTTAAGAGAATGACCAGGGGGACAGGGTAATTGGGTAATGGATACTGGGGAAGGCACGTGATGTAATGAGCGCTGGGTATTATATAAGACTGATGAATCACAGACCTGTACCCCTGAAACAAATAACACATTATATGCTACTTAATTGAATTTAAACTAAAAAAAAAAAAAAAAAAAAAAAAAAAGAACGACCAACGTGGCTGTACCATTGTGAATTTCCACTAGCAGTGTATGAGAGCTCCTGTTGCTTCTCATCCTTGGCAGCATTTAGTGTTGCCAATGTTCTGGATTTTGGTCACTCTATTAAGTGTGTAGTGGTATCTCATTTTAATTTGCGTTTCTCTGATGACACAGGATATGGAGGCATCTTTTCATATGCTTACTTGCCATTTGTAGATCTTGGGTGAGGTGTCTGTTAAGGTCTTTGGCTCACATTTAATCTCTTATTGTTGAGATTTAGGAGTTTTTCAACTATTTTGAATAACTCCTTTTATCAGATATATATCATCTGCAAATATTTTCTCCCATTCTGTGGCTTGTCCTTTTATTCCCTTTACAGTGTTTTGCAGAAAAGAAATGTTTCATTTTAATGAAACACAGTTTATCAATTCTTGCTTTCATCATACCTGTGCTATAGTATCTAAGATGTCATCAACAAACCCAAAGTCATCTAAATTTTCTCCTATGTTATCTTCTAGTTTTATAGTTTTGCATTTTACATGTAGGGTCTGTGAGTTATTCCAAGTTAATTTTTGTGAAGGGTATAAGGTCTTGTCTAGATTTATTTTTTTACATGTGGATATCCGGTTGTTCCAGCATGATTTGTTGAGAAGACTATCTTTTCTCCATTGTATTGTTTTTGCTCCTCTGTTGACTTTATTTATGAGGGTCTATTTCTGGGCTCTCTGTTCTGCTCCACTGAGCTACCTGTCTGTTCTTTCACCCATACCACACTATCTTGATTACTATAGCTTTACAGTAGGTCTTGAAGTTGGGCAGTGTTAATCCTCCAACTTTGTTCTTCTCCAATGTTGTGTATATTGGAGAAATTATATAAACTTAAGAATCAGTTTATCGAGATCTATAAAATAACTTGTTGGGATTTGGATTAGGATTGCACTGAATTTATAGATCAAGTTGGGAAGAACTGACATTTTGACAATATGGAGTCCTCCTATCCATGAACATGGATCTCTCTCCATTTATTTAAGTTTTTAAAAATTTCATTCATCAGAGTTTTATAGTTCACTTCATAGAGATCTTATACATACTTTGTTACATATATACCAAAGTATTTCATTTTGGGGGGTGCTAATGTAAACGGTACTGTGTTTTTAATTTCAAATTCTGCTTGTTCATTATTGGCATTTAAGAAACAACTGACTTTTATATATTAACTTTGTATCCTGCAGCCTTGATATAATTGTTTGTTAGTTCCAGGAGGCATTTTTGGTCAATTCTTTCAGATTTTTCTACAGAGACAATCATGTCATCTACAAAGAGTGTTATTTCTTTCTTCCCAATCGGGATACCTTTTATTTTCCTTTCCTTGTCTTACTACATTAGCTAAAACTTCCAGTACAATGTTGAAAGGAATGGTAAGGGGCTCATCCTTGCCTTACACCTGATTTTAGCGGGAAAGCTTCTGGTTTCTCACCACACCTAATCGTTTTTAATGCTCACTGTAACAGATCAAATGGTTCAGTACATATAAATAAAAAGTCAGTAATTATCTCCACCTTCTATCTCATCCCTTTTGAGGAAACCAGTGTTAACAGTCTGGTGTCTTGTTTCACATCTTTCTTTCTCCTTTATCTTTATATCAACATATGTAAACGCATAGAGGGGTTGGGTTTTTATTTGTTTTGTTGGACAAAAATAGGGTCACACTATAGACATTACTCTACGAACTTGCTGCTTTCATTTATAATATATCAGAGCTATCTTTCCAGGGCAAAACACATGATTCTAATTTATTCTTCCTGGTGGCTATCTCGTACTCCAAAACATGAATATGCCATATTTTACTCACATACTCTCTGTTAAATGGACATTCTACTTTCTACTATTATAACAATACAGCACAAAATGTCTTTGCATATATAAACATATGAATTAATGTACAGGTTGAAAGATTGCTAGTTCAAAGATTATAAATACTTAATATTTTAATAAATTCTTCCAGATCTCACTTTCCAAAAGTATGCGGCATTTCAACTCCCTACCATCTGACCCTCATGCAATAGCCTATTTCCCCATATCTAATCAGCGCTGGATATTACTCATCTTTTCAGTTTTCTGCCAAATTGATATGCAAACAAATATAACTCACTATGACTTAATATATATTACCCTAACTGCTTATGAGCTAGAGCACTTTTTATATGTTTATTTGCCATATTCCTTTCTTGTTCTATGAATTTCCTCCTTAAATCCTACCACAGCTTGATTTCTTAAAAAGGAGAGCGTGAGCCAAAACTTAAGTACTGCTGCTTTATTTGACGGTGCAATTTCAGCAGTGTGAATGAAGGAAAAGCAAAAAGCAGCAGAGAAAGTTAGGTTGTACAGCACCAAGCTGGCCTGTATTTCATGAAGAAGCCCAGTTAGTTTTCTAGCATACAGGAAGTCTCTAACAGATAGAATTTAAATACCAGGCTTTGGAAGAATCCGTTGGAGGAAGGGATGGAGAGGGAATTTATCTGCCAGCTCTCTCCTCCCTTGCTTTAAATTTTGATCAAAACTCCATGGGAACTTAGCTTCCTCCTTCTTTTGGAAGATCATACTATCCAGCCTTGTTAACAGCCACTGGGGGCATCAGATCTTAGGCTCTGCAAGAGGTGTGCTTCATACAACTCAGAAAGTTGCTGAGAAACCAGAGAGCTATTTTCCTTAAGTTTTCATTTAAAGACAGCAAAGCACAGTGGTTAAGAGTTAAGAGATTGGGCACTGGAGCCAAATTGTCTGGTTTAAATCCTGGCTAAGACACATACTAGTTATACGATCTTGGACAAGCTGCTCAAGATCTCTGCACTTCAGTTTCTGTTTGTGTAACAGTAATAGCCTCATAAGACTGTGGTGAGGATTTGGTTAATATTTAGAAAGCTTTTAAAGCAGTGCCTGGCACACAGTAAGTACTCTATGAGAGTTAAGTAAAATAAATAAATGCTACTTTTCTAAAATGAATTAAGGAGTCTCTCTTTAAAAAAAAATTCTGGAATACATTGAACAACTTTAATCAAAGAATTAGAATTTGGCTATAAAATACTGAATGCCTGGTTCTTTTTAAAATAGCAGCTCTTTAACAACTTTTCTAATTTCTCGTATAGTTATGAGTCTCATAAGCTTTCTTACCTCTCTTTGGGTCAAATTTATTAATTTATATTTTATTATAAAATCATCCACTTCCTTTTAAGTTTTCTAACATATTACCATAGAACTAACGTAACACTGTCTGCTGAATTTTTTTAACCGTCTTTCATATAAAGGCAATTCTAGAATAAGAGTAATTATGAAAATGTAAATTTGTTCCAACACGATTGGTGAATTAGGAAACAATTTGAGAATAGCTCAAATTTCATGTCACTTTTACATGATTTTGTCCAGAAACACTAGATGAGCACAGAAAACTGAACCAAGCTACATAGGAATACATAAACCAGAGACACACAGATCTCAAACATCTACCGGCTACCTCAGTGTACCACCCCTTGGGAGTCCCACTTATCTACATCTGGTATTAAAACTTGGCCTTCTGATTTCAGATTACCTCCTCCCACCATTTCGAAATAACTCACAAGCTGCAATACTTTTGAGGCACACTTCCACAAGCAAACATTAGGCCTTTTTCAAGGTAAAGCGCCATGGTTATGACAATGTTTATGTATTCCCTAATTTAGCATGTCTAAAGCCGTGCTACATCATTATGAGCGTCCCGTCTTTACTATTTATGTATCATGGACTAAGTTGTGTGTGTGTGTGTGTGTGTGTGTGTGTTTAACAAAGTTTTTAAGTGTTGTATTCCTAACTTCATTTTCCCCTAAGCCATTTACGGTTTTTGTTGTGCAATTCCACATAGTGCAGTGATTTTTAAAAATATGTTGCATTATAGCAGAAATGAGTGGTTATATATATAATGTGGTTACACCTCTTTCCTTATGCTTAACATTATATACTTCTTATTTCTTGTTTTCCAGATGGGCCAAGGAAATTATCTATTTTATCAGTACTTTCTAAAACTCAGCTTTTGGTTTTATTTACTGTCCTTTGTTTTCTCTATCTTTAATTTCAGTACTCATTTTTATAATTCTCTCTTCCAAACTTCTTTCGGTTTATTTTATCACTTTTGTGTAACTTAAGTTGAATGCTCAGATTCACATGTATAACAACTTTTTATTTTAAAGTAAAATTTTAAGGTAAAATTCTCTAATATAGATATGACTGTATTCCATAGGTTTTTAGACAAAGTGGTTCTCCTTTAGAAAGATTTCTGTATTATTTTATGTATTTCAGGACTATATCTATATTTAATTACTCTTTCAATTAGGAAATTACTTAGAAAAAATGCTTAATTAGCAAGCACTTATATTTATGGCTACCTTTTTGTTACTGCTTTCTAGTTTTACTGGTTTATATTCAGAAAACATAGTATCTTTACTTTTCAAAATTTACTGATTTTCTTTTTAGTCAAGATATTCATGATTTTGTAAATGTTCCGTAGATATAAGAAAAAAATGTATTTTATCCGAAGTTCTAGATCTATTTGTGTATCTATTCAATGAAACGATGATAGTTTTCAAATGCTCTATATATTCACTTTTCTTGCCTACTTGAATTTCACATTCAAAAATAGATGTTCTAAAGAAATGTGCTTTTCTTTTAGAAATGTGCTTCATTTTAAATGTTTATTATTCTGACGATAAAAGTAATATGTATGATAAATTTTAAAATGGAACACTATCAGGAAGAAAAATTTAAATAGTCTATACTTCTGCCAAATAGTGTTAATTACTATTAATATTTTTATTATTTTGCTTTTCCATCTTTTCCCATGTGTACATAAAAACACATTAAATTGGAATAGTACCACTGATACTGTTTTGTAGTTCTCCTTTTTAACTTAACATTACCATGTGAGCATTTCCAATGTCTTTAAATATTCTTTGAAAATACACATTTAATGGCTACATAATATTCCACCGGAAGGCTACATAAGATTTTATCTAATTCGTCCCTGACTGGTACATTTCTAAGACACCAATGTTTTTATTATTATAAAAATAATAGTTAAAATAATATTTATTATTATAAATAATCTTTCTTTTCATGATTATTTTCTTTGGATGGTCTAGAAATGTAGAGTTATTGATAGAAATACTTCTCAAGCTCTCGTTACATATGACCAAAACTTTTTCTAAATAGTTAATGCCAATTCATGTCTCCTCTATCAGTGTACAAGACAGACCATTTTATCCAATGCCAGCCAACAGGTATATAACAAAGTCGATATTACTCAGGCAAAAATAAAATTAAAAAGAATTTCACACATTCAAATGTTTATTAGCCCCAAGTATTTTCCTTTATGACTTTTCTGCTGTCTACAGGGTTTTAGTGCTTTTCTTATCTAATTGTACATGCTTGTCAACTGAAAATATTATCCTTCCTCTGTCATATTTTAAGCAACAATGTATTTTCTTTTAAAATGCACTTAAATAGCTTTTTTTACACTGAGAAGTTTTGAATTTTATGCAAATATTATATTTGCCTTTGTGATTTGCATTTTTTAAGCCTACACATTCTTCCTGATAGTTTATAAATAACCACTCTAGTCACCTCTAGTTTTTTGTTTTTCATTTTTTAACGCTTTACTTTGTATATCAAAGTTGCTTATAAGAGATGAGATGAGAACTAAAATAGATTTTTTTTTAAAGCAAGCCAACTGCTTTGGCACTATTTATTTAATCACTTTTCCCATCTATGACTGACGTGTGATGTCTTCTTTCCCATATTCTATGTTCTTACATATAATTGGGTCTGTTTGGGAGTTATCTAACTCTGCTCTATTGACCATCTATTCTATTCTTGTGTTAAAACGAAAATGATATATTACTCCAGATATCAAATGTGTGTTAATACAGAGGATGTATGTCTCCTAATTTTTCTTCTTAAAAAAAATGTAGCTCCCTAAGACCCAGCAATTGCACTACTAGGTATTTACCCCAAAGATACAAAATATAGTGATCTGAAGGGGCACCTGCACCCCAATGTTTATAGCAGCACTATCCACAATAGTCAAACTATGGGAAAAGCCCAGATGTCCATCAACAGATGAATGGATAAAGAAGACGTGGTGTGTGTATTTATATATATATATAAATATTTATTTATATATATATAAATATATTTATGATGTCACATATGATGTCATGGTCGATGATTACCATAATCTTTTTATAGAGTGAGAAATATCACATTAAGAATTCTGACTGGAATTGCATGAAACCTCGAAATTCAGGAAGACTTGGCCTTTGTAAGTCTTCTTTTATGTACATTAGTAAATTTTTATAACTTTTTTTGCCTAAATTTCACTTTTCTTTTTGAGATCATTTTTAAGAGTTCTGGTGTTAACTTCCGTGAATGGGATTGTTTTCCATTACTTGGTAGACTTTGAGTGAAAAAAGACAGATTCACAGGTGCTACTTTTGGATTAAAACTGAAAAATAGTGATATCACAGTTCCTGGAGACACACTATGGACCCACTAAAAAATCTTGATTTGTGGCAGTCATAGTGAGGAGATCAATGCCGGATAGGGTACTTGGTTAAATGAGACATTTAACACAGTCGTAACTCCAAAGGGCAGAATGAAACAGCATTCTATTCCTAAGACTTAGAAGGAAAGGAAAAAGGCATGTTTCAGATCAAATTAAGGACAGAGGGGGGAAAAAAGGGCAAAACTGGTTTAGGTCCAACGTTACGGGCTATTACTAACAGCCAGTGCTTTGGGCTGAGGGTGGAGTAAAGAATATAAATGGAGTAATACTATAATGCTTCTTTGTACATTTGTCAACACTTTTTTTTTTCTTTTTTTTTCTTTTTTTTTTAAATTTTATTTATTCATTCGACAGAGGTAGAGACAGCCAGCGAGAGAGGGAACACAAGCAGGGGGAGCGGGAGAGGAAGAAGCAGGCTCATAGCGGAAGAGCCTGATGTGGGGCTCGATCCCATAACGCCGGGATCACGCCCTGAGCCAAGGCAGACGCCCAACCGCTGTTCCACCCAGGCGCCCCTGTCAACACTTTTTCTACTCCTCTTTGTCTCTTTGAATTCCTACAAAAACCAGGTCCTCCATAATGAATCAATCAGAAGGTAATATTACTTTATTTGGGCAACATCGTACTGCAAAGAGAAGTTGCCAGCATGCCCTGTCACTAAAGAATGTACAACAAGGCCCATGCTTGCGTATACACATGCCATTCTCAACCCCCGTGTGGCATGTTTCACAAGAACAGTAATTACTTTCTCTTGGTTTATAAAAATTTATCTGTCAAGTAGATACCACAGCTCTTGTTTGCTAACAGAGGTCACCTTACCTGAGTCAAGTTGTTACTCAGCTTTTTGTCAGTCTAAATTAGAGGTCAACAGACAGTGCTTTGTATTTTCACTAAGATGAAAGGTATGGTTTTGTTTTCTGGTCATCCTTAGACTCCTACACATCCCAAGTTCCCAGGGGTGTCCTGGATTCTTCTGTGAAATGCAGGAAGTAATGGAACAGCAGACTATAAATCCACAGTGCTGTGATGTCACTTCTGGTTCCACCCAGAGAACCAGGCATGACTGGGGCACAGTGAAGCCCAGGTGCTGGAAGAAATGGAAGCATCTAAACACCCCACAAAGATACCCAAACTTCACATACATTTCAAGGCAGTAGCTGCCACCCTGGGCTAACCACATTTCCTGACCAGTTTCTTCCCTCCCTCCCTTCTTTTCTCTCTTTTTCCCCAAAGTAATGTTCAACCACTGCACAATACAAGAATGTGTTAGCAATCAATAATAATTAGGTTAGAAGGCAATGAGCTTGGCTCCTCTGCTAATCCCATGGTCACCCTAACTCTTCAGTATGAGTTTACAGTAAAGGAATGCTAAACAGCTTGTAAGCATGGCCCACCTGCTCACCTATTAAGTATTAAGGTGCAATGAAACAGATTCCAAATATTCTAATAAGAGAACCATAGCATCTTATGCATAAAAAATATATACATCAATTTTTAGTTGCTTGCTTTAATTGAACGTTTGCCAATGATCTCTTATTTCTAAAATACAGCACTACTTTAGGGAACAGAAATATATTCTAAAATTAGATTATTAGCCACCGATTCTTTGTTGTGTTTGTATCAGAGCATGTAAACTGATTTAATGCTTGATAAATCTAATTTTTATGAAGAAAACAGAATTAGAGTCTCTGTGTAAGTTTTCCTCTCCTCTCAGAAAAAACAGATCTCAAACTGACCAGCAAGATCATACAAGAAATGAACAGGAACTCTTAGTCCAAATGTGGTAAGAATGAAAGAAGAAATTGTATCATCTTCTTAACTATCCAGCAAAAGTATCATGTATGTGCCTATGCAAAGCCGTTACTGGAAAGAGGAGACATGCATGTAAAAAGCTTCGTGAACACAGAGGTACTACATTCCTGGCTGGGAAAAAAAGTGTTTTCTTTCTGTATCTGCCTCCATAAAAGAGAAATTGATTTGGAAAGGCAAACTGGTGCAACTACAGTATGGATAACAGTGTGGAAATTCCTCAGAAAACTAAAAACAGAACTACCATATAATCCAGTGTTCACGTTACTAGGTATTTACCCAAAGAATACAAAAATACTAATTTGAAAGGATACATGCACCCCTATGTTTGTTGCAACATCATTTATAATGGCCAAATTATGAAAGCGGCCCAAGTGTTTATCAATAGTTGAATGGATGAGGAAGAGGTGGTATATATACACGATGGGATATTGTTCAGCCACGAAAAAGAATGAAGTCTTGCCATTTGCAACAACATGGATGGATCTACAGGGTATAAGCAAAATAAGGGCTAAGCAAAATAAGCCCATTCAAGATACACAAATACCATATGATCTTACTCAATGTGAAATTTAAGAAACAAAACAAATGAAAAGAGGGGGAAAAAACAGAGAGACAAATCAAAACACAGACTTGTAACTATAGAGAACAAACCGATGGTTACCAAAGGGGAGAGGGGTGGGGGGGATGGGTGAAATGGGTGATGGGGATTAAAGAGCACACCTATCTTGATGAGCACTGAGTCACGTACTGAAAAGCTGAATCACGATATAGTACACTTGAAGCTAATATAACACTGTATGTTAATGACACTGGAATTAAAAGAAAAGAAGAAAAAAAGATCTTTAGTCTTACATATTGCTGGCAATGAAGTTTATGAAAGCCCAAAGACAAGTTACTTATGAATTTTAGTAAATATTTGAAGATTAAATACTAAACATGGATTTAAAAAGAGAAACGGACTGAAAGCTGAAATCTTGTTGGAAGGCCCAATATTGGTAAAATTCTCATTTTATTTTTCCATATAAAATCATTTCTGCATCTGCTTTAGAAAATTGTTCAGAAAATTGTCAAATATATTACTTAGGGTCCCAATTGTTAATTTACATAAAGGTGATTTTTTTATCGTGGCAAAAAGTACGTAACATTAAAGTTACCATCTTAATCATTTTAAACTGTAAGTTCAATAGTGTTAAGTATATTCATATTGTTGTGAAACATATCTCTAGAATCTTTTTCATCTTCCAAAACTAAAGCTTGATACCCATTAAACACTAACTTCACCCTACCCCCCACCCCTGCTTCCTTGGTAACCACCTTTCTACTTTTTGTTTCCTTGATTTTGTTTCTTGTTTCTATGATACTTTAGATATTTATACAACTGGAATTACACAGCATTTGTCCTTTTGTGACTGGATTATTTCACTTAGCATAATGTCCTCAAGGTTCATCAATGTATCATGTGACAGAATCTCCTTTATTAAGGCGATACATACGTGATATTTCATTGTATGTATGTATCACTTTTTCTTTATCCATCCACCTTTCAAGGGCCATCTGGGCTGCTCTCACCTCTTGGCTATTGTAAACAATGCTGCAATGAACATGAATTCTTTTCGGTATATATTCATAAGTGGAATCATACCGTAATTCTATTTTTAATTTTTAAGGAACCTCTATATGTAAGAGGGTGACTGATTTTAAAACTAGTGTTCGAAAACTACTACTACCCTTAAAACTACCTTCTTTTTCATTGTACGGTTTCAGCATGAACCATGTCTCCTTTTTGCCTTGGCTTTCAGGTAATCCAGAATCAAGATCAAGTCTTAATCATACAAAATGTGCTAGTCCTTATGATCTTCCCATGTGTGTTACTCTAGGTCCCACTCAGGCTCCTTTGGTTGCCAGGAATTCAAGCCAGCAAAGAGAGGATTTATGGCAAAGAGACAGAGGCCATAAAGGGAAGCCTATTGGCCACTAACGCTGCACTTGCCCACCCTGTGTCTTTCTCTTGCAGGCTCAGGCTTCTCTCCTGGTATCTCTGTGTCTTTTTTCTCCAAGTGCAATCTCTTATCCCTCTCAACCACACAGCCTCTTCTGACAACTCAGCTTCTGTTCCCTCCTAACTAGAGCCTGCACGTGGCCTCTCTAAGCCCCGGTCTACAACATGACCTTTCAGCTTCACCTTCCATCCACTGGCTTGCTCTCTTGGTACTTCCAGGTGCAAATTTAAGGCAGTAATCTGACCAGCCTAGGTATCTTTTCTCGCTTGGACCCAAGCCAGTCCATACAAGTGCCCTGGTCAGTATTTAGGGCAGGCATCCACTCTCAGTTCAATCAGTTAATACTCAGAGAAAATGGGGTCATGAGCTATAAAACATGGCCACCTCCATGTTTTCATGAGGGCCCACATAGGACAATTCTTTCACCACATCAGAGGCTGAACAGAGGCAGACACTGTGTATGACATATTTATCTGGTCCATCTTTACATGACCACAACATGTAAAACACACACGCTCTAACATTCTATGTCTCTTACTTCTGGCTAGCTCCACATTTTGGTGAACACACACAAATATGTTCCCTGGTCTTGATTCCAATTTTTATTTTCACTTTCACTTTTAGTTTTTTAAAGAAATTTTTACTTAAATTTAATGAACATACAGCGTATTATTAGTTTAAGTGGTAGAGTTTGGTGATTCCTCAGTTGCATATAACACCCAGTGCTCATTCCATCAATGGCCCTCCTTAAAGCCCATTACCCAGTTACCCCATCCTCTCCACCCACCTCCCCTTAGGCAACCCTCAGTTTGTTTCCTAGAGTTAAGAGTCTCTTATGGTTTGTCTCTCTCTGTTTTTGTCTTATTTTGTTTTTCCTTCCCTTCCCGTATGTTCATCTGTTCTGTTTCTTAAATTCCATCACATTTAGTTTATTATGTATATTCTTGCAAACTTCCACAAAAACCTTCTGAAATCAGATGGAACACATAATAAACAGAAAATCCACAATGATAAACAAAATAAATCTAATTTTACAGAAGTTGACCCTATTTTGAAGGCCATTTTTAGGGGCGCCTGTGTGGCTCAGTAGTTAAGCGTCTGCCTTCGGCTCAGGGCGTGATCCCGGCGTTCTGGGATCGAGCCCCGCATCAGGATCCTCTGCTGGGAGCCTGTTTCTTCCTCTCCCACTCCCCCTTTTTGTGTTCCCTCTCTCGCTGGCTGTCTCTCTCTGTTCTCTGTCAGATAAATAAATAAAATCTTAAAAAAAAAAATGAAGGTCATTTTTATACTATAAAATTGCAGTGTTTCAAAATTATTGAGAAATTTAGAATTCTGAAAAGAAATTCCAGGAAAGTAGTGACTTCTGCTCAAATATTTAAGAGGCGGGGCGGGGGGACGACGACTACATGACACAACACAACTTCACTTCCTAATCCTTTCATAGAAGGCAAAAGGTCAAGAGGCCCNNTCTTCCCATGGTTTCTAGCTGTTCTTTCCCATGTATGAAAAGAAGGAGGTCACTAGTCCATGGGGTGAGGACAAAGGAGTCTCCCCCTTACCCATGGGTTCTCATTTGGCCTCTTTCTACCATATGTGTTGTGCTCTCTCTCTGGACTTGCTTTCAACGTGTGCTGTTATTCTTCCTTCCCACACAGGATCTAAAAAACTAAAATTCTGTAAGGATGATGCTAAGAAAGACCCTTGAAGATTCCTACGTTCTTACTTAACGACTGTCTCCACACTTCAGCAACAGTGACCTGAAATATGTGCATCTCTTCGTTGTCTTTTTGTTGAAACTAGTAGTTCTCAAATTCTCTGGCTCCTTTTACTCTTGTAAATTATTAAGGACTCCACGGATTGCATCTATTGCTACTAATCGTATTAGAAGTTGAAACTGAGAAAATTGTAAAATATTAATTCATTAAAATAACAGTAAAATGTAGGACAGTCATATAAATCATGCTATTAAAATATCTATATTTTACAAAACAAAAAATTAAGTGGAAAGAGGAGCACTGCTTCCCATTTTTTGCAAATCTCATTAACAGAAGACAGCTGGATCTTCCTATCTGCTTCTGCATTCAATCTGTACACTTATTAGAAAATGAGAGTAAAAAAGGCAAATAACATCTCACTATTATTATGAAAATAGCTCTGACCTCGTGGACCACAGTTTGAGAACTACTGGTTTGGCGACTGACCTGACTTTTTGTTTTGATTAACCTTCACTGCAGATTCTGCCAATGTGCCCTGCAGAGTTCAAAGAATTATTCGTGTTTGTCTATAAATTATGAAAAGAGGCTTCTCTGGCTACCAAACAATGGTACATTCTCTCCACCCAGGGATTAGAAGGGTAGGTGCCTTTTCCCCCCTCCTCTCAAATGCCTAACAGCCCTAATCTTTTCTGACCACATGCATTTCACGATATAGGGGGAAGGAATACTTCAGCTGCAAACTCCCAGCCTCAGCTCCAAATTCTGTTAGAAACCCCTAGTCATATCTCTAAGACTGACATACGTCACAATACATGGAAGCAAGAGAAAAGATAACTGAGGTTTGTGTGACAACAGCAGCTTTTAGCCTCTCTCGATTCAAAATACCACCTACCAAAAAACCCAAATTGAGCTCTACAAATTCTTTCCATTAACTCTCGTTCAAATTCAGGTTTGCACACAAAACACATGCAAGGCAATTTCAAGGTCTTTCCCCACATAAGCCACAGGGCTGGCTGCTTCCTCTCTAGGTTTGCCTGGGTGTTTAATGGTTTACCTGTCATCATCTTTCTTTAGTGGATAGTAACATATTTTTTGCTTTTCTACCCCGAGTTTTCCAACACCGGATACAAGTAACCAGAAGCAGTTGGTTTTTCAATAATATCTCTCCCAAGAGGATGGCAGGGAGAAGGTAAAAGAAAAAAGATACACAGGTTTGAATGCAACAACTTTCAAGACTGCCTCCGGCAAATTTCAGAATCTTAAGGACAAAGGCTCTGGAAAGTTATTCAATGAATGGGGAATATCCTGCTCAAGGCCAATACCTGAAGCCAGAACATTGATGTATTAGCAAAGAAAGCTGCTAAAGTATCCTATGCCCCCATTAGCCTTCACGGAGCGAAAGGGATCGCATACTTTCAATAACAGCTATCCACAACAAAAGTTCTACTGTAACATTAAACAGCAAATTACACGAGAGATCAGTTGATGTAATGTCTAGTTGCTCGTACTTATTTTTTAGGCTCAAAACTTTTGATAAAATTATTCTGAACAAAAAAGCTGCCTGCTGAAATTGGAAATTGCTGAGAGCTGATGTCATGAAAGTTAGCAGGACAGTCAAGGCTGGCGACTACTGTTCCTACTTACGAAAACAGCTGGAAGTTAGGATCTTCGGTTGCTAAGTTTTGGATTTCCTGGAATTCTAGAGTCTGTAAGGGGTCTTAGAGATTGCCTTGCACATTGACTCACTCTTCCAATAAACGGATGTCCTGAGATACTAAGGGACTTGTCCAAGGTCTCAGGCTTACTTGGTTGTACAGCCCAGGCTTAAAACATGGGTCTATCTCTTCAATTTTTTTTTATCTGATCTTTTGATTCAAACAAACCTCAAAGAGCCTCTTCAAAAAGATACTGAAACCCAGGCGAATGTCTCATTGAACTGCTAGGCACAAAGGAAAACATTACACTGCAAATTCTGAAATCACCTGACTCTTCAGAGACTCCAGATAACAATACATTACAACAAACATGGAAGAAAGTTAAGCACAAAGCACCACTAATGCCTCTGTCATTACCCATTACCCAAGCCTGACACCTGGAAGCAGGGCTCACTGGGATGCCACGGGCACGGACGGTGTAGATGCTGGCTGTCGACAGCAGCAACTACCTGACTGGCTGAGAATGAGCGTGCCTGGGAGTTACCTCTGCCCACTACTGCTTCTCTCCACTCCACTTCTACACGTTAAGTCATCAGATCCTTACCATCCGTCTTGAAGCCATGTCCTTTCCAAAGTGTTTCCAGGTAAACCACCTTTGTCCTTGATGGGGGCCTGCACCACATCCTGCTATCTAGACTTCGCACTTGTTTTTCCTTTCCCAGGAAATTGTTCCCTTTCTCCGATCTCCATCACTTTTCAAACTTATCCTTCTAGGCAAGGTTGAATGGTCTGTGTTCACGTGATCACTCACAAGGCAGAATGGGTCTTTCCTTTGCTGAAATTCAAGAGACTGTGCAGATCTTTCATGTTATTGTACAATCTGCATTAAATTAAAGCTATCTATGATCACATTATTTTACCTTTTCTTATGGATTTTAAGTTGAAAGGAATGGAGTTTTTGTTTTCTTCATTGTGTGTCTCCCATATGTCAGCATTTTTGCCAAAAACATATGAGAACAAATCAATGAATATTTATAAATAAACATTCAGTTTTTTAAATGACCAAGTCAAAATTTAATTGTACCACTATAAACACCCTGCCTCAGGGCCTTTGCATTGTCAGTTCCTGTCTTAAACATTCCTTCCCCAGATGTCAGCCCCAACCTTCAAGTCCTATGCTCAAATTACACCTTCTCAATGAAGCTTAATATGTCCATCCTTTTGAAAACTGCAGCTCATCTCGTCTACCCTACTACCCTCGTATTCCCAATCTCCCTTACTCTGCTCTGTTTTCCCCATAGCATCTACCACCTTATAACATACAGAAGTTATTATATTTTTTGTTTACTAACTGCAATGTACACAAGGAGATGGATTGGGGCTGGGAGTGGTCACTGATGGATCTCAAACACTCGGAACCCTGACTGGTACATAGAAGCTATTCAACAGATGTTTGTTTAAAGAATTGAATGGAAGAATTAAAATGTTATTTTAAGGAAATTTTAAGTTATTTTAAGTAAAATGTTATTTTAAGCTCACTATTAATATACTTGTGAAATATGTGAAAATAATAATATGTAACATGCAATACGTATTACAAAATATAATATTTTTTAGTTATGGCTCCAGTAAGTACATCTACCCAGATGAAGGTGTGAATGAAAATATGTACAATCACCAGACATTCAAATAATTTTGAAGAGAGCCTAATTGCCAAGCTATTACTTTTTGTAATCAATGCCAAATGTACTTTTTAAAAAAAACATTTATTTATTGGGGCGCCTGGGTGGCTCAGTTAGTTAAGCATCTGCCTCTGGCTCAGGGCGTGATCCCAGGGTCGAGGGATCGAGTCCCGTGTCGGGTTCCCTGCTCAGTGGAGAGCCTGCTTCTCCCTCTCCCTCTGCTGCCGCTCTGCCTACTTGTGCTCTCCATCTGTTAAATAAATAAAATCTTAAAATAAAATTATTTAAGAGAGAGAGAGAGGGAGGGCTGGCTTGGGCACATGCGCAAGGAGTGGGGAGGGACAGAGAGGGAGGGAGGGAGGGAGACACTCTCAACAGACACCCTGAGGAGCGTGAGGCTCCACACCCAGCTCAGAGCTGGACATGTGGCTCAATCTCAGGACCCTGAGACCATTACCGAAGCTGAAACAAAGAGACGCTTGCCCGATTGAGCCACCCAGTCACCCCCATGCCAAATATACTTGTGACTCAAATCTCAGGACTATGAATCAATGTTTCACTTCCTAGGTCAATAGGAAAACACAGTAATGTATTGCTCTTTTAAATGTGAGATAGAACTGACATATAACATTATATTAGGTTCAGGTGTACAACATAAGATTCAATATTTATATATATTGTGATGTGTTGCTTTATATGGTTAACTTTTTCTAATCATGATCTCTGTGCAAAAATGTTGAATTATCTTTTTCTGGATTTAAATTCACAAATTTTCAGCCTGAATATTATTCAAACCAACAAAAATGCAGATAAGCAAGTATAAGCAAAAACAGAAAGTAAATATTACACATAAAACCCAGTTTTACTAGCCCTCAGAAAGGTGCTCACAAGAAACAAACTGGTCTAAAATTATGATTTTAAAAAATATCTTTAAGGGCACCTAGGTGGCTCAGTCAGTTAAGCATCTGACTCTTGATTTCAGCTCACGCCACAATCTCAGGGTCCTGAGACCAAGAGAGCCCCCCATCGGGCTCCATGCTCAGCAGGAAGTCTGCTTCTCTCCTTCATGCCCTCCCCCCATGCACTCTCTTTCTCTCTCCCTCCCCCAAATAAATAAATAAATCTTAAAAAGTTCTGCTTTAAAAAAATTATCTTTGAACTTGGATGGCAAATAATTATGTAACAAATCATAGTCTTTAATTTCAAATTAAATTAACCTTATCAAAAAGTAAAGTTCATCTCTTCTTGAAATGAACAGGATTTCTGCTATAAAAATAATAATTCCCAATTATTAAGGCCTATGTATAAATTATCTCATGTAATCCTCATAAATCCCCAAGAGGCACATATTATTATTCCCAATCTACAGCAAATAAATTAAAGCTTATGTAAGGTTCACCAACTTGCCCATCATTATCCAGCTAAAAGATGGGAGAGCCGGAATTGTGATGCAGATTTCTCTGAAAGCAAAGTTCACACCTCACCACCAGGACGCCTTCCCCTGATATCTGCCCCATGTATGAAGGCCAAGGGTGCTGACAGTGGTCTCCACCAGGAACTCTGAGAGTCCTACCTGACAGAGACAGGGAAGAGAGTGCAACCGCCTCCTCCACAGCAAAGAGCTAACCGGAAACAAGAACTTCTAGAAGGTCGACTAGACTCTAAGGATGAAAGGGAAAGGAGAGAGAACTTCTGGACAAAAATACAAATGAAACTGGTTGGCTTTAATTCCCCTGAAAACTACTACTAAGGCTCCAATCTGTGTAAGGCTCTCTATTGGGCACTGGAAAGGGCTGTTGATATAATATGTTTCCTGCCTTCAAGTGGCTCAGGCTAATGGAGGTCAAGAAAACAAGGAAATTCGCAGTCATGAAATGTCTCCTATCTGCCAGACCCTTTCAGGAACTAAATATGCTATCCTATTTCATACACAATCATATAAATGAAACATACATATAAACTAATAAGTATCACATAAATACTAAGATAAAAATTTGAACTAAGTGCTATGAGAACCGTTAAGGAGACCTTTTCACCCTGCCCTGGGGTACAGCAGGCTACTCAGAAAGAATGAGTTTGGGGATCAAGTCAATTAAAGGCAGGTGAGGAGCTTCTTGAGGGGAAGGAAGCAGGCCGTGAGCAAGGGGACTCCACGTCCATGGACACTGATGTGTGAACCAAACAAGTCTGGAGGGTTGTGACCGATAAGGCGGATGAAATGGGCAGGAATTGAGGGATCTGAATTTTATCCGTCTGGAAGCTGTTGAGAGTCTATACACAGAGGAGTGGCATGATTGCACCAGAATTTTGAATATCTGATGGCAGAGGAGCTAGAGGGAACTGGAGACAACAGACAGAAGGACCGATCTGGGGCTTCGTACAGCAGCCCAGACAAAACGTGCAAGAGACAGGAATTTTTAAAAGTACCAGTGGGAACAGACACTGAAGGAGAGCCTGGAGAGTGTTCTGAGGTCAGTGGGCCAGGGCAGTGGTTGCTGTGAGGTTGGAGGGGAGATGTGGATCTATTATAACTCCTATTTCTGGTTGGGGCTGTTCACTGATGCCATGTACTGAAGGGATAAGGAGAAAAGAGCACATGCCGGGGAAAAGGGAATGATCTCCAGTCAGAATACACTAAACCAGAGGGGTCCTGGAGACTCCCAGGTAGGAATGCCAAGGAAGCATCGAGAGTCTGAGTTCAGGCTCGGGAGGACAGAACGGGCTCCAGTCTCGAGAACTACATATGTGGGGCTAACGAAGCTGCAGAAGTCGATCACGAAGAAAAAGAAACAGCACAAGGGCTCTGCCCGAGAAAGGAGGGGCCAGTAGGACAATCTGCAGAGAACTCAGGGTTGACGAAATTTAAAACACCACACCAAGTACCCAACCAGAACACCATGCAATCCGCTGAAAGGCACTTTTCTAGCCCCTTTCTCTCCTATCTATGATAGACAACCTCGGGGAGGAAGAAGCTGCCCTATTTTGACTTCTCTCCAATCCAGGAAATGAGCTGGACCTGAGTGATTGCTGAGGATAGAAAAGCTGTACTGTTCTATGTGCCACTACGGTCAGCAGTCTTACTGCATCCGTGTAATTTGCTTCAGTGAGCTGAAGGTCTATACTGATAGTTGTCTTCTGATGCTAAACCAGTATTTATAAACATGCAATATTCACTGATTACTGAGAGAAGGGTCACTCCCCCATCAAACTGGAGATGAGTGGACGGTGGAGCCGACATTCAAGCAAGCAGTAAATAAACAGGGAGCGGCACCCACTTTGGAAACAAAAACTCCTCTGGGTTACCACGACCCTGAGTCCCTGTAGCACCCTACAGTAAAACAAAGAAACACAGTCCAGCACCGAACCCCCACTGAACCCCCAGGGACCAGGGTACATCTAATGCGGCTCTCCTCTCCGCTGCCGTAAGCTTGAAGCCAGCAGGCAGGCAGCCTGTTTTCGAGACTGTCTCTGATCACTGCGTACGTGTAGTGGCACCAGGTGATGGCAATCCAGCGACAGGAAGGGCTATAAAAAAATAACTGCTTCCTTCACACATTTTGGCTCTAGTGAGTTCTCAGGCTTTATAGCAAAAGAATAAATGTCAGATGGCTCTTTGGGGGGTCGGTTTCATGACTGCTGTTGTCAAGGTACTCTGGGAGGAATGCCTCCAAAGGTGATTGACATGGAAATGCCACATCAGTCCCTCTGGGCTCTGAACTTTGCCATCTAAATATCAGTGACATGAGAACCATGGTCCAGCTCTATAGTTTATATAAAAGATTAGCTCCAAGTGAACATCGGCAAAATATTTGTGCACATAGAGAATATTCTTATATGCCTGGATGGAAATGGTTAAGAAAAGATTTATGAAGCAAGACTGATTCCTAGTGTTGTAAAACTTTGTAGGACCACAGACAGCTCTCTGGATGTTGGGTCTATAAAACTCTATAAATAGAGAGTGACAGAGCCCCGATGGCTGATAGCATCCCGTCCTCCCACACTTCTCAGTCCACTAGAGTAAGGGTGTCTCTGGCGATAAGAAATTTGCTACATCTTCTCCAAATATCATTCACAGCATCTTCAGTAATCTGCACACCTCTCTGAGTTCAACCTTTTCCTAAGAGTGATGAAGGTTAAAATGGCAACAACCTAGATGAGAAAATTTTTGGCAGAAAAATTAGTCTTTGACAGTCCATGTTTTTGCAAATCACTGGTGAATTACTGCGGTGACACAGCAAAGACTGAAAGATAGGACCAGAATCAAGTTGAACCATCCTAAGGAGTAGGCCACCATTAAGATACTTCCTCCCTTCGGAGCTGGTCTGCTAAATCCACATGACATGGATTTTCACCATCTTCCTGGTCACCACCAATGGAAGATGCTGCTGTTGCTAAGACAATGATGCGGAAAGGAGCTAATATTATGGAGCACCTGACATGCGTGGGCACTGTTCAAAGAGCTTTATGTGTGTACTATCTCAGATAATCCTCACAACAACCCTATAAAATGGTTATAATTATCCCCATTTTACAGTTAAGGAAACTGAGGCACTGAAGAGTAAAGCGACTCGCCCAGGGTGACACCTCTTGTGAAGACAGAGCTGTGATTGAACTCAGGCAGTCTGATTCCAGTGCCTGTGGTCTTAACCTTTATGTACTGTCCATGCAACAGACGATACTCATTAACTCACTCATTAATCTGTCTGTGAATATTTACAGAGCACTTGCAATTCATGGGCACTGCGCTGGATGTCAGGGATGTAACGAAGAGTCAAGCAGACACAGTCACTGCCTTGTGAAGCTTACGCTGAATATTCACGTTAATCAAGTAATCACACAAACGAGTATAAAATGACAACTCTGACAGCTGCTACAGAGGACGGGCATGCTGTGCTATGAACACTTGTAATCTGGGGATGGGAACTGCTGGAGGACTAAGGAAGACCTCCCCAAGGCAATGAAAATGAAACCGAAACTGAAGGATGAGAGTTAAGTAGGCAAAGAGAAAGGAAGCTCATTCAAGGCAGAGGCTCTGTGAGAGGACGGAAGCTGGTTAGCATAAGTGACTGAAAGTGGCCGAGGCTGAAACTCCAGGGGAGGGCACTGAGCAAAAGGAGGCTGTGGAGGGAATGACCAGACCCGGCAGGGTCACACGGGCCATGGGAAGACTTGGCCTGTGCCCAAGAGCAAGGGAAAGCCACTGGAAAGGTTTGGCGGGGGATAGGGTAAAATCAAACATGTATTTTGAAAAGATGCTTCTAGGTCCAATATGGAAAACAGACTGGAGGAGGCAGAATGGATATCGGATGGCCAGTGAGGAGGTCAACTGAGGGTCCAAGGAGGAGACGATGAGCAGGGTGATGGTGGTGGTAGGGAGTGATGATGACGATGACGATGACAACGATGACGGAGTGGAAGCTGAGAGGTATTTGGGAGGTAAAAACCAGTAAGGGATGGACTGGGCAGAGTTGAGTGAAGAGGAAGAAGGATGACTCCAAAGAGCCCTGGCTCATGCACCCAGGTGGACAGTGGTTACACTCACAGACATAGGGAACTCTGAGAAAGACTAGGTATGTGGGGAGGCACATGAGTCTGACTTTAGACCTAGTGAGCTGGAGGTTCCTTTGAGATATTCAATAGGAAATACGAAGGAATGGGAATGTTAGAAAAAAGGTCTGAATAGAGATCAAAAAGTTAAGAATTATTGTCATATGAGTAACAAGTGAAGCCATGACACAGGGAAGCCAGCCCAGGGGGGGGGGGATGAGGGCCTAGAAGCAAATGTGGAGAAACTCCAACACCGAACCAAAGCTGGCTAATGGACATCCTACGATGAAGACAGAGACAGGAGACAAAAAACAGGAAGGAAACCAGGAGAGTACAGGGTTGTGGATGTGCATAAAGAGACTATTTCAGGAAGAAAGAGCAAAGCTAAATGCTGCAGGGAGGTGAGACATGATGACGACTTCAAAATGTCAGCTGGATAGACCCAGAAGGAGATCTTCTGTAACCAGCGCCGGAGCTGTTTGGATAGACTGATGGCATTGGCAGCCAGTCTGCAGGGGTCCGAGTAGCGAAGGGGGAGTGAGGAAATGCAGAAAGTCACTACACGACAATTCTTGTAAGAAGTATGATTATAAGGAGAGAAGAGAGACAGAACACTGGGTGGATAGGGAAGAGCTGCGATGTCTTTGTTCTCATTAAAAAAAAAACAAAAACAAACAAACAAAAAAAACCCCAGGGGTGCCTGGGTGGCTCAGTTGGTTAAGTGCCCAAGTCTTGATTAGGCTCAGGTCATGATGTCAGGGTTGTAAGATAGAGCCCTGCATTGGGCTCTGCACTCAGCAGGGTCTGCTTGGGGTTCTCCCTCTCCCACTCCCTTTGCCCCTTCCCTCTGTGTTCTCTCTCTCTCTCTCTCTCTCAAATAAATACATAAACATTTTTTAAAAACCCATGAACCTTAAGTGTGTTTAAAAACCAAGGGCAGGTCGCCTGGGTGGCTCACTACGTTAAGCATCTGCCTTCAGCTCAGGTCATGATCCCAATTTTCTGGGATCAAGCCCCACATGGGGCTCCCTTTCCACCTACTCATTCTCTCTCCCTCTCTCTCTCAAATGAATAAATAAAATCTTTAAAAAACAAAACAAAACCAATGGGTAGGATCCAGGGAGCAGAGAGAGATTATTGAGGTATAAGACTAAGAGAACATTACTTGGAACGTAATATGCTCATCAACTCCTAGCTGTTGCCTTTCTGGAACATGGGTACACTACTTGATGTGGTCAAGATAAGAAGATGACCACCTTCTGAAATAGAAATACAATGTCCTCATAAGGCCATCCATTACGGCAGATAACTTCTAGAGATAGCATATAAGTGATTTCAACCTACCATGTACTCTTCTGGATCTCTTCAGCACCCAATTTAAAATACAGGGCAAATACAGAATCAGTGTAAAAGTGGGACCAAGAAGGCCGTCAAAAATTCATAATTGCAACAGATGCCACAAAATAATCTTGGGCCAAAGAATGCCCTTGGCATCTGCATTCACTACCACTTGACCGAGTTTTTCGGGAACATGCAGGTACTGAACACAAGATGACAGGATTACACGTACAATGACGTAACTGGAGGAGAGACACTGGTCCTTGAGACATTCTAAGAAGCTCTGTGAGCCGCACAAATACTGACGACATAATAACTCCCACAACAACAGTAAGTACTTCCTTTGACAGAAACACCTTTAGTGAATTATGCCGCATGAATACATAGTAAGCAAGCAGCATGCTAGCATCCCCGGACCCTTACTGCTAAGCAGGAAAAAAAATTTATTCTGTGAGTTCAAAAATTGGAATAGCCTGATCTCTCCAGCAGGAGTGGCCCAAGTGGATGCTCAGCGTGGGTAGCAGCTGAAGTATTTTATTCATAGGCTACCTGTCATCACTCTAGAACATGAACTCACCATTTGGGTTCAGTCCCTGTAGGCTCATTACAACCCACAGTAATAAACAACTCATCCAAAACATCTCGTTACATTAAAGGCTCAAATTCTCTTAAAAAAAAAAAACAACTTTTTAGCAATGGCTAGATGCATGGAATAACACAAGCTTCCAATTCATTAGTGATCATCCTAGGGCAATTCCTTGTGGTTGGGCTGTCTTAGCTGTATGAAAAAAAAAATTAACCTGGTATCAAAAGAAGAAAATCTGACTCAAGGTCAGGGAAATCCCAGCTCTGCCACCACTATCTTAACATGTGACCTACCAATACATCACTTAATCTAGGGGAGGGTGGCATTAGCTGTAGAAGAATGAAGGTCTCTTTCAATTCCAATATTTTCTTATCTCTGCCAAAGGGATTTTGAATCATCTTCTTTTAATATCTTTGGATCCCTCTTCCTGAAGGCATCATATTGCATATTCACCAAATTATTTCCTAATCAACTGTTAGAACACTGTTAGGGAAATACCACACGTACAATATTATCGGGTATCCCAAGTTGGACCGCGTCTTCTCAAAATGCATGGCCACCTAGAACCTCAGAATGTGACCTTATTTGGAGCAAAGGTCTCTACAGATTCAATTAGTTAAGATGAGATCATACTGGATTAGGGTGAGCTCTTAATCCAATGACCGGTGTCCTTATAAGAAGGCCATGTGTAAACACGGAGACACAGAGAGGAAGGGAACATGAAGACAGAGGCAGGGATTGGAGTGATACATCTACCAGCCAAGGAATGCCAAGGACTTCCAGCAATCACCAGAAGCTCGGAAAAAACAAAGAAGGATTCTCTCCTAGAGCCTCCAGAAGGAGCCCTGTTGACACCCTGATTTTGGACATCAGTATCTAGAACTGTGAGAAAATAAATTCTGTTGTTTTAAGCCACTTGGTTTGTAGTACTTCGTTAAAACAGAAAGTAACATACCAGGTATTGACATGCTGCAACTGGTAATGACTCATCCTGCTCTCATGGCAACACATGAGGACTGCTGAGATATTATGATACCTCAGACCTTCTGAAGAGGATAAAACACTCGGGGAGTTCAAGTCCCTGGTTTCAGATAATAAAAAAACAGCTCTGATGATTCTTCGGTTTCCTTCTAGCGGATGCTAAGGATTGTATTTTCAAAAAGGTAATTTCTCCTTTTACTTGAAAAAGTAATATCCTCTCTCACAGAAACTACATACCTCTCCCTTGAAGCCCTCAGCCTTCTGGAAGGGGACACTTTCTGCCTCCCTGTTGCAACCAGACTCTTTGCCTGAGTGATTCCTGTGACCTATGATACAGATTTCCCATCTATATGAGATCCTGCCAGGGCATACCCCACAGGGAACTCCATCACGTGAAGCAGTTTCAGAACACACCACCTAAGCAACAACTCCTGGGGACCACAGAGTGATGCTCTTGTAAAGCTGTTAATTTGATCCGTAAAACAGGAATCTCTAAATAACAGGAAATGATGTGAGAAGGCATACTCCTTCAACAATCCCAAAAGTTAACAGATTTCTAGTCCAAGTGAAAAAAGAGGCAATGAAAGACTTATTAACAGCAGAGTTTTGGGTCCCACAAACTGTCAGGAACATGTTATACTTCTTCTTCAGTTTCTTAGTTGTTTGCTTAGTGAATCTCTGTTTATGAATTTCAAGAAGCAAAGTATGGACATCAAATTCTTCCATATGCCCAAACTAGTCATGTAAACAAGAATCGCTCACTTGTGTCAACTGTGGAGAGCAATTTACCTTTGCTGGCTAAGTGCCTGGCTTTGATGTTAGCATCCCGATGACATAAATCGAAACGCCTTTCTTCCCTCACTTGACATTTTACAAAGCAGCTGTAGTGGTCCAGGAACTCTGTTAGGACACAGGCTGAAGCAGACACGGTCTCTGCCTTCGGGCAGTTCACAGTCTAGTGAAGGAGACAGTCCCGCAAACAAATGAGGCAACATGCCCCAAGATACTCAGGAAATAGAGACATAATTGCCTATCGGGCAAGACCAACAGGCAGGGAATGGAAAGCCTTTAGCAGGAAATCACGGACAAAGAAGTGGCTTCACCGGCACCCACAGTTCCCAGCTCTGCTGAGAGCTGCTTCCTGGCTAAGTAAGCAGGAGAAGGCATATGAACTCTCCAAGCCTGAGTGTCCTTATCTGAGAAATGTTGGGTGACGCCACCTACATCACAGGATTACTGTGATGCTGGAATGAGGTGACGTATATAAAACAGAGTCTCTGGGACACAGCGGATGCTCAGTAAGTGTTTAGTTCTCTTTCCCTTTTCATTCCCTTGACAGCTACGTGAACTAACAGCCATATATACTACAGGAACACAATCACCACAAGAAATACCAAAACAACAGCAACAAATCCATACAAAGTCAGTTTCATCTATTTGTATATAATAATCAATACTCATTACCCTGATTGCTAACCATCATATAGATCCATCTTTTCTTCTCATCCCAGCTTACCATAAACACATACATGAAAACAATCTTCAGAGAACAGAGATTTATCATTTGTTTTAAAAAAAATCCTCAATGAGTATGCATTTATTTGGCAAGATTGCGATAAAAACTTCGACTTGCTAATGGTTCTGATGAAGCAGAAAATCTATACATTTATACAGATTAGCATCCATACATCTCTGACCAAGCCATTATTCACTAGAGTCAGCAAAAATTAGTTTAAGGAAGTTCTTTCGTTTCTGTGTGGACATTTCCTCACCAGTACGGCCTCTGAGTACCTTAGAAGGTCTTCAGGTGGTGCTGGAGGGAGGCCTTCCCTGCTGGGGACCCAGCTCCTTCATATGGCAACTGCTCCTCCTGAGCCAGGACCCCAACCCCCTGTATTACTCCACTTCTCAAGCTGGCTCATTTCCTTCCAGACATTTCTCGCCCTCTCTTACCACTTGCTTTCTTCCCCTATGCCACTCACCTTGCCTGAAATACCTTCCCTTCCCACCTTCAGCCAGTGAAATCCTAGCCCATCTTCTAAACCCAGCTCACAGCCGGTGAGCTGGGGCTGTTAGTCAGTCAGTCAGCTAGTTAGTTATTTTACTCTGTATTACTTATTTCACAATTTTACACTCCCTTTTCCCCCAACTGAATAAGCTTTCTGAGACCAGGAGCCACAGGTTAGAATTGAGCATACTCTTTTGCACATTGTTGATATTTAGATTTATTCGTTGGTTGGCTAGAATACAGGAGGTATTGTGATAGAAAATTTCAAAGTCCTGGGGCACCTGGGTGGCTCAGTCAGTTAAGCATCTGCCTTCGGCTCAGGTCATGATCCCGGAGGCCTGGGAGTCTGCTTCTCCCTCTGTCTCTCCCTCTGCTCTTTTTCTAGCTCTCTCTCTCAAATGAATAAATTAAAAAAAAAAAAAAATCTTAAAAAGGGGGGAGGGGCGCGTGGGTGACTCGTCGGTTAAGCGTCTGCCTTGGGCTCAGGCAGTGATCTCAGCGCTCTGGGAGCAAGCCCATGTCAGGCTCCCTGCTCAGTGGGGAGCCTGCTTCTCTGTCTCCCTCTGCCTCTTCCCTCTGTTCGCGCTCTCACTCTCTTTCTCAAATAAATGAATAAATCTTAAAAAAATAAATAAACAAATAAAAAAATTTAAAAAACAAAATTTCAAAGTCCTACTTCAGCATGAATAGCAGTTTGCACAATATGAGTGACTTCTTTTGACATTAAAACAGATGCCATTTCTGAAAATTCAAGATGAATTAAACTATTGGCATAATGTTTTCCCCTGCAGAAGGTAATTCCTTGTGACAAATATTTTGAATGGCAACAGAATTATACAAATAAACTATCTTAGAAATCAAGCAGGTACTTGTTACAGCAAGGCATATTAAAGAATAATAGCGTTTGTAGTCAACAACTTATTTAACAAATTATTCACTGAGTCCCTAATTTGTACAAGAAACCATACTAAAATCCACTGAGAGAGGAGATGAATAAAAGACCGGCCAAGTCCTCAACACTCAACACTTTAATGGAGGAGACAGACTTAAAAACTTTTTACAAAACAAGTTAAATGAGCAATACAATATAGCTAACCTACTGAGTAACGTGTGTGATTCATTTCAATTGGTAGGGCTTAGGAACCATCCGTCAAAAAAACAAAAAAAAAAACAAAAAAAAACCAAACCACAAAAAGGGAAAAGATGACATTGGAACAAGGCACTGAAAGATAATTGGGACTCTGTAGACCAAGATGGCAGAAGGGGGATCGGGGTTATAAGATTAGCAAGAGCAAAATGTACAGACATGAAAACACACCCTCACTCATGCTAGCTTCTCTCAGTAGGTGACCTAACCTGCTACTTCAAGAGAAATTGAAAAGGTCATTCCTCTCCTCCATCTCACAACTGCCTCTGCCTTTCGCTCTATCTCAAGAGTTTCCCCATTCTTCCCCAAAGCTAAATTCTCCAAGTCATTCAGGACCCTCCTGCTGCTTGTTTAATGTCTCATCTTGTTGCAGCGCTCACCCTCCCTCTCCTTCCTTTTGCAGACAAGTTTTTGAAACATGGTCTCTACTGGCTGTCTCTACTTCATCACTAAGCTATTTCAGTTACATAAGGTTAACTGCCTCTTGAATTTTTTTATTCAGTAGAATAGAGAGAAACAAGGATTTACTTTCTGATTTCCTCCTTTCTTTGTTTTAAAATAAGTTAACCCCTCCCCCCCCAAAAAAGTCAACCAGTTATTTCTTCTTAAAATTTATATGCTATACTCAGGGAACAGAGAATGAATAGTCTCTGCGTAGGTTTTCTCACGTCTGGAAAGTGAACTATTAAACAGCTGAGACTCTGGGTAAGTATTTCCAACCCCAATGAAAACGCTGAACCTAAACAAGCCCTTCTCTCCGTGTGCCTCTCCTAACTCAGCTCTTCACAGTTCTTCAGATGAGAACAGAGTATACACAATTCATCCTCTTGGACAACACAGAACAGGTCCTTTTAATGAAATGATGTCACCCAAGCTGGGTCCTTAAGCTTTTCTAGGAGACCAGGGTAAGGTAAGGTTTGGTATACCCACACTGTGCTGATACACCTGCAGAAGCATCCCAGACTGGCCCCCCTGATTGATATTCCACTTCTCTGGCACTTTCATTTACTAAAGAAATAATGGCTAAGACGGGCTCTCCTCTTATACACGATAAATAGCCAGAACTCTCCATAACTTACTTTGCTCACCTTTCTTGCCTTCAAAGCCAAATTTATCAGTACCCATTAACCACCTACACTGACTTCAAAAAATGCAAAGACTCACACATGTGTTATATACACTTAAGTCTTTTCATGGACAGTGAGTGTTACATATACTCTTCCATGAACTGTTGGACAATATATAGATCTTAACTCATCTTTTCAGATTTCCTCTGCAGTGAACTTCAGTTCGCTGAACAATCCAGTTAACCCCCTTCATCTTTTAAAAATAAATTTATCCCCCACACACCCCACTTTTTAAATATAACTCTCCTTAAAGCAGATGAAGATCTGTATCACTCACTTCTCTTCTGTCCTACAGAACAGAGTTTACAGACCTCCCAACTGCATTGGACATTATAGATATTCCGTAAATATTTGTCAATAGGCAGATTTATATTTAATAATGTTGTTAAAATTTCCATAAAGGTCACCAAACAAATGTTTTGACTAAAGACCAAATGGAAAATTTCAAGCCCACCTCTTCAGATCCCTTGTAAGAATCAGGTTACGATTACAGATGGAAACCCACATTCCATATGTCTAAATATTTAAAAGTTATACATCAAGTTAAACTATTAAATAAAATATGGTCTCTTCCCCAATCTTGACAAATATACCTTCAACCACCTGGAGGTACAGGAACGAATTTAGAATTTCTAGACTCCTTGAAGTTCCACAATATAGTACATTCAGGCTCTATGCTGTTTGGGGTCAGGAAAATCCCAGTCGGGTACTCAGGACATGGGGGTGGGTGGTGTGAGGGCCTAGGCTGGGCACACCCCCTTGACCTCTTAGGTCCATCCTGTGGGAAAATGTGGCCAGAACAGGGTCCTCCAATTCACGGGTCCCAAAGCAGGGCCTCTCTTGCCAGGACTGAAGGCAATAGTGGGTTATTAACCAAAATGGAGAATTTACCAGATCAGTCTTGCTACACTTAGTTAATACAGTAGCTGAAACTAAATATATAAAAAAATGATTAAGTAAGTAGTAAAACCTGATACTCCAATCCCTAATCACTTCAGTTCCCTTAAGATCTATAGTAAAAAAGAGCGTAATATTTATCTGACTCTACCCTACAGCCTAATGTAGATTCTGTGCCTTTTTTTTTTTAATTCATACAATTTACAGGACTCTATTCACAGCTAGAGAGAGTTAAGACAAGAAGGAGCAGAAGAAGAGGGAAAGGAGAAAAACATCAAGTATCAAGAGATCAGACATGCAGCTCTAAGAAGACATTTCCCTTGTGTTCTGTCACTTGTGCGAGGAAGCACATGACACCATGATTAACCATCTGATCACAGCCGTGAGTTATCCCAGCTTGCTCTCACTAACACACAGATTCATGTAGTTCACTCACGGGCCCCATAAAGCTCCTATTCTAGCCACTGGGTTCATGGGAAGGCAAGCTGAACCTTGTCAACATTTAAACTGAACTGATACCAGCTCTCCCTAAACCTCACCATAATCTGCTGCACTGCAATTTCCACTTCACTTAGCAAGAAAATTAATTTGTCAATTTGAAAAAAACTAATAAATAAGTCTCATCACAATACATATATACATACTCCACAGGAAGGGAAGTATTTCAACTGGAAATCTTATTTATGTGTACTTACTGAGATTGTACCATTGTCTAGACCTATGGACAGTCTTCTTGTTTCCGGGTTAAAAGACATGCATGAACATGGAGCTGAAAGAAATGAACATGTTGATGAAATTAACAAAATGATGATTCTCATTGATTCAGGAGTGACTAACTAGCTAGAAGTGTGTGGCTATTTTTTTCCCCCACTATTTCCTGAAAAACAGTTCATTTAACGCCCACTCACCAAAAAATAAAAACAGTAATCTTACAACCAACCCCTAGTTTTTCAGTTATCCTTTTAATGAACATAACGAGTAAGATATTCTCAAACTGGACTAGTTCCAAGGGGCTTGGTCTCAGCTGTTCTGTCAGTATGGAATCTAAATTTGCTTGACTAGATTAACAATATTTTGTGCTGTGTAACCCCTCTGTCCCCGATCTATCTCTTCCACTCAAACCCCATCTTTAACAGAAACAACCTATCTTTTCTCAACTAGGGAAAAAATAAAAAGAGAGATCTTATAATTCCCTCCTCCCCCCACATACACACACTAGTATAAAAATCTGGTTTTCAATGCAGAATTGATTTGGGGCATGTGGACTAACAAAAGTCTTTTACTCTCAGCATTGAAGGCTGCTAAATGAAAAAGACTGAGGACCTGTCTCAGTTTAAGGGGGAACCAACTGGACATAGAGCCAGGCTCTATAGGAAAGAAATTACGTGTGGGAAGGACTTCCCTGTTCTGCAAAATCGGCTACTACCTGAGTATACCTGAGCCTAAGTAAGCTAAGCATGCCTGGAAGCCAGTGTGCGCAAGAAACGCTTGCTGAGTAGACAGCCTCCAGGTCCCTGCCATCTCTATCTACGCCAGCTCCTAAGAATGGCGCCTATTGACAATTTATGTTACACTGAAATTGTTCTAAAAACAAGTCCAACACAATTTTTAAATTTCTCCTCCAGCTTCACAGTGGCCCTGGAGGTGACAAACTGCTCATCACCATAATCATAATTGGCCTCAGATATCTTTACTCCTACTTTCCACAGTTATGATTAGATGTCTTACTCAAGGTCACACAGGAAAAAGAAGCTGGAGAAGGTTCAAAGACTTCATTCAAACACACAGTCCTATTTTGAAATACCCAACTTAGATTACCTCTAAGCTATAAAAGAATTTGAAGTTCTACAAACAGAGCCACTTCATAAACAGATCACTAAGTAACATTTTTTTTGTTCTCTATAAAAGGGACCCTGAACAACAAAAAAAGATCTTCCAAACCGCATGAAGTACTTTTTCCTAATTTTCAATAATGATATATTCAGAAAATGGAAACACAAAAAATAATTCTCCCCCACATACTTCTACCAGTGCAGCAGAGTATCTTCACTCTGATCAGCCACAAAATAAATTAGATTCCCAAAAGTACGCTGCTGAAAAAAGCAGTCAAGTGATAGTTAATGTGCTGCCCTAAGAAAGTCAGTCCTTCTCGCCTGTGGCGCATGAACTCTGTTGGCACAACTTCTATGAAGGTGCTAAGATGCCAGGTTTCATAAGCCTATAACATGCATTTGGAATTAAAATCTAATGATCTCAGGGAAAATTATCATGTTAGCTGAAAAGAACAAAAGAAAAAATATATTGTGATTACAACTGCATAAAGTACATAGACACCTAAAAACGTACATGGAGAAATGAAACTGTTTTTGTGTTCATGTGACAAGATTATTTCTCTATTAATCGTATTATTTTGCTATTCCTGTTAAAAGTTTTAAATATCTAATGGAATATAAGATATAAGCATAAGCACATGAAGCAAAACGTGATTGCAGCCCAAAGGGCTATAAACTAGTCAAGAATAACCTTATCACTTAGCTGCCTGCCTGACCATACAAAAGTCTTTTCTGTGTGATTTCCTCCAACGTTCATATCCGGTTATGTAACAGTTAGAAAACCCAGTGATCTCTGAATATGATTTAAATGACTTTTTTATACCATTACATCGGCTACCCTGACATCTACATTGCTATTTCTTTATTTCTGGATTTCTTCTCCCCTTTACCAAATTTCTTATTATGCTTTTAACAAAAATGTAGAATGCTTACTATGTTCCAGGCATGTGATATAATGACGGATAAGGAAATACAGCTGTCATCAAGGAATTTATGGATTGTGGCACCAACCATGTACAGGGACTGTAAGACTCATCCCAATGTCACCATTATAGTCCAAATCACTGTAAAAAACACCACCAGAATTCAAAAGGAAAAGACCTTTCCCAGAGAGTCCCATAAACAAAAGAAATTTAGAAATCCTGTTGTTCTAGAACCCATATACTTGAACCAAGATGGTTCTAGACAGGGAATGCCAGAGCGAGAGCATTAGCTTCCAGGTGCTCCCAAAGACAAAACCACCCCACCATGGGGGCATTATTGGTAAACACCAAACAAACGTGTGTGTGTATGTGTGTGTATGTGTGTGTACATGTGTGTGTGTAGGGAAAAACTTTAGTAGATGAGCCTTATAATGCTCCTCAAACCATTTCCCAACTGTGACACTCTCACAGGACTAGGCTCCTGGGTTGGTTACCCAGAGGCCCTGGCAGGCCCAAGGAGGCAGGGAGTGGACTGAAAAGAATACTGATATCCATATTTGTTATTACAGTAAATGTCTTTCCTTTTGGGAAATGGGGGAGTAGAGAGATTGCCAAAGAGATCCTCTAACTTCAACTCACTAGAAATTAACAAAAAAGCAAGCTCTGAAAGACTAGTATTATGGCCCATATAAAATGGGCTCCTATCCATGCAAGAAAATATCAAAGGGGCAAAACTGACTGGGGAAGGATAATAAGACATAGCAAATTAATGGTAATTCCAGCCAAATGGCAAAAGGGGT
>NW_024423344.1:20305860-20436311 GCF_017311325.1 Ursus maritimus
CAGGAAGTAACGGTCAGGGAAGAAACAAATAAAATATGATTTAAGCACAATATTTGTAGGTTGCAAATAGGTGATGTTTCACAAGGAAGAATTCAGCTTTAAATGATGTAAAACTAATGGTTCCTAAGTCGATGAAGAAAGAATTGCTCCATCTGATGGCTGAAAGTTGAGGTCACAGATGAAATGGCTGAGAGACTTCTACTCTCCCACCTTGCAGTGGCTTTCTCCAAAGGTTCAGTGAAATGGTTGACCAGACCCATAAAATTACAATACAGCTCCTCCACTGACCTTCTCCAACAAAGCTGCATCCCCAAACTCTAGAAGAAATAAATATAGCATGATACAAAATCTGAAGATATATTTATTTCTCCCACCTTTAACTCTTTTTCCCACGAGAAAGGATAACCACACCCGGTAAGCTTTGTGGGGCAACCCCTGTTTGCCAAGGCCTCCCACGTTATCATCTGTACGCAGTTTGCCTGGGACTGCTCCTACACAAATCCAGTGACTGAACTCCAAGGCCTTGCCACTGGTCTTGCTGATGTTATATCATTAGCTTCTTATTTTTTCCCTAACGTATCTATTAAAACCTAAGAAAAAAGGCCCATGGTTTACTCCTCCATAAAGTAATACAAGAACTCATTGCTGTGCTATCTGATTAAATTAAGACTTGCCATTCCTCTTTGCTGTTTCAGACTGAGGACAGTCAAAAAAAGTTATCTGGCAAAATTTTAGGAAGATCATAAAAGGTACAAATAAGATGGAAAAGAATTATGTGCAGGTCTATGAGTAATGAAAAATAATAGTCTCTTATGTAAGTATCAGGACTTTAGGCCTTGATGGCCTGTCAAAATCTTATTTTAAAAATTAAACACATTGAGGGGCGCCTGGGTGGCTCAGTTGTTAAGCGTCTGCCTTCTGCTCAGGGCGTGATCCCGGCGTTCTGGGATCGAGCCCCACATCAGGCTCCTCTGCTGGGAGCCTGCTTCTTCCTCTCCCACTCCCCCTGCTTGTGTTCCCTCTCTCGCTGGCTGTCTCTATCTCTGTCAAATAAATAAATAAAATCTTAAAAAAAAAAAAAGACCAAAAAAAATTAAACACATTGAGCATTTTTTAAAAATGAAATCTTTGTAGTTTCAGGACAGTATTCAGCTTAAGGTTTAGGGAAAACTGAAATAAAAAGAAGCCCCAGTCTGAGTGGTAATATTAATGACCATATAATTTGAAGGGAGAAAAGCTCAAGAGATATAAGCCCCAGACAAATGGAACTCAAGAGACTGACATCAACCTCAACAGAGTTAGTAATTAAGTGGATTACAGAGAAATTGACTACTTGTATTTCTAATATTTCTATCCTTCAAGTGGTCTCAAAAAAAAATATATTGCTCTTGCTTTTAAAAAAAAACACAGTTAAGAGAAGGCATTCCCAAAATACTCTTATTGGGGGAAAAATTACCTAATTTCTGTTATTTATACTTATAACTTTTTCATTTTATGACTGATTTGTTTTCTGTCCTTTGCTTATTGGTTGGACTTTGCTCAAATAAACACAAGTTTCATTGAAGCTGTGGCTTTCAATCACACTGACTGCTTTACAATGGTAAACGCATTACTTGGCAGGACACACTAATCCTCATGGGATGTTCTAGTGGTCACTTTAAAACTAAGCAAACAATGGTACTTCCATGAATAAAACTTCAGGTGTTAAAGGAACCCTCATCAAGTTGGATATGAGGATCCTACAATAAGAGGACTTCAAGGAGGGGCGCCTGCGCCACTCAGTCGGCATCTGCCTTCATCTCAGGTCATGATCTCAGGGTCCTGGGATCAAGCCCCGCCTTGGGTTCCCTGCCCAGCGAGGAGTCTGTTTCTCCCTCTCCTTCTGCCTTTGCCCTCCCTTCCACTCGTGTTCTCTCTCTCTCAAATAAATAAAATCTTTAAAAAACTTCAAGGAGTACCCCACCACTGCACAATGAAGATTTAATTCATGGACACTATTTCATTCAGTCCTGTTTATCACAAGACAATATTTATTAGGTTTACAATATTCGACCATGTTTTACTAAGAACACTTATATTTAGGACTCCAACTGCCTAGCGTTAAAAATCATTTTTCATTTCAATCAAATATTTTATGCACTCTACTAAAACTAACCGCTTGTTTCCTTTTAATTTAGTCTGAGTAACGGCAAAATTATAGTGAATTAGCAGTGGTCACTTTTTCTCCCAGACAAGTTTCAAGTTACAACTACAAGTTTAAGATCTAAGTTCAATAAACTTTAAAAATATTCTGTCATATGAAAATCAAACAAGAGTATGCTAAATAAATGTTATAATTATTCAGATTATTATCTGTTATTTTTACCTTGGGTAATCCATGTTTTCATTTCCATTAAAAATCAAAAGTTCCTTGGGTATGTTTTCTTCTTAGTAAATACTTAATTAAAAGACCATATTACATAACTTTCTCTGAAAATGTAGATAGTAAAAACAGTAAATTGCTTTTACATATGGTTCCGTAACAAAACCTATACCAAAAAGAAGCCAACAAAGGAACAACATACTGCACAACTAGGAACCAGGGAGTTATTTGAAATCAGGTATAAAATAATAAGATGAGCATTTCCCAATTATAACCACATCCCCTAGTCTGCCAAGGAAGTCCCTCAACTGAGTTAAAGATGTTGTCTAAAAGTCACCAAAACAATCACCACTTTATAAAAACAGAACTGTCAAATTCATTATTTTAAATACCTTTCTACCACTAATCTAGCCACATAAATTTCCCCCAAAACGCCAATAAACCCAGTAGAAGAGGTGGGACAACACACAAACCAGATCCACCCACTGTTTAAATTACAGAAAGTTCTCCTTTGACCAATGGAAAAAATCAGCACTTGTAATTTACATACAAAGTGACACATTTCCATCCCAGGTATACAGTAGATGAACATATAACTCATTTTAATTTTCTAAATCCTCAATTTAACATTATCTGTTGCTGCAGAACTAAACTCCCAACACACAGGAAAAGGAAACCAATCTAGCCATAACCTCACAAATCAGTCAATCTTTTCCTACTCCCGCTTGGGTTCGATCAGCAATGATAGTCTATACTGCCAAGCACCAAGAACCTGACAGGACTTTATAAATTACTTATTTAACATAACTTGTAACCAAAATATTTTTGCAAATTTGAGATCAAAGGAAACAGACAGTTTATTCATCAGGCTCCAGAACAGGGAAAAATGTAAAAGATTTGCCTGAAATGACTCAGCAAATTGGCAGCAAAAATGAAAATCCAATTCCAGTTTCCCACCCAGGCATAGGTTCCAACCTACACGCTATTTTGAAAACTCCAATCTTAAAAAATACATATTTTGGGGTGAATTTCATGTAAACAGTAAGCCTATGTCCAAACTTCATCTATTTGTCTTAACTAAGATAATACATTCCCTACCTCATCTCACAAGTAATTTGAAATGACTTAAAAAGCAGATACAATGAACCCAAACAAAAGAAAAAAGTAAAATGTCACGAATAAGGAAAATATACATAAGAACAGAAAGGAAAAAAAAAAAAGAACAGAAAGAAAATGAGAATAAAGATCTGTTGGCAAACGTAATAGGTTCCATGTTTTACATTATCTATAAGGACCATGAACCAGGTCCCTAGAGCTGTCCCTCCCAACCTTTTTCACCTCATGAGACATACAGAAAACTAGACTTGAACAGCCACTGGAGTCAATGGAAGAGATTCACAGGGCCCAGATGACTGGATTTCCCCTGCCCAGTTACGGGGATCAGCTCTCAGGGCCTGTAATCCATTTGGATCATCCCAACATGGCGTAGCACACAGGTTGGTAAGTTCTGCCTTAGAGAAAGCAAAGGGCTTCTGGCCCCCTCAGTGCTTCCTCAAAGGCACGCTGAGCATTATGGTAGACAATTACCTCAAAAACAGACCTAAAGCATTTCATATATGCAACACCAGTACGAGCGCAGAGGGCGCAATGTAGGCAAGCGTTCCCGCAGAGGGCTAACCCAATCTGGGAAAACTGTGCCGAGGAGCCATCAGACCGCCCAGCCTGCATACTGCCCTCCATAAATGGTCTTTCTCTCAACCAGGCCTTTGATAAAAACCAGGAAGCAGCAGCTCAAAATTATGCTTTTCAGTGAGGACTAGAGGTCCTATACGTTAAAAGTCAGCTGAGCAAATGGTCAAGTGGCCATACTTGTGTGAAAACTGAGGAGGCCCAAGCACAGCTCCAGACTGGGCAAACGCCATCACACCACGTCAAGCAGACAGCTGGAAAAATAAAGGTCATTTTGTTGCTGTGTTAGGTGTGCCTCTGATTCGTACTTCTCTTTGAAAAGCCATCTTCTGTTTTGCTTTGGGGACAAATTCATAAACACTTAGGAGCCAATGTAAATTCCACCTGCCTCCTTGGCCAACTACAGAGCCCACAGAGGTTTTCCAATTGTCCAACATACCCTCAGTCCTGAGGCTCTGGGCCTCTTAAACACCAAGTCACTGTTATCTTTGGCGGCCAAGTTGCTTTACCTATTCTCCATGCCCAAGGGGAAAAGCCCAGACAGGATACCCAATACTTTAATACACTAAGCAAAATCTCAAACACCTGCCACCCAGGCTCCTGCTTGAGATTTCCCTCCTCCATCCCTTTGTTTGACCCCATGGGGGCAAACCTAGTTTAAAAAGTAAATCCGAAATAATTCGACCATGAAAACGGGAATGTCTATGCTTTTCATGCTTTGTTTTGTTTTGTTTTTCCCTCTGTGGAGAGATGCAAATGTGGTGGTTGAAATGGTATCTATTAGAAACCTGGAACAAATAATCATTTACGGCTACAACTGAAACCAGTCAACTCTATACCCTCAGAAAGGCCCCCCTCTGGTTTCCAAGCTCTAACAGGTCCCAGTTGGGTATGTTGTAACTTGATCTTACCATAGACAATAAGCAGCTATCCCACAAGATACATCAGGAAGATACGATTTTTTGAAAGAATAGTAGATAAGGAAATGCTTTTATTTCTCACTCCTCCATAAAAATTGGGACACAGGAAACTACAAAACAAGTCATCAGTCACCCGAAATTCTCTACAGACAGCAGGGTTTTAAATGGGGCTTTCTTCAGGGAACCTTTGTGACCACGCTCCCATGACGCCTGTTTCCTGTTCTAACACTCAGCACACAGCATGAGTGGTGCTTATTTTAGGTCCGCCTTCCCCACCAGACTCTACACACCACGAAGACAGGACTCATCTGCCCCACTTCACCGCTATATCCTCGGGACACTGCACAGTGTTGAGTATGCAAGAAACTTTTAAAATTTGTTGAATGAACTGTCCAAAGAAATTAAACAGGATGAATATTTCTTTCTGTTTTTCTTCTTTACTTGCCCTCACTCTTCCCAGACAATTTTCAGCTCAACATCACAGTGCCATCAATTGGGACATGGCTCAGTTCCTTTCTCTTTAAAGATGAGAGAGATTCCAGAGAAACTGGAATTGGGAGGTATGCAGTCAGGGCTAGGCTGTGTCAGAAACTTGCAGTTATGAGGAACAGAAACCCACCGGAGTGAATGTAAGCACTAATGGACCTGTCTCTGGAATTCAAAGGCAGAAGCAGAGCCAGGCTCCTGGAGATCAGGAGGAGGAGGACAAAAACCTTCAGGCATCACCTGTTTAGGTTTCTCTCCCTCTTGAGCCAAGTGGTCCTTCCTCTCTGATTCATACTTCCTTTTAAGTGGATCAGCTTTCATGGTTTCTTTATGCACACAAATACCTCACAGCTCTAAGGTTTACATGTTCTCAGCTCAAGGGACCAGCTGTGGCTGAAACAAGCGTTTCCTACTTCAAATTCTAAATTCTGGGAAAATGAGGTTGGCTCAGGAGCAAAGAGCCTTAACCAGGCAAGTCTGGTCTCCTGGTTCCCTCCTAAAGGGGAAGAGGGAGCTTCTCGGAAAACATAGGGTATGATGACACACCCCCAAAGCAGGTGTGGTTTTTTTTTTTTTTTAAGATTTTATTTGTTTATTCAACAGAGATAGAGACAGCCAGCGAGAGAGGGAACACAAGCAGGGGGAGTGGGAGAGGAAGAAGCAGGCTCATAGCAGAGGAGCCTGATGTGGGGCTCGATCCCAGAACGCCAGGATCACGCCCTGAGCAGAAGGCAGACGCTTAACCGCTGTGCCCCCCAGGAGCCCCACAGGTGTGTTTTTGATCATGACTGTCTGCTAACCCTTTTCTTGTCTACCACACTCTAAATTCACCTAGCCTTCTCACACTTGCCTTTCAGGCTCACTCCCAACCATCAAACAGCCTTCATCATTTGTTCCTTCTCATCTAATGCCTTCTGCTTCCTCCCCTCCGTGAAACTTCAAATTCTTCTCAATGCTGCAAAACATTACTATCCTGCCCAGAACATGACAAATACTATATTAAAAGGTATTTTAATAAACAAAATAAACAAATAAGCCATGTATTATATGTACAAGATATTTTCTTTATGTTCTCTTCTGGATTCAGAATACTGCTTATTATATACCACTATAAACACACCGTATGGTCCTATCTGCCTAGTGATGTCCATGTCTCTAGATATACTGTACCTTTCTACTTATTTTGTAACTAATACCACATAGCCATTATTTAAGGATAAGACTAAGTAATCTCTTAACAAAACACCTTTCAACAGAATGAAATGCAAAACAAACCTTTGGAAATTCAAAGCTATTTCAGGTTTTTTAACTGTCCAAAAATAGAGCATAATTCCTTATGCAATAAGATGTTGCCTCTCTCAAGTTAAACAAAACTGACTCTTGCCCAAAGACCGGCTGCCACTGTTATTTGAATGCATTCAATTCCTTGGAACATAAAAGCCAATTTGTGATCGTTTGTGAAGAACACAGCCTTTTGTTCTTTTACCTCTCTATGGTCGTGGAGCCACGCAACAATGAAAGATTATGGAAATCACCTTGACCATATGCACCTTATTCATCTGCAAACCCTGGCAACCAGCTCAGTGGCCTGTATACAGCAGGTGCACACTAAATGTTCGATCCACCAGGATGTGTTCTTATAATGTATACTTACATCTATATATTTATGAATCAATACTATATATGCATGAGGCTCTCTATGTGTTCATATGAACATGTGTAAATAGATCAGCATATTGGCTATAATGCCAAAAGACAGTCTTCTCAAACTTTAAAATCACCTAGGGATCTTATTAAAACTGTAGATTTTGATTCAGAAGATCCAGCATGGAACCCAATATCTGCATTTCTAGTCAGTTCTCAGGTGACCCTAATGCGGTTGGTCAAACACATTTTAATCATAAAGTAATGCCTTTTTCACTCCCTTTGGTAGAAGGCCATAGGTAAAATATGCAAATAATTCCAGGGTCCTCCTTCTCAAAGACTGTGTTCCATCACTAGGAAAACGTCCGATAATGTTCTCAGGCACTCTTCTTTATTATCAGATGCAAGTCTGCACTAAGTACTTATGTACTGAGCACTTCTGCCTGCTATAGGGGCTAAAGCAGCCTGTAGTTATTCACACAGCTCCATACATGATAAACATGCAACCAGGGGCTTCTCTGTACTCTCAGTGACATCCAAATAAAGAGAACTCAGACAACAACAGCAAAATGTGCTTGGATGTGTGTATGGGGCAGGGGGCGGAGAAGCAATTACTTAGGATCCTATGGCTCCATGAGGTTCCTATTCATGGCCATCTCAAGAAGATTCCTTGCTCACCATCCCCGAGCTCTCGTCATTCTGCCCAGGTCTGACTCTCCTCTGTCCTCATGGTCATGGCCGTGACACATCTCTGGTGCTGACTACAGACCTTCCCCACCCCCTCGAGTTAGATATCGCGTCAAGTTTGATGGAAAAAACAAGATCACAGATAAGACTGGTTATATCACTCAAAGATCAGGAAAAACAGTTCATCAGAGAATTCCTTTCCCTTTCCTTTTACCTGAGCCCTCATCACCACCACAGCTTAAAGAAAAAGTTCACCTAGGCCTTTTGCTACAGAATGCTGTCTGCTGGAGGCACAACAGGCCAGGGGCCAATACAAGAATCACAAGTTTCTTCTTCCCTAATACAGGATTGACCACTTCGGTTCAGCTTCGTGGTTATCATTTATTTACTATAAAATTCTAAAGAAACGCAAAACCTCAAAGATAATTTGAAATCACAGAAAACCATGATAGCCTTAATAATTCATTTGTTCATCAACAAGCAAAATTGCTGTTTAAGCTATTACAGTATTCTTTTGCCAAAGGCATAAACTTAATCACACCTACAATTTAGCATGAATTTATTTTGAGTGTACACCGTGGCATGTATTTCCCAAACCAGGATACTCACATCAAGGGAAGAGGTACTCACTGCAGCAAGCCACAGGGTCCCCGGGCCCAAATAACAAACCTGAGGGATTTTTCTAAGGTGTCAATTTTAATTAAGATTTGAAGGAGGGGAGTCAGGGAAATGTTTACTAATATAACTAAGAAGGAATTTAAATAATTGTCTTATACTCAAATAAACATGGAATAGGATGCCCAAGCTTCATTAGTTTTTAACAATAAAACACCAGACTAAAAAGAAATTTCCTGTTTTGAGAAGCCAGCTCTTTTCTCCCTGTAGGAGAACTTCTGCCAGCACACCAATCTAAGACTCAATCATGTGTATTTTTTTAAAATATATTTAAAAGATTAGCTATTTATCAGTACAAGGACATATTTCTCATAGAAGAGCTTGAGGAAATGAGATTGACCTCCAATTAGAATGTTTCAATCTTAAGCAAATCCTTGTGAGAACAAATCATCAATGTTGACTGTCTTGTATTTGAATGAGTAACAATAATGCAAGAACAAACTTACTTCCCAAATGTAATCACTGGGCAAAATTTTAAATGTTGAAGGAAGTACTCCACAAAAAAGTGAAACAAAAAGTTGGAAAAGAGGGAGACAGCTGTAATCAGAGAGCCTGTGTGCTGCAGTCCTTCTTCCATTAATCTTATTCAGAAACTATGAATATAGTCAATGTCAGAACAATTTTCTTATTTTATATCCCGAGAGCTAAAATGATTGAATATGGTACTTTCCATTATAATGATAATCCCAACCCTCAGACATCCCTACTCAAGAAGAAAATACAGAGAAGGCAATCTGGAAAGGAAGGGGAGGTGGGGCCCATGTCTGATTTTTAAAGACAGAGATCCAGATACTTACAAGGCATCACTTGGTATATGCTTGGCCAATATTGTCCGCTGTCTCTCTTCAGCCATACACGAACGGTCCTGCAAAAGGAAAAAAAATATGCGTGTTAACTCACAGCGTTTCAGTCATGGGACAATGTTGATAGATAGAAACCAAACCTCTTAACTTTAACTATATACATCTTAACTATATATATTATACATACATATAGATCTTAACTGTAAATATTTACTTACATATAAATATACATATGCACACCACTTATGCCTCTCTATGAGTCCTATATTCCTTAAATTAAAGTCTTGTGTACACTTAGAATTACATGACTCTTGAAGTATTATCCTCACATATGTCTATATATACACATGAAATAGTGAAAATGTTTGAAAATGACTATTTCTGTTGTTGTTTTGCCTGTCCAAGTTTGTGACCTTTGCCTTAGTCTGCTGGAAGCATTCATCTGTCTGGGGAGTTATTAGGTTTTACTCATAAAGCAAGTGTGAAGAGATAAAATGAAGCATCTGACATACACAGAAGGCTTACACAGTAAATCCATAGTCTCACAGGCCAGGCCATTGTCCTGAGAGAAGGTTTTTCCAGACATGGTCGGGTAACGTAAACTGTGGGACTCAGATTCCTGACCTAGAAGGCTGGCCAATGGGCCCAGCATGGAACATGGAAATCCTGCAGCAAAGGCTGTGGATGAAGTTTGGCACCAGCAGGCCAGATACAGACATGGCAGAGACCCGGGGAGCTCAGAGAGAAGAAGCCAGAGAAAAAATGAAGCAGTCAGGGAGCACCACTAGGCTCTCACCAACCAGAAAGGCCTCACCGTGAGTTACACCAGCCACGACATCATCTGCAGAGGCCAGCAAGGCAAACACATCTAGAAGGTAATGGAACATTCTTCTAGAGACCAGAGGAAGTAGAGAAATCAAACCAAGGGAAATAAGCAGTTCCCCACTGGTGGGAGATCGTATAGGTCACACCCCTCATCCCACACACTTAAATCATCCCAGGGTAAAAAGCAGAAAAAGACTGAGCACCTTTATCTCACACTACTGAAGTCACTGTACTAGACTAAGTTTTAAAGTGTATTAGATTTTTCCCCTGTCTAATCAATGGGTCTCCTATATGGAGTAGCAGGAGAAAAACTAGACTAACTACAGACACAATAAAGAACTGTCATTTTCTCCCCACAGCCACAAGATACAATGTAGTGATGTACAGTGAGTGACACAACTACATATACGTGCAAAAATTTCATCTTCTTGTTCAACTATCTTAACTTATGGGATGGACGATATAAAGGCAAATAATTTGTAAAAAGTAATTTCATACATACACTATTTATATACATAGCAGCTTCACTTAAACACTTTTTTTTTAGAATATGCTAGTATATTTTAATATGGACACTGTTATCTCAACGAAAATAAATACAGGTGACATCACAGAAAACAGCACAGTAGGAAGTTCCAGGAATCAGTCCCTACGCAGATCAGCTACTGAGCTGGCGAAAACTGTCAGAACCACTATTTCAGAGCTCCATAAAGTCTAGTTAGGCTCTTGCAGCATCTAAAAATCACAAATACGTGGAAATTAAACAACATAACCTTAAACAACCAGTGGATCAAAGAAGAATTGCTAGGAAAATCAGAAGATATTTTTAAATGAATGAAAATAAAAACACAACACAGTAAAACCAATGAGGAGCAGTGAAAACAGTACCCAGACGGTAAACGATAGTAAATGCCTGTATTAAAACAAGAAAGATCTCAAATCAACAACCTTGCTTTACACTTTATGGGACTAAAAAGAGAAAAACAAACAAACCCAAAGTCAGCAGATAAAAGTACACAATAAAGATTAGAACAGGAAAAAAAAAAACAAAATAGAGATTAGAAAACCAAAGATGGAATCCGTGAAACTAAAACGTGGTTCTTTGAAAAGGTCACCAAAATTAAGAAACCTTCAGCTAAACTGATTAAAAAACAAAGAGAATGTAAATAATTAAAATCAGAAATGAAAGTGTGAACATTACTACCTAAAATACTATGAACAACCGTATGCCAGTAAATTTGATAATCTAGATTAAATGGAAAAAAAATCCCAGAAATACACAATCTACCAAAACTAACTCAAAAAGAAATAATCTCAACAGGCCTATAACAAGTCAAGGGATAGGACCAGTAATCAAAAATAATAGTGCAGAACCAGATGGCTTCACTAAATTCCAACAAACATTTAAAAAATTAACAACAATCCTGTTCAACCTTCCAAAAAATAAAGAGGAAGGACTACTTACTTCCTAACATTTTATGAGGCCAGCATATCTTACACCAAAGTCAAAGATACCACGAGAAAATAACAGTTCCATATCCCTTATCAATACAGATGAAAAAACTCAACAAAATTCTAGCAAACCGAATCGAACAGCACACTGAAAGTATTACACACCATGACCAAGTAGAATCTGTCAGAGGAATACAAGGGTGGTTCAACGTAAGAATGTCAATCAATGTAATGCAGCACAATAACGGAATGAAGGGGGAAAGGAAAACACAGATGATTATTTCAACGTGACAAAATTCAACAGCCTTTCATGATAAATAACACTCAGCAAACAATGAATGAAAGGAAATTTTCTTAACCTGATAAAAGATATTCTTTAAAAACTCACAGCTAACATCATACTCAATGGTAAAGACCGAAAACTTTCTCCCTAAAATCAAGTACAAGACAAAAGTGCCTACATTCACCACTGCTTTTCAACATTACTAGAAGTCCCGGTCAGAGTAATTAGGCAAATAGAAGAAATATAAGGCACCAAATTGGAAAGGAAGAAGTAAAACTATCTGTATTTGCAAAGGACATGATTCTACATACAGAAAATCCCAATGAATCCACAAAAACACTACTAAAGCTAATAAACAAATTAAGCAAAATTGTATGGTGTGAAATCGATACACAAAAATCAGCTGTGTTTCTATACACCAGCAACAAGAATTGTGAAAAGAAAATTCAGAGAACAATTCCATTTATAATAGCATCCAAAAGAATAAAACCCCTAGGACTATATTTAACCAAGGAAGCAAAGGACTTGTACAGTGACAACTACAAATACTGCTGAAAGAAATTAAAGAAGATACAATGGGAAGATAAATGGGAAGGCATCCCATGTTCATCAATAGGAAGACTGGATATTAATATGACAACACTCCCCAAAGCAATCTACAGACTGAATGCAATCCCTATCAAAATTCCAATGGCTTTTATTACAGAAATGGAAACATCAACCTTCAAATCTATATGGAATTGCAAAAAGCCCCAAATAGCCACAACAATATTGGAAAGGAAAAACAAAGTTGGAGGCTTCCCACTTCCTTATTTCAGAACTTCGTACAAAGCTTCAGTAATCAAACAGCATAGTATTATTAGCATAAGGATAAATGTGGAACAGCAGAGTGGAGCTGAGAGTCTAGGGATAGGCACAAACATCTATGGACTATAAATTTTTGACAAGGGTGCCAGGATACTTAGACAGGAAAAGAATATCTCTTCAATAAATTGTGCTAGGACAACTAGATAACCACATTCAGAGAAATGAAGTTGAAACCCAACTTCACATAGAAAAACTAAGGATGGATCAACGACCTAAATATTGCAGCTAAAACTAAAACTATTAAAGGGGAACAGAGAGGCAAATCTTCATGACCCAGCATTCAAAAATGGATTCTTGAATTGGACACTACAGCCTGAGCACAAAAAATAAATAAATTAGACCTCATAAAAATTCAAAACTTTTGTGCAACAAGGGACATCACCGAGAGAGTGGAAGGACAATCTACAGAATGGGAGAAAATGTTTGCAAACCATACAGATGGTGAGATTTGGCACCCATACGATGTAAGAAACTCTTGCAACTCGACAACAACAAAATGACAGGCAACCCAATTAAAGGGCGGACAAAGGACATTTAGTGGACATTTTCCCAAAGATTAACAAGTGGCCAACAAACACATGAGAAGATGTTCAATACCACTGGTCAACAGGAAATGCAAATCTAAACCATAGTAAGATACCAATTCCCACTTACTTGGAAGGTTACAATAATTTTTTTATGGAAGTAAGTGTTCCAGGGGCCATAGTGAAATAGGAACCCTTGCACATTGCTGGTAGGAATGTAAAATGATGCAGCCATTGTTGAAAATAGTTTGGCAGTTCCTCAAAAAAACAGTAAACCGAATGACCCACTAATTCTGCTCCTAGGTATGTGCTCAAAAGAATTGAAAACAGGTATGCAAACAGATACGTGTTCGAGTATGTTCAAAACAGCACAATTCTTGCCACTTTGCAACAACATGGATGGATCCAGAAGATAATGCTACATGAAAGAAGTCAGTCAGAGAGACAAATATCACACGATTTCACTCATATGTGGAATTCAAGAAATAAAAGACTCTTAAAGATAGAGAACAAACCGGTAGTTGCCACAGGGGAGGTGGGTGGGGGATGGGTGAAATAGGTAAAGGGGATCAGAGGACACTCATCATGATGAGCACTGAGTAATGTACAGAATGGCTGAATCACTACAGTGTACACCTGAAACTAATACAACACTGTATGTTCACTACACTGGAATTTTAAAAAGTAATACATTTTTTAAAAAAGAAAAAAATAACAGCACAATTCACAATAGCCAATAGGTATAAACAACCCAAATGTCTAACAGCAGATGAACTGATAAATAAATTGTATATATAAAATATTATCAGCCATGAAAAGGAATGGAGTACTGATATATCCTAAACTTGCATGAACCTCAAAAACATTACACTAAGTAGAAGCAGCCAGACAAAAAAAGGTCACATATTGTTTGATTTTTTAAAATGAAATGTCCAGAATAGACAAATCCATAGGGACAGAAAGATTAGAGGTTGTCAGGCGACGAGGGTGGGGGCACAAGGGGAGTAATTACTCGGTGGGTAATGGTGTGTTTTTCTGGGGTGATGACAAAGTTTTGAAACTAAAGATAGCTGGTGGGTACACCGCACTGTGCATGCACTAGATGCCACTGAATTGTATATTTTAAAGTGGTTCGCTGTTATGTGAATTTCACAATAAACATTTAAGAAGAACAAGCAACACAGACTTTGCCTGGAGTTGCGGCAACCACCTTCGATCATGAGACAACACGCTTGAGGACAGAGGTGGACATGCTGAGGTCCACAAGGTCGAAGGCAGAAAGGGCCTGGTCTCAATAATACCCCTGATCCACCAACCCTTTAGAATAACTGTAGACTTGTTATTTTTACTCTAAGCCACTGTTAGATGGATTTTGTTACCAGAATCTGAATACATGTTAACAGATAGGGAAGATGAAGGAAAGGAACGTCTTTCTTTAGGTTTGGGGTTTGTCCAACTACACGACAGTGCTGTCATTCAGAGACGAGGAACAATGGAAAAGGGCAGGATGTGGGGCGAGAATCATGAGCTCAATTTTGAACATTTAAATCAGAGGTGTCTTTGAGTTAGCCAAAAGTTCCTAGTTAGTGAAAAAGGAGAATTATAATTAGAACCTATGGCAGAAAGTCGTTGTGAAGATTAAACCTAAGGTTCTTGTTTTCAAACATTTATTTTAAACAGAGAGAGAAAGAGATCATGTGCGTGAGTGGGGTGGGGGCAAAGGGAGAGGGAGAGAATCTCAAGCAGACTCCCCAGTGAATGTGGAGCTCAACATGGGGCTCAATCTCATGACCCTGAAATCACGACCTGAGTCAAAATCAAGAGTCAGACGCTCAACCCCAACTGAGCCATCTGGGAGCCCTTAAATGTAATGTACTTGACATATAGCAAGCACTCAATAATTGCCAACAATTACTATTACTATTTTATTATCACTATTATCATTATTATTATCATTATTATCACTATTTTTTAAAAAGCACAGGAATCCACCATAGCTTGGGAGAGTTCAAGATCCAAAGCCTTTCTGGCTTTGCCAACATACCAAACATCTGAATCTTTGATGTACGGGACTTTTCGCTCAATTCACAAAGATATCCTGTAAATTATTCACCTGTTCCTCCTTTGCCCGTTTCTTTCACATGCACTTGTACCCGCGATGTGCCAGGCATTGTGCAGGAGCTCCACGTGGCCAGACAAGTGAACATCATTACAACTGTGAACGACAAGGGCTGGGAGGTATTTTAAATCCATGTAAGGCAATGTGGGAAAGGTATCTAAGCCACGTGGAGAAGGGGGGCGGGCTCGGGACATGCTGACTCCGGAGGGATGGCGGTATCTATTACTCCATTTACTTCCTTCATTGCACTGGCCACAATCTGTCATTTGATTTACCCACCTGCAGATACGTTTATTATCTGCAAAATAAAAATAAGATAGCAAGACGATAAAGAACATTCTTTTCTTGCTCACTGCTATCTACCCAGAGGCTGCCGGAATGTCCTGCACATGGCAAATACATGATAAATATTTGTTGGATGGATGAAAATAGGTTAGTCCAAGGCAGTAGAGACTGCTGATTGTCTATGCTAGATTCGTTCTCCTTTTCTTCCTTAACGGCTGTTACAGTGACCTGAGAGGGACGGGCAGAGCACAAAGGCCAATAAATAGAAGACGACACTTGGCAGAAGTTATTTGCTATGGATACTATTATAAGGGAACAAAAGGAAGTCTACTGGGCTTTTCAGGGGACTATGCTGCCAACAAAATTCCAAATGTGGCCTCCTGACAATCCCAACAATTATTAATCTCATGTCACAGATGAGGGCTCGGAAGCACAGAGAGCCCCCAGGTTACACAGAACCACAATCTGAACCGAGGCAGTGTCTAACCTCAAAGGCTGCTTTCTCCCTACCACCACACTGTGCAAACCCGTTCCCAATCTGGGAGGCACAGGAAGGCAGGATAAGACAGCAAGTTTCATTTTCAATGTACTGAGTTTAAAATAACTATAGATGTGGAACAGCTTCTTCTGTGAGGATCAGAGCTGAAGGGAGCACCTAAGCCAGGCACACTCAGGTTGTAACACTACTGTGATGTTAGTGCAATCGATGCTCCTGGTCTTTCCGATGCATAAATAAGGCTATACAGATACGTAAACACGTATGTATGTATATACGCATATACAAACGTTTAAGTAACAGTGATTCTAAAAATTCCAGTAAAAAAGGTACATAACACTACAGCTATACAAGTCTGTTTTAAGATTTTTTAAACAGCTGTATAGGCCAAAAGGGTGGCAGGCTAATATTAGTTTTAACTTTAATAATAGTGACAAGCATTTTCACAGAAACAGCAGGCCCCAAAACACTTTACATATACATTTATTCCTTACAATAGCTGTAGGAAACGGACGTCATCCTTTAGAGGTGAGGAGGCCCAGAGAATTTAAGCAATTTGCCTGAACCAATAACCTGCAGTTATTTTAAATTCTGTACTCTCTTCACTAAACGTATTGCCTTCCTTATACCAACATGTATTAAGAGCAATTGATAAATTTTACAATTAAAAATAAGATTATATAAAAGTATTTGTTCCCTCATCTTTACAGGTATATTAACATTAAAAAAAAAAAAAAGGCACTACATCCTAGAGGTCAAAAGTAAAATTTGGATAGCTAGGAATTTCCTAGACGAATATAAATTTCACTACATAAAGCCTGTAAGTATTAATATTTTTGCAAATTATATTTTTAAAGCAGCACAAAAAGTTTTTAATAGTAAGTGAAAATCTTTTTTCCTTGGGAAAAAAATTCAAGAAAAAAACCAGCTGTGAGTAAGAGTCATGGTTAAGCCAGTAGAGGTCAGTGTATTGGAGAAAAATGCATGTCCCTCTTGAAAAGCAGAGAAACTGCATTCACCCCCCACACAAAGCCCTGGGTTCTCGGGAACCCGACAGAACCATGCACCTTGCACCGTCTACCTTACCAGGTCCTATCTTCTTTTCCCCCTATGTATTCCTCTCCCCCAAGCTCTCACCAAAGGCAGAAACAGACACTGGGACAGTTGGGAGAGAGAAGCAATTCTCATCTCAAAAATAATAAGACAAGATATCCCCAGTGGGCCTCAGTCAGTTTAGCAGCTGGGCTATTTTGAAAACAACAAAATCTTATTCTATATTGGACACATCTGACCACATCTGAACAAGGTAGACATTACTTTTAAATATTAGCCTTAAATATTATTCCTTAAACCTAAAAGAGTTTTTCTTTTTCTTTTCATTTTTAAGGTGAAAACAGGTGTTGGATGAATTGTTGTATTTATCAAAACTTCAACACGTTCAGTGCGAGTTTGCTCCTTGACTGAGCTCTAAATACCATCAGAGAAGGAATCACATTTTATCATACTCGGCATCTGCCCAGGGCCAAGCTCCATGCCAGGTCCAAAAAGTGGTACTCATCATTTCTAACAGATCAAGAGGATCAGTCAAAAGTTCCTCCCTACAGCTACCCACCCCCAACCTGTCCACTGCCAGGAAATTCTCTGATCACATCTGCAGAGACTTTGCACAGAATGGCAGCAAAGAAGCTGATCTGAAACCAAGAAATCTGTACACTATGCTGGGGGGAGAGGGGGATGATGGGGAAGGAACTGTAGATCCTTCATTCTATAGCTCTAATGAGAAATGGAAGGGCATGCCGACCGTGCCTCCCGTCCCACTCCAACTCCCTCCAAAGAACATCAGGTGCCTGCCTCCACTACAACCTTAACTAGGATAGGTGCGACCTCCTCACAGGCAGCAACCCCCCCCCTGCCCCTGCTGCCCAGTAGCCAATGTGATCACATAGAGAGATCAAACTTTGAATCCAGCAAGGGAGTCAAACACTCCCTTTATGAGATTCTCAAATTTTTGTTTGTACATGACTTTCTTGTTTCGAACTGTGCTGATATACACAAGCTGGCAACAGAGTTCAGTAACACAGAGTTGTTAAACTGTGTGTGTGTGTGTGTGTGTGTGTGTGTGTGTGTGTGTGTGTCAAGCACTGTATCAGGCCCCCTCCCACCCTCATCCTATCCAGGAAAAATATATCCTCTGTTTTAAATTCTAGCAGTCTTTGAAAGTCCACTTACACAGACGGAGACAATGAACTGCAGGGGCTGGAACAACTTGGATTTTCCAAGACTATTAAAATCTCGAAGTTAGGGATTCTACCCCATGGCCTCACAAGTGCATTTGCATACATTCGATCACTGACTTGTTGATCACTGATCCATTCACAAACATTTATTAATCACCTACTAGGCACTAGTATGGGAAACGAACCGGAAGCACAAAGACAAACAAGTGCCACATCTGTTCTCAGAAACTCACCACCCACTGCATGCGACAGGTGGCAGAGCATTACAACTCAGCCACGTAAGAGCTTAGGTAGGAGCAGCCCAGGCTGTTCAAGTAACATGTGGGGGCATCCAACTCTGAAATGGAGCCTGGGTTAAATGTTAGGGAAAGCATCTCAGAGATGATGGTGTCTGAAATGCAGGATGAGGCAGCATTTACCCGAGGAAGGGGGCCAGGCGTGGGCCTGGCGGTGGGAGCGTGCTCCTGGTAAGGGGAGCAGCGCACCAGCATACAGAGGAGAGCAGGCAGGGAGGGGCAAGGTGGGAGTAAGGAGACACCAGATGGACAAACGAGCAGGCGGGGGGGCTCTGCAGGCCATGCTGACAAGTCTGGGTTTTACTCTGAGGACAACGGGGAGCCACTGAAGGTGAAGCAGCCAGTCACAACATCACAGTGGTTTTGTTTGTTTGGGGAAGGCTGGCAGAAGCCTGCTTACCCCGCAGCCACCAGTTTGGTTAGCCAAAAACCAGGCAAAAAAGGATGCGGCTCGGGATAAGAGAAGAAGGCAGACTTCAGAGCACTTAGGAAGCAAGGGTGTCTGGACTCGGGGGCTGACTAGGTGTGGGGAGCTGCATGAATGGTGGTCCCCTTCACCAGTGAGTGACTTTGGTAGAAGGCGGTGCTGACTTCATCTTGAACTTGCTGGCTGTGGGGGTGCTCCAGTCAGGACTGGCGAGGAGTCCACTGCCTGCCTACTCAGAGTCCAGGGGCGTCTCGAGACCTGAGTTGAAGATCAAGGTTTGGGAAGTCACCAACACATAAGCAGTAGCTAAGCCACAGGTAAATAAGAAGAAAAGATGATCAAAGACGAACCCCGGAAAAACACCAACAGTGAAGGGGTGTAGCACGCAGAAGATCCGCAGCGACTTCGGCGTGGGCCCCAAGGGCATGGAACAAACAGCCTTCCCTTCTCAGACACAGCACGTGTCCTCATTTTTGGTCCAGAAAATAAGGTCATTATAAACATACCTAAGAACTGAACCAAATTCACAGTGAAAACGTGTCCATAATAAAAAACTATCTATATAGGTCACTTTTCTGGGAGAAGAGGGAAGATTGGGGGTGGTGACAAACAGTATACCACAGGTTGCTAAGCTACTGAATAAAATAAGACGAGGCGTCTACCCATGTTGAAATTCAGGCTTTTAAAAATGTACCCTAGAATGATGCAACCTTCATTAGTTACCATAGCAATGAGCTTCATTTCCCAGGGGACAATTGTTATTTTTGCCACCACTGAAGTAACTTGGGGGGTGGGGGGTGAGGTGGGGGAGAGTAAGTGATGCCGACTGTTTTCAAAACCCTGAATTTTCAGGGAATACTTTTCTAATAGGTCACACATTGCAATCTCAATACAAACAGAAGGCAGCCCCTAGCGATCGGCAGACGAACAGAAAAACTTGAAGCAATGGGATGGCAGTCAATAACTTTTTGTAGTTTTTACAGCGACTTGTATAAAGGGGGAAAAATGCCTCTAATGCAAATAATGTTGCAGAAATTCTGGAAAACATACCTACAAGATTTTTTAAAGCCATTTTTTATGATTATTTACCATAAAAACAGACTACTGATTCTCATTATATGCATTCAGGTCACATGTAGTAAATAAACTAAACCCAATCTTCTACAAAACACTGTGTATCTCTGTAAGGAGGGTTTCTCCACAGCTAGACAGACTGCTGTGTGGAGTGAATTAAGGCAACCAGGCGTTTGAGACAGAGGGGCTCAAGCTGGGCGCTGTCCAGCTCCTCAGCCACCCTGCCAGGCAGCTCGATGCCAACCATAACCACCCACTACATCAGACCTAAACAATGTTGCTGAATCACAGACACCTGGATTTTCTTTCTCATAGCCATAGCAACCCAGCAATCTGTGGCTGAAGAATAGCCGTGGCTGGTTTATATTTCAAAACCTGGAGCTTTTAATGGCATTCCATTCTGGTCATTTGCAGTCATGTGCCTCAGAGAGCCATGCTTATTACAGCCATCACCAGACAGTATTTTAACCAGCTGGGTCCTTTCTCTCAAACCAAAGATCATATAAGCCTTCACAACTTAGAATTTTAAATATCACACTCAAGTAGCAGGAACTTCATTGTTTTTTAAAAATCTACAAAATGAAGTCTCAAAATGAGGTTAAATGGACCCATACGGCAGGTGAGAAATGACACACACACACACAAAGCACATGGAATTACTGTCTTTGTCAATCAACCGTACAGGCCTTAAGAGAAAGAAGCCCCCATAAGGTCTTGATTCTGAGTGGCTTCATTACTACTAAGCACTACTCTGGGTCTGCAATTAGTTTCCTAGCATTCTAGCCTTGCTTTGTTTATTTTGTTTTCTTGGTTAAACTCTTTGCGGCTAATGTTTAAGCACAGCTTCCTGTCTTTGCATAGCTGTGGGTTTTAGAATTCCCAGACTCCCTCCCTCTCACCTCTCACTGCTGTTACCTGCATATCTGCTCTCTCCTATTAGCAAAACTCCCCCCGCGGGCCTACCAGCTCCTGGGCTGAATGCAGCTCCAGAATCACACTGCATCTTGCCAATGTCAGAGCAGTCACATTGCCTGTCAACGCTAGGTAGCAAGTCCATGAATTCCTTGAGAACTTCAAAAAGTTTTTTATTTTTGAATATTTTAACCTAGATTTTTAAAACCTATAATATTTTTACTTTAAATATATACAGTACTTAGCACAGAAAAGTGCTTGGAAAAGGTCATATAAATACACAAAAGAAAGGGAAAAGAACAGGAAATAGAAGAGAAAAAAAATGAGCACATTCCCAGCGCAATGGTGAAGAGTAACCCATAGGGCAGCACTAGGATTGCACCAGATCAGAGAGGCTGGATGGGTTCCTAGATATTAGCATCAGCAACGCCATCTGTTCCTCAGCCAGAGTCCCTCACAGGCAAAAGAAACAGGAGTACAAGCCTTGAACTGTCAGTCTGAGCAATTCAACAACATGAGAGTGTTCATCAATATCACCCACTAGGAGGAATATGGATGGAATCGCTAGAGGAACCATGTAGATTTAAATATCGTTCCTGCTTCTATAACAGCAGGTGGGCCGGGTCTGTTGTCAGCCTCCTCACCACTCTATCCCTACAGCCTGGGACAGTGGCAGGCACGTGATAAATGCTCAACAGGGACTTAATGAAATAGGAAACTGAAGAGCAGTGATTCGGAGGATGCCCCAGGCTGCCACTGTTCTGAATCTGGAGACAGATGAACTGCTCCCTTCCAGGGTAGCCACATGTAGCAAAATGGCCAAGAATCTTGTTACACCTTAAAAAACAAAATAGAGCTGGGAGGAGGGGCAAATGGAGAGTTATGGTTTAATGAGTACGGAGTTTTCACTTGGGAAACGGATAGTAGGGCTTGGTTGCACAATAGTGTGACCGTACTTCATGTCACTGAACTGTACACCTAAAAATGGTTCAAATGGGCAACTCTGTTATGTCTATTTTATCACAAAAAAGAAACAGGCCATCTATCGCTCTGAAAGTGTAACCTTCACCAGAGGGCCAGTAAAGGGCATCTTTGCCTGAGAAGGTGTAAAAGGAATTCGCCTGCCCACTCCAACAAGGTAGGGAGGCGGGTTCCCCTCCAGAATCTAAATCCAACTGCAACCTAGGGTTTGGAGGAATTAGACCTGGTATCCTATGAAAAAAAGGAACAAAGGAGAGTTTCTGACCCATGTGTAAGTGGGTAAGTTGACATAATGAAAGGGGATGTTTTCAAAAGATTACGTTGGCAGTAGCAAGCAACTTGGATTAGACAAGAGAAAAGGTAAAGGCTGTAAGACCAGTTGAGAGCCTGCTCTAGTGATCAACATGTTAGAACAGAATAGTGGCAGAGGAATAAGGAGGAAAAACCAAGTCCTAGAAGCATTTCTAAGAAGAAATCACAGAATAGATAGAGGGCCAAAGGTGGCTACACTTCCAGTCTGGAGAGCCACACGGATGAGGAAGGCAGATTGTGACAGAGTTACTACCCATTACCTGAAAAACGAGGAAAAACCTCACAAAGTCAACTCACTTTTCCAGAAAGAGAAGCTGGAAAAGCTCACTGATTCTCGGCAGTGTGACAGAATAGACACTGAAAGACCTTCTAGATTAAAGCAATCCAACGCTGGTTTCAATTTAGTAGAATCTGGTTTTCTTTTTGCTGTTGTTACTTTAAAACTTGTTTGAAAGTAACGGATCTGCAGATCCCCAAAACTCTAATAAGGGAGCTCTTAACAATTTTTAACTATTACGCTTTTAACCTTAAGAGTTTCTTTTGGACCCTGTAGATCTTAAGTATCCATTTTAATGTCACACTGGGCATGGGCTATAGGAGAAAAGGTCTAGAGCCTAACCAACATGGGGCATCTGACAAGAAACCTTATTTAAGCCAGGATTCCAAAGGCTCACACCTTTGGTGCAAGAGTTTGTAAGAAATAAATCCCCACCGGGGCGCCTGGGTAGCTCAGATGGTTGGGCATCTGCCTTCGGTCCAGGTCATGATCTTCAGATCCTGGGATCAAGCCCCTCGTCAGCCTCCCAGCTCAGCGGGGAGTCTGCTTCTCCCTCTCCTTAGGCCTCTCCCCCTGCTTATGCCCTCTCTCTCTTTTTCTCAAATGAATAAATAAATCAGAAAGAAAGAAAGAAAGAAAGAAAGAAAGAAAGAAAGAAAGAAAGAAAGAAAGAAAGAAAGAAACCTCCCCATGCAGAAATGGGACAGCAAGGAAACTTATCTACATAAAAATCAATCAATCAATAAATCACGCTGTTCTCCACAAGCTGACGCTCATGAAAGATTTGGTACAAATTTATTCTGCTTTTGTGATCTGAGAAGCCTCTAATGGAGAATTTTATTTAAAGGTCCTAGATTTATGATGTACTAAGGCAACCAAAGAAGCAAAAGCAAACCCAGTCTTATGGTGTAACTCAGCTTCAAGGAGACCTTAAAATATTTCCCCAGATGAAGTTCTAAGGGAAATGAGTGGATCCAGTTTCTAAAAAATGACAAACCCCACCTGGAAACTAGGTATCAGAGTGAGAACCACCACAAATTAAAGAGCAAAAAGGGACGAATAAAGACTTCAGATACTAAAATCATCAGAAATAGAATATAAAATAACTACATTTAATGTGTTTCAAGAATAAAAGAGGTTGAAAATAAATAGACAGTAAGTGGATAAAAACAAACAGAACTTCTGAAATTAAAAATGTAATATTATTGAAATAAACATTTCAACTGACAAATGGAACAGATTAGATACAAAGAGAGGATTTATAAACTAAAAGACAAATGAAAAACACTCTACAAGACAATCCTCAAGAAGACAAAGATATGGAAAACATTAAAAGTTAAGAAAGATGAAAGACAAAGATTAGAATAAGAAGCTCTAAGATACGTATATTGGAAGGAATAATATAGAGAAGGGATAAGAGGCGAGAGTTGAGAGATAATGGCTCAGCCTCTTACAGAAATTTTGAAAAATGTCAATCTAAGATGAAGATAATCGATGGCCAGGTCAGATCAAAAGTTATCATTTCCTTTCCTTTTTTTAAAAAGATTTTTTTCTTTCTTTGAGAGAGAGAGAAAGCACGAGCAAGGGGGAGGAGCAGAGGGAGAAACAGGCTCCCCTCTGAGCAGGGAGCCTGATGTGGGGTCAACCCCAGGACCTAGAGATCATGACCTGAGCCAAAGGCAGACGCTTAACTGTCTGAGCCACCCAGGCACCTGAAAGTTATCATTTCCTTTCCTAGAAAACTGATCAGATTATGACTATTAACTCAGCTATGGTCCCATTTCCCTGATGTCCTAGAACTTCAGGCAAAGAAAATACTCTCTAAGAATGAATGTAGGCCTTGTTAAAGAAAACAGGAATCCAGTTATGCATCATTAGGTCATAAGTACTTTTTCTTTGCTGTCCATGTTCTCTAAGAAATATGCCATACACATTTTTCAACACTACCTCTTATATTTCCGTGGTGACTGGAAATGCTCCATGAATAATATGCACCCAAGTTAGGCAAGACATGATTTGGGAAATAACTTCCACTAATGAAATTAAAGAAAGTAGGGCAGAAAATATAAAATCCATCCATTTTGCCTGCCCTCCTCTATTATCTTTTACAAAACACCCTAAGGTGAGTAAAGCAAAGATATCATCATTCCTAGTAAATGTCTGAAGGTGCTCAGACTCTAGAGAAATTAAACAATCTGATCAAAATTATAGAGGAAGATGGTGGGAGAAGTATCATGAAAAGCCTACTGTCAGGGCACATGGGTGGCTCAGTTAGTTAAGCATCGGACTCTTGGGTTTTGGTTCAGGTCATGATCTCAGGTTCCTGAGCCCCGCCCCCCGCTCAACCTCTGTGCTCAGTGGGGGTCTGCTTCTCTCCCTCACCCCTCCCCCTGATCATGTGCTCACTTCTCATGCGCTCTGAAATAAAATAAACAAATCTTTAAAAATAAATAAATAAATATTTTTAAAAAAATACTGAGGTCTTAATTCGTAACAACTATATATATAACTGTATTTAACAGAAAGGCATAGCCTCCTTTGAGTACAGAGGAATTATGAATAGAGGAATAGTAGTGGATATTAATTTCAAGTAGTACTAAACAGTTTTGTCATCCAGTTGGCAATCTGAATCGGTTTACCAGGTCCTCCAGAATCCTTTACTGGTATTAATAAATAGCTCACAAATGAAACACTTTTCATTTCTAGAGAATGGATAACAAACAATTCCTGGGTCTCTAAAATGAATGAACAACCTAGAAAGTCATGCTTTTAAGGTGTTAACACCTGAGGTAAATTACCTGGCATATATGCCCAAAAGAAATCAGTACAAAGTATCAGAATAAAACTGCTAGAACATTTTCAAAGTTCTCATGTTAAATATTCTCAATACATAAATTATAGTAGCATATGTGAATGATAAGGGAGACAATAGCATATGGGCTGCTTTGAAGTTAGTAGAGTGGATGAAAATGTCTATTTTCTGCAGTGCTTAAATATATCTCATTAGGAGATTAAATTCTCCTCACTACTGGAAAACACGAAATGGCATAAACGTATTCAGATTCCATATTAAATAATCTACATTATTTTGAACATCCACTGCTCTGCCTTACGACAGGAGACAAGTACTGAGTTTCTAGATGGAATCATAAAAGCCCTTACAACCTAGCCTATTTTATAAAGTAATTAAGACTAATCATATTTCTCACAAATTTTAAATGTATCAGACATGCTTTGTAGTAATACATAGGAAGTATAAAACAGGAAAATCGAAAAGACAATGATATTACATCTTTACTCTGCCAGGTCAAATAAACATAGAATAGTAGCCCTCTATAATTTTGCTTGATATAAAGTGATGGTTTAGCATGAATGGTTGAAAAATGTCATGTTATGTTGAAAAACCACAGTATACAGATATCCTTTCCTCCTATAATCCACCTCCCTTCCTGTGGGTTTCTGAGATACATAATATATACTCATGAATGTTAATAAATCCCATAAATCAAAATCACATTAACTTTCCTTCCATTTTGAACCTCCCCCATAAGCTCTCATAGAATTTCCTTGATGTATCAAAGTTCATGGTGTAAAACAGTGTAGATGAACCTGCAACAGCAAAATTTCTTTATGTGTTGGTTGAAGAGAAGTCTATGAAAGTCTAGAAATCATTCATTGTATCTTGACCTCCCTTGGAAAACACGCTGCAATGTAAGCCGCACCAACATTAAAGCTTACTTGCAGACTCATTAAATGCAGAGAAGCCGGAGACACAGAACCTTCTGTTTATCAGTCAACTCTCATTTATATTTTTGTTGGAGAAGTCAGGTAAAATAGTAGAAACAAAATTATTTTCTAAAATTCTTTTCAAGAATTCATTAACTTCCAAAAAGATTCTGAAATGCCTAAGAATTTCCTCAGAATCTTAAGCTAAAGCTGACAAACCAGAGCCCCTCCACCAGAAGCCATTCTGTAAATCAAACATGATATGTAAATTATTGTTCTATGTAATACACAGCAGTATTGAGTTAATCCCTGCAAAAATAAACGTCCAAAAAGCTTAGCAGTACCCAGTATTTTTACTAGCTAGCATTCTCCCAAGTAGTTACATATGTAATAAAATGAATGAAATCAGCATTTTCTGACTCACACAGCGTAGCTTTTCATGAATGGGTACTTAAGTGTGAAGATGGATTAACTCTCTGATCTCATTTTAATGAGTTTCTCTTTGTCTTTGAGGGACTCCACCGCGCAGATGCTCCATCACTCCACTCCATAGTCATTTAAATCAATCCATTTAAGAGGTTTGAGAACCGCGCTGACTCGTACTTATTTGGGCATACAAAATACACCAAAATTAAAGTCAGACAAGAATTTAAACAATGTAAAGTTCCCTCTTCTGTCCAGTAGGTTAGTTAGTTCCTGGCAATTCCGCCTCCCTGATGTAAATAGTCCTCACTCTGTGATTCTCACACTGCCTTCGTCACACTCCCAACAATACCCACGAGAGCCTCCTACCTGGTCTCCTGCCTCCTATTAGTCACTCTTCTCCGATCCCTTCACGCTCCACTTAAGTCAACTTTCTAAAATGCAAATCCAAGTATGGCTCAACCTTCCAAGATGTGGGGATCAAGTGCACCCGCGTGCTCTACTAGGTCCTCCGAAATCTGAACCCTATCCGCTCCTTTGGCCCCAGCTGCCCAAGACTCTACCCAACTACTCTTAGTTCTCTAACCCGGTAATGGCCAAACTTGGTTGGATTTCATAGGTCAGGAGAAAAACTAAAACTAAAAGGGTAGGGAGTTAAAACATAGGGTTGTCAGCTTTCGATTTTGCCAAGGAAAAAACATTACAAACAAAAAACCCTACAATTTGCTAGCACTTTGATTTTACAAAAAGTTAAGACGGGCATGATCTGAGAATTCTAAAATCTGAATAAACTTAATTTTAGATATAAAAAAACTCATTATATTGTCTTTTTTCTTTTTATTTCACCACAGAGTGGTGAAAATTCTTGCATGAATTTATTCAGTGAAAGCCATGCCCTCACTCTGCATACCCTTGGCCCCCTGCACGCGCTGACCCTCTGCTGAAGCACTTGTTTCTCCCCCATCCTCCTTTTTCATCTACATGACTAGTACTCATCCTTCCATACACACCTCATAGGGCGGTCCTTTTCCAATTTTTCTGTGCATAAGAATAATCTGGGGATTTTGTAAAATGCAGATTCTGATCACAAAAATTTTGTCTTATGTTTCTTCTAGAAGCTTTGCGGTTTGGGGTTTTACATTGAAGTCTATGATCTATTCTGTGTTCATTTTATAAATGTATGAGGCATGGGTCAAAGTTCATTTTTTTAATATGTGCTGACTGTTCCAGCATCACTTGTTGAAAGATAATCCTTTCTCCACCGAATTTGTCAAAAATCAATTGACTGTGTATATGTGTGGGTCCCTCTGCGGACTCTACTTTGTTCCACCGATCCATTTGTCTAGGCCAAACTATCTGACTTCAAGTATCTTGAAGGCCCAAGATATAAAGACAAAAAATACTGTGTGCAAATGAGAAAGGACCTGGGATGTACCAGACCTCCTTGATGTTTGCCTTGTGTTTTCTTTCTCCTGCTGTGTTGTATCCATTGTCTTTACTACAGCCCTAGGTAAGTATACTTTGGGAAATCTAGTGAGTCCTTTCAATTAACTGAGCCCGAGTAATTGCTGCAACGATTTTGCTTTCTGTGATTAAAAAGAACACAAAGCCAAAGAACTGGCTGTTTTCCATCTTGCCTAAGTGGGTCAAGGTCAAATTTCTCTTTCCCCTCTCTGCTAGGAATGGCACTTGCCAAGTTATACGGATCATGGCCTACAGGTCTGCTTTGATAATAACCAGTCAACCATGGCCAAGATAACTAAGATAACTGCAAAATGGGGAATTTTTGAGTCTAAAGCATGTTTACAAATCAGGATCCATGAGTGTAATTTGTATGCAAGAATGTAAGCTACAGAAGGCAGTTGAAGCTAACACAGCAACCTGGAAATGAGCAAAACCCAGCAAAAGCTGAAATTTTTTAAGAAATATCACCAACTGCCCAACAGATACATGTAGAGCTTCCTGATATATAAAGGAAGAAACAGGTGGGCATCCAGAATATTGTAGAAAAGATCAAAACACTTCTGGTGGGCATCCCTTCCAGTAAGAGTCAAGCCAGATTAAAGCGTATGCAGGCACTCAAAGAGCTTACTCTAGAGTAAAGCTTCCATCTCTCCTTCTATTAGCTGGTTAGAGTAAAGCTTCCATCTCTCCTATTAGCTGAGGAAGCGAAAGAGCAGCAGGAGTGGAAGGAATAACAACTGTTATGTACCTAATGTTTATGTCCCTCCCAAAATTCATTTGTTGGAATGCTAAGCTCCAATGTGATAGTGTTAGGAGGTAGGGCCTTTGGGGGCTAATTAGGTCTTGAAAGTGGAACCCTCATGAATGGTGTCTTTTTAAGAAGAAACGCCATCTCTCTGCCATGAGAGGACACAATGAGAAGACAGTCTTCTATAACCCGGGGAGAAGGCTATCACCAAGAACCTGACCATGCTGACACCCTGATCACAGACTTCCAGCCCCCAGGACCATGAGAAAATCACCCAATCCACGTAATTTGTTACTGCAGCCCAAACCGACTGAGATGCCACCCTACTGAGCATTTTTTATGTAAGACACATTGTTCTTTACTTGTTTTTCCTCGCTTAATCCTCAGAAAAGTTCAAGGAGGGGGATCCTGCTTTCATTTCCATTTTAGCAGTGAGGAAGTGCAGAGTGCACACGCCAAGCCCACCTTCGGCCCCCAAGCCAGGGAAGACAAAAACGTGGAGGTGCTCGAGGCGGCCTGACTCTAAAGCCTTGGTCTCTCTCACCTCCATCTTACTTCTGAAGCTGTCTGACCACTCAGGGTGTAGCTGCTGTGAGCACAGGAGAAATGCAGGAAGCATGGTGAAATTTTCACTATTTAGATAACTGAAGACAGAAAGCAAAGAAAATGGCCTACGGGCATTTACAGCCCCTCACACAGCACTTCAGGGAGGTCTGGATTTACTCACTTCTAACAGGCCTAGAGGTACATGGGACAAACAGTGTGCTGTCCTGTCAAATCCTCTCTGCTATGCAGAGCTGTGACTCTTACAGCTGGCACAGAAAACCATGGTCACTTCTTAATTTCTCTCCCAACTCCTCTTATGCCATTGAAAAGAATGAGGGCCTCCTTATGGGGCTTCTCCTGCAACTCTGAGCCTTGTCAGTGTGGACAAAATCCACTTAATCCAATCGTAACAGATCCACCCGCTTTGATCAGTATACATACGTTTTAGCCAACACGTTCTCCTTGCTCTACTAAATTTATTTCTTGGCGCTGAGTATCTTGAGAAAAATCAGCCTTTTCCGTTCTTAAGGTGGTAACAGGTATTATAAATTTGCAAAAGTTTAATCAACTTTAACCTGGTTTTATTATATTCTTTTTTTGAGATTTTATTTATTTGTGAGAGAGAGAGAGAGCGAGCACGAGCAGGGGGAGGGGCAGAGTGAGAGGGACAAGCAGACTCCCCACTGGGTACGGATCCCAGGACCCTGAGATCATGACCTGAGCCAAAGTCAGATGCTTAACCAACGGAGTCACCCAGGCGTCCCTCATGGTATTTTTTAAAACTGTTTTCTAAAAGGCTGAAGTATTACTTCTCCTTCATTTTGGAAAGCATGCACTGAGTATGTATTAGAAACCAGGACTAGTATCAATGTACTAGCACATTAATACCCCAAGAGGGTGTAAATGGGGTCCCAGCCCTCATGAGCCCACAGTCAGGTTTTTATTCACGCTCTCAAAAACACATCTCCAGGGCTTTGCAAGACTACACTATTAGTTCTTGGTGTTTTTATCCATAGAATTAAAGCTACATATCTGCTTGGAAATAAGGGGAAAGAAGATCAAGAAGAAGAAAATCTTTACAGTTTTTTGATCTCCAGTTTTGAAAGCTAGACTCAAAACTAAAAACATCTGTGTTATATATGGAAAGAGCTTTTGAGATGTAATAATAATGAGTAACATTTAGTGAGCACTTACACTAAGAAGGTTCAGTTTTAGTTACTTTATGAGAATTATTTGTTTTAATCTTTACACGGGTCTTACAGATTGGCACTAGCACTATGTCCGTTTTCGAGATGATGAAACTGAGTTACAGAGAGGTCGAGTAAATCTCTTAGGAATTAAAGGAGCCAGAATTCAGACCCTGGCAGCCTGTCTTCAAACCCCATGCTCTTAACAACTAATCCTGCCACTGAAGAAAGATTCACATATCATGGCACTATAGCAGATTAAGTAAACCAACCAGTGGAAGAAAATAAAAGCCCAGAAACAGACTCAAGCAAATACACTAATTAGCATACTAAAAAGTTATTAAGAATAACAGGGGAAAGATAAATTATACAATAAAAGGTGCCGCCCTAATTATTTATATCCCAAAAAGTGGACCCTTACCCTCGCACCATTTATTAAAATAAACTGTATTGATTTAAAGAATTACATGTGAGGGGCGCCTGGGTGGCTAAGTTGGTTAGGCACCTGACTCTTGGTTTCAGCTCAGGTCATGATCCTGGGACCCAACCCCACATCAGGCTCCACACTCAGCGTGGAGTCTGCTTGAGGATTCTTCCTCTCCCTCCCCCTGCTCATGCAAATAAATAAATAAGTCTTTAAAAAGAAAATAAAGAATTACATGTGAGCACCTGGAACCAATATGATGCATGACTCCCTTTTCTCATCACTTTTTGTGAAAATGACCCAGCTAACTCCATAAGGAAAATTCTTCACTACCAACTGGCCAGTTAGGATAAGCCCCATCCACAAACATGAAGCCTTGAGGAGAGTCAGCAGAGAATGGCTTAGGAAAGGAGCATAATGAGAGGAGAGCCCAATCAGCAGCCAGTCCCTGGGACATCATTAGCAACAAAACTCTACCATTCACCAGTTATGAGAGCTGGAAGCCCCATGAAGTGTCTTAAGCTGTTAACAAATTCCAATATTATTAGATACACCAGGAAGCTGGTGTTTAGAGGGTTAAACAAGATGCCCAATGTCGAACAACTAATAAGTAGCAAAGCCAGGACTGGAACACAATGGCAATCAGACTCAAGCTTAACCTCTTAAGCATTCCATTACACAGAGGGCCCAAGTTCACCAGGGTCCCCTCTTCAGATCCTGCGGACAGCTCGTGCGCATTGGAGCAGAGGCTGGAAGCAAGACTGGCGTGGGACAAAGAGCTGTGCTGGAGCTTCTGCCTGGATGCCAGGCCAGGCAGCTATTCAGGGGGAAGGGAAACTACTCCAGTCGGCTTAGAGCTGCCAATGCAACACAAAAGGGAGACTGTTCCTCAACAAAAGGGGTACTCTGCCCTGCAGCTGTCTCCCACTGCCCACAGCTCCATCCCTACCCCACACGGACTACTAGAACTCTGAGCTGCTGATGAGAAAGTACAATAACTCTAACTTTTCCCCTATTTTTCCCTATCATGAAAAGAACGGCACAATGACCTACACAATCCCTGACAAAGCATATTTCAGTTACCAATATTGAACAGACCAGACCTCACTCAGCAGGTGAGCCAACAGAGAAGCTAGCAAAGGAGATGGGAGAAAAGACTCAGATATTTTAAAAGAAGTGGAATCATCTGAATAATTAGGGTAACTACGAGAAACAAGACAAGTTTACAAATCTTAAAATTTACATTCTCAGTAAGATTCAAAAGAAAAGTGAATCACTGATACAGATGTTAGTAGGATGAAAGGGGAAAAGGAGCAACAGGGACTAGTACTTGAAGGTAAAAAGTGAAACTGGAGGCCCAAAAAGCAGGCCGTGAAATGCAGACTGGCTACCGCAGAAAACCAAGGGCGACCTGCGGAGATCTAGCTGTTCAATGAGAGCTCCCAAAGGTCACAGGGAGATAAGGAAAACCCGGAAATGCTCTGGGGGGGCACTGAGTCAGTTAAGCGGCCCACTCAGGTCATGATCTCAGAGTCGTGGGATCAAGCCCTGTGATGGGCTCTGCGCTCAGCACTGAGTGGGCTTGAGATTCTCTCTCCCTCTCCTTTGCCCCTCCCCCTGCTCACACGTGTGCTCTCTAAATAAATCAAATCTTAAAAAAAAGAAAAAAAAAAAGATAGCTCTTGAATAACAGATCCAGAAGCTCAAGTATGTGCATAATCGAAATTCTGAAAGAGAAAATGAAACAGGAGAGAAATAATGATTCTGTAAAGGAGAAATAATAATTAAGTAAATAATGGGGAAAAAAACAACCTAAAAATGAGTTTTCCAGACTGAAATTATTCATTCAGAGTGTGGCAAAATTCATCATAAAAGATCCACACATCCCAAATTTCTGAACGTTGGGAGAAAAATAGACACCTGAACCTCCACTAATCATCATAAGATATCCACACATCCCCAAATTTCTGAACGTTGGGAGAAAAATAGACACCTGAACCTCCACTAAGATTAACAACAACAACAAAAAGGAACATGAATGAAATGGACATCGGGCTTCTCATCTGCCATACTAAGTACTAAAAGACAGTGGAGTAAGATTTATAGGACTCTGAAGGGAAAAGACTGTGGCCTAAGAAGTCTAAATTTAGTGAAATTATCAATACTATCATTAATATTATAAGGCAGAAGAAATATGTAAGAATACAGAAGAAATATAAGAAATAAAAATATATAATACATAAGAAAAATATACTTTCCATATACCTGTCCTGGAAAAAAAGTTTTTTGCTTTTTGGGTTTTTTTGTTTGGGGGGGGTGGGGAGTGGGCAGAGGAAGAAAGAGAGTGAGAATCCCAAACAGGCTCCCCACTGAGTGCAGAGCCCAACTTGGGCTGAGATCATGACCTGAGCTGAAATCTGGAGTCAGACGCTTAACTGACTGAGCCACTCAGGCACCCCTGGAAAGAAAATTCTTAAGGAAGGCAGGGCATACAAGCAAATGAAAAAATAAATTTGAATGAAGAACTCAAGAAATTAGATCTACAGAAGTATAACATATAGAGGGGCGCCTGGGTGGCTTAGCCAGTTGAGCGTCTGACTCCAGATTTTGGCTCAGGTCATAATCTCAAGATCCTAGAGTCAAGACCTGCGTAGGGCTCTGTGCTCCACGGGGAATCTGCTTCAGGATCTCTCTCATTCTCTCTCTGCCCCTCCTGCCACTTGTGCACGCTCTCTCTCTGTCTCTCAAATAAATCTTAAAAAAAAAGTATAGACAGAAGTATGAAAGAAATAGCAATGAAAAATAAAGCTAACAAAACAATGCTCATGGTGTTGACATGATAGAAATATTCAGCAATGATGCTTAAAGGAGAAAAAATTTTTTAAAAATGTATGGAACAAACATTTCTAAGTATTTCAACAAAATTTAGGCAGAGGAAGGAACGAGAGGAAGGAAGGAAGGAAACAACATGCTGAAGCACTCATGGCTTATAGGAACTCCACAGATACTGTTCCAATGTTAAATACGTTCAAATTTTAAATGAACTCACAATCAGAACAAAATTGGACATGTAACATCCACGTCACAAATAGAACTGTTTTTCTGCTTTAAAAGAGAGGAAAATGACAAAAGAAAACAAAACAAAATTTAGAAAAAGGTAAATAATCAGAAAGGATAATAATTTGAAAACCTAACACAAGATACCAGGGTAAGACCAAACACTGAGTGCACACTAAGTGGTTAAATACCCATACAAAAGAGGGACACTCACAAACTGGGTAAAAGAGCGAAATAGCACTCACCCCTGGGGCTTAATAAGTGAGGCAATGTTAGCGAAAGTGCCAGGCATATAGTGATTGCTCCAAACAGTGTATATAAAGAAAGAAAGAACATTGCAGGCACTGTGGTGAACCAAAGACTTAAAAAAAGAAGAAAGGAAACTACCAGTTTAAAACACCAAAAACTCATTAAAATAAAAAAATGTTCTTAAAGTCTTATGACAAGCTGACAAGAACATAAAGGAAATCTTCAGAGGTCAAAAACCTTAAGCATATGATCTTTGACCCAGAAACTCCACTTGTAGAAATTTATTCTACATTCACATGTTCGCATGTTACAAAAGTAAGGAATCATTGGGGCGCCTGGGTGGCACAGCGGTTAGGCGTCTGCCTTCGGCTCAGGGCATGATCCCGGCGTTATGGGATCGAGCCCCACATCAGGCTCCTCCGCTATGAGCCTGCTTCTTCCTCTCCCACTCCCCCTGCTTGTGTTCCCTCTCTCGCTGGCTGTCTCTATCTCTGTCAAATAAATAAATAAAATCTTTAAAAAAAAAAAGTAAGGATTCAGGGGGCACCTTTCCCCCCCAAAGCTCAGTTGGCAGAGCATACGACTCTCGATCTTGGGGTTGTGAGTTCAAGCCCCACCCTGCATGTAGAGATTACTTTATTTTTTTTTTTAGACAAATTAGATTTTATTTTATTTAGAGACTACTTTTTTTAGAAAAGGTAGCAATTGTGTGTGATGGGAGAAGAGAAAGGCAGTGATATAGTCCACTATGCATGACGGGCTACTGTGTTCACTGCGCAAAAGTAAGGAATCCTATGTGGGAAGAATGGATAGGATCTCAGTTTAGGATGATCTGGGCTGCAAGTAACAGAATTCCAACCACGGTGATTTAAACAAAAAGCCAGAAGGCAGGCAGTTCCAGGCTGACTCAGTGGCTCCCATGTATCTTTCATGGCTAAGCCTCCATTTTTCACCCGATCACCTTCATCGGTGTGCTGGGGACATCATGTTAGGCAAATACAAAGTTTATAGGATTGTATACATAAAACTATACTAAAATTGGAGGAACAAAAGAGCTAAAAGAAATCTGTTAATAGTGGTTCCTCCAACATGGTAGATCACAGGTGGTTTCTTACCTCCTGCTTCTTATACTTTATTGGACTTTCCATTTTTTTTTTACATAAATACTTGTATGAACTGAAAAAAGAAAAAGTACTATTTCAAAACAACTAAAAGAGAAGTGCCACTGAAAAAAGGGGCTCGATGACCTCTCAGCCATAATGACACAGAGACTTTTCTTCTTGTTTTCTGATTAGACTTCTATCGAATTGATTTGTCACATGTAGGAGTTTTCTAATTCTCCACCACAGGCATAATAGTTTTAGACAAAAAGTAAGCTCATGATGTTGTTAATAATTATCCTCTATGCAGGGTGTAACGCTTTCTAGAACAGTTCCCTTTCATGTGCCTTTATTTCATGATTACTGATTACAGCCTTCATAGATAAATACAGGAAAATTAAAATAAACAGAGCAAGTTGCAGTGAAGAACTTGAAACTTTAATCATTCAAGAACCTTTCCTAAAATCACATTAAATCAGGAAATTGAAATCCATTTTTCTCCAATAGAGAAATTCTCTTTTCCTGTGCCATGTTCCATAAAGATAATATTAAGACAAATTCATGGTTATAATGCACCAATTTCCAAGGGACTCAAATTCTTCCAGATATTTAATTAACACCAGTAACCATCTGTGCCCTAAATCTACTGTAGACAAAACGAATGCTTAGAGACCAAAGCAGACCAGGAGAAACCTACACTATCTATTTGGTGTACTTCAGTAACTTCCTGTTAACCTTCCCACATTATGAGGTGGATGGAACAGTGTGAGGGACCTCCCACATGCAGAGTTCAATCCATTAATTTCATAGGCATCTTTCAAGACCGCTTCTCCACAGCTTAAAACTGAAAATTTGGATCTCATGATTTCAGTTTCAAAACTGAAGGACACCTGAGAAATAATCTAGGCCAACTCCTCATTTCATACACAAGGAACCTGGAAGTGTACAGGTTAAAACTGGGATCAAAATGGATCCCAGTTAAAAATGGAACTGCTTCACGGAGCGCACAAAGATGTCTTTGGGAGATGTCTAAACCCTGCAAGAATGTATCCTGCTGCTCAATCTTTAGCTGTAATCCTATTTGTTAAATGCTGGTCAATCAGCTTCTAAAGCCCTTTTTGGATATTACAAATCCTCAAGTTTAAGAGAATTCCATTCGCTCAAACACGGGGTGGAGACCTGCGGCGAAGTGGCTTCTATGGCGCATCATGGGCCCTATTTGCTCCTCCTCCCTCCTCTTCTCCATCCACAAGGAACAGAAATGAAGCTCTGCCTTTATGATTATGGTTGTTGTCTTTACTACTGTGACAAGAGGCACTGAAGAATTTGTAAACATCAAATTCACTAAATTTGCAAACAAAATGAATTCACTGAAATCGAAATTCTTGTTAGGTTTGTTTCATTTTGTTTGAGGCCCTGCCCATCATTCACATGAATTATGAAACATAATATATACTTTGTTATACAAAATTAAATAAACTATAAGCATCTATGATGTGAATCGACAATCAAAATTAATCACTTGAGCCACTGGTGGAGAAAGAGGAAGGAGCTATTTAATGAGCCTGGCAGGGAAGATGATGCTTTCCTGTACTTTTGTGTATGTTGGGATGACCCTTCCAAGACCTCTAGTAAACAGACATGAAGAACTGCCGTAGAGAGAAGTCAACTGAGGCTTGGGGAGGTTAACGGATTCGAGCCTCATAGATACCAGGACGGGATTTGAACCAAACCAGTCACACTCCAAATGTGGTCCTCCCTCTACTGCACAAATGCTGCCACAGTCCTAACAGACCAGGAAAAGAGGTAGGTGCTACTGCCAAAGAATGTCCGTTCTCAAGCCACACTGGGGCCTCACACCCGCACCCATTTAAGCGTTGGAGAGTTCAAGCGAAATCCTCAAGTATTAGCTCCCCTTCAGCATCCGTCCTCCCTCAGATCCTCACTGCAAGGTCACCGGTGTGGCGGCAGGCCTGGTGGCGACCGGGGGCTCTAGGCCCCCTGACCATGGTTTCTATTCTATTTCACCAAAACTTCTTCACCGGGCTTACTCGTAACTACAGAACAATGTAGGACAATATTAAAACAATCAAACAGAAGTAACTTGCCGGAGTGTGAAGTATGAAATGCTACATCAGGTGAAAATTCCCTCTGCAGCTATCAGTTTCCTTTTCAAAGTCCTGGCTCATCCCTGCCCTGTCAGCATTCCGCCCTCAGCCAGGGCTGGCTGCGCTCTGAGCTGGCTAATCTTGGCTGAATTCCACAGGCTTTTAGTTGGCCTCAGTAATATTTTTGCTTAGCTCTCAAGTCCGGAGATACTTATTCTAGAAATGATTTCCATTTTTGTACTGAACTTCTGAAACAATCCAGATGGAGGAATATTTTAATTGACTCGTATTAAGAATAAGGACCATTAAGAATAAGAACCAGGGCGCCTGAGTGGCTCAGTTGGTTGAGTGTCTGCCTTCGGCTCGGGTAGTGATCTCGGGGTCCTGGGATTGAGTCCCGCATCAGGCTCCTTGCTCAGTGGGGAGTCTGCCCTCCTTCTCCCTCTGCTTCTCTGTCCTGCTTGTGCTGTCTTTCTCTCTCTTTCTCACTCTATATCAAATAATAAAATCTTAGGAAAATAAAAAAAGAATAGGGACCAAACTGTAACAGTGGTTGCCATGGGCTCAGACGGAAGGATTTTGCTTTGTGTATTAAAATATCTACTTGTTTTTTTAAAACATTATTACTTTTAAGAAAAACAGATACTTTTTTCCTCTTTATTATACAACCAAGGCTACAAAAACAGCTATGTTCGTCCTAGCTTTGAAACAAGATGAAACCCAAGAACCCTGAATTTTGCACCTCAAACATTTACACAAAAAGTGCTAGACACATGTGCCCCTGAAAGAGAAGGAAACCACTGCACCAATACGAGGAATGTTTGTGGCTATGGTGCTGTGCCACCAGAATATCCTTGACCAGAAACCACTAAGTCAAGTTTGAATGATCAAAGTCTATATATCCAGAACCCTACCGCCTCTCACTACGTCTGCCACCATCGTCCTTCCTAGTCAAAGCCAGGGCTCCCGCTGCAATGGGCTGGCCTCCTAACTGGTCCTCCAGCTGCTGTCCCCACTCCCCCCCCACCCTGCCCCTGGTGGAGTCTCATACAAGTCAGTTGAGCCCCTAAAATAAGTGAATCTTAGTACTCCTCTACTCAAAATTCTGCAGCAGCCAGAGGAAATGCCAACACCTCCACAATGGTCTCCAGTGCTTCCTTCTGGGACAATCCCCCTGACCTTGACTCAGCGTTCTCCTCCCAGCCACAATGGTCTCCCCGCTAACCATCGGGGATGTTCCTGCCATACATAGGGCCTCTGCTCCGGCTGCTCCCCCTGCCAGGAAGCCCCACGGCTGGCCCCTCACTCCTCCAATCTTGGTTCAAATATCGCCTTCTCAGGGAGGACTCAGCACCGTCAGTGAGGGCTGCCCTGGCCATTCCTTTGCAAAAAGTGGAAACTTCACCTCCCCCCAGCCCATACCTGCATTCTCAGCCCTTTTACCTTGCTCTGTGTTTTTTCCAGGCTGCTAATTCACCTTCTAACACACTCTTTACTTATCTATTATGATTACTGTTTATTTCTCCCCATAGAATGTAACCTCCACAGTGGCCAGGATCTTTGTGTTGTTTACTAATATTATCCCCTGCCTAGACCAGTGCCTGAGACAGAGTCAGGAACTCAACTCACATTTGTCAAACCCATGATGAATTAAGTGAAACTATCACAGTGAAAGTGGCCTCATGAGGGCACATGGAGACCCAACACACAAGATTCTTGCCACTCCCGGGGATGATTGGAACCAGGAAAAGCAAATCAGGAGTAAGAAAAGTACAAGAGTGATGGCTCACACCCTAGTTCTAGGGAACCAGACTATAAATAATCACGCAAGGCCTGAGACACAGGGTCAGAGGGTCTCCGATGAAATCTGAACTCCTGCTTTTAGCAAATTCATTCTATCAGAATCCAGCAGTCATTTGTCCACCACTAGCCCAAGAAAAGTGTGTGCCTGGAGAAGCCTCTGATTAAATGAACTGAATTGTACATACAGTGGTTTCTCCCAACCTGATCCTTTCTCGAATCTTTCATCCTTTATCACATTATCTCAAAACAGGGTTCGATCCCTTCAAAGTCAGCTCTTAAAAGGAATATTACGGGACAGGGGGAGCAGAGCCATTTAATTATGTCTCTTTAGTCTGGCCCTCTATTTTAGATGCTTGGGGGAGGGGATGAGACAGTGAAGAACTTACTTCAGTGGATAATAAAAGGATCCAACCCTTAAAAAAAAGCTACCTGTCATAACTGCCTGTTGTGGAAGATGAAAACGACCACAAGATTGGGAGGACAGGAACCACAGACTATCCAAGATTTCTAGAGGGAAACGGAAAAAAGCTGGAAATAAGGTAGTTTCCAAATGTTCACACAATACACATTCCTATACCTTGACATCTGTCAAAAGGTTTGTACTGTGTAAAAACACACGAAAATATATGGATATCTACAACCAAGGACAATCGCAGGGGATTAATAAAAATGCTGAAGCTGATGAGGGAAGGCCAGGTCCGAGGACCCAGAGCAGGTCCCACAGGACTAGCCGAGAGGGTCCTTGGCTTTGCACAGGATGGAAATCAAATGCGAGCCGAAAAAATGTGAGGGCAGAGATTACTGAAGACCTAGATAGAGCAGATACAGACAGAACATCCGGGAGACTCTGAAAGGAAAAGGAGCACACGCCTCATCTTTGCTTAGGGTCTGGAATTTTATTGAGGATGGTGGTCTGAGGCACGTGTCCTCTCAGGCATCCAGGAACTGGTCAAAAAGGGACACGTGCTCAGGTGGCCTCCATAAGTCACTAATGCCCTAGAGCCAGGGGTCTTGGCATCAAGGTGTCTGGAGTCAGCAGTCCTGAAAAACATTCATGACGACCTCACCTAGATACGCCTTAGATGCTCTCTATTGGGCTGGAAGACTCCAAAGAAATCATCAACTCCTTGACCTTTACAAGGCGGACATACATGAAGGCATGTGCAAGGTGGGGGTGCAGGTCCCAGCAAGAAGAAAAGCAGGAAAAGCAGCAAAGGGGAAAAAAACACACAGCTTTTTCTTTCATGGAGTCCCTTCGGTTTCCCTACCTCAAAGAGATTTTAAAATATACTGTACTCCTGCAGTCCCAGGAGCTTGACTTAACTCACTGAGTCCTGCTTAGCAACTCCTATGGATTAGGTGCTATGACCATGCCCATTTTAGAGATGAGGAAAGCAGGGCTTGGTGGTTTTTTTTTTCACAGTCCTGTCATTCCCCCCGCTCTTTCTCCTTCTCCCTTTCATCTTCCTACTAGAGTGCTTGGTAGGTTGTCCATTACCTGTTTGGGCCATTATCTGTTTTGCCCAGTCTGCCCTGGTTTATGTCTGTTGGTCTGGCCTAGTAATAGCACCCACTTTTGCTTTTTTTTTTAATTGTAGGAAAAAATACATATCATGAAATTTACCATCTTAACTGGGTTTATTTTGTTGTTGTTTTGGGGGTTGGGGGGGGTTGGTAGACTCCATGCCCAATGTGGGGCTTGAACTCATGACCCTGAGATCAAGAATCACATGCTATACAGACTGAGCCAGCCAGGCACCCCCCATCTTAACCATCTTTAAGTTTACCTTTACTTTTATTTTAAAGATTTTATTTATGTATTTTGAGAGAGAGCGTGCGAGCACAAGCAGGGGGTACAGCAGGTAGAAGGAGAAGCAGACTCCCCACCCCTCAAGCAAGGAGCCCAATGCGGGGCCAATCCCAACACCCTGGGACCATGACCCAAGCTGAAGGCAGATGCTTCATGTCCGAGCCACTCAGGCGCCCCTTACCTTTACTTTTAAAAGGGTCCCAGTTTAGACTATAAATTATCTGATCAGACTTCTCAACTTTAACTTCTCTACTGTAACTGTTTACTTCCCTGCCTCCCTGAGCAGACTGAGCGCTTGTGGAGAACAAAACTGGGTGTCCTGTGATTTTATGCTCATAACCCAGCAGAGTGCCGGGCAGAGAGTAAGTAAATGTTTAAAAAGTGAGCAAATGAATGAGTGTTATTCTAAAATCCCTCCTGGTTAGTTTTCTTTTTCCAGAGGGCGTCTCCCTCTACCAGGTTCAGCATTTGAAACTTGTAAGCTGTTTCTGATGTATCTGAGACAGATAAAGTAACTAGACAAAGAGCCAGTGGTCTGTATGGGCTGTAAATGTGTGTTGCTGCACAAAGAACAGTCATTTACCCACCAGTGGGCCGCCACGGGACACACTGGCTGCAAGGAAATGTGCGTGGGCTTATAAATATTTGGACAGATTCACAAGACTGGAATAAAGAACAATAATAAAAACAAAGAAACTACCTAAAAAAGTGTCTCAGAACACAGAGAAGAAAGTCAAGGGCTCCACTTAAACATTCTTTTAAAATTTAAATGTTATCTTTAGGGATGCAAACACTGCAAAGAATTGCACTGTCAGCATATGGCCTCCCGGAGTGCATCACAACACAAATGTGCTCGAGTTAATCCTGTGAAGAGGGAAATAATGACCTCCAATTTCAGTGCAATTTTACAAACCTAAAATGCAATATTTAATATGAGGCTAAACATCCCATCCTTCCCTTCCTCCCTCCCTTTCTCTGTCTCTGTCTCCCTCTCTCTCTCTCATATACACACACACACACACACACACACTCACACACAAACACACACATGTCCAACGTTCTATGTGAAGTTTAACAGAGCAAAAAGATAAAAACAAAATTAAGAAAAAAGGATGGAAGGAAGTGTGGTTTTTATTGATTTAAAAACAGAAAAATCCCACTACATCACTAACTGGGACAGCTGCATCAACATCATACTACTGAAGTTCTGTTTTCCACCCAAATTTTTGAGTCACTAGTACCATGTGGCCGCTCCAGACCCAATCCAATCCTCTCTGTATTTTTCCAGATGGCAACTGTCATTTGGGCCTAAGGGAAACCCAAAAGGACCAATCTGGCCAGCCATCACATTAGATACTTTAAAACTCACTCAAGAGTTGGGGCAACTGCCACTTCATTATTTGTAACTCTGTTTAAGATACAAAGTCCAAAAGAATATCTTCAATTCAAAATAGTCTTAATTGCTTTCAAGTCTGTCGTTTCCCAGGTAAGCAAGGTCCCTTGATTCTTACCAATTTAATGAAGAAAGTGTTGTGGAGCTATTAGTGTTCTTGTACTGAACATGACCAGCCCTCAACCTATCGAAGGTGTCTGTTTGCCAAATGCAAGAAGGGTGAAGGGAATGAGATGAGACAGACATGATTTTGCAGCAGGAATCCCATGCCTTACCCAGAGAAAATATATATTTCTAAATCACTTCAACTTTAGTAAACACATTGAAGCCAAGAGGACTGGATCACCATGTTTTATATGGAAGGGACGTTTGAATCTGACAGGATGAGAAAAGGGCGCAGGGCTTAGCCCAGAGGAAAGTGGGAAAAGAGGAGAGCCAGAGGCAGGAGAGGAAGTGGGTAAGGTAAGTGCGTCCCAACCTTCCCTCTTGAAAGGTGTGCTCACAGGGTGAAAGAAGGCGGCCTCCGCCATGCTTCCCATTTAGGATTCTGGGAATAGACTGCCTCGCAGGCCACACCACACCAGTTGGGTTCGGTCAGTCCCATCAAAGTCACTGTGCTATAGCGAAGTCAGACAGAACAATGGCTGGAGTTGGTCTTTTACCTTCATGGCCTTGACTTTTGTTTTGTTTCCACAAGACCCAGAAAATCCTGCCTGAATAGGGTGAGACAGAAGTGAGCAGATGCAGATGGGGTGGGGTGGGCGGAGGGTCATGGGAGTGCCTGCGAAGGGGCGAGGTGATGCCACTACAAAGCCTGCAGGGGACGAGATCACTAGGCCAAGAGCTGGCTGAAGGATATGGCAGAGGTCCAGAGGGGAAGCATGGCCGCAAGAGCCAAAGCGAAGTGGAGCCTGCCAGGAGCGCTAGCAGGCATGACGGAGCATGACAAGCAAAACAGGAGTTGGACCGGCAAGAGTTTTCAGCAGCAGCCTCCAGGGAGGGGCGTCATCCCTCAGCCATCTCCAGGCCAGGCAATGGGCCAGGGCAGCTGCTTCACGGCAGAGCCAAAAGGGATCGGGAGGTTACCGGACTGTGGAGGAAAAGGAAGTAGAAGAACCAGAACACTTTACATGTTTAAAATGGGGCACTTATCTAAAGACCATTTAAATTGTTGCATCAGACATCTCACTGGATTACACTATATTTAAGCTGCTCCCCCCACCCGTTTCCATACCAGGAAGGGGCTTGTAAGGAGGATCAGCCCAAATGATTCAAAAGCAAGGACTCATTCTCTCTGCCTGTGTGTCCCGTAAGAAACCACTGTTTCTTCTCACCCTTATTTCTGATGGCCCACAGCATGAGACAGAGTGAGGAAAACAGTCCGCAGTCCTATGTGAGGGCCCTCAGTCCCACTATTTAATTGTGGAAGGGTCAGGGGGAGAACCTCCATTAAACTCCTGCTGGAGTTCCCCTTTAGTTGCCTGCTGGGGAAGGTGGAAGAAGTACGTCTTGTGAGGAATGACCCAACAGACACAGCTGAGAGAGAAAGGAAAGCCAAAGAAAGAAAGTGAGGCACCATTTTTTTTTCCTACGTTGAGCTCCACCACTCACTCTTACAGTACATTTTTAAAGAGGCAAAAGGCATCACATATTTTGTTTACTTCTCTAGCCTTACCAGAGGTGGGTAAGCTCCAGCCATCTTGTGACGGCTGCTTGATGAAAGGTATGTGGCACTGCTTACTCCCTCTTCAACACACCCTCTCCCAGTGCTCACAATGGCGACAGGCGGGGAGGAGGCACCCCAAGCCTTTATTGTTTGGCTCTGGCAAGCCTCCCATCTTCTGCAACTGTGATGTTGTGTTCAGGGAAATTCCAGCAACATTCTATGAGAACGGGGATTAGTCACAGGCTGACGCTGTATACCGACAGTGAAGGCTGGCGTAGGTCATGAGCGACAGCAACAGGTACGTTCACTTTATACGAGGTAAACAGGCCGCACATACTCTACCACAGGAAACTCTTCAGACATTTACTGATGATTTCAAGATCCCTTCGTTATTTGTAAATCATGAAGTTCTCCAGGGTAGAGACCAGGTGGTACATCTGGACTGAGTCCACTTATTAATCTACCCATCTACCTACACAGGCATTCGTATACCTAACTTCAGTGACACACGTTGTGGAATCCCACTGTGATACACAGTAGAAAAAGATACAGTCCCTGCCCTCAAGAAGCTCAGAAGCTAGTAGCAGAGGGGTGCCTGGGTGGCCCAGTCGGTTAAGCATCTGCCTTTGGCTCAGGTCATGACGTCACAGTCCTGGGATCAAGTTCCATGTTGGGCTCCCTGCTCGGCAGGGAGTCTGCTTCTCCATCTCCCTCTGCCTGCCGCCCCTCCTGCTTATGCGCGCGTGCTCTCTCTCTCTGTATCAAATAAATAAAATTTGTTTAAAAAAGCTGGTAGCAGACACAGATTAACTATTAAAGCACCATACTGTCAATGCTTAGTGTATTATCCATATCACAGAGTCAGAGGCAAGCCATCCATTAGCCTAAAGCAAACTTCTAATAATGAGGTAATGTGAAATAACACGGTGCTGGTACACAGTCAATGCTCAAAAAAATGTTATCTTTCATATGCTCTCTTTCCTGATACTCTTAAGGAAGTGTTCCCAAAATATAGCACCAAACCCAGGTGACCCAGGGTCACAGGACAAAATACTGCTGAATTTGTAGAGTGCTTATCACTTGTACTTGAGAGACATCTCGAATTTTGGCATTAAAGTATATTTCTCCATCAGCTAAGGTGTGATAGCTCTCTTCATAAAAGAGTTTGAGTTCCATAGTCAGTCCAGGGCTACTGAATGAATAAATGGCAGGTGTAATTAACAGTAAATAGAAACACATGGATAGTTTCATCCTTTCTAATCAAGTTTAAGTATTACAAAGACTTAGAGTTTTTTCTATTTAACAACTAGACAAGAAAAGGAAAACCAGTAAATCAAACATGTTAGCTTGGAAATTTAAGGCCTAGAAAGTTAGCCTACTTCTCAAATAAATCAGGCTATGGACACATTTCTTGAAATTTCTGGAGAGTCAACCCACCATTTTTATTAAAGTGGCACGAGAGATTTTTCTACCACCACCCCCCCACCCAGATCCCAGGAGAAAGGTTTGTTTGTCTTCCTCCATCCCAAGGAATCAAAGGATGTGAAACGTTTGCTCATGCATGAGAAGACAGGATGGAAAACAGCTGAGTCCTTCAGGGAAGTAAGAAGAAAATGACTGAGGGAACTAGGGGGAAAGGGAAGAAAGATCAGAGGGAGGAGAAATTCCATCGTGCCCAGAAGAGGACAACTTCACACTATTCACACTATGCTAAATGATGGGATATCACCCTTCTAGTAGTTCCAATAGTCAAGAACTCTGTACTTGGACTGCATGTGTACAGAAGACTGTCTAAAAAGATTTCCTTTCTGTTGATGCCATGTACCTTCCCTGTCAGCCAAAACCAAACAAACAGAGCTTAAGAGTTACTGCTATAAAATACTTCTCTGTGGGGTGCCTCGGTTGTTCAGTAGGTTAAGCGTCTGCCTTTGGCTCAGGTCGTAATTTCAGGACCCTGGATTCAAGCTCAGGAGGGAGACGACTTCTTCCTCTCTTTCTGCCCCTCTTCCTGCTCATGCTTTCATGCTCTCGTGCCCTCAGACTCTCTTTCAAATAAATAAAATCTTTAAAAAAATAAAAATAAGAGGCGCCTAGGTGGCTCAGTCAGTTAAATGTCTGCCTTTGGCTTAGGTCATGATCCCAGGGTCCTGGGATTGAGCCCTGCGTCAGGCTTCCTGTTCAGTAGGGAGCCTGCTTGTCCCTCTCCCTCTCCCCTTCTCCCTCACTCGTGCTCTCTCTCTCTCTCTCTCACTTTGCACTCTCCCTCTCAAATAAATAAATAAATCTTTTTAAAAATCTTTAAATAAATAAAATAAAATATATCTCTGATAGCTACCATAAATAGGAACTTTTTTTATTAAACAGATTAAAGCCTCACTAAGTTAGAATTCTATAAAAATATACCAAAAGCCCCACAGAAATTTCCTTTATAATAAACACCTTCTTTATAGATATAGTTAGAATAAACAATTTGGGGGGAGGGGGTTTTCAAATATTTTAAGAAACATTTTAATAAAATCTTACTTTAAAAATATCTACATAGAGACAAATCTCTTTTACTTCCACAGGTTTGATACAATGACATGAGCTCAACAAACGCCTGGTGATTCAATTAATATGCAAGTCATTCCACACATATTTCTTAAGAAATTCACCTAGCTGAGTATAAATTATCTATAAAAAGGAAAACCCTTGTAACACTATACCCATGAGCCAGGCACTGTTCTAGAAGCTCATCTCACAGTGTCCCTCTGAAGGGCTGTAACAGCCATTAAGGTGCTCACAAGTACTTGGATTCTCCTCCTTCCAAGCACATGGTAGAATAACACTTACTGGCCTCCTTAAATTCAGGCATGACCATGGGGCTTGCTTTAACTAATAAAGAAGTAGAAGTGATGTGTGTCACTTCTGGGAAGAAGTCTTTCAAAGCCAACGTGGGGGGTGCCTGGGTGGCTCAGTCGTTAAGCGTCTGCCTTCGGCTCAGGGCGTGATCCCGGCGTTCTGGGATCCAGCCCCGCATCGGGCTCCTCCGCTATGAGCCTGCTTCTTCCTCTCCCACTCCTCATGCTTGTGTTCCCTCTCTCACTGGCTGTCTCTCTCTCTGTCAAATAAATAAATAAAATCTTTAAAAAAATAAAAAATAAAAGCCAGCATGAGCTCTGCCAAGCCAGGCTCCGCCAAGACCCTTCCTCGTCATGGCGAGCGGTGATGCTCAAGTTGGTGGGGCCTCTCAGACCACCAGCTCAGTTAGAGAAGCTCACAGACAACGCTCAATAGTCATGAACCAGGAGTGACAAATAAATCTTTGTGATGTAAGCCCCCGAAATTTGGAGGCTGCCTGTTATTAGAATCTAGCCTATCCTGACTCATAGGAGGTAGCTGAAAAACAATATTTCCTTCCAACAGTCTGCCATTTAGACTGTTAATCTAGGTTGTTTTCTTCTTGCACATCATTTCCTCCTCTACCACTCCCAGGAAACAAGTCATAAAAATCACTATCTGCATTTGAGCATTTCTGTAGAATCAAAAATTATATATCCCTTTATTTTTTTAAATTCTGCTTTTAAACGAGTTGTTAGCAACTTTTAACAAAGGCAATTCACTCTTGCAAAACACAGCACACACACGCGATTTGCCCCTGCATAAGATTCAAATAATACTATGCATATAAAGTGAAAAATCATTACATCTCTTACCCCAATTCTTTTTTGTGCATAAACAGATTCACTTTTTTAAGAGAGATGTCACAAAAACAATATACATATTACTTTGCAACTTGTCTACTTAATAGTCCACAGACAGCTTGCCAGTTAATAATGACATTGTGTGGCTACAACATAATTTATTTAACCATGTCCTTACTGATGGACATTTTGGCTCATTCCACATTTTTATTTCATTGCAATGCTACAATAAACATCCTTGTAAAATCATGCTAATATTTCTGTAGAATTTATCCCAAGAAATGGACCTGCTGAGTCAAAAGGTACGGACATTTTGCATTTTGACGGGTGCTGCCAAACTGCTCTCCAAAACGATGGCATCAGGGCGCCTGGCTGGCTGAGTTGGTAGAGCATATGAGTTCAAGCCTGATCTTGGGATTGTGAGTTCAAGCCCCAAGTTGGGCACGGAGCCTACTTAAGAAAAAAAAAAAAAAAAGATAGTGATAGTATCCATCCAACAGGACTACCAATAATATATGAAAGTGCTTTTTCTCCCTAGATCTTACAAAACTAGTTATTATTAATTTTTAGAAGTATCTGTCAAGTTGGACTCACAAAAAATGGTGTTTTGGCACTTAATTTATATCGCTTCTATTATTTTTTCCAGCTTTTTTTTTACTATCTGTATATTTTCTTCAGAGAAATGTGTGCCTATCCATATTTTTTAATAAAGTTATGTTTTATTATTTATTTATGGATGCTTTTTATCAATTACAAATATTAAGACTCTTAAATCTATGTTGGAAGTATTTTCTACAAGTCTTCATTTATGAATGCTGGGTTCCAACACCGATTGTTTTAAATTAATATGTTTAAATTTGTCAAAATTTCCCATTATAATATCTCAGTTTCAAGATAAAGTCCTTTAAATTCATTCCAAGCTTAATAGGTTGACTGCGAGAACATTTCCACAAAGAATACAATTAATCCTGCTTTTTTGGCTTTTTAAATCCACCCTGAACTTACTTTATTCTTTAATATAAATGTGTATATGATTTGTCTCTCTGAATGCTAAGGCTTAAATAAGATAATGCCCCCAAAGCAACCAGCACAGCATCCAGTATGCAGTTAAGTTTTCAATAAATACTCCTTCATTATAATTCCTCCAGAGTTCCATTAGTTTAGAAACAGACACACAATTCCTTCCAAAATACTCTCCATCAGAATTCCAATTGTGTTCAGGGTGATGACACGTCCCGCCAAAACAACCATGTTTCCCAGCCTTGTGTACAGCTAGGGGTGGCAATACGACACAGTTCTGGTTAATAAGATGTAAGCGGAAGTCACTGAACTGAGCTTCCAGGAAGCTCCTTGAAAGAGAACAGGAGCAGCTGGTATCTGCCTTTTGCCATCTGCCCTCCCCCTTCTTCCTGCCTGGAAGGCAGATGCAATGCTGGCTGGAGAGCAGCCATCTTGAGATTTCAAATTGACAAGATCACTGAAGTGGCTGAAGGGGTCTTTGATGGTTTCCACCAATCCTGGAATGCCCACCTCTGTATTTCTCATTAAGAGGAAAAGAACCCCTTTAACTTGTCTGAGACAGTAATTTTCTGTTTTCTGTTAACTGCAGCAGAATATAATATCTAAACACCATGTCATGGTTTACTCAACAACTTCATACAGATTTTTAAGCATTCTTTCCATTTTCTCGGCTTGAGATGGTCCTTTGAACAAAAGTTATGCTGGTTTGAAGGGCAAGTTCTCCATTCACAGATACATTAATTTAAAGAGGAGAAATCAAATCATTAAGCACTTCAAGTAGAAATCCAAGTGCACCCTAAGGAGAAGTCAGTAATCAGCAACATATGGTGTCACCTGTGCTAATCCTGGTGTTAAATGACCCTTATCAGGACACCACACAGCTCATTTTAGTTGTAAAGTAAAATCTTCGGAGCAAAAGAGATCCTGAAGGGGAAAAAAGAAAAAAATCACAGGATTGAAGGAATTCTTTATAATTATACAAGACTGAATTTTTAGTCTGCCATTAATCCCCAAGAATTTGGGCTCACTTTTAGTTTTAAATGAAATTAAGAATTAAGAAAATATCCCAGTAGGTACCCAGTGAAAGCCCCCACATGGTATTTCCCTAGATTGGGGGGGGGGGAACAAGCTGAAGGAATTATTTAACCACTCTGCTACGAGGAAGAACAGTCTCAAAATGCTGGTCCTCTTTTAGTCCTCTCACTTCTGCTAGCAGCCCTCTAAGCCTGAAGCAGCAGAAAGGGCCGCGGGCGGACAGATTCTACCCCCCCACAGCAGTTCTCTCCTCTCCAGCACAGAAGTCTCTTTAACCGGGCAAAGAAGAGGTGGGGGCCACAGACTGTAAGCATCACCAGGAGACTGGGCACTAGATCAGTCCTCTTCGCTGCTCCCTCCTACCAACCACCACTGCTTCCACCAAGAATAATGGTCTTTCAAAAAACACCTAATCCTCCCCCAGCAAGTATCTTTTACATGGCACTGAATATTTTTAATTGAATTCTTCAACTATAAATAAACTCCCTTACTCGGATTGAACACTGTCCTGATTTGCCTCTGTCATAAGAAGCAATATGCCACATACTACTGGTCACGGTCTCTTTACCCTCTACCTTTAAGGGGGGAAGGAAGATGAAAAGAAAAGCAGGTGGAATGCAGACAGAAAGTCAACAAAGAATGGCAGTGCAAAGAACATCATGCGCATGGTCAACCATCAGCTTTCGTATTAGCCACTGTCAGTACAGCTTCTGAAGTCAAACATACAGCCCCTTCTCCCATTCAATCCAATAGGCTGGTCAGTTGCCATTTTAATTCCTTTATAAATGAACCATCCCACTTCTCAACACTTAACACAATTTTTGAAACATACATCCAAACACTGAGACAGAGTTCAACAAACTTTTTGAAATGTATATTCACAAAACAATTTTAAAAATTATTTTAGCTGTAAAAGAACTTCTCTTCAAGTTGTTACTTGTAAATAAACTTCTCATTTAGGTCAACCAAGTTGAGAAAAGTAGGTAGCCCTATCAGTAAGAATTCTGAAGCAGTATTTGTTACAGTTAATTAATCACCAAATAATTAGGAACTGTCTAGAATATATTTCAAACACAAATACCTAAATTGTTAATCCAGTTCCCTCCCAAGTAGGGAGGCACGGCTGTTTATAGAGAAGCTACACTGGGGAACAGGAAGACCACCAGGCAAGGAATCAGAGTATTTGTTTTAATTCTCCTGGCTTCAACAGTGAGTTCACCCTCTAGTGATGATCATTTCATTTAGAGCTCCGAGTCTCTGTTTCCTTGCCTGTAAAATGGCAATAATGATACCAATTATCAGTTAGCATGCCTTCAGTTGGAATAAGAAAAACTTACTCTCTGGTAACAAGAAGTCAGCAGCATGGTAGCTCCAGGGCTGGCTAATTTAGTATCTGGTTCTTTCAGTCTTTTTCTCCCACTATAATCGACATCTTTTATTATTTTTTTATTTTTTTTATTTTGGGGGGGTCTTTTTAATCTTTATTGGTTTTTCTGCTTACAAAAGTAATACATGCTGGTTGTAAAAAATTCAAACACTGGAGGAATATGTAACATAGCAAGTGAAAAGTCTTCCATATTCTCAGCTCTCCAGAAGAAAGACCGTCAACAGATTGGTGTAAAAGACAGTTGTTTTTGTTTTTTGTTTTTTTTATTTTTTTCCTTGTTTTTTTAATAATATTTTTTATTATATTATGTTAGTCACCATACAGTACATCCCTAGTTTTTGATGTAAAGTTGCATGACTCATTATCTGCGTATAACACCCAGTGCACCATGCAATACGTGCCCTCCTTACTACCCATCACTGGTCTATCCCAATCCCCCACCCCCCTCCCCTCGGAAGCCCTCAGTTTGTTTCCCAGAGTCCACAGTCTCTCGTGGTTCAGTCCCCCTTCTGTTTACCCCCCTTTTTTAGGCTACCTTTCCCTATAGTCACAAGACTGCCGCAGCAGCTCCAGGTGATCCCACCCAGTCACGGCCAAAAGCAGCAGAAAAATAGGGGATGTTTCTTTCCTGTATGTCCCTTTCAAACAGGGAGCGAACTTTTTCCACATGTATGCTTACCCCAGCATATTTCCCCTCTTAGATCACTAGCCACAATGGGTCACATGCCTGTTCCTAAACTAGTCCCTGGCAAAAGGAATGAACTTACCGTAACAGGCTTAGACTACTCGGGATTTAGTCCTGAGTTACGTGAGGTAGGGGTGGACACCTGAACAAAATCGGGGCTCAACAAGCCAGAAAGAATGAAGTAGACAACTGGGCAAATAATCAGCAGTGTCAGGAACCCCTTACTCTTCATAGTACTGCATTAAGGACCAAATGATAATAAAGTATAAAATGCTTTACAGATGTAAGAGATTATTATTCACTCAAGAAGAATGTTATATATTAAGGAAACAACAGTTGCCCAAAATCTTCATGATGAAATAGAGTCAATGAAAAGAAAGGATATTCTTTTTTAAAAAATCACAAAACAGCAAACTATAATGACCATCATTCAAATTGTAATAATAAAGTGTGAGGTTTTGAACTACTATGAATAGATGCATTTTTCAAATATATGCAGATTGGTAATATGAAGCATCAGCAATTGGTTTTACAGCCAATATATTCTTCTATCCTATATTCAACAAATATTTTCTGAGCATCTATGAGGTACTATTCTAAGCACTGAGGATACTGTAGTGAACAATGCAAATCCCTGCCTTATTGGTGCTTACATAACCACACTTAACTGCATAACTACTTTTGAAGACAAGCATTCTTAATCACCAACATATGTTGAATTCAAGTTATCAGAATATGTATAATTTTAAATTAACTGTAATAACTTTGGTTTTTGTTTACTTCCCCACACCACCCACAAATAAAACCATGAATCTGGGCGGGGGTGGGGGGGGGAGACAGGTGCTCACCAACTGAAGAAAGGATGTGTTAATCAGATTCTTCTTTGTTGCTTTTTTCCCTCAATCCTGGATGAATGCCCAAAAGCAAAGCCATGTTTCAGCTACCAGTTCCGAAAATGAAAATGATACTTGCAAAGGGCAGAACTAAAATAGCATCAATATCTATAGCCTAAAAACAATCAAATACACACAAAATACAATCTGAGAATCCTGAGAACCTAAATGTTTTCCATGATCGTTGTCCATTAATAGTAAATCTGACATTATACTTTATACTTTTTACACTATACATGTACTTCATATTTTTTTGACATTATAGAGGAATCTTACAAGTAAATCCACACCAATCCTTACCAAGCAAGGCAAACAATGTTACTGGATGCAAAGAAGGCTTAGTTGCCTTATTTTTCGTATCTGCAAAAATAAGAGTTCGATCATACCAAGGAATCATACAAACTTGAAATGAGAATGAAAGTGATGTACTTAAACAAATATTCATCACCTGGGTTCTATTTAAAAGAATTTTCTCTAGTAATTTCACACAATAAATACATAATACTTATGCACATTTATCTGAGGGGGGTGAAAAACCTGTATTTCCTAAACAAATGAGTATTTAGCAGAGCTTTTTAATGATTCACTTTACTTAGCTCCTTTAGAGATAGTCACTCAAGGCTGTACCAAATTTGCTCTTTTTATTGAGAAAGATACATGATTTCCTGTATCTGTTTTCAAATAGAGGGCACTGTGAAAGCCTTACTTTCGTGTTAACCAAGCCACCAACCCCCCGCCACCATTCCCATTATTGTGTGCAACACACAACGTGGCAACCAAATGATAAACTCATTACTCTTCCCTAAAACTTTGCTTTTTTTCTTACTTCCCAAATTCCTAAGACTTTCTATCCATATACAAATTACCAATGGAAAGAATTAGATAGTTGGCTCTCAGGCCAAAGAAAGCCAAATATGTCTGAGGGCCAAAGAGCAAAGATGATACAACTCGGAATCCAACTGAGAAGACATTCACAACTATCGCCCGCCTGAGGTGAGAGATACCTTTCTAACTAGGCATATCCATCCATCTTCATGCATTCACCACCCCAATACAGAACCTGGCCAAATCTTTCTTATAGTAGGAACTCATATTTGCCATTTCTAGTGCTACCCTCTCGGCTGCAGTATAAGTCAAAAAAGACAAGAATTAATATGTGCCTAGAATTCAGTTCCATCTTTGACTAATTGGCATCGATCAGAAAGGACTCCTTTGGGGAGTCAGCAAGGGAATAGACTAAGAACTAGACCTTCAGGGCTTGCTCTAAATCAACTTCCCTTAGAATCAATTTAGCTTTTAAAGATGAAGATGGGGTTGCCTAATGCACCATATAATGAATGGATGCATACACTTGACATCTCAGCACACTGAGGCAATCTCTCTGAGCGAATTTTCAAGGTAACAGACAGATGTCTTTTCAAATATCATTTTTTCTTTTCATCACCTTTATGATATTCTTCCTAAAGTATTTTTCTATGTTCTTAAACATTTTTTTATGCCTTAATTATAGATATCCCAGGAGCTACAATCTTACACAGAGATTGCTTTTTCTAACACTAAATGTCCCAAACTTTCACTTTGTTTTTAGTTCTTGTATCCACTTCCTATAATTTTTCTAAGGTCAACTGTCAATTCTCGATTTATTATTAGGAATACCCTAATTAGCTCTTTTCACAGTCCTAATATTTTGAGGGCCAGAAGATCAAGTTTCCTAGAGTTCTGTCCAAACTAAACAGGGGCAAATGAAAAGTCAGAATACTGTTTACCTCTTGGGGGTTGTAATCAGCAAAGGACACACAAGGTCCTTCTGAGGGGCCAACAGTATTAAATGTCTTGACATGGATTTCTTTTCAATACTGCACTTAACTATATATTTATGCTTTATGTGCTTTTCATATATTTCATATATGCAGAACTCTAAAAAAGAGTTAAAATAAAAACAGTATAGGCAAAGAGTTGAATGGGAAGAGACAGCTTTCCCCCCTCACTCCAGCATGCATGCACACGCACGCACATACACACAGCGACATTCATTCAGGTAGTAATTCAATTGCTTAAATTGTATTTGTAGATGATAGCGAATGATATTTGCAGAAGCTGCTTCATCCAGCATTGTTTGTAGCAGAGGAAAAGAAAGAGAAACAGAGCAAACAACATACAAAAACACGTGACAACAACCTAAATGTTCCCTAAAAGGATATGTAAAATAAATTATGGTACTGAATGAAATAAATCACTTTATTCTGATAAGAAAATATCCAAGATACATTTAATTAAATAAGCAAGCTGCAGAACAAAATACACATGCCTGAAATGATCATATTTGTACAAAATGAGAGAATGAATGTGACTGTTTCTTTTTTTTTTTAAAGATTTTATTTGAGAAGAGAGAGAGCATGAAAGAGATCATGAGCAGGGGGTAGGGCAGAGGGAGAAGCAGACTCCCCACTGAGCAGGGAGCCTGATTTGGGGGCGGGGGGGGGGAGGGCTCGGCTCCATCCCAGGACCCTGGGATCATGACCTGAGCCAAAGGCAGATGCTTAACCAACTGAGCCACCCAGGCACCCTGAATGTGACTATTTCTGAAGAAATGCATAAGAAACTGTTAACAATGGTACCCCAGAGGAAATGGGAAGAACTGATCAAAAATAGGGGATTTTACTTTATACTCTTTGATTCTATTTGAATTCCTAGTCAATAACCATGTATTGTTTTAACAGCAATAAGTTAAATAAACAAATACATTATTTGCATTTATAGCTGTAACAAATGACTATAAACTTAACGGCTTAAAATAATACAATCCTATTTTCTTACAGTCTGGAGGTTGGAAGTTCAAAATGAGTCTTAATTAAGAAGCTAAAACCATGGTGTCAGCAGAGCTGGTTCGAACTTCTAGAGGCTGCTGGCACTCCTTGACTTGTGGCCACATCTCGCCAATCTCTGCCTTCATCTTCACCCTGCTTCTCCTCTGACTCTCATCCACCTGCCTCCCTCTTTTAAAGACCTTTATGGTTACACTGGGCCCACCCCGACAATCCAGGATAATCTCCCCATCTCAAGATCCTTAACCTAATCACATCTGCAAAGTCCCTCTTACCATGGAAGTCCCCATGCTTGGGGGGCCTCTGTTCAGCCTACCACGAGTAGTGGCCAAACTGTTCTTGTGGAGGATTCTTCCAGGGTCTGAGATGTGGGGGAAATGGGGTAGGGAAGCACTTTAACTCTTATTCTTAGGTTCTACTTTAAATTCTTACCTTTAATCTGTATTAATTAAAAAACCCAATAGCCTAATACATATACCGTATTTCATCAGCTCTAAGATGCCACTGGTCATAAAATACACAATTTTATGTATGACTAAGAAAGAAAAAAACCCTAATTAAATGATAATATTCATTTTAATGCCATGGAAGATTGTTTGTCAAAATGTCATCAGAAATCCCTTCATCCCAGCACGTCCAAGCTTTTACGATGTGACTTGACTGCTCCTCTCATCGAGAGGCAGAGTATTTCTCCAGTCCCGACTCTGGGCAAGGCCCTGTAACCTGCTTTGGCTAATGGGACATTAGCAAATGTGACTCAAACAGAAGCTGGGAAAGTGCTTGCGCTGGCGCTCTCTCTTGATGCTGCCTTTCTGCCACGTGAACAAGTCCAGGCAAGTCTACCAGCCACCCAGCCAACTCATCAAATCCTGGGCAAGTAACGATTGTTGCCGAAAGCCTCTAACCCTGACGTCAGAAATACTTAAAGGTGTAAAAAAACTGGAAGTCAAGCTAATGAAATATGACATTTCAGTAAGTATATTTCAGTATAGTATCAGTATATAAGTAGGTGTCTAAATAGAGGGTATTTCTTGGAGAAAGGTGTACAAATTAGTGAGCTGAGTTTTTATGCCATGTTTTGGCTGCTACAGGTTACTCTTGCTTATTTTCTGGTTTTCAGTTACATCTCATATAGTCGAAGTCATTGGATAAGTGATCGCTGGCACCGCAGGGATACTGCTTTCTGCAGCAGAGTATTAGAGCAAGGTAAATTATCTTGTCTGTTCAATGGGAAAGAAACTAACCACCTCTAGAATTAAATGGTGAAAACTTACTACCTTGCCATGCAGGTAGGTACTGTGAATCATAAATTAAGAGTGAATGCCAGCAAATATCTCTTAATTTTATCATATAAAGTAGATAATAGTATTAAAAAACTGAAAAAACAGTGGCACAGTGTAAGTTCTAGCATTTGTTATGTTTGTCATTTTTTAATCAAAATGATTTTAAATACAAAAGAGGTTCAGGGGCGCCTGGGTGGCTCAGTCGTTAAGTGTCTGCCTTCAGCCCAGGCCATGATCCCAGGGTCCTGGGATCGAGCCCCGCATTGGGCTCCCTGCTCCCCTGGGAGCCTGCTTCTTCCTCTCCCACTCCCCCTGCTTGTGTTCCCTCTCTCGCTGGCTGTGTCTCTCTCTGTCAAAAAAAAAAAAAAAAACCACACACCAACAACAAACAAACAAAACCAAAAGAGGTTCAAGTCACTTCTCATTATGATACAACATTTATAAGCATACTGTGGCCTTCTCGTTCAGTGGGATCACTGATATAGACAAGATATACTTTGTTTAAAAAAAAAAAACCAAGGTCAAACAACAGCTCCATGATGAAAGGTGAATTTTCTGCTTTAAAATCCAGTTTCTGGATTATTATAAGAACTCCCATTTATAGCGTACTTGTTTCTCAAATAACCAGTTATAATAATACCTGATCTGGGTACATCACTGACAGTAAATAAGCAGCAGAAAGACAGCTTTACCCCTAGGCAATTTTTTCTCCATATATACAGTTACATAAAGTATTGGATTATTAATTTAATGCACAGCTACTGAGTGCTTCTAATGTGCCTGAGACTGTACTTAGGAGTAAGGACACAACCCCCCTCCCAAAAGATAAAAGCTAAAATTCAAAAATCTAAACCTTGAATTGGAGGTATCAACTGAACGAATGCATCTGCTCCCGTCTAGAACTGCCACCACTGCCAAGAGCCTTAGGTACGACTCCTTCTGTCCTTCAATCCTCACGAACACGACACGTTTTAAAAATGACTTTCACGTCTCTGAGAGAAGTCACCCAGCTAGTAAATGGAGGAGCTGGGATTTAATCCAGATAGGTCTATCTGGCTTTCTTTACCACCCAAACTGCCTTTTGCTGTCTCTGCTTTGTGCTTTTTGATTTAAAGTAAGAAGAGAAGAGTACATATTTATGCTAGAATGAAAGAGAACAATCGCATAGAATAACAAGGGGGAAAGAAAAGAATCATCTTGGAAGCAACTCTTCATGATAAAATGCTGAGAAAGCCCTCTTCTCAGATTCCTGTAAGGCATGTAATTATTAGTTCCCAATGAGCACCTTATGTATGCTCTCAGGCGCACTGAACCCTTTTCAATCATCCAGTGTGGTTTTACCATCCACGCATTCAACTATTCTAAACTTTATCAAATGTATTTCTCAGTAAGGATCTAGGTAATGAGTCCCACAGTAATGACACAAAAGTAACACTTTTTCATTAATACCAAAATTATTTTCTTCACATTCTAAATTTCTGACAGGGTGCCCTTTAGTTTTAATAATACATATTTGGTGAAAATTCTCCCATGTTTGTACAATCCACATCCACTGTGATTCTCTATTATTCAATATTGAACTTTCACTTTTCAAGGATAGGTTCTTAAATAACAAAAACTAACATCTACTGAATGTTTACTATATTTCAGACTCTTCACTAAATCTTTATATGAAATATATTCCCTAATACAACCTTTTGAAATAAATTTAAATTCTATTACCATGCCCATTTAGCACATAAGAAAACGGGTCCAAGTAACTGAGAGCTTGTGTATTAATTACGCAGTTATCAGAGCTAGTATGTGGTGACACTGAACCCAAGTCTGACTCCAGTGCCCATACCCTCAATCCAACGTGCTTTCCTTATATGGATGGACAACGACCAACCCAAACATCCAGAATTGACTCACCTTTAGAAACTCGGTTAGCACTAACAGTCCTCACTGCAAGCTTCCCCAGCATTGTCACTGATCACACTTCTCACTCTCCCTTTCCTATTCCACCTACTTTCCCTGGGTTACTGCGTCTATTCCCAACACTTTCATAATCCCCATTTTTTAGTCTAGAAAACTGAGCCTTAAGGAACTTCTCTAAGACCATACAGCTAAGAAATGTAGAGCAGATTCAAGTCTGACAATCTTCACTCTTAACAACTACACAGTGCTGCCTTCCCAGGACTCACCTTCCTCAGGAAGCCCGAGATCCTTCAGTGTGCCCCACTGCCAATGCTTCAGTTCAGGCACCGGCATCATTTAGTTTAACCTTGACCTAGACCTCCCACTTCACGCCCCTGTTCCACTGCCCACTCTGCTCCACAGAAGTTTCTGCAACGCAGAACATTCACTAATCTGGGGCGCCTGGGTGGCACAGCGGTTCAGCGTCTGCCTTCGGCTCAGGGCGTGATCCCGGCGTTCTGGGATCGAGCCCCACATCAGGCTCTTCCGCTATGAGTCTGCTTCTTCCTCTCCCACTCCCCCTGCTTGTGTTCCCTCTCTTGCTGGCTGTCTCTCTGTCACATAAATAAATAAAATCTTTTAAAAAAAAAAAAAAAGAGCACTCACTAATCTGCAGTGCCTAATCTGGTAGCCGCATATGCTTTCTGAGCATTCGTAAAGCAGCTAATGCCACGAACGGATTTTTTAATTTTAATTAATTTAAATTTAATTTTAAATGGTCACATGTGGCTCGTGTATACTATATTGGAAAGCACAGGCTCTAAAGACTCCTCAAGTCTCTCCTGTTCCCAAACCTTGTTCATAAGGCTCAGCCACATTTCCTCCCTCCCTGGGTTCCAGGAAGTTTCCTGCAGGCTCATAACAGACTCCCTATTCCTTAGACTTTAGGGGCATCTCGGTTTCGTAACTGAAAGTCAAGACTTAAAAGCTGACTCCTAACTACTAAAAGAGTCTCCCGTCATGAGTTTTTGTTTGATGGAGGCAGGATTACAGTGATGTTCGTCAACATACTCAGGGAAGAAACTTTCAATGGAGAATCTGACGCAGAAATTTCTGAGAGGACAAAATAACAAAATGAGGGAGGCAACCCTAACATAAATGCCTTTTCTAACTGGAAACCTCGTCAATAAGTATTATGAATCAGTGTGCATTATATCCCAAAGAAATTAGTACTGATAACACAATGGGCAGACTCCAGCCCATGTTAATATTTTGCTTGGTCTGTAGAGTTGGTAAAAACAGTTTCTGCACTAACTTTAAAACTTAAAAGACGTCACCTAACTATCTGGGTTTCCAGTACTTCTTGAAAAATCCAAGGATCTGGAGACACTGGGCCTGCATTCCCACTGAGCAAACACCTGCTAGATGTGAGAAGCTGCTCTCCTCTCTCACTAGGCTAGCATTCCACTTTGCCACAACCCCCGCTACACCTTCTTGTCTCACTGACACTGAGGCCCGACCTATTTACAACTAACTATGCTCAAAGCACCCTGCTTCCCACATTTATGTTACATGCCTTGTGCCTATGGCCATGGGACTTTCTGAGCCCCAAGAGAGTTTTACAAAGTATTTTCATATCCATTATTTCATTTAATTCTTATAACAGTCTTATGAAGAGGGTGGTGTTATTCTCCCTGTTTTATAAATTAGGAAGCTGACCCTCAGAAAAATTAAGATTAAGTGAGAGAAGCATGATTTTAAGTTAGGCCCTATAAAGTCCTTCTCTCATGCTCTTTCTACCATTTCTACCAAGGACATTGGTTGACAATAGCCCAAGAACAATTCTATAATTTAAATTTTAGGTGAATTACTTATATTACAATATAAAGAAAACATTCTTGGGGCGCCTGGGTGGCTCAGTCAGTTAAGCGTCTGCCTTTGGCTCAGGTCGTGATCCCTGGCTCCTGGGATCCAGTCCTGCGTCAGGGAGCCTGCTTCATGTTCTCCTCCCTGCTCATGTTCTCTCTTGCTATCTCTGTCTCTCTCTCTCTTTCTCTCAAATAAATAAATAGAATCTTGAAAGAAAGAGAGGAAGAAAGAAAGAAAGAAAGAAAGAAAGAAAGAAAGAGAAAGAATAGAAGGAAAGAAAAAGAAAGGGAAGGAAGGAAGGAAGGAAGGAAGGAAGGAAGGAAGGAAGGAAGGAAACATACATTCAATATCTTGCTCAAAATGCCAGTGAGAAAATGTGGCCAGGTTTGATGATTCGGCTGTTTTAAGTACAAATAAAAGCCATGAGTGTCCCTAAAGAAGGGCTTCCCGACCTTTTCTGGCACCCTGAGTACCTACACAAAGCTTTTCTCAGCCAGAAACACACAGCCCAGGGTTGGGTTCCAGCTGCTCTAGGCCCTCCTAGGCAGCATTGAAGACACCACTATCTTACCACACGCCGCTAATTTAAACCCCCCACAAGGGTCCTTCTGCTCCAGATATTCTGAATACAAATATTAACAGAAAACACACTGCAAGTTTAGAAAACATACAGTGGCTGAACACTCATGAATTCTTCCAGCAATTCAATATCCGGCATCTAAATGAGAACAGCAAAGGAATGATTTCAGGTGGTTCTAAAAGGCTGTCAAGAATTGGCCAGCTTTCTAATATTTCTATTTGCCAGATTAATTGATGAACTTCGGGACGGTCTGCAGCCAAAGCACTCATATACATTAATCATCAAAGTCCCAGGCCTACATTCATTAACCTAAGGAACACAGGTCCCCAGATATAAGGATTTTGACTACAGCACTCAGGCCAATCTGGGAATCCGTTCCAGGAGGCAAAGACAGAAAGGACAGAGTTGGGGGAAGGGGAAGTGTCAACATCAGTCTTTACAGGCTACAAAATTCAAATGGAATCCATTTGGAGAAAAAGTGATTCCCAAGCTTAAAGACAACACCAGTCAAAATAGTACAGGTCAGTTCCCCTAGCCAAAGGCCTCATATGCACAGTCCTACTAGTTACTTATCTCCCCAATACCCAATTTTGTTAAAGTGTTGCAAACAAACAAATGCCCCCTCCTCCCTTGCAGTTAGGTGGCCTTGTGATAAAGTTATGACCAGATGCAAAGCTGAAAGCCAAAGAGCCATCTTGAACCATGAGGGAGAAAAGCCAAAGAGCCATCTTGAACCATGAGGGAGGAAAGCCAAAGAGCCATCTTGAACCATGAGGGAGGGAAGCCAAAGAGCCATCCTGAACTACAGGGAGGAAAGCCTGCTGGAGATGGCAGCTCAAGAAGAGATAAGGACCATCTATCTCCGGATGTTTGTTGTATGAGAAACATAAGCCTATACTTGGTTAGGCCTAACTGATAAAGGCCCCGTGAAGACTAAAAGGCCTTCCTCATTCAAAGACCCTGTTGTTCATCAATAAATTCATAGCCCTTTCTGATATAGTTCAAAGTCATACCTATAATTTTGTTTGTTTTAGGTCAATAAATCTTTTTTTTATTGTGAAATGATTACCACGATAAGTTAACATCCATCATCTTACACAGATACCAAAAAAAATTTTTTTTCCTTGTGATAAGAACTCCTAGGATTTCCTCTCTTAACTACTTTCAAATATACCATAGGGCAATGTTAGATATAGTCATCCCATTGAACATCACATCCCTAGGACTTACCTGTCTTATAACTGCAAGCGTGGACCTTAAGACCACCTTCCTCCAACTGTCCCTCTCCCTATCCCCTGCCTCTGATAACCACAAACCTGATCCTTTTTTCTATGAGTTCAATTTTTTTCTGGATGACTTATTTCACTTAGCACGATACCTTCAAAGTCTATCCATGTTGTCCATATGGCATATTTCCTTCTTTTTTATGGCTGAGTAATATTCTATTATATACAAACAACTTCTCTATCTATTCATCCATTGGTGAACACTTTGGCTCTTTCCATATCTTGGCTATTATAAATAATGCTGCAATGAACATGGGGGTGCACAGATTATCTCTACGACACAGTGTTTCTGTTTCCTTTGGATATGCTCCCAGGAGTAGAATTGCTGAATTAGATGGTAGTTCTATTTTTAATTTTTTGAGGAACCTCCATACTGTTTTCTATAGTGGCTGCACCAGTTTGCACTCCCACCAACAATGCATAAGGGTTTCCTTTTCTCCACATCCTTGCCAGCATTTGTTATCTCTTGCCTTTTTGATGATGAGCATTTTCACAGGTGTGAGGTGGTATCTCAATACAGTTTTGATTTGCATTTCCCTGATGATTAGTGATGTTGAACAACTTTTCATATATCTGTGAGCCATTCATGTATCTTCCCTGGAAAAATGTCTATTCGGGTCCTTTGCCCATTTTTTTTTCAAGTTTTTATTTAAATTCTAGTTAGTTAACATATAGTGTAATACTGGTTTCAGGTGTAGAATTTAGTGACTCATCACTTGCATACAACACCCAGTGCTCATCACAAGTGCCCTCCTTAATACACATCACCCAGTTACCCCATCCCCCCGCCCACCTCCCCTCCACCAACCCTCAGTCCTATGATTCAGTCTCTTACGGTTTGCCTTCCTTTCTTTTTTTTCTTCCTTCCACTGTTTTGTTTCTTAAATTCCACATATAAGTGAAATCATATGGTATCTGTCTTTCTCTGACATATTTCACTTAGCATAATACACTCTAGCTCCATCCATGTGGTTGCAAATGTCAAGATTTCATTCTTTTGATCCTCTGCCCATTTTTTAATTGGGTGATTGATTTCACATCTACAATTTTGTAATACCAACACTTGGAGCAGGTAAAGAAGGGTAGCATAAGGATGTAAAAGGATGCCTACTCTCTTTCTACTTAACTTGTATTATAATTTGTTGACCAGTTAGTTGATTTGTTAGCTTTGCCTCTGAAAAACCAAATCCGGCCTTTTGTGATACCCATGGAGGCTGGTCCTTCTACTCCTCCAGAGGCCTCAGAGGTGGCGTAGCACAGTGAGGCTGGATGGAAGGGTTGTGGAGTCCAATGACCCAGGGTGTACATCCTCACCCTGCCTCTTCCTAGCTGCATTCGTTCCCTCATCTTTCAAATGAGAATAAAATACTAGCTTTGTAAAATCATCTTGAGGATTACATAAATAAAAGGCACATAAAGGGCTTAACACAGTGCTTGGCACATGGTATGTACTCAATAAATGTTAGCTATTACTAACTACTTACTGTTAATATTCTTGAGGCTTTCCAGCCTTCTCCCTGAAATGGAATACATACTGTGCCCATATGGGCTTAATGTCATTTTTCAAATTTGAGTTTGTTAAAAATATAATGAAATATATATATATAAGTTCATCCATCAGGGAAAAAAAACCTTTTCTTTAGCCATGTGTTTTGGAGTTTGGAAAATATGGTTACCATATGGGGTCTACTCACTAGTGCTAAAATTTGTCATATAAAATGGCTTTTGCTCAGGAAACATTCGTAGTGAAATACCTAACCATTCTCCACCTTATATTCGCTACGAGAAAACAGCAGTCAACATGTCAAATCAACAAATGAAGCGATGAGGAGAAAATGGTGCCAAGTGCTATATGAGCAGATTTCAAAAAAAAAGACTAGGCAATGAAGACCACGAGAAAAGGAAGTCAGTGTTCCTTATTCTGCTGCTACTAGAGGAACAACCAACAACACACCACGCTACAAGGGCACAGCCTTGTCTCACGCCCACACTGTTCCAGTAGTGGGCACTTGCTTGATTATGTACCTTACATCTCTTGTCTGACACTTGCCCCTCCCCTCCCCCTCCGCAGGCTGCAGCAGTGATTGCCGTAACCTGCAACATGAACCCACTGCGGTCATAATTCCAAAGGGAACAGTTGACCATGCCTGGACCAATAAGTCCCTCCCCCAAGGAGCTCTGGAACTAGGACTGGAAGCCTGACATCAATCTCCCTGCTTCCCTACAGTAGAACATGTACAATTCGGAAGCAGATGGCAGCCATGTTCTGCCATGTGGACTGAGTAAGAAAGAGAAAGCCAGTATGAGCAAGAGAGAAGAATGAAGCAGACACAGAGAAACCTATGAGCAAGAGGTAGGGAGGACTTCCGGGTTCTCCGTATGTTCTGGTCTTTAGCTCTATTCCTAGAGCCCAAATGCATCCCTGTCCTCAGATTCTGCAGGATCCTTGAGCCTTCTGCCAGGAAACTCCAGAGCTGGTTTCTGTTCACTGTACAAAGAGACTGTGCCATTATCTATCACTAGAAGACAACTGGTTTCCAGATTCCCCCCCTCACTGTGAACTAACACACAACATAACCCTCTATTGCTCCAATTGTGCCTACTATGTTCTAAGTTCTGAGCCAGAGGCCTTGAAAAAACACGGTGCTGAGGATCCCAGAGCAGGAGATAAATAAATAGATAAATTAATAATTGTAATGCACGTAAGGAGGTGTTTTTATATAAACACACGAAGAGGGTGCTGAGGGAATGGAGCTATCAGGAGGAGATCAGGAGGAGGATGAGGAGGAGGAGGCCACATGCAAGCACTGTTAATCCCCAGGGTAGCTCTGCAAGTGAAGTTTACCTCTGCGAAAGCAGAAATGCCCAGAGAGATCCCTATCACGCCACATACCAGACAGAGCATGTGCAAATCCTATCAGTTTTCCTTTCACAAAATCATAAAAACCACAAGTGGGAAAGAGCTTAACTTTTCTCAGGATAGCCTTCTGAGTTTCACACATGCATGTACTATCACCTTAAAAACAAGTTTAATTATTTTTTAAATGTAACTGCTAGTATCTAGCTGTTTTTACCCGCTATTTTTTGTTCAAATATTCAGAACTTCAGTGATGGTATGGATTAATTAGTCCCCGTGGGAAATGAACTACCAAATAAGCAACCTTCTCTTTTTTAACTTTAAAAAACCTTGGTTCTTATGTACTATGATTATTTAATTCTCAAATTATTTAATTCTCAAATTAACTCTCCCAGCTAAATTACATTTCCAATAACTAAATGTTTCACCATTTTGATCCCAATCTCTCTGCGAATCCATCCAGGATTTGTCACCAACTTTAACCTCACTTTTCCACATAATATGGGCATGGACTACTAGGCAAGAAAAGCAACAGAGACCAATTTTCTGGGTAAAAGTTCTGTAAAAGTAGAAATAAGCAATGCTGGGCCCTGAAAATACTATGACAACATATTCAAAAGGACAAACTTAATATCGTGCTATGTAAAAACTGTCCAATGTTTCAAGTTTTCAAGCTCAAATCGAGTCCTTCGGGCTCAAGAATGGAATTTCCCAGTAATTATTTAGTGGTAAGAAATCAAAAAGGGCCTATGCCAAAACATAAAAATGTCAATTATAGTCAAACGTACAAAAGGGCCATCCTGGTTCCAATGGACCACTGGAAGCTACTCAGAGTAATCTCAAGAAATTAACCTTTTGGGGCACCTGGGTGGCTCGATATGTAAGTGTCTGACACTTGATTTTGGCTCAGGTCATGATCTCAAGGCCGTAAGCTAGAGCCCTGCATCGGGCTCCGTGCTAGGCTCTCTCTCCCTCTCCCTCTACTCTTACCCACCCCCCACTCATTCACTCTCTCTAAAAAAAATTAAATTGAAAAATAAATTAACCTTTTGTTCACTTATCAACAATTTAAGAGTGTGTATGGATCTTCTGGGTTCAATAATGATACTGATATATACCTCCAGATGTATGCAACCCTTAAAGATTCATTTAATAATTTTAAATTATTAAAGAGTAGAGTAGCATAGCAAGGTAGCAGGATACAAGGTTAATAAACAAAAGTCAACTGCTTTATTATATACCAGCAATGAACAAGTGGAATTTGAAATGGAAAATACAGTACCACTGATACTAGTACCCCCAAAAATGAAATACTTGGGTATAAATCTAGCAAAATACGTATAAGATCTATAAGAGGAATCTATATGAAGAAAACTACAAAATTCTGATGAATGAAATCAAAGAATAACTAAATAAATGACATGTTCCACCTTCATGGATAGGAAGACTCAATACTGTCAAGATGTCATCAGTTCTTCCCAACTTGATGTGTATTTTCAATGCGATCCCAATCAAAATAAATTATTTTATGGATATTAACAAACTGATTCTAAAGTTTGTAAGGAGAAGCAAAGGACCCAGAATAGCCAACACAGTATTGAAAGACAAGAACAAAGTTAGAGGAGTAATGCTACCAGACTTCAGGACTTACTCCACAGCTACAGTAATGAAGACAATGTGGTATGGGTGAAAGAACAGATAAACAGATCAATGTAACCGATTAGAGAACACAGACACAGGACCCCCCCCCCCATAAATAACACAACTGATCTTTGACAAAGGAGCAAAAGCAATACAATGGAGCAAACATAGTCTCTTCAACAAACTGGCTCGGAAGACTGGCATCCACACGCAAAAGAATGAATCTAGAGAGACCTTACACCCTTTACAAAAATTAACTCTAAATGGATCATAGACCTTAATATAAAATGCGAAACTATAAAACTCTGTTCTGACAGTCCCGAGCCTCCTGATGGTAGCACCCTCCATTAGGAATGCCTGCAGCACACCTATCACTCATAGTGAGCTCCAGACCCTTCCCCCACACAGCCCCTAGTTATGGCTGGGCCAGCTCTTGGGTTCTTAGTGCAACCGCAAAATGCATTTAAGCAAGAAACCATTACAGAACTTTGAGGAACAAGATTTATTACTCACAAGTTCTGGATAGTACACAGCACTCCAGAGGGTCACAGAGCAAGGTCACAGGTAGAGAAAGAGAGAATAGACCCAGGGCTCTGCCTTTACACCAAGGGTGGTGTCTAGGGTTTCATGGGTTCACTCTTTATTGGCTAAATTAAAACATGAGAGCAAGAATTAAGGCATTAAAAGGGAGAAGTGGGGTCTCTCAAGCAGTCACTTATCTAGGTTACCCAGAGCTTTTTGAAACAAGGACCTTCGTGTGTGGAATGGCCTAGTTCCCTATCTGGCTGTCTTACTAGAAGCTGTGTCATACAACTGGAAACAGGCTTATTCAAAATGGATGCCTTTTGAAATGAACGCCTCCACCATCAAAATGTCAGGAACTTACACTACAAACTCCCATAAGATGAACTAAACGAAATTTTAGATGATCTTGGACATGGTGATCATCTTTTTAGGTACAACACCAAAGACACAATCCATGATAGAAATAACTGATAACAGGGCGCCTGGGTGGCTCCGCTGGTTAAGAGTCCGCCGTCAGCTCAGGTCATGATCCCAGAGTCCTTGGATCAAGCTCCGCATCTGGCTCCCTGCTCACTGGGGAGTCTGCTTCTCCCTCTGTCCCCTCCCCTGCTCATGCTTGCACACGCTCTCTCTCTGAAATAAATAAATAAAATCTTTGGAAAAAAAAAAAGCAAGAATTGATAAGCTGTACTTCTTTAAACCTAAAATTTCTGCTCAGTGAATGACAATATCAAGAGAATTAGAAGAAGAGCCACAGACGGGGAGAAAATATTTACAAAAGACACATCAAAAAAGAACTATTATCCAAAATATATAAAGAACTTTTAAAACTCAGTAAGAAGAAAGCAAACCATTCAAGTTAAAAAAAAAAAAAAAAGGCCGAAAGACCTTAACAGACACCTCACCAAAGAAGATCTACAGATGGCAAATAAGCATATGAAAAGATACTCCACCTCATCATGTTTATCAGGGAAATGCAAATGAAAATAACAAGGAGACATCACTACACGTCCATGAGAATGGCCCAAATCCAGAACACTAACCCCATCAACTGCTGGCAAGGATCTGTGGAGCAGCAGGTACTCTCACTCACTGCTGGAGGGAACGCAAGACGGTGTAGCCACTTTGGAAAACAGTTTGGCAGTTTCTCATAGAACTAAACATACTTGTAACATAACAATTCACCTCCAGTTGTACTCCATCTTGGTATTGACCCAAAGGAACTGAAAACATGTCCACACAAAAACCTGCACAGGGTTCTTTACAGCAGTTGTACTGATAACTGCCAAAGCTTGGAAGCGACCAAGATGTCCTTTAATTGGTGAATGGAGAAATTGTGCTACATCCAGACAATGGACTATTATTCAGTGCTAAAAAGGAATGAGCCATCAAGACATGAAAAGACATGGAGGACACTTACATGCATATTACTAAAGGAAAGAAGTCAATCTGGAAAAAGCAAAACTATGAACAATAAAAAGATCAGTGCTTGGAGGGAGGCGGGAGACAGGATGAAGAGGCAGAACACAGAGGATATTTAGGGCAGCGAAAATACTGTTTGGTATTATAATGATGGATATGTCACTATAAATTTGTCCACAGAATACACAACACCAAGAGTGAATCCCTGGTAAACTTTGGACTTTGGATAATAATGATGTGTCAGTACAGCTCATCCTTGGTAAATATGGTACATTTTTAAGTAAGTGATGTTGATAATGGGGGGAGGCTATACACATGTGGGGGCAAGGCATTTTTGAAAAGAAAACAAACAAAAAGTAAAACCAGAGGGGTGGGGTAAAGATCATACCAGAGAAAAAGGACAACCCACACATAACCCACATATGTGTACCTACAGCCAACCCACACGTCTCTCTGGAGCCTCAAGACCCCTTGCCTGGGCCTCTTCCTCTCCCTGCACTACTGTGAACCTTTTCAGACTGAGTGAACTTTTTTCCCTCAGCTTTTTTCCTACTCTGTTCAGATATGCTCAAAGATCTATGCTGTCTACATCCGATACACAGAAACTTCCCACAGTGCAACCAAATTCCAAACCAATTGAACCCATCCAAACGGCATGCTAATTCAGCTAACTACTTTTAAGCATAACTAGCCTCTCTAATTTTACCTTCTAGAGAAAAATTAAGCATTCTTCAAAACTGTCTAACAATGTAAGCTCTGAAATATAAAGAGAACTTATTAAGCCATTCAAATATAAATTCAAAAATCAGAATAAATTAGCCATTCCTAACACCCCATCTCCCACAAACAAAATCAACCTCTAACATATCAGACAGCTAGTATTTTCCAAGGGCCAGAAATACCAATGAGCACTAAAACAGATTATTATAATTCTAACACCATGGGAGGCTCTCTTCTACTGAAGGTAACTGACTCCAGAAAAATATTAATCCAGAGCTACAAAAGAGTAGGAGGCAATACTGTAATTTTATAGTTTTTTACACTAGAATTTAAATGTATTTAAAATACTACATCCATCTACTTTTAAAATGAAAATAAAGAAAACACAAAACTCTCTAAATTCAAGAAAGTATACATTTGGGGCACCTAGGTGGCTCCTTCAGTTAAGCATCGGACTCTTGGCTTCAGCTCAGATCATGATCTCCAAGACTGAGAGCGAGCTCTCCATAGGTCTCCCGGTTGGGATTCTCTCTCCCTCTCCCTCTGTCCCTTCCCCTGCTCTCTCTCTCTCTCTCTCTCTCTCACACACACACACACACACACTCTCTCTCTCTCTCAAATAAAAACTTAAAATAAAAAAAAAGTATATATTCATGTTTTGTATCTAGAGCCTCAGTCCTTAACATCTGTATAGGACCTGACAGTATATGAAGTATTTTCACATACATTATTCAAAACTATGAAAAAATCAATTCAGCAATGCCTGGGTGGCATCTGGCTTTGGCCCGTCATGAACCCGGGGTCCTGGGTTCGAGCCCCACATGGGCTCCCTGCTCAGTGGGGAGTCTGCTTCTCCCTCTGCCTCTCCCGCCCCGCACCTGTTTGTGCTCATGGGCGCTGTCGCTCTCATAAATAACATCTTTAAAAAAAAAAAAAAAGCATTAGAAAAACAGCGTGCAGGAAGGGAGGCAAAACCTGACATTCCTGTAGCAATGGCTAGATGCAGCCCTATAGAGCATAGCTTCACTGAACCCTCAGAATAATCTCACAGGGTGGGTATACTTTAAATTCCCATTTTACAGCTGCAAAGGTCATCATACAACTGGCAGATGGCAGCACTAAGCATCAAACCCAACTTTTCCGACTTGAGCCCCAGGCCCCAACACTGTTACAAAGCCTCCAGAGAGGGGCTAAGAGGGGCTAAATGCCCACCTAATTTACCAATACCTGCCTTTATTTTATATATTTACTGTGGATAACATGAGACTGGCTTATAAAAGCTGTCTTAATATTTAACGTATGTGCTTCCTCCTTCCACTCCTACCTAAGTTTTTAGAAATACGGGCTTTCTGGGTATCTTTCCAATTCTTCTACTTCTTCTAAATACTCAAAAAGCTCAAACTACTGGCTCCACACAAGGGAAAGATTTAGAGGAAGGCAGGAAAGCTGCATCTCGTATGTACTCTCCCCACCGGTGGGCAGCAGGGGTGTCCATCTCATGGCCTTGCCCAAATGACCTTAGCCATAAGTGGGCTGAGCAAGGGGCCCAGAGGAGGGGAATTCGAGGCTTGGCGCAGCCACATCTCCCCATCTGTCCAGACAGGCCAGCAATCTGGACTTTTACGTGAAATTTCAGATTTTTAAAACTTGGCTACTAATTCAAACTTCCAGAAACATTGTATAGGGTCAACATCTGCCTAAGAGTGAACTCCACCCATGAGCTGTGGGCTTATAATGCCCAGGCTTCCGGTGGGGAGTAGCTCAGTTAGACAGACATACATCCCTATCTCAAAATATTCCCCATGGAATACATGGAAGCTACAGCCCTTGACCTCCAAGAGACCAGGAGGGACAACGGACACACCATTTCAGGACAATGACAGACGGAAAGAGGAAGAAGAGGCCTGGGAAGGAGAACACAGCAGCCAGCAGCCACATATATCCCCTGACCACTGGCTTTCGGGACGCAAGTCTAGGAAGTGGCCGTAAAAAAAATCAAAGCAACATTACCCTTCTATATCTAGAGAAGAGAAACAAGGGCTCAGAACTACAGGAACACACACACAAACAAAAATTCAATAGCCCTGCCTTTGTGTATCCAAGGTGACTCCTAAAATAGTCAAGCCTTAATGGAACCATAGCAACAGGAAAAGCTTACCTACTTAGAGGCATGGGTGGTATCATAAAAAATACAACTCCCCTTTACTCAGCACCATCTATGCTCCCAGTACAAAGCCAAGTGCTGCAGGAATGTCAGCTCATCTAAGCCTCCCAACACCTCCAGGAGGACTCATTATGCCCAATTTGCAGATGTGGAAACTGAAACTCTGAAATCCTGAAGTTTGGGAAAGAGCCAATCAACTGGAGCCAAATGATGCCTGTCGTACTAACTCACCGACCTGCCCAGAGAGACTCAGGCTATTACTGGAGACAGATAACGGGATGCCGTCCAGAACAACTCATTAGTTACAATAACTGCAAGTGTAGGACCAGTACTAAAAGAAGCCCATAGTAGGCCCTGTTGATTATGACAATTTAATTTTGTGATAAAGGCAGTTTCACAAATACATACGAAAGAAAGCATAAGGACCATTCAGTAAATGATGCTGAAATAATCAATAGCAAATTTCAGAAAAACCCTTACGCTCCTCAATGTATACCATCCAACGAAATACATTCCAAATAAATCAAGAGGTTACTTTTCCACCAAATTATATAACCAGGATAAACAAAACATGCATATGCAATGACTCCCTGGGGAAAGAAAATTACTTCCCAAAATTAGAAATGATAGAAGAAACTTCACTAGCAAGAAAAGACAGATGGTTCAATTAAAAAGTAAATGTTTTCTGTGTGAAAAGTAAACAGAGAATAAGGCATATATCTGGATATACAATAGACAAAAGGTTAATATCCTTACTATATCTACGGAATACATGCACAAGAAATTGTGCAGAAGGGGTGCCTGGGTGGCACAGCGGTTAAGCCTCTGCCTTCGGCTCAGGGCGTGATCCCGGCGTTCTGGGATCGAGCCCCACATCAGGCTCTTCTGCTATGAGCCTGCTTCTTCCTCTCCCACTCTCCCTGCTTGTGTTCCCTCTCTCGCTGGCTGTCTCTATCTCTGTCGAATAAATAAATAAAATATTTAAAAAAAAAAAAAAAAGAAATTGTGCAGAAGAACCAGGAGCCGTCAATGAAGAAACAGACAAAGGACCGAACAGACAATTCACAAAAGGAAAAATAACAAGTAAACAAGTAAATAAAAAATATTCAGGGGTGCCTGGGTGGCTCAGTCGGTTGGGCGTCCAACTCTTGGTTTCAGCTTGGGTCATGATCTAAAGGTCGTGAGATTAAGACCCATGTCAGGCTCCATGCTCAATGGGGAGTCCGCTTGAGATTCTCTCTCTCTCTTTCTCTCTCCCTCCCCCTCTGCTGTCTCCTGCACTCTCTCTCTAAAACAAATAAATATATAAAATCTTTAAAAAAAAAAATATTCACCAGCCAACCAAACCATACAAATTAAACATCAACAAAGCAAGGGCCAAGAGACGAGTGGGGACAACGGACACACCGTTTCAGGACAACATGGCAAACAGAAAGAGGAAGAAGCCTGCAACGGAGAACATCGTGGCCAGCAGCCACTCACATCTCCTGACCACTGGCTTTCACGGGGCAAGTCTGGGATGTGGCACACTGACAGACTAAAATGACAGAGTAATACCACTCTTACAGAAGAAACTATCACATAAATCATAAAGAAGATTTTTAAAATGATAATACCCATGGCCGGTCAGATGTGGCATAACTAACATTCTAATATTATAAATTAATATTCTAAAGCGGCATGAACATTTTGGAAAGCAATATGGCAAACTTCTAATTTTTCCTAAAGAAATAATCCAAAAATCTGGGGGAAAAAAATACTTATATGCCTAACAGTTTTCACCCTAACATTTAGATTATCAGCACCTTGAGAGCAGGATGTCTTGCTCATGAAGGGCCATATACATACAGTGCAAGCATTACATAAATATAGTGCAAACTGAAGGAAAAGAAAAATATACAGCCACTGAAAATGATGGCTAAAGACAAGGTAGCTGGTGGCACAATTTTAAGTGGGGGTAAGAATAATAAAAGTATGTGATTACAGTCCTGTTTTTGAAAGCTGCATTAGCAAAACATCCAGAAGGAAATATAGAGAAAACTCTAACAGTCATTGTGTTATGAGGTTTAGAGTGATTATTTTTTATTATGGTTATATTATCTTTTTTTAAAATAAAAACATTCTCCAGAGGGATTGTTATGGCTACTTAAAATACAAATTGATCCTCAGAAATTGAGGAAAAGATAAAAAAGGCAATAACAGGGGTTCCTGGCTGGCTTGGTCGGTAGAGCACCCAGCTCTTGATCTCGGGGTTGTGAGACTGAGCCCCACGTTGGGTTTAGAGATTGCTTTAAAAAAACAAATGAAGGAAAAAAAGTAACAACAATTAGAAAAAGCACAGAATCCCCAAATAGCTCCACATTATAGGTAAAAAGCTAAAAAGACCAGCACAGGGAGGTGAGCAGCTGCCATTCATAATTTGGATGAGAAGCGCCGTTTCTGAGTCCTGAAACTCAGTAGTAAATGAACACGTCACAGGAAGCCAAAATGCAGCCACTCAAACAGCTGCTCGGTCCGCTGTGCTCCTGGTCCCCCGGTGTGCTTCGGAGCTCTCTCGGGCTCTGGGCTGCAAGGGTTTAGGACTCTCATCTCCTGGCTTGGAGGCTTCCAGGGAAACGAGGTCAGTGCTCTAGTCTGCGGAAATTCAGAAAGGCAGGGCAGGCTGGGGGGAGAGGGGGTGTGAAGGTCCCTGAGTGCAAGTGTATTCCCATCTTCCAGAAAACCAAAACTTTCTCTCACAGAGAGAAAGAGGGTACAAACCTTGGACAGCTTCTCTAAAGCACTGTATTTCAAACTGCGGTTCTCAACCCACTCTGGTTCATGAAATCACTTCAGTGGGTCACAAGCATACAGTCGACATCAGAACAGACGCACGCATGTCACATGTAAAGGATACCATTTCACACGACTTTGGTTTCAGTTATATACATGTGTATGTGTGAGAGTCTTGGGTAGCAATGCTAAATATATCTTACTAAGATATGTGGTCAAAAAAGTGTCAAAAGCTTTACTCTAGACCACTTAGTCCCTGCCACAGGGACCGGCAAACCACCCAGAGCTAAACTGTTCAGTTATCTGAAACTAAAGGATTCATCCAGAAGTAGGAATGTAGGGAATCCAGTTCAACTGAGTATTAGACACCAATACAAAACAAATGCCTCTTTAATATTTCTTCCAGGAAGAAATAAGCGCTGCCCTCCAAAGGCTCTGGAAAACATCGTTTTAGAGCTGAGTACATGCCGCTTTTTCCCCTCTGCACACCTCCTCTCAGCTCAAGGTTTGAGCGTGATGTGGTTGCAGACAGTTTACGCCTGTCTAACCACACCACATGGGCACGCCACACCGTCAGAGTCACAGCTAGAAACCCTACAAGCTCCTTGGCCAGATCGGAGAAACTGAGGCTTGGAGTGATGAAATGGCACAGGAAGTGCCCAAGGTCAACACTGGGGACAGCTGAAATCAGATTCCCAGGCCCAGTTCTCCTCCAAGAATCTTTCAATTAAAGGCACACGAGGGCACAAAGCAGCACACCCTGCCAAGAGACCAGCAGATGACTTTGTTTTCTTTTTTGGTCTCGTTTGCTAGTTTCTTACACCTCTGAATTAATTTTTTCTAATTCTTTTTTTTTTTTTTTTTTAAGTAGGCTCCACGCCCAGAGTGGAGCTTGAACTCACGACCCTGAGGTCAAGACTGAGCTGAGATCAAGAATCAGACACTTAACAAACTGACCCACCCAGGTGCCCCTAAATTAATTTTTACTGATGACTAAATGCAACATTTGGATGAGGAGGCCCCCTGCCCTTTAAAAAAAAAAAAAAAAAAGTAATGAGACTGCTTGAAGTTGCACAAGCAAAGTTATTTTTTCTGTTAGGAAAATTTTCAGGTTAACTATAGCATCTCCTTGGAAGATCTCTTGAAATAAAAATAAACAAGTGTTATCTCCTTTTGAATTCCTTCTATTCTGATACTGTAGTTGAGAAGAAAAGCTTGGCTTGATGGCCATTTTCTTTCACGTAAATATATATTGTATATAATCTACATTACAGCTACAGATATGAACAGCTCACTACTTGAAATAATCTTAAATCACAATTTGTTTATTGGTTTCTAAATGCCACTGTGTTTTAATTTCCCCAAAACTGTTAATTTTTTAATGACATCAAGTGATTCTCAACGACAAACAGAAAATATTTCCCTCTCAAAGCCAAATTCAGCATGAAAACAGAGACAGGGAAAGATGCTATAAAAGGAAAAGTAGTATTTTCTTTCTAACAGTTTTGATTTGGTTTGCTTGGAAAAGAGCAACCCTCTAAAGCCTCCTCATTCAGCTACTAACATCTTATGATTTTTACCTATTTTTCTTTTTCAAAGTAAGTTTAGTTTTAACACGTGAGGTATAAGATTGTTGGTCACGGGGCACCCGGGTGGCTCAGTCGTTAAGCATCTGCCTTCGGCTCAGGGCGTGATCCTGGCATTCTGGGATCGAGCCCCACATCAGGCTCCTCTGCTGGGAGCCTGCTTCTTCCTCTCCCACTCCCCCTGCTTGTGTTGCCTCTCTTGGGGATGTCTCTCTCTCTGTCAAATAAATAAATAAAATCTTAAAAAAAAAAAAAGGTTGTTGGTCAGGATTTCACAATCCAAGAATCATTCATTTTCGGAGGGTCAGAATTTTCCATAGTCCTGCAATATCCAGATGAATGTACCCCGATTAAGATCTCTGAGGTCCTGGACAGATCTGGTTTAAGCGCATACATTAAGTAGAAAATTAGGAATCATCAGGAGCTCTGGGGTCACTGGGAGCTAAGCCTCCTCCAGTAAGCCTCCTTAAACAAGCTTTCCCATAGTGATCTTTTCTTAAAAAGTCAATCTCTATTCTGACCTTTAGAGACATAGAGGCAGCCTGTTTCCAGACAGATTTGCTGGCATAAAGACTGCCTCATGCTCTGAATTCAGCATCAAGGTCTAATTTTCAACAATCACATGAGGTAAATTCCCATTTTGGGACCTTGAAACCAGCAATTATTACCACCAAGTAATGAGTCTCAAGTGCATAGCTGAAAGTTTATTAATTTTATGCCATTAAAAAGAGACATGACACACTCAAAAATTCATTTAGATGGGTTCTAATTTTGTCCACTTTTAACGACCTCATATCATCACTCTTAAGAACCCCTCACCTTTCAGAACCATGCTTGCACTGTGGGAAACCTCTGATTTGCATTTTCAGAAATATTTTTTTGATGCAAGTATTATAAAATACATGGTGGATAAAACCACCAGGAACTCACCTGGACTGAGGCACAGTCGAAGTATTAGCGAAACAACGGTTTCAGCCAGAGAACTGAGAGAGTGCAATTTCACAATGATAAGAACCAACGGTAAATCAACCAAGAGCACGAGGATTTATAAAATGAAATGAAATTTTAACATCTCTTTTCAAGAAATAGTCAAGTAGTCTTAGAATTGAGTACTTAGAATTGAGTACTTCAGAATTAAAAAACAAACAAACGAACAGAAACACCTTCGAGATTAGGAAAAAAAAAAAAAATCCAACCCTCTCTTGTCCCCATCCCTTCTTAACCCCAACTCTGCCGTATTGTCACCCTGGCTGAAAGCAGGCTACTAAGTTTCTCTCAGACTCAACTCAAATTTATCTTTGCTCTATCTTTGCTCCAGGAAACTCACCACCTCCTCAGGCCCAATTCATTCCAAACTGGTGATTGATCAACCACTGCATAATTCATTCAATGACTATATACTGCCTTGTGCTAGGCACTAGGGACCAGATCTCCTCATCCGGAGATAAAAACCTGACTCTTTTACCATCGTGGGGGGCGGGGTGTGGGGAGAGTGTTCTGTCTGCCCTTAGGGGTTACAGGGAACACTGAGCTGCATAAATTGGTCCTGAATATAATTAGAATATAAGGTTGTCATTCCCCCACACTCCCTTCTCCATTACACTCATGCCCAACAGTGCCTCCCCCATCCACCCATCACAGCCTCCTCCCCACCACCCCACCACCACGGCCTTGGATCTTTTTATCCAGAAAAGAATTTCAAATTCTTGTGCCCAGAGGTTTTGGAAAGTTTCACTCATAGTCACTCCTCCGGAGACGCTAATTTTTCAGATTCCTCAAATCACTCAGAGCTGAGTTCTGAATTCAAGCTGACAGGCTCCTGAATCTATACTCTTAACCAGTCCGTTCTAGTGCTTCTCAATGAATGGGAGTTTTCTTTTCTCCCTCTACCTACAATGCTCTTTCCTTTACCCTCACTTTTTCACTGCAAGACCCATCTGTAGGAGCACTCCTTTGGTCTAACCACCACGAGCAGAGATTCTTTGGTAACCCCAGAGGAGACGTTGTTTGTACCTGTCTTCAGTACATCTCCTTATACTGAGATAAAACTGGATCCCGCTATACTCACTGCAAAGGTATAGACTCCTGGTGAAGGAAAAATTTCCTTTAACCTGCCTAATAATAACTACCCAGAGGTACTAAAACTCTCTGTAAGAATGCCCAGGTTGTTGACTTGTATTAAAATATGCATATAAAGAACATATAAATGTAAACGTCTAGATGAGGGTGGGTCCCACCTGGAGAGAGGTCTCTCCTGGCCTTCGTCACTGAAGAAGAGGCCATCACTGGACAAGGGAGCCTCTGGAAGCCGCAGACTAGATATCAGTGTTAACCAAAACTGAGCTAAGATGTCTGGTACGAAGCTCCTAAGCAAGGAAAGTTAAGAAGGCATCCACTCAGAAAAGACAGTCCTGAAGGCAGCTGGGACATGAGGAACCCAAAGTACCAAAGGCGGGTATGTCCCCTAGAGACAGAATCCAGCTATATGCAAAGCAAAGATAGACTCAGAAATGGCCAGGGAGTTCCCAGAACAAGTTCTGTGTTATGATAGCACCAGAAATCTAAACTTTGAAATCAGACATTTTTATATTTCTTATGTTCCCTTGTATTTCCTTCCTTGGTATCCAGTAAAGTTCCAGGCTGTCCTAACTGTGCTAAGATAAACTGAGGGTGAGGGTTTTTATTGACTCTTTGGCCTGAAGATTAGAATATTATCAACCCACTACTGACAGCAGCGGTGGGATGAAAATGGTAATCCAAGTGACAGAATCCCCCAAAGAAGACAAAATGTAAGGGACACATGGGGCTGTGGAATCCGGCCACTCTTCCCCATCCAAAAATTCTCTTTTCAATACTAAATCTTAGAGGTTGTGGTTTTGTCTTATTATCTTCTAAAAGCTCCACACCCCCACTAAATTGTATCTTGAAAGGATCTTGCCATTTCACCAATGTAGTATGCTTAAGCGCTCAGAACACAACAGAAACTTAAATGTTTGTTGATGGAATGAATGAAGCAATGCATGGACTTTCAAAGTTTTAAGGCACCCTGAAGACCACCCAGTCCACTCCTTCTCCCACAAGTGCACATTTGTCCACACAGGGCTTTAATAGGTTGTCATAAAAGTCATTCAACAAATATCAACTAAATGCCTACAATAGTTAAGATGCTTTCAGGAATGACAACAAAAATATACCAGTCATTGATATACAACAAATGTTTGGGGGCCCACCATGTGTCAGGCACTTTGCTAGGCCCTAAAGATACTACAAGGAATAAGACACACGTAACACCTTGGGAAATTATGGAGAAGATGAATGGACCATAATACTGTTTAAAATAGAAAATGTTAAGTGTTTTCTAAGGTTAGATAGAGGTCAAAAGGGAAACCAGGTTTCCAAAGAACTTCTGGGACACTGCCATACAGGATAGGACGTTATCTGTGATTTAACCTTAGAGTTCAGGAATGAAAACTATTAGTTTCTAGTTGAAGCAGTTAATGAAAATGGCTTTGTAGGTTTTGATGAAAATCAATATTCAATCTTCATATCTTTAGCATTATGTCAAATGGCACTGACAGCGGATTTTGAAAGAATACACAGCAATTCTCTTTTCCTGAAAACCATAATCAAAACTGAGTTGTAAATAACAAAGGTATTGTCACCTGTGAGTATGGAAACACAGATTTGTCAATTTGAGTATTAGTAAAATATATGTAAAGAATAATTCTGGACTTATGGGTGGGCCTTACTTATTTAACAATAACTCTATAATAAAATAATTCCTATTATTTACATTGTAAACTAAAAAAGTGAAAATTAAGTTACTATACACCTAAATTTCACATTTCTTTTGTCCTGTAATCAAATGAAATTTATCTTTCAGTTTCTTTCATATATGCTACTTCTGCTTCTCCAAACACCTTGAAATGCATCCCACTAAAGCTTTTTCCTTCCAGATAAACACACTGAAATGGGAATCAGGAGATTTGGGCAGGTAAATTTTCTGGCCTACATTTTCTGGTTCACAAAATGAAGCGGTTAGAGCAAATAACCTCTAAAATCCCTCTGAACTCTTAAACAAAACAAAACAAAACCCTGAAGACTAACCTCTACTCTCAAACCATCTACCAAAGCAAACAGTTTCAAAACTAATATTAAAGGAACTTAACTACCTTACTCCTTCTTTTACTCGACTCAACAAACTTATTTATGAATTTCCTACAGCAGTTAGGTTGAGCGGTTTCATCTACAGGAGTTATAGACTGGGAAAGTGACGTCAATATATCCCTTTAGAAACAATTCTGTAAAAAAAAAAAAAAAATTTCTAGGTCCAGAAGCGATCTCCTTAATAGAATTTTGCCTCTATCAAAAAAAAAAAAAAAAAAAATTAAGCACTCGTAAACTTCTTTGTGAATTTCAGAAGGTTTTTAATCCATATACTCCATTTTGGTGCCATATTTCTTCTGTTCATTGTAGACTGCTTGCCACTGGCCTATGTTTACAATTTTCCCCATTGGATCTAGGAAATTAATCAAGCACTTTTTGGCCATTTGTAAAGAGTATGATGTAGACATGCACTTGTGGTTAATATACTCATCCTAGTTATACTGAAGAACCTATCATATGAATAGAACTATCAGGCAAATTTTTTTGAGGCCACACTGTATGCAAAGTGCTGAAATGACTATAAAGACAGTAATGAACACGTTGCTGCTTTACCCCTGCCTGCAACTGTACCAGTCACAGAGAAAAAAATTCTCTACCTCAGCATAATTTAAATTTACATCAAGAAAACCTAACTACTGTTTTAAGGTAAAAGCCCCTTGTCATATACCTCTCTAGTCTAGCTACATTTTTTAGAACGCTAGTTGGTATTATCAAAACAACAATTCCAGATAAATACCATAATTACTATATTCATGCACCATTCCTATGGAAATCAGCTTCATCAGCTTAATTTGTGCATATTAAATGAATTAAGTTAAAGCGCAAATGCTATTGTCTGAAAAACAAGGGAAATTATTAAAGGCAGAACAACTGGCTCCACTTCTGCAAATTAAGCAAAATTAAGCAAAAAGAAAGGAAGCAAGCAAAGGGAAGGAACTCGAGAGCTATTTGCAGCAGTGGTCCCTTGCAAGTTCTAGGCGCTTCCCCTTGAGCTCGAAGAAATAAGAAGAGAGTTAAGAAGAGAAGGTATCTCTCCTTACGGGCAGAAGCCCAAAGTTATACTCTTTTCACAACTTAGAATATTCATTGAATTCAGTGTAAGAGGTACAGGAGATGCGGATTCTGTGAAACTGTCTGGGAAAAGGGAGTGGCATTTACTTTCCGACTGGAGCCCTAAGAACTGTATCAGAGTACTCAAAAATCCTCAGTTATCTAGCAAAGGCTCTCGGAGCATCCTCCCCACGCACACACCTGCAGGGCTGGGCGGCCCCACCTTCTTCCCCTCCCGTCCTTAGGGCTGGACCAAGGTCCAGTGACCGGCGCACCGTTAGTCCAAGGGCCACCCTGGCCCGGCCTGCGCCACCGGCCCCGGGCAAGGCCAGAGTGCACGCCGCTGTCTGGTCTCCGCTTCCCAGAGCCACGCAGCGGCGACGGAGCGCAGCTGGACACCAGCACCACCAGGATGCGCATTATAATAAAAACTTGGGGGAGTACGTCTACACTTGCGCCGACGTGGAGGCACAGCCCGGGACGCGGGCTCCGGGACCGCCTGCCTGTCCCGCCCCTCCTCGCGGCCGAGGGGCGGCGGTCCGTACCTGTCCTCCGAGACGCTGATGACGCCCTCCTCCTTGGGCACGATCACGGCCATATTCACCACCTCCTGGGACCCCTCGACCCGCTGTAGCAGGATGGGCTTGCGGGTCAGCGGCTTGGGCTGGATCTCCGCCGCCATCGGGAGGAGGGGGCGCGCCGGGGGCGCCGCCGCCAACCGCGCCGCGGGGCCGGGCTGAGGAGACCGCTCGGGTACGGGCACAAGCTGAGACAGGGACTCTGGGTGACCGGAGCGGGACGCCAGGGACCCGCGATCATAGCCTGGCCGCCGCTCCGGGAACGACTCCGCGCTCCCGGCTTGGGGCACCGAAACCGCCACGACCCGGGCTGCAAGCCGGCGCCACCACCAGAGGAGGGGGCGGAGAGCTGGGGGGCGGAGCCGGTAGGGGGCGGGGCCTGCCGCAGGGGGTGGCCGCTGGTGGGCGCGAGGGCGGCTGCACTTCCGGAAGAGTGGTGGAGGAGGAGAGGAAACCTGAAGAAGGAGGCGGGGCGCTGGCGGCCCAATGCGCGTGCGTCAGCCCATAGAAGGTTTCCGCTCCGCCCCTCCGTGATTCCCGAAGCTTTGCAGCACCGCCCCTGGAACGCATGCGCTTTCCATTATCTGCGGTCTCCTAGACTCGCCACCTTCCACGTCCAATGTTTAGTCCCCTCCCTTTTTAATCTCCCATGAACGCGCGTGTAAACACCCCTGGGAACGCGCTCGCCAGAGGCCCCGCCCCCTGCAAAATCCCTACAAAGGGGGCGGGAGTGGGGCGGGGAAAAGCGCGCCTGGGCGAGGCCGGAAAGAGAAGGCTCCTCCGGGAAGGAAAGAAGCCAAACTAGTTGGGACGTGACTGGGCATGCGCACGGGTCACCTGTCCCGAGCTGCCTTAACAATGAGCCTGCTGCGGCAGGAGGCAATGTACTACTCCCAGCATGCACCAGGCCCAGACTGCCGAGTGGCAGCCCGAGAGCTCCTGGGAGTTGTAGTTTCTCGGAGCCTCCTCTCCCTTATCCTGGAATGACCTATCGCCCAATTCGGAGCCCGGCCGCGGCCCCGACTCACGTGTAAGGAGGGAATTGAGGGGCAGCCCAGGGATGAACAGACAGGCGGTCACTATAGCCATTGTTCAGACTGCTACCTGTAATACTGGAGCCCTAGAGATGGGGAAAGAAGAGAATCTCTCATACAAGTATCTTCGAGGGAGTTTCGAAATCATCTGTAGTGTAAGATTTCTGGTTTTCTTAAACGACTAAGTTACTAGCCCAAGGTTACTTTAGCTCCTATTTAGGGCTATGCGCCACCTCTTTCCCCACCCCCACCGCCCGACTTGAACCCTGGGTCTCCTTGTTCCTGGTCCTGTCTTCTTTCCATTCCCCAGTCATCCAGCCGTTCTAGCTTGCTCCAGAGACAATGGAGACAGTTACTGTGATTATTGAATGAATGTTAGGTGCCTGGCACAGGGCCTGGAATGTGGGGTCGTTCATTATGTGATGACCCTACTAAGCCCTCCCAGAGCCAACAAACTAACTGGGGAGTGGCCATGTGGTGTGATTGGTCTGGCAAGGGCTCCGGAGGTCAGAAAAATAATATGCCAGAGCTGGGCAAAGAAATGACAGGCCTTACAGAAATGCATTTCTAGGACACGTTTTTGGCAGCCAAGGCAGTATGCTGCAAAGGACCTGTCTGAAAGCACACAGTGCAACTCTTTACCACCTTCCATCTTTGCAGAAATTCTGTAAGACACTTCAAAGTGAGACAGGTATTTACCAAGTCTGGGACCTGGAACAAGGCATTCCACTTCTCTGAGCCTCATCTATTAAGATGGTTCCCCATCTAGTAAGTGGAAAATAATAATACCTACCTTGGGTGTTGTGCAAGACCTACAAAAGACATATTTTAATTGCTTTCATGCACAATAGATCCTTTAGGGCTTCAGGGATTAGGACATGGACATATTTGAGGGGTCATTATTCAGCCTACCATATGGTGTTTAATATTATTCTTATGCTCCTGACTGCCCTTATCTCTACCCCTGACCTCACTACTGAACTCCAGACTCCTATATCTAATGCTACTCTACTTTGTCACTTAACTGTTTAATAGGTGTTCCAAACATTCCCAAACAGTATCTTTAAATCTGCTGCTTCTGTCACTCAATGGTTCAAAATGAAGTCCCTAAGAGTCATCCTTGATTCTTCTCTTTTCCTCACAACTCCTATCCAAACCATTAACAAGTCCGATCAGCTCTACCTCCAAAGTAGATCTTGAATTTTCCCACTCATGCCACCTCTACCCCAGTCCAGGTCACCATATGCTCTGCCCTCTGGTACCACAGTAACCTAACTGCTTTCCTAGCTTCTTCTCTTGAACCCTTCCCCCATTCAGCCCAACCCCAACCCATTCAATTCAAATTTTTATCACAGCGGCCAGAGGATTTTGTTTTAAAATATAAACCAGATCATGTTATTCCTCTGCTTAAAATTTACCAGTGGCTTACCATTGCACTTGGGATAAAATGCTTCTCCACCCTCACCTCTCCTGCTGTTCAGTACTGTCTAAGCCCTGACTTGGAAAATCTCAGAAACACCAACCTTCTTCCTGCTGGTGGTCCTTGCAGTGTTTACCTCTAGATATTTTCTTCTCACCACTCAGTCTTCACCCCACTTTAAGCTCCTTAGAGAATATTACCCTCCCACCTCTCATGTACCCCACCTCTTCATAACTATTCACTGTCATATCACCCTGTTTTGTTTTCCAGTCCTCACTTTTGCCCAAAATAATCTTTGTTTCTTATTTGTTTCTTAGTTCTGCCTCTTATAGAAGAGAAGCACCAGGAGAGAAAGGACCTTATCTGCCTATGCATCATTGGATTCCCAACCCCTAGAATAAGCAGCTGGCACATTAGGAGGCATGCTGTAAGTATTTGTCAAATGAATGAATAGAAAGAACTAGAAGGCAGGTCTGAATTTAACTCTTTTCCATTAGAGCATAATGGAAAGACTGGAATCTGGACCTTGCTCTCATTCCTGGGATGGGATGATCCTTGGGAGAATATACACAACAGGCAGATGATAATACCAATATGGTAAAGACAACAGGTGAATAATTGGTATCCAAAAGAAAGACCTCATCTGCAATTACCCCTTCTCTTCCTGGCAGCAGGCACAAGGGCCCCCTCAGTAGCAACGTTTTGTGGCTCTGACACCTAGATGCACATTAGACTGCCTTGGGAACTTCTTAAAAATGCAGATCCCTGGACCTTATCCCTGAATAACCGAATTTGGTTCTCTGGGAGCTTGGCCTGAGAATATGAATATTTATGAAGTTTCAGGTGATTCTAAAGCAGGTGACCCTTAGTTTCTAGTCTTTTCTAGGAAGCCCAGACCTGGGAATCCAATGGAAGGGTGCAGGAGAAGTGATGAGTGGTACTGAGGGCTGAGCTTCCAACCATGGAGCACATCTCCCCTTCCCTATTTTCTTCCCCAGCCTGAGGAACTAGCTAGGCTGCTAGCTCTACCACTGGTAGCATCTAGTGTTTCAGATCAGACCAATGTCTTTTTTGTGTGTGGTCCATTGAGTAACAGAACACAGCCTGTGGCTTTTTGCCCTACTCACCTGTGCCAGAAGCAAGTGCAAGACTTTGGCTAAACTTTTCCCCTAATCTTCCTCTCCATTCCCTCTAGCCTGGACAGGCTTGGGTTAACAATAGGTTTTCATATATACGAAGGTATGAAGTAAGGTTCCTCTCTGTATCTGTTTCTATATATTTTTAAATATATTTTTAGAGCAGTTTTAGGTTCACAGTAAAATTGACTGGAAAGTACAGAGAGTTCCCATATGGCCCCTGCCCCCACATAGGCATAGTCTCCCACATATCTACATCCCTCACCAGAGTGGGACATTTGTTACAATCAGTGAACTTACACTGATACATCTTTACCACCCAAAGTCCATAGTATACCTTAGGGTTGGCTCTTGTTGGTGTACATTCTATGCATTTAGACAAATGTGCAATGACACGTATCCATGATAATAATACTGTATATATAGTTTCACTGCCCTAAAAGTCCTCTGTGCTCTGCCTAGTCACCCCTTCCTCCCCAAACCCCTGGTAATCACTGATCTTTTTATTGTCCCCATAGTTTTGCCTTTTCCAGAATGTCGTGTAGTTGGAATCACACGGCTCTAAGTCTTCTGCATCCAATAGTGTTGAATAGAATGTATGAAGCAATTAAATGGGGCCTATGCGGAATGAATGTTGCTTGTACATATAGTTGATATGTAGGCTTTTCACATTGGCTTCTTTAATTTAGCAATAGACTTTTAAGTTTCCTCCATGTCTTTTCATGGCTCAATAGCTCATCTGTTTTTAGTGCTGAGTAATATTCCGTTGTCTGTCTGTATCATAGTTTGTTTGTCCATTCACCTACTAAAGGCCATGTTGGATGCTCCCAAGTTTTGGCAATTATAGATAAAACTATAAATATCCGTGTTCCGGTTTTTCTGTGGGCACAAGTTTCCAGTTCCTTTGGGCAAATACCAAAGAGCCCGATTGCTGGATCGTATGGTAAGAGTATGTTTATTTTTATAAGCCACTGCGAGTCTGTCTTCTAAAGTGCCCGTATCATTTTGCATTCCCACCGGTTAGGTTCATCTGTATTTCAGAGGAAAATTAATTCTCCCGGAATTTTCTGCAGAGGAACTAGGAAAGCAGGGCAGGATGAAGTAGGAGTGGAAACCAGCCTTAGGGAAATGGCTGCGGGGTGAAATAGTGAAAGAAAAGAGGGAAGGAGGAAGAGAGTTTGTTTCTGTTCCTTCTTTGCTTTGTCTTCACTAATAACATTCAGGCTACCGCAGCCCCGCCCATACACTAGCCCTGAAAGGAGCTCAAGTGAGAGGCAAGGACTATGACTGATTAGGTCTTCTCTTTAGAAAACCAAGAGCAAAGCAGAGGAATCCCAAGTGCATTTTGTGAAGAAGCGGATCCACTATTTCAACAACATAGTAGCTCTCAAAAAATGTTTGTTGGCTGAAAGCATAAATGGAAACCTAAACTCCTCAGTTTACCAGTCAGAGGTTTTAAATCTGTTAGAATCCTTGGTTTAACTTCAGAAAATTCAGACCTACTCACAGTTCCATGGACACTATCTTCATTCTTTCTTCCAGCGAATCAGTGCCTGCTATGTTCCAGGGAGTAAGCTAGGTACTCGATGTAACCCTTGTGAAGTCAAGGACAAAGCTCAGTTTGGCTCATATCTTGATTTCATCATTGGAAGGCCCCTGGCCCTGGGTACAGTGAGCAAGAAGTGAAGAGGAGTTGGTGTGAGAAGATGTTGGTTTAAAAATAAAGGTCAGGACTATGCTCAGGTTCTGCTATTGTGGTCCGTTCTGCTCTAAATTTTCTGCATCAAATAATGTTAAATAGAATGTAGGAAGGAATTAGATGGGACCTATGAGGAATGAATGTTGCTTCTACAAAATATTCAGATGGGAGGAGGGGTGAAATATATTGCCATCTAGGCAAAATGATTAATCCATTTGTCGTTTTTTAAGATTATTTATTTGACAGAGAGAGAGAGACAGCGAGAGAGGGAACACAATAAGGGGGAGTGGGAGAGGGAGAAGCAAGCTTCCCGTTGAGCAGGGAGCCCGATGGCGGGCTCGATCCCAGGACCCTGGGATCACGCCCCGAGCCGGAGGCAGACGCTTAACGACCGAGCCACCCAGGCGCCCCTGATTAATCCATTTGGAAGGAATCAGTCTCTAGGTCTCATACATAACTGCAATTACTTTACTAAGGAATGAATGTTTTGTATTTTGTGACAGCTTTTGGGGGATACCACATTTTTCTACATGTGCCTGTTTTGGGTTCCATTTTCCGCCTAAAATTATCCACATGAGGAAACTAAGTGATTCTGTAAACGAAGAATGAGATCATCTTTATCTCAAAGACCTTGACTGAGGTTGTGGTTAATGACCAAACTTCAAGCGTTGCCACTGAAGTCCTAGCAGGATTGTATCTGAAACTCTTTGGCTATCTGATGACACTTTTTAAAGTTTTTAATACGCTTCAAGGATCAGCATAATGCAGCCATCTTGCATATAAACCAACTTTAGTATATGCTTAGGCCTCACTGACATGATTTTAAGAAAAGCATTTCCCATCCTCAGAATCTAAACCATAAGCCGTCTTTAAGCAGAGACAGCTTTCCTTTCCTGTTGAACTGCCTCTGGTATCAAACACAGGGCTAGGCATGAAGAGGAAGCTCAGTAATGACAAGTGAGTAGAAAGATTAATTGAATCTTAATGTCTGCAGAACAGGTTCTGGTGAAATGGATCACGGAAGAGTCATATACCCATAGTTCTATCAATACAGTTTACTTGGCAGTTAATACTGGAGGCCAAAGAGATCAGTACAAGTGTTTGTTACCAAAGATACCTCCCCTTGAGTAAAATTAGTTAGGATCAGGTTAATTTTCCTTAACAGCAACAGATACCATGGGAAAAGGGCTTTTGTGCCAACCAAATCAACATTAGTCTTTTTCTTCAACCGCCTTTCTGTTTGGTGGGGTGGAAGGGAACAAAAAAAAAACCCTCAAGCAATAGGGAAAAAGACTGTATTGACAAAAGAGTTCAGAGGCAGTAGAGAGCACATTCAAAGACCTAAAAAGAAAGAGAAAGAAGCCAAGATATTAATGATAGCCCAAATGGTATAACCCAAACTTTGTTCTCCTACAATAAAACCCTGAAGAATTTCATGGGCTCCTGAAACATACATTTTTGCTTCCAGGGTATGAAATCCTAAGGAATTTATATCCTATATCATATGTTCACAGATTAAGTATTTTCAAAAAGCTGATTCTCTTTTGAGGTTGGTGCAAAAAGGAGCTAGAAGCCACACCCCCGAGAGGAATGCTGAGTCAAGTAGAGCCATGGTGTAGCTTCCTCACGGGTCTCACTGCCCCCAGCCTTGCTCTCTCCAAGCCATCCTTCTCATTGCTGCCAGAGTCATCTTTCTAAAACTCATGTCACTCCCTAACATAGCCTAAAACCTTTGAGAGCTTTCCATGTCTCTAGCATTGAAACTACATTCATTCATCTGGCTCATGCCCAACTCTGTGATCCATTTCCCACTTTCTACCCCCTCAGACCTCACCTCCAGTAACACTGCCTCAGGTAGAATGGTTTTAGCTGCAAGGAACATGAAATTCTACTTGATCTTTTAAACAATGGAGGGAATACCAGCATCTACTTAACTGATCAGATTTTGGTCATGTCATTGGCTCCATTTCTCTTCCATTCGCTTAGTTCTGTGTGACATCTTTATCCTCTGGTTGGCTCTCCTTGAGGTAACAAAATAGAAACCAGCAGTTCTCAGGTTTAAATGCTTTTTCTTCTATTTGAATGCCTCTCTTCCCCCAACCATCAATCCAAAATCCTGGACTTCTTTCTGATTGGTCATTGGCCAGCCCTGAACTAACATCCCTGAGGAATGCCATGGCTGATTTGCTTAGGCTTGGGTGACATGCTTCTCCCAGAGCCGGCTATAACAAAAGAATGGCTTCTGCTGACTGGCTAAGGCCAACCAAGACCCATCCTTGGAGCTGACAATAATACTCAACCCTTGGCTGGGAAATTTGGAGGGAAGGAAAGAATGGATGCAGAATAAGCATCTTCAGGATCCAAACTACATACAATTCTCTAAGCCTTCCATCCCATAGTTTAGCTTTCTACCCTCTTTCGGGAATGTTCTTTCCCCACTTCATCTGTCTGGCAAACTCTTACTCTGCTCTCAACTCCGGGCTAAGCATTTCACCCTCTGTAAGGTCTTTCAGGATCCCTCACCCCAAAGAGTGGATTAGGTCCTTCTGTGTGTCTTTCTTATACACAGTACAAACTTAATATATTGCCTTACTCACTGTTCATCAATTATTTGCTTCATAGATTTGTTTCCTCTGATAGATGGTTAAGTCCTTGAGTACAGAAACCCCATCTTTTTTATCCTTACTCTTGACATTTATAAAATGACCAGAGCATATGTGAATACCCCTTAAATAAATTCTGAGTTTTGTTAATTCTACTGGGGACTGATCACCATCTGTTGATCACCAAGCTATGTGCTCTGTGTGTAGGTGTGACCTCCTCTGATGTCTAACCTCAAGAAAGAGACAGATCCTCAAAAAAAGTAATTGGAGCCAGGAGCAAAGGAAATAGAAAGTGAAATGCCTGAGTCATTCTTTCTCTTGGCCCTCTTGGTCCTGATTTACAGGGATCTAGGGGTCTTTTAGGGTCACTATTAGTTGTGAAAGGTGCCCTCTAACTATGGAGGCAATTCAGGCACCAGGCCAGAAGGTTCCTGTAGCTTTCCTATAGGAACCTCAAGCCGGCAACTTGGCCAGCCAGAGTCCCTAACTGCATGCTATGTTCCATGCTTACGATCCTTTTATTATTCCTAACCAAAAAGGGCAAAGCATGCTCTAGATGCTATTTCCTTTCACCTCCCAGCTCCACAAAAAGGATACCACCTTTTACCTTTCCTCAACTTACCATTTCTGGGGGTGGAGTAAAGAATTAAACACTTCCAAAAAAGGAAATGAAATGATCATCGTTATCAGCGATTGTTTTTAACGCACGGACTCTTGGCGGGGCACAGTACCTGTGGCCGAGAAAGCTAAGAAGCAGTTGAAAAATCTCAGGGAGGCTAATAATTAATTCACAAATGCTAAGTGCTCTGCCAATAATAACATTGATGATGGTAAGGCACATATTCTGGAGGGTCCTGGGATTCAAAGACGACAAGGCATTCCCTGTACTAGATGCTAGTATCTATCATTAGAGTCACAAAAGCAGCAGAAGACAGGCTGTGTGACCTCAGTAAAGTCACATGTAAATGTAACAGCTAGAGACTATTAATAAGTATACGATAGTGTAGTATAAATTATACATCTGTGACGGCACTGCAGCAACATTATTTGACTGATTACTGAGGGAGTGATCAGGGTGGAATGATATTAGTCAGGAAAGGCTCTTGAAGGGGTGAGTCACAGGTTTTTTAACAAGAGGCTGACATGATGTAGACGGTACTCAAAAACTATTATCTTAGCGACTATGTAGAGAATGAACTGAGATGGGAAAACACAAATCTGAGAGACCAGGTAGGAGGCAGTGATGCAGACGAGGTGATGGGCGCCCGGACTGGTGTGTGGGCTGTGAAACAGCGCTGGAATGGTTTAGAGAAGGCAGTGCAGTAGATTGCATAACAGCGTGGGCTTTGCAGACAAACTGATCTGGGCGCCGATCCTGGCTCTGCCACTGACTTGCTGTGTTACTTGGGTAACTAAACTACCTGCTCTGGGTCTCTTCCCTCCCTCATCTACAAAATGCACTGGTGGACACTTGTTGTTTTTGCTGTCCGGTATTTCAATGTCCTTCCAAATTTGAGTGAGTCTCAACGTAAATGGGAAGACACACAGGGGAAGCTGTTCTTCTGCCAGCCCCTGGCATCTAGGACACAAGCCCGTGCTCTGGGCAGGGCCAGTTGATGCTCACTCGTCTCTCTGTACTGGGGAATAGTGATGCAAAGACAATGTGGCCAGTTTGAGGATCTTTGAGCCCTCTGTGGTGAGATGAGAATCCAGAGGCCTGGGAGCATCTGGCTGACTGGGTCAGTAGAGTATGCAATTCTTGATCTCAGGGTTGTGAGTTCAAGCCTCATATTGGGCACAGAGCTTACTTAAAAAAGAAAATAAAAAAGAAAAAGAAAAAGAAAGAAAGAAAAGAGAGAAAGAAAGAAAAGAAAAGAATCCAGAGGCATGGTGGAGTACCTCCTTGAAAATTATACCTGAGGTAGGATCTCAACTTTGTGCTCTGCTTCTTCCTTGGCTCCACCCTGAACCCGGTCCTCTACCTTCCAATGGATTCTGTGAATTGCCTGACACCTTTCCAGTTACTTCATTTTCTGTTTAAGTTCCCTACTATTTGCTTTCAAGAACCCCGACCAGAACATGACCTCACAGGACCATTTTGAGGATTGAACAAGATAGTGTCAATAAGGCCCTTAGCCCAGTACTTGTCATGGGTAAACACTTACTAAATAGTTGACTTAAGAAGACACAAAGAAAATGACAGAATAAGTGACAGACTTTGATAACTGGTTAGATGTGGAAGAAGAATAAAAAGGAAGAATGGGGAAGCTAACACTAAGTTTACAAACCTGTCTTCCACATCCTTATTCCACCTCTACCGAGAATCTGGAAGCCAATAGAAGGATGACCTGCATGGAAGAGGGTTAGACGTTAATGGCGAAATACCAACCTCTCAGCATGTCAACTGAGAAGAAGGTATTTTACTGACATGACAAAGTCTGAATTTGTTAGCCTGGCACATAAGGCACTTCATAACCCTGTTTGAACCTGCCTTTCCAGCTCTCGTGCTTGCCACTCCCTGAGAAGCTCCTGACGCCATACTCAGATCACGCTGCTTGGTATCCCAAGAGCACATCGTGTTGTTCTGAGCTTTGCTGCCTCGGCACACTGTATTCTTTTCGCCTGAAATATCCTTCTCATCCCTCAACTTCAACTCATTTAGGACTTGGGTTGCCTCTTTTATCCTCGACAAAGCCCATCCTAACTCCTTCCAGGCGGTGTTGCTCCTTCTTCTGGGCTCCCACGGAATTCTATCCAGGCATCTCTGGTAGAACATACCACATTGTATTCTGAAGTGATCTTTATGTCTCTCTCCTTCACTACCTTGTGTGGTCCCAGGCCCCAGGGATTATGGTTTGGCCATCCTTGTATCACCATTGCCTGCCATCGTCTGGCACAAAAACAGTACTTCACAGGCTCGCTGTTGAATAACCGGGACATTTCTTTATAATCAGATTCGAGATAAAAGGGTCTATCTGTAAAGGGCACGTGGGTGGCTCCATCAATAGAGTGTCCGATTCTTGATTGCAGCTCAGGTCATGATCTTGGGATCCTGGGATTGAGCCCCACATCACTCCATGCTTAGCAGGGAGCCTGCTTATCCTTTTCCTTCGCTCTCTGCCCCTCCCCCCACTCTTGTGTGCATGTGCTTGCTCTCTCTCTCTCAAATAAATAAATAAATCTTTTTTAAAAAGTGTATGTCTGTAGGATAACGTGATTTGGCAATCCACACACAAAAATCAGTCTTGTTCATTATTTGTTCATGTATTAAGTAATAAACACTGTCCTTTTAACTTCTCAGCTCCTGAAGATCAGAGTTCTGTTTTAATTCACTTTGTACCAATAGGGTTTTGCACAAACCGGTGTGATAAAAGAATTGGAATCCTTTTGAGGTGCTGCTTTGATGTAACTAAAGCAATGTTGCTAGGATGCTGAAGGAGCCGGGGTTGGAGGCCCTGAGCACAAGAGGCCAGGCCAGCAACCTTGGTTAGGGTTTTCTGTAGATCCTTTCAACTTCCAATTCTCATGACTTAACCAACTCACCTTTCCCGACTAGAAACCACAATGAAAATGATTCTTTCCCTTTGCATTTCCCCAAGTTAGGCCTAAGCATAAGTTTCCAGAGAGACACAGCCATGAGGCCAAAATTTAGTTTTATCTTCCATGGCCCTCAGAAATTATTCTTTATTTTCTAAAAAGATGTAAAAGATTGCACTTTTAATTTATTTTTGAGTCAATAATCCATTACTGTGATTCAGAATTCAAACGTATACAGTGCAAAGTGTCCCCCCCCCCGCCACCTTGCGCCCCCGCCATCCAGCCTCTACCCGTAGGTGACCAAAGCTATTGCTTTCTTATGCGTTCTTCCAGAGATATTTTATGCACATAAGGACGTATTTTTAAGTTTCCTACTGCCTTTTACATGAAAGTTAAATTAGTACATACAGTTCTGCCTCTTGCTTTTTATTCACTAAATGATTTGTCTTAAAAATCTTTTCCTATCCGTATATATCAGTACATACCTTTTCTCCCGGGCTACATGGCATTGCAACGGCATGGGTGAACTATGGTCTAGCAAGACAGGCCCCTCTTAATGGGCCTGAGGGGATTTCCCCCAACCCTTTCTATTTTATAAACAATTCAGCACCTCTTAAACCTTTCAAACTTCCTCCCCAGCCTCTGCCCTCATTCTCAAAAGTTGCTGCCTCTCTTAACTCACAGAGAAAGCAGAGGCCATTAGATAAAGAGTCTATCAATTTCTGCCTCTTCTCTACTTTGTACTGAAGACTCCTTCGGTTCCAAACAGCACACAGTTCTCCGGATGTGTGTGTTCTCATGTCTCTGCGCCCTTCTGTATGCCATTCCCATTGTCGCCATCCTTGGTCTGCTTGGGAAGTTCTATTAACCTTTCAAACCCAAGTTTGGATATCCTGCCAGAGGAAGTTAATCCGTTGCTGTTTGTAGTGCATCTGTGCCTTGTTCCTCTCCTGCTGTTGTACTGATTACGTGGCTTCGAAAGTTGTTTACAAGTCTATGTTCCCATAAGTCTGTGAGCACCTTGAGAACCAATTCAGGGGCACCTGGGTGGCTCAGTGGATTAAGCGTCTGCCTTCCTGATTCCAGAGTCCTGGGATCAAGCCCCTCATTGCATTGAGCCCCCCACTGAGCAGGGAGCCTGTTCCTCCCTCTCCCGCTCCCCCTGCTTGTGCTCTCTCTCTCTCTCTCTGTGTCAGATAAATGAATGGAGTCTTAAAAAAAAAAAAACTAATTCATATCAGGATGCCCAGCACTTAGCATAGAGAATCTGGTAATAGAAACCACTCAATAAATATTTGTTAAATAATGAATAAATAATGTGGAGGAGATCTAAGCATACTTTGTTATGACAAGTATTTGCAAAACAGTTGAATGAGTCTTCAACTTTGCACAGTGTACCAGAAACAGCCTTGGACCTGGAATCATCAAGAGAACCCGTTCTGGTCCAAGGAAGCAGGAAACTTTTCCCACATGTTCCTTGCTGTATCTTCCAAAGCCAGGAAGAATGCCTGGCTCTTTATTGGTGCTAAGAATGAGGCTTTCTGTTATGTTTGTATTCGAAGCTACTGAAGACACCCTTTATTTCAAATAGTCTGCAGGGAGAAAGCTAGAATCAGACGGTCTGTGGCCTTTGGACTAAGAAGAGGACATACCTGATACCCAGTCCCAGGTAAGTGGTCCTAAGGCCAGTGAATTCTTTTACATTGGACACATTCAACCAGCTGACTTTTACAAATGTGTTTCATAGATTAAATTAACACATTTTCCATAGCCTCAGGTTTCTTCCAAGCTTAGTGGTAATCACATGCTTTATCTGGGAAATAAAACAAAAACCTACAGATAATCTTGAAGAGGCAGGGCTCTTGGCTCCTCCTGTATAAACACCGAAGAGAGCAATAGTGTGACAGTCTGGCACAGAGACCTGAAGCAAGACTTTTACCCTACCTGGCCCGTCTCCTAAGAGGGCTTGCTCTTCACTGCTCTCCTTTGGTCACCAGAATGCAGTATCCTCCCGCCCCTTCTTGTCTTACTGAACAGGAGCGACATGAAATAATACATGTAGCTGTAACGTACAGAAATGTCACGTCTCCATCAGTTTATGAAAATAACATTCTCTCATCCCGATGCTTCTGATCAAACCCTGTGGTGACCCACAGGCTGTTTTTAGACCAAGACTGAATCAAAATTTCATAATTATCATTTTTATTTCCACAGCGTTCAATACATACCTGTGGATTGACCGAATGAATGTTTTGCCATTAGTTAGCTCTGTAACCTTGGGCAACTTTTATCTACGTTTTCTAGGCTTCGTTATCCTCATCGATGCAATCAAGTTCGATTGTCAGATTTTCCAATTATTTTTTAATAGTTTAAACCCTTTCTTCAAACTAAGTCTTAGCACCCCACATGTAACAGAAAAAAGTGGGGCCACTGTGGATAAAATAGGTTTGGGGGCCCTGAGACCCCCTGCTTCGCCTTCTCCTTCCCCACCCTTGTTTCTGCTCTGAACCTCTCTGCTGAGCCCCAGGGCTCTGTGAGGCGCCTTCTAAAAAGTCGCTATACTAGAGATCTTATACAGAACACTGACTCCCAGGCTCGTAAGGAAACTCATTGTCAGCTGGGACCAGAGATTCCTGTCCTGCAGCCTCTTAATTCTTAAGGATTCAACGAGGTAAAGCCAGCCAGGAAAATTAAAATATGAAGTTTCCTTGCTTTGGGTGGTATTACATCAACTTGACCAAGGTCAGTTGATTACTTAATGCTAAGCAGAACTGGAAGCTGTATATATCTTTGATAAATTAATAATGAATATGAACGTGGTACCAATGAACTGTGAAATGGTAACGTATAAGTAAATAAATAAATTTTTTATGTTTAAATAATTTAAATAATAACACTTTATACAATAAATACATTACTAACATAATTTTTAGTAGACAAAATTTCTCAATATATTATGAAAATGAGGGGGTGGGGTTAATAAAAAGAATCCCTGGGGAGTTGAGAATAATGATGATGAATTCAATTTTCTTCTTTCTCATACAAATAAAATGAGGCAGGGAAGGGTTGAATGGCTTGCTGAAGGCCTCACAGCTTGTTTCGTGGCAGAACCCATAGCAGAACACAGCATTTATAACATCCCGCCCAGTCCTCTTTCCCAGCCATGTTGCATTTCCCTATGAGGTTAGGCTTTCACCTTTACGTGTCTAGGATCCATGGTCACACAGCGCCTGAAAGATAGAGCATCCTCATTATCTCAACATTCATCATCTGAATTCCTAAAGTTTGAAGGTATGCAGGAAAGTAAGAGTCATGGTAACCTAGAAATGTTTACTTTATCAAATGACTGCTTATAAAACCCACTCAAATATCCATCTCCATTAAACATGAGTATTGATTCTCCCCTTCCAAGCATCAACACCTTCGTCAGGTCTCCAGCTGATGACTGCATTTTTATACATACTTGACAATACAGTGCAAATACAATGCAAGTCAACTACAAAGTGAAATCGCTTGTCTTGCAAAGCTATGGAATTTTTCAAGATTAATGAAAGAAGACCAGTGTGCTTAGTCACGTAGGGCAAGAGAGGGGAAATGGGGGCGATATTGAAGAGGTTGGCAAAGGACAGCTTGGGAGGGGATTTATGGTTCTTGGTTTTCATCTTGATTAGGATGGGTACTTTTTGGAGACCTTTAAGCAAGAGAAACGACAACCAGATTGACCTCTAAAATTTTCATTTTGACACTGGCAAATAGTCTAAAATATATGATCTGGCTATTGTATTTCTGTGATTCTATCACATAGATGCATTGCCGCATGTATGAAATGACACGTTTGAGGTTATTTATTGTTGCCTTGTTTGTAAGAGCAACAAATGGATGCAACTGCGCAAAAGGGGCTTGGTTTGGCAACGATGGCATGATATGCAGCTGAGGAAACTAACAAGGGAGGTCTCTATATACCAATATGCAAAGAGTTTTAGGACATGTTGGTCAGTGAAAGAAAGCAAGATTTAAAACAGTAGAGAACGGTGTCTATGGGAGTCTACCTTTTGTCTAATAAGATGGGAGATATATTTGTGGATGCTTGTATTTGCTTTAAAAACCCAAGAAAGATTAAAAAAAAAAAAAGACAAAGACACCAATGGAAGTGATTATCATTAGAGGGTTGAGGTGAGGAATGCAAGACTTCTCTGGGCCTGTCTTCTTTCTTGGCGCACTGAATTTTGAACCACATAAATGTAGTACCTCGTAAAAATAAATATACATTTAAGAATCACTCTGGCTGCTTTGTGGAGAGTGGTTGTAGGGACTCAAGAGTAGAAGCCGGGGTCCATTTAGAAAGCCACCGAAGTAGTTCAGGCAAGGGCTGGCGGCAGCTGGCACTGGAAGGTAGCAGAGGTGGTGAGAGGTCGTTAATTGGAGGTATAGAGCTAATGGACTTGCCAATGGATCAGGGGCAGCATGAGAAAGAAGAAAAGAGAACTCGAAGCTAGTTCCTAGATGGTTCTCTTGAGCCACTAGAGGAGAAAAGATGGAGTGGGGGGAGTGGGCAGTGCCAAGGAAGATCGAGAATCAAGAGTTCTATCTTGGACTGGAGAGACCGTGTTTGAATGCAGAGGTCCACAACTAAAAAGAAATATCTCGAAGGATGAAACAGCAGAGATTTTTTCCAAAGATGAGTTCAACTCCCATGAGTTCAAAGAAAGGATTGAGAGACCCTGGTAAAATCAATAAAACTCTCAAGCAAATGTCCATCTTTGTTTTGGTGCCGCACAACTGAGATATGCGGGAAGGAATGTCATTTGTGCTAGTACAGAATTTTGTTGGAAAAAACTACGTTAAAAATTCTGAATTAGTCGCTGGATTTGTTCTTAGTTCTCAAAGTGAGCCCGTACTTATGATAGCCTACATCTTGTTAAATATAAAGTAAAAATAAATATTGTTTCACGATTTTTATTTCATTTTTCAAGATGAAGTTTGAATCAAAGATTTTTCACTATTTAGGATGAAACCTAGCGGCCGACTCTAAGTGGCCGTTTCAGTGTCCTGAACAAAGTGCACACAAATATAATTTGGGAAACAAATATAATTTAAACTTTTTCTCTTGGACACTAAGTTCACATCTTTATTAACAGAATAACTTACAATATAACTTGGACCGATAATGGGGCAGGAGGTAGAGAGTAACAATTTTGCTTTCTTAAGCAGTAACAATACTGCTTTCTTAAGAATTCCACCTTCAACTATTAATTTGTCTTTCGTACATTTACCCTGAGTAGGACAGACTTTGGAACTGTCCCAATGTTAATAGAAGTTACTAGCTGTGTTTGCTGTAGCACCCAGTGTCTCAGAAAGTTCAGGATGCCAAGATAAATTACCATGTGGTTTACACAAGCATTTCTTTCTCATGGTTCTGGAGATTAAAAGTCTGAGATCAGGGTGCCAGCATGACCAGGTTCTGGTGAGAGCCCTCTTCCTGGCTATGTCCTCACAGGGCCCTTCCTTGGTACCTGCATCACAGAAAGAGGGATCTTGGGTATCTCCTTCTCCTCTTGTAAGGGCACTAATCCCACCATAAGGGCTCCACCCTCTTGACCTAATCTAACCCTGGTTACCTCCCAGATGTCCCAGTGTCCCACCTTTAAGTGCTGTCATGTGGGGATTAAGGGTTTAACATATGAATTTGGGGGCAAAAGGGGGGCATACAAATATTGAATCTGTTGCTCTCAGCCCAGAATCCCTTTCAGTTTGGAAACCCTCATACCTCCAGGTGCCTGAAGTATTGGCTGCTTACCACGGAGTCCTCCCAAGGACTTGCCTGAAGGAAGCTTCCTTCCTCAAGTTTAGGTCCCCTCTCCTTGGGAGGTGAGGGATGGAACAAAACAAAGATCCAGCCCTCTGGCCTCAATATGCCCACTTGAACTTCCCATGAGGGCCAGTGAGCCCCTGTCTTGCTTCCCTCACTCTCTGACAGGCATTATTCTCCAATAGTCCTTCTGCACACGAATCTCTGTCTCAGCGTCTATTTGCTGGGGGACCCCACCAAAAACACTGATAGGCTTCATGAATAGCATATTCAAATAATAAATAACCAAAGCATGCAGATTTCTTACGTTTTGTGTGAGGGAAGGCACAGCGTAAAAGGCAAATGTAGTGGGGTAGAGAAAACACTCTTGGACACTCCCAGGGCTGGCTTTATGCACTTTGCATATATCATTCCCACGTTTGCAGAAGAGAAAAGCCTCCCTTAGGTCTGTTTGTCACCACACATTTTGCCTATCACAGGGAGCAGTCTCTTTGCTCATTATAACTGATCTCTGAATGCATTACAGTAAGAGAGAACCAAGTTTTGATCCCATTATGCGAGAATTTATTTTTGTTTCTTAAAGAAGTAGAACAACAGGAAACCAAGTTTCAGGCCGAGGATTCTTGGAAAAAAAGGAAGAGCAAATAATAAAAAGAAATTGCCTGTCCGGCCCCACTCCTTAAGAATTCCCCAGCAGGGGTTATGCGGCTCCAGCTAGAAAACAGGACTGAGACGCTGAGTTGATTTATCCTACATGTAAAAATTCCCAGACCGTAGATTTTCTGCTCATTCATTTCCGTCATCATAATTTAGCCTTCAGTTTTCAAGATCCTTTATGACCATTAGTAAGATTTTTAAAATAGCACAGAGCAGGCAGGATTTCACAAAGAACATTCAGGCTGTCCTCTCTCCTCTTGTCATTTAGCCATAGTTCAGCATTTGGAGAAGTCCAGAGGATCTTTTTCATGGAACCAAAGTAGCCTAATCTACAGTCAGAGATTTAGTCACAAAGAAAATTTGTCTTCAGGATTCTCTTTTGTTTACGTATCTATTTATTATTAATTTTCTTTTTAAGTAGGCCTCATGCCCAGCGTGGAGCCCAGCACAGGGCTTGAACTCACAACCCTGAGATCAAGACCTGCGCTGAGATCAGAAGTGGGATGCTTAACCCACTGAGCCACCAGGCGTCCCAGGATTCTTTTTTTTTTTTTTTTTTTTAAGATTTTATTTATTTATTTATTTATTTATTTGAGAGAGAGAGAGCATGAAGGGGGGGTGGAGAGGCAGAGGGAGAAGAAGAAGCAGATTCACTGCTGAGCAGGGAGCCCGATGTGGGACTCAATCCCGGGACCCTGAGATCATGACCCAAGCCAAAGGCAGACGCTTAACTGACTGAGCCACCCAGGCACCACTCTCTTTTATTTTTTAAAGGTAATTTCTCCATTTATTCCCCTTTCAGTGTTTGAATTTTGTCATTCTCTTTTGAAAATCTTATTATGTAATTATAGAAAAATGGAAATGAGATATGTGAAAAAGAAAAATGATCCATTTTTTCCTGCCAGCAGAATAAACCATGGTGGCTTATTTACATTCAGACCTTTGCCAAAATAGTGTGTGTAGCATTTACAATTTTTACAAGATACATTCATGCCATTTTATCCTTTAGCTTACCAATATGTAATAAATATTGTCCATGTCAATAGACATACCGTTAAAATATTATTTAACAGATACATAATATCTTACAGTTTGGGCATATTGTAAGTTTTTAAATCAATACCCTGCTATTAAACATTTATATTGCTTCCTTTCGTTTTAAACTTTTGTAAACAATGACTCAATGGACTTTCTTATAAATAAATCTTTGTGGAAATAACTGGGTATTTCCCCAGGACAAAGAGTTGGGATTTCTGGATCAAGCAGCGGGCACATTTTTAAGAGTTTTGAAAACACTTATTGCTAAACTGTTTCAATTTCCCACAAAGAGTGGTTGAAAATGTCCTTTCCCTACACCTTTTTCACCCTGAGTGTATCATTCTTTTTCATCTTTCTTAATCTAATAGATGAAAAGTGGGATCTTGTTTTTAGTTGCATTTCTTTGATTTCTAGTGAGCCTGAGTTTTAAAAGTATTTACTGGCCATATAATTTCTTCTCTGTGAACTGCCTCTGAATGCAAAATATTGAGTTCTATTACCTCTCTTACTGACTTTTAAGAGCCTGTCTATACATGAGCAGACATTTCTCCAAAGAAGACAGACAGGTGGCCAACAGACACGTGAAAGGGTGCTCAACATCACGCATCAACAGGGAAATGCACATCAAAACCACGTGAGACATCACCTCACACCTGTTAGAATGGCTAAAATCAAAAACCCAAGAAACAAGTGTTGGTGAGGATGTGGAGAAAAAGGAACCCTTGTGTCTTGTTGGCGGGAATGCAAACTGGTGCGGCCACTGTGGAAGACAATATGGAGCTTCCTCAAAAAATGAAAAATAGAACTACCCTATGACCCAATGCCGCTACTGGGTATTTGCCTAAAGAATATAAAAACACTAATTTTGGAAGATATGTGCACCCCTATGTTTATTGCAGCATTTATCATCCATCCATATATAGTCTACATACAGAATTGCATATATTCCAACTTGTTTTTCTGAAGTTTGTCCTAATTTTAAATTTAATTTTCTAGGCATGAAGGTTATCATACGTAGTCAAATGTATCTGGGCACCTGGGTGGCTCAATGGGTTAAGCGTCTGTCTTTGGCTCAGGTCATGATCTCAGGGTCCTGGGATCAAGCCTCACGTTGGGCTCCCTGATCAGTGAGAAGTCTGCTTCTCCCTCTCCTTCCCCCCTACTTGTTGCTCTCTCTCTCTCATTCACTCCCTCTCTCAAATAAATAAATAAAATATTAAAAAAAAAAAAGTCGAGGGACATCTGGGTGGCCTAGTGGGCTAAGCATCTGCCTTTGGCTTAGGTCATGATCCCAGGGTCCTGGGATTGAGCCCCACATCTGGTTCCTTAATCAGTGGGGAGCCTGCTTCTCTCAGACTGCCGTTCCCCCTGCTTGTGCTCTCTCTCTCTCTCTCCTCTCACTCTCTCTCTGACAAATAAATAACTAAAATCTTTTAAAAAGATTCTTTAAAACAAGTAAATAAGTAAAGTCAAATATATCAATTTTTTTCTTTGTAATTCTGCCTGTTACAAAACTAAAAAAGAAACATTCTGTATCCAAGATTATATACATAAGCCAAGAGAAACTTTATTTTCTCCCAGTTTATAGATTCATTAAAAACTTGTTTGCATATAAATTTTTAGCCTACCAAACTTTTGATTACAGCTGTGAGGTAAGAATCTAACTATTTTTTTCTATTCTTTAAGCAGTTATACTAGCACTTATGAAATAATCCATCCTTTCTTCAATTGAAGTGCTGTTATTAATGTATAATAAATTATTTTTTATTAAAAGATTTCATGTATTTATTTGAGAGAGAGAGAGAGATAGTGAGAGAAAGCACAAGCAGGGAGGAGAGGGAGAAGCAGGCTCCCCGCTGAGCAAGGAACCAGATGCGGGACTCGATCCCAGGACCCTGGGATCATGACCTGAGCCAAAGGCAGATGCTTAACTGGCTGAGCCACCCAGTCCCAATATATAAAAAAATTCTTAAATTTAAATCTGCTTCCAGACTTTTTATTCTGATTGGTTCTTCTGTCTGTGAGTCCCATACCAATAGTATACTTTCAGTCAGTATCATTGTATATTTTGACATCTGATATGATCCTTATCTCCTTCTGTTTTTTAAAGACCATATTATCTTTAATGTTTAACTGCTCTTCTTTTTCAAAATGTTCATTATTCTTACATATTTATTCTTCTATATATTTTTTCTACTTTATTTTCTAAGGCAGCTTTAGTTCACAGCAAAATTAAGGGAAAATACAGAGATTTCCCATATGCTTCCTGCCCTTCTCACCCCCATGCATAAGCTCCCCATTATCAACATCCCTCACCAGTGATACATTTGTTGTTACAGTTGATGAACCTACATTGACATATTTCTTTCATGTATTTTAATATTATATTACATATAGTATATTCTTTGATATGTTCTTTTTAGAAATTTTGGCACCTTTCCTCTTCCTTCCCCCCACAAATCCTTTGGGGCTTTCTTTGAGATACTATTAAATTTATATGTGAATTCAGGAAGAAATTACTCTTCACAATATTGAAACATCAAGAAACAAAGACTTTATTCTTCTATCTATGTAGGTCTTTGATTGTAACCCTCAGTCAAGATTTGTAGATTCTTCTCTTAGCCTAGCATATTTCATGTTAAGTTCATTCTTAATGTTGTTATTGTTAAATAGGATATTTTTTCATTCTACTTTTTAACTTTTACCCAGCCTATTGACTTAAATTGCAGCTTTCCTGACATTATTCACATACTATAAAATTCATCCTTCTAATGTTTACATTTCAGTGGTTTCTGGTATTTTCATGGGGTTTTGCAACTATCGCCGCTATCTACTTGAGAACATGTCTGTTACCCTGAAAAGGATAATGGTCACTCCCCATTTCCCTTCCCCCCAGCTCTATGTGTCTCTTCATTAGCTGTTTCTAATCTGTATTTTTGGTAATAAAACTGTAATCCTGAGTATAACTTCCCGAGTTCTGTGGGTCACTCTAGTGAATTATCCAATCTAAGGAAGTCACGGAAACACCTGAGTAATAGCTACTTGATCAGAAGTGTGAATGGCCTGGGACCTCCAAAGTGCGGGTAATGTTGTATAGGCAGTCTTGTGAGAGTTGTGCCCTTTACCTTATGGGGTGTCCATTAACTCCAGGTGGTTAGTGCCCACATTCAATTGCAGTACCTCCAATTGTGGCTGATGCACAGCAAGCTTCTTTTCATATGGTTTTTGAGCAATTGTATGTTGTCTTTGGAGAAAAGTCTACTTAAGTCTTTTGCCTGTTTTTAAATTGGGTTATTTCTCTTTTTATCATTGAGTTGCAAGAGTTCTTTATATATTCTGAATATCAGATAAATCAGATATGTAATTTGTGAATATTTTTTTCCATTCCGTTTGTTGTTTTTTTTTTTTTCACTTTCTTGGTGGTGTCCTTTGAAGCACAAAAGTTTTAAAGTTTGACAAAGTCCCATTTATCTATTTTTTATTTTGTCATTTGTGCCTTAGGTATTATATCTAAGAAACCATTGCCTAACCCAAGGTCACACAGATCGACTCCTACATTTTCTTCTAAGAGTTTTGTACTTTTAGCTGTTATTTTTAGATCTATGGTCCATTTTCAGTTAAGTTTTGTGTATGGTGTGAGGTAAGGGTCCAACTTCATTCTTTTGCACGTGGATATCCAGTTGTCTTGCACCTAACCTACTGACTATTAAATGTTTTGTAACTACCCACCTGACATTAGTTCTAACACATTTAATGAATTCTTTTATTTTTTCTAGTAGATAATATCATGTACAAATGATAAATTTGCTTTCTCTTTGACAATATAGGTACTTATTGTTTTGTCTTCTCAGGTATTAAAAAAACAGTGGTGATCACATCATCTTTGCACTATTCTTCACATTAATGGGAGTGTTTTTAGAATTTTGCCACTACTAACTATGGTACTTTGTCGTTATTCAGGAATAAATGCCTTTCGGTATCTACCATTGTATCTATATTTTGCTGTACTGATATAAACTGAGGAAACATGGCATTGCTATAAGATTTCTTTAAAATTATGTTTAAGAATATAGCTATAATTTCTACTTGCATATGGCTTAATAATTATTGGAGGGGAATACCTTTAACAATCATTTTTGAGGAATATTTTCCTGCAATACTTATCCAGAGCAGTTTATTTTTCCATTAAAAAAGATATAAGGCTTGGCAAACCATAAGAGACTCTTAACTATAAGAAACAAACTGAAGGTTGCTGGAGGGGAGGGGGTTGGGGGATGGTGCAACTGGGTGATGGGCATTAAGGAGGGCACATGATATAATGAGCCCTGGGTGTTATATGTAACTGATGAATCACTAAACTCTACCCCTGAAACTAATAATATACTGTATGTTAACAAAATTGAATTTAAAGAAAAAATTTAAATAAATAAATAAGGCCTTCTTCATAAATGAAAGTGTTTTTAGTTCTATATAGAAGAGAATGAATTTCTTTTAAATACTGCAGTTTTATTTTAAAAGTAAATCAATTCATGAACTTGGATAGATAATTCACAAACACTGTTTGGATTTCAAAAGGCAGAATATGCTATATACCATCGAATAAAATTTCTCCTCTGGCCAGCATGTCCTTGTCCCTGCAAGCAATTCCTATATTCTATTAGAGAAGGAGGAAGCAGGATTTTTTTTTTAAGATTTTATTTTATTTATTCATGAGAGACAGAGAGAGAGAGAGAGAGAGAGGCAGAGGCAAAGGGAGAAGCAAGCTCCCTGCTGAGCAAGGAGCCCAGTGTGGGACTCAATCCCAGGACCCTAGGATCATGACCAGAGCTAAAGGCACATGCTTAACCGACTGAGCCACTCAGGCACCCCCAGGATTTTTTTTTTAATAAAAGAAATACATACACACATACACACACACACACAATATCTGTAATATATACAAAATATATCAAATGTTTACCTGAGAAAAGCAATGTGCTGAGCCATCCTAAAGAGTCAGACGGGAGGCAAAAACTTGGTAAGAGTCTGGTCACAAAAGGAGAGAGAAGAAGTGGAGAAAACTGGTGTTTTTCCAATATTGTCAGTTACTAGCTTATTTAAACTCCGAGTTCATTTTCTCACCAAGTTACAGCCAGAGATAAATCTGGAACCCATGCCACATTAACTGCATTAGATAGAAATGTCTACCACCGCAGCTCCCGGCCCTGAGATGGCAAACAGGATAGGAACCATGCATTCCTGAGGAGCAGCCAGTCCAGAGTACAGAATGGCAAACCAAGTGACAAACACAAAATGTACCAAGCTTCTTCAGTTAGACGAGAGAAGCTTAAATAAATCAAAATCATGGTACAAAAATAACTTAAAAGCTTTTCCCCAAATAAATCTGTATTGTGCTGTAAACAACTGAGCAGTCATTGGACCCGGGGTGTGTAAAGAGGGCGAGCTGGCTCTTTGGTCCAGGCGGGGACCTTGAGGAGAGAGGCCCTAAAGCAGCCCCGGGACTGATAAAGCTGTGGGAGGGGAGGGGTTGCAGGAGGAAGAGGATCCCAGGAATAGGGGGATGGGAGGCAATGGGGAAGAGGTGGGGGGAGATGGGAGGCAATGGGGGGGGGGAGGAGCTGATTCAAGCAAACCAAACTCACAAAAGGCTGATTTATCAACAGAAATGCCATTTGTTCATTAACCAGCACAAAGGAATTAGAGGAGTGTTTTATTCATTCTGCAGAGAAACCTAACATGCTGTTCATTCTGCAGTAGAGTATACTTACTCCCAGGGGTTCAGGCCAGTAAATACTGTAAATACTATCCCCGACACAGTGCTGGGTGAACCTTGATAGACGTTATCCTTTAATCTCTACTTTTCGTTGTTGTTGTTGTCTTTGCATTCCAGTTTCTTCTTTTAACACATCATTCCTTTAGATCAACCACAGTAAAGTCAAGCGGACAGAGTTAGTCCACAGCGTTGCTGGACAAAGGCTCCTGTGGTCTCCCCTCTCTCCTCAATCCGTAGCTTTACTTCTCTGAATGGCTGGGAGGTAATAGTAACCTAACGTGGCAGTCACCTGCAAAGGTTCTGAGCCACATGGCCTCGGTTCCAATCCAGGCCTGGCCATTTGCCAGCTGTGTAACCTCCAGTGGGTATTTAACTTCTCTCCTCCTGGGAAAATGGAAACAACAGTACTTGGTTCAGCAAGTCGTCGAGAAGATTAAATGAGCCAATTCATGTTGAACGCTGAACATGGTGCCTAGCATAGGCAGAGCACTCAAAAAATGTTAGCCGTTAGTATGAAGGCTACTGTCCTCTACCTCTGTTGATTTGTAGTTGTTTCTGCTCACAGAGAATAAGTCATCTTTAACTCTTGGCCCAAATGAAGGAAAAGAAAAGGAGAAGTCAAATGAGACCAATTTGATTCGGTGAAAAGTCTGAAATGCCTTCAGTGTTTCAAAGAAATGCAATTTCTCTGTATTGCTTCCCAATTTGAATATAGTACAACCCCAAATAACGTAGAGAAGAAGGGAATAAATAAGTAAATTTTTTTAAAGGAGAATAAGTAAAAAAGAGGGGACTTCATGTAAAAATGCAATTTGTAACAAACACGTATTTCTGGAGAGCTCGATACGTACCCAGTTATCCTGCCTGCTGCTATCCTCGCCTTTCTTACATCTTATCTGCAACACAGCAACCAAAATCATTTTTCTTTTATTTTTCTTCTTTAAATTTTAATTGTTTTTAAGGATTTTATTTATTTATTTGAGAGAGGGAAAGCACGCATGTGCACACAAATGGGGAGAAGGGGCCGAAGGAGGGAGAGAAGCAGACTCCCCGCTGACCAGGGAGCCCGGGGATCATGACCTGAGTCAAAGGCAGATGCCTAACAGATTGAGCCACCCAGGCACCCCCAAAATCATTTTTCAAAGACTAAGTTGGATCATGTCATTTCTCTGTTCAGCATCTTCTCATGGCTTCCCACTTCATTTGAAGTAAAAGCCAAAATCTTCGCAATGCCCTACAAGGCCTTGCATAATCCGCTCACTCCCTTCCCCACCCTATCTCTATGACATAACCCCCTCTCCCTTACGCAGCACAGACCTCACTGGACTCTTTGCTGTTCTTAACTGTGCCAGGTACTCCTGCCTCAGGGCCTTTGCACTTGTGGTTGCCTCCGCCTGGAGTCCTCTTCTTCAAAGTCACATCTCCTTTAAGACCTTCCTCAAATGCCACCTTCCCTGACCCTCCTGCTTAAAACTGTAACGTCTTCCCCATCCCCACCACTGTCTAGTCTCCTTTCCTGCCCTCATTTCTCTCTAGCATTTCTCTCTATATTTACTGATTTATTTTGTTTGTAATCTGTCTTACCCCACCCTCCCTGCAAGATAAGAGCCACCCCAGGGGTTTCTGTATGGTTTGTTTATTGCTGCATCCGAATCGCCAGCATAGTTATGGCACGCTCTGTGGGATGAAGGAATGGATTCGTGAACAGTGCTAGGTGCTTTTACATATGTCCTCTCACCTACAGATTTCGGGAAAGATCTGATTTTCATAGTGAGACATCACTAAGTAGTAGTCATTATTATAATTACCTATTTTTCTATTCAACAATGGCTATTTCCTGAAATTAAAAATGGACTGAAAGCATCTTGAAGTTCTCGAAGCTGGAATCTGAAAAACACTGTTTATTTTAATGTGTGGCTGTCCTTTAAAGGCATCTTACATAAGATGGAGATTCAGAGGAAGAAGTTGTTTTTAACTTCTCTGTATGAATGACAAGAAATTACGAATTTTCCTGTAAATTTAAGTTGACCTTTTCTAATTTTAGCATGAATTCCCCGACCCCGAAAAAATGGTTTTTAAATTTCTCCACATGGTGCGCGACAGCAGCAGTGTGGGCCCGGCTGTCCCTGCTGCTGCCTTGTGGGAGATAAGGCCGGCCTACTGGATTTCTGGTATCCGTTACAGTGATGACATGAAAGAAATGTTTGTAAGAACAAATGTTTGGTTCCAGGCTGTAGCCTAATTTAATAGTGTGCTGGAAAAAAGCAGAGTTGATGATTCATTCCCAAACCCCTGGGGAGGGAGGGGTGATTGTAAACCATTTGGAAAGGGGCGAGAAAGCCTAACGTGACGCTAGTGCAGAAATCTTCAACAACGACCGAAAAGTCTTGTCTGAACGCGATTGAATGCTGGTTTTCTCCCAGAACGATTTTAGCGGGGGGAAGACTGCAAGATTCAAAACCCTTCTCCCTCTGCTCTGATTTGGGGAGTGGGAGGTTATAACCAGATTGATTTTTTTGATGGTTTCAGATAATATGAAGTATTTGGATGAAAGCTTACCCTCGAGGTTTTCATACTTGGCGGTTTTCCTTAAGACATTACATGTAATTGTAATTTTTTTTTAGGGGCCACAACCCTAGGGAAATTTTTATGGAAGAAGGAAGAGAACTTTTTCTTTTCTTTCTTTCTTTTTTTTTTTTTTAACAGAAACTAAGATTTCAGACACATCAGCCATCCAAGTAGGTGGGGTAGACAGATGCCGTGGGCAAGACCCAAAAACCCCTCCCACCGCTTGCTTGCTGATGCCTGCGACTTTAAAAATCAGGAATTCATTTTCTTGGATTAAGATTTCGTCTATTAAAATACTAACAGCCCTCCTCAGGATCGTAGGTGAAACTCTCTGGGCCATTTTCACTCCGATGGTAATGGTCTCCCTGGCTCCAAATCTAACAGGTTTTTCCAACTGAGTGGGGAGAGAGCCAGGGGATCCTGGCTCTTTAGAGATGAGGCCATAGGTGTGAGAGGGGGTGGCAGGGGTGGACACCCCCGGAGGAGCACCAGACACCGAGGAAGCACGAGCAAGACAATATGAAAGCTTTTCCATCTATAAAGCCATTTTTGCCCATTCCTACCAAAGCCTCTCTGCCCCTCCTATGGGAGGAATATAAGGCGGATATGGTAACATGGTCCAGAGAAAGCCCCCCCCCTCAGGTAACTCTAAACCACAGCTGGGATTATCCTAGCAGTTAACCCCTACATAGCCAAACCTCTTGCTTACTTTGACCAATATCTTTTGTTTTTCCATAATGACCAGAGCCATTCTAATGTACCATTTTAAAAGGTATTCTATAAAAGACTTCTGACATGGGGCGGGAATGAATCTTTCTCCCGCCCAGTTTTACAAAGGAGGGAAATCGCTGCTGCTGTGTGGAAATGACTCGAGTCCTGCAGTTGTCTACCAGCTCCTCAGACTCGTGCTACTGGTTCCATGGTTACCTCACTGAGATAACAGGGACATTTTATTTTCACTTCTCATCATTTAATTTAGATATTTCCTTTTATGTAACTTTCAAAACAATTTAGTACCTAAGAAGGGTGAAAAGGAGATTTTATGAAGTTTGGCTTATCATGCCACTTAAAAATAATTTGCAGTATAGTGGATGTCTTTCTTCTTACAGCTATGACACAGCTATTTGAAAAAACCCAAAAAACTCCTTTTGTCTTGTGAAAAGATTACCAGGTTTTTTTAATCACCTTTAATTTCTTTACCACATATTATGCACAGATTACATAGCAGAGACAGAGCTGGGTGCTAAGGCCTCAGAGCTGTGATCCACTATCCTGACCTCGGATCGCTCAGGCTAGTCAGTGGGAGGAGACAGACACGCAGAGCTGTGATCCACTATCCTGACCTCGGATCGCTCAGTCTAGTCAGTGGGAGGAGACAGACAAATTACCACCTGCTAAGAACAAGACAGAAGTTTGCACAGGGCTGCGAAAGATGCCCCACCCATACTATGGCATCAGGAAAGCTTTTCTGTGGAAACGTAGTATCTGAGGTGAGGGTTTCAAGTATCTAAATAATGTAGGAATTACCAGGAGGAAGAAGTGTGTATGTGTTGGGTGTGGGGGGGAGCTGTTCCAGGCAGAGGAACAGCATATGCAAAGAAACAGAGGAGAGAACACTATCCTCCTTGTCTGTCTTCACCTCTCTAGGCCAGGGCCCAATTCGTACTCATCACTGGGTCTCTGGTACCTGTCAGGCCTGTCACAAGTATTCATAAATCTTTGTTGAACTTCAGTGAATTGAATTGCAAACATTTATTGCTGTTTTATAGATGCTGGTGATAGGGTAGTGGCTAAAACAGAAGTTTCTGTTTTTGTGGTGCATACGTTCTAGGGAGGCATTACTATGAGTCAGCATTTACTAAGAACTTCCTACCTGCCAGGCACTGTCCAAGAGATTTATGTATTCAACGTGTTCAATCTTCACAACAAGCCTGTAGTAGGTATTACAGTATTATCCCGATGTATTACTGTTGAGGACACAGAGAGGTTAAGAGACTTAACCAAGCCTACCCAGCTTGTGAGTGGTAGAGCTGGAATTCAAAGTCAGGATATCGTGGCTTCTGGAGTCACCCCTAACCTCTACAGTTAGCCATTCAAACACTTCAAGATGCCTTTTAGTCTTATTTTTGGAAAATGAAATAAAAAGAAATTCTAAATGTTCATTCTTCTTTGATCCTTTTTCTCTTTAGCGACCTAAGATTTAATTTTATTTGGCATTAACACATGAGAATAATAGACATTTTGAAAAGCAAGAGCAGGGTTGGGGTGCCTGGGTGGCTCAGACAGTTAAGAATCTGACTCTTGATTTCGGCTTAGTTTATGATCTCAGGATTGTGGGACTGAGCCCAGCTTCAGGCTCTCATCTCAGCATGGAATCTGCTTGAGATTCTTTCTTTCTCCCTCTCTCTCTGCCCCCCTGCCTGCTCGTGCACTCTTTCTAAATAAATAAATAAAATCTTTAAAAAAAGAAGAGTAGGATTAAAATTAAAGATGATATGGCTCTTAAAAAAGTAAGGAGGAGATGATGGTCATATCAAATATCAAAATGCATTAAAAATATACCGAGTAAAAATAGAGTCATGGTGGCTATAGTTAATGGTACTGTATTATATATGCAAAAGTTGCTGAGAGAGTAGATCTTAAAAGCTCTATCCAAGAAAAAATACTTGTAACTATGTGTGGTGATGGATATTGACTAGACTTATTGTGGTTATCATCTCATAATATATACAAGTGTTGAGTCATTATGTTGTGCATCTAAAACTAATACTCTAAAGTTGTATATGTGTATATATATGTCTGTGACACCCAGGCCCCTCTCACTCTTACCTGTCTACCTCCAGTCTTTTTTTTTTTTTTTTTTACCATGGATTCAGGTACTTCTGCTGCCAGTTTCCTTCTCTTCCTAGACCTAAGAATTAGGAGGAACAGTGAGAAAGAATTAAGCAAATAAATATAAAATCTGCTGCTCTGTCCTCCACTCTATTTCCTGGGCATTCCAGTTATAAAGCCAGTTCTCCCATATCAGATCCAGAAGTGAGAGGGAACTGGAACTGGATATTGTCTTAGGAAAAGTACTGACAAACGGGTTCCTTTTTTCCCCCCATAATATGGGGAGAACTTTAAAATTTTGTATAAATGAAATAAACATATTTTTATTATTTGGTTTGAGCACTAAATTTCATAGATATATGGTGTGTATTTTACCAAACTGGCAACTGAAAACTATTAAAAGCCAAGTTCTTTTTTTTAAGTTTTTAATTTTAATTCCAGTATAGCTAACATATAGTGTTATATTAGTTTCAGGTGTACAAATAGTAAATTCCATACATCACCTGGTGCTTGTCACAAGCACACTCCCTAATCCCCATTTCTTATTTCACCCATCCCCCCACCCACCTCCCCTCTGGTAACCATCACAGTATGTTCTCTATAGTTAAGAGTCTGTTTCTTGATTTGTCCCCCCCCTTTTGTCCTTTGTTTGTTTCGTTTCTTAAATTCTACATATGAATGAAATCATATATTTGTCTGTCTCTGTCTTATTTCGCTTAACATTAGACTCTATAGCTCTAATCCATGTTGTTCCAAAGGGCAAGATTTCATTATTTTTTTATACACACACATATTCCTGTGTGTATATACATACATATGTGTGTATATACATACATATGTATGTATGTATGTATATATGGCAGGTGTACAGTATAGTAAATTCCATACATCACCTGGTGCTCGTCACAAGCACACTCCTTAATCCCCATTTCTTATTTCACCCATCCCCCCTTATACATACATATATGTATGTATATATGGCATCTTCTTTATCCATTCATATATCCATGGCTATTTGGGCTGCTTCCACAATTTGTCTATTATAAATAATGCTGCAATAAACGGAGGGGTGCATATATCCCTTTGAATTAGCATTATTATATTTTTTGGGTTAATACCCAGCCATGCAATTACCATATCATAGGATAGTTCTAGTTTTAACTTTTTGAGGAACCTCCCTACTGTTTTCCATGGTAGCTACACCAGTTTGCATTCCCACCGACAGAGCACAAGGGCTCCGTTTTCTTCACAGCCTCGCCAACACATGTTCTTTCTTGTGGTTTTGATTTTAGCCATAAAAACCAAGTTCTTGAATGCCACGTTATCTTGCCTGATTCTGAAAAAGAGGATCTAGAATGGAAGTTCTGTACATTCCTCTAATAAACGTCCTGATACTTTAAAATTATACATTTAATACACCTGAAAGTAATGTAGCATTTTATCAACTATACTTCAATAAAAATTTTAAAAAATTATAAATTTAACATAGAAATTATACATTAAAATACAGTTATTAAAATTAATTTGTATAACTTTACTATCCTCTGGCTGTATTCCTCTCACTTAAAGACTCTAAACTGAGGATTGATATGCTATTTAGAAAATTCCCTTAACAAGGAAAGGAAACTATGTTAATTAAAAAAAGAAAAAAAAAACAAAAATAAGGAAAGGGAGCTGCTAGCACCTTTACAAGGGATAGACTGGAAAGGATAAGGCAGAAGCCAGGTACATGGGTCCAGATTAGAGATGATGGAGCAGTAGTTGAGGGACTAAAGAGAAAGAGACAAATGCAAGAGATTTAGGAAACAAATGGGATAGGATTTTGCTAATTGAGAATAGAAGAAAAGAGAGGATTTGAATGAGGAGCTAAGAAAAATACTCAGATTTCTGGCTTCTGTAGTATCGCCCAATAAGACAAGAGCCCAGGAAGTGGCAGGTATGGGGTGGGGGGCGAGGAGGAGTGAATGAAGACTATAATTAGGACATGTTGAATTTGATATATCTAAGTGGCCACTGAGTGGAAATGTGCAAAAGGGAGCTGTTGTCCTAGGGCTCAGAAGAGCTCTGGGATGTCTGGAATATCTAGGCAAATATTTTAGGAAATCATCAGATTATTGGTGAAGTTAGAACTATGAGTTGGATGGGATCACCAAACAAAAGTGAGAATGAATTGAAGAGAAAAGGTGAGGGCAGAGCCCAAGAGAATATAAGCATATAGTGGGTTAGAGAGAGAAGACTGAGAAGAAATCATGAGAGGTAGGTGGGGAACCAGTGGAGTGTGATGTCACAGGTGCAAAGGAGAGGGAAGTTAAGAAGGAGGTATGGCCAATGATAATTGACCCATAGAGGGCATGTATATCAAAGTCTAAGAATTCCATAATGGATTGGGTGATATGGATGTCACCTTTGCCTTCTGCTGAGGTAGCTTCGCTATTCGAGTGGTAATGGAAGCCAGACACAAGTGGGTAAAATAGTGAATGGGGAGGCAGTGATGGCTTCATAGAGTGATCTTTGAAGAAGGTTGTCTGTGAATGAAAAGAGAAAGTGTTGGTGTAGAAGATAGAGGCCTTTCTTTCTCTTTAAAGATAAAAAGCTCGAGCATATTCATAGACTAAGGGAAGAGAGTGGTAAAGAGAGGAGGATTGAAGTTACAATATAGGATGCATACGTGAGAAGATGAAAACATCGAAGAAAATAAGAAAGGATGGCATCCAGAGCTTTGATCAGGTATTAGAATACCCTCTCAAGTGAGATGGAGGGAGGAAATGATCAGTGTAATTGAAAATAAGTCTCTGGTTGGGTGGAGGAAGGGTGAAAGATTGAGGGAGTTCCCATCTAATGATGGTTTATGGGAAGGGGTCATGAGGAGAGTGGTAAAGGCTTGGAATCACCATTTAAAACTGTAGGGTGGAGGGGGTGATTTAAAGACCCATAGGATGACTGCGTAGCATTGTGGAGGATCTGTCTGTGGCTGGAGGTCATAAATTTATAGTTGTGCTAATTTGCACCATATATGCTGATCGACTGGTCACAGGGTCAAAGATCAGACTGGAGTTACGACAGGATTGGTCCAGGCAGTGGAGCCACAAGGCTTTTTTTTTATTTTTTATTTTAATTTTTTTATTTTTTATGGAGCCATAAGACTTTAAAGGCTCTAGGGGAGATAATTGCCTCAGGTCATACAGCCAACAGGAGCAGAACTAGATCTGAGCATAACGTTGACTAGCTTGATAACCTTATCTGAAGTGTGAGGCTAGGGTGCTAGTAGGTCAACTATATTGAGAGGGAGGCTACCTCGGTCAATGACAGGCCTTGGAATGAAGACAAAGCCTAAGGTCCAGATGCCAAAGTACTTGATGGATGTTTCATGGTTCAACAGTTAATACATACCTACTGTTCCATTGTTGAGTCAGGCTTTCAACAATCAAACATCACCTTTTATTCAGTCATGTTAAAGATTCTTTTAAAGTATTTTTGTTTTGCAAAATAAAACATATCTATAGAGAAACTAGGAGGAGAAATAATTTAAAAATTAAATATAATGCAAAGTAAAACAATGAGACACCAATACACACCTATTGGAATGGCCATAGTCCAAAATGCTAAAACCAAATGCGGGCAAAGATGTGGAGCAACTGGGGCTTTTATTCATCGGAGGCAGGAATGCAAAATGGCACAATTACTTTGGAAGACAGTTTGGCGATTTTTTACAAAAATAAACATACTCTTACCATACAATCCAGCAATGTGGCTTGTTGGTATCTTATTCAAAGGAGTTGCAGTTTTATGTCCATGCAAAAAGCTGAACATGGCTGTTTACAGCGGCTTTATTTATAATTGCCCAAACTTGGAAGTAACCAAGATGGCCTTCGGTAGGTGAGTGCGTAAATAAACTCTGTGCCATCTAGACAATGGACTGTTATTCAGTACTAAAAAGAAATGAGCTGTGAAGTCATGAAAAGACGTGGAGAGATCTTAAGTGCACATCATTAAGTGAAAGAAGCCAATCCGAGAAGGCTACATTCTGTGTGATTCCAACTATCTGACGTTGTGGACAAGGCAAAACTATGGAGACAGTGCAATGGTCAGTGGTTGCTGGCGGCTGGGGGAAGGAGGGAGGGGAAGGATGAATAGGCAGAGCACAGAGGATTTTTAGGCCAGAGAAAAGACTCTGAATGATGCTATAGTGTTGGCTACATTTGTCCTAAAACATACAATATATAACATACAGCGCCAAGGGTGAAGCCTCAGGTAAACTATGGACTTTGGGTGATAATGAGGTGTTAATGGAGGTTCATCAGTTGTAACAAATGTACCATTCTGGTGAGGGACGTTGATAATGGGGGAGCCTCTGTGTTGTGGGGACAGGGGATATATGGGCAATCTCTGTACCTCCCCCTCCATTTTCCTGTGAACCTAAAACTGCTCTAAAAAATTAAGTCTTTTTAAAAATTTTAAAAATCAAAAACTGTCTTGAAAACTAATTTTGTCCTCTTGACATATAAATCATATGAATGTGTGGAATTGGGAGTCGGGCGGTGGAAACCGAGTAAGGGCAGCAGTGACTGTGGATGAGGAGACCTGAACTGGAGTAAGCTTGGGGAGATAGGCAGCGCTTGATGTCTGTTTTTAAGTTTCTTTACTTACTTTTCGTGTAGCAGTTTTATTCGAGGGATGATGAGGTCGAAAACCTTTTCCAAAGATTCCCTCCAAAAGCTTTTCAGAAAAGTCTGCGCACAGCTCCTGGGTAGTAGTAGGTGAAGAGTGCTGCTGACGGTCCGCACGTCAGGCGATAGGCGATCCAGGCCACTTTCCTATGTTAGGGAGACAAATTACATACAGAATGTGTTTGCTTTCCAGGGTCAACCAGGAACCAGACAGTATGGCCAGAAAGCTAGGCCTTTTTGGCCAGTGATAAATCTTCCCGTGCAGGCTATCATTCCTCTGACTGTGCATGGAGTCAGTTTAGAAAAAATAGAAACACAGCTCACCATACCCTGCCACACCTCAGCATACCTCCCCATATCTCACCACACCACACCTCAACTCATGACACCTCCCCACACCTCAGCATACCTCCTCACACCTCCCCAGCCCTCCCCAACCCACGTCTTACCTCACCTCCCCACCACACCTCAACTCATGACACCTCCCCACACCTCAGCATACTTCCTCACACCTCCCCAGCCCTCCCCATCCCACGTCTTACCTCACCTCCCCACCACACCTCATCTCATAACATCTCCCCATACCTCCCCCCCCCCCACCATCCCACATCTTACCTCACCTCCCCACTACACCACACTCACTGGACCATGCTTCATCTCAGAACAACTCCCCATACCCACCCCATCCCTGGGCAGGAGGAGGCAGCCCGAATGCCGAGATGGGCCCTGGGAAGAGTGAGATGGGCAAGCTGTGAAGCCAGCAGACAGGAAGAGAGTTGGAACCATTACAGTAACATCAGTCAAGTGCAGGCACAAAGACTGTCATTACCATAGGAGATGCGGGGCAAAGCCTATAGACGGGAGGGAAGGGCCAAGAAAGGAAAGGGGAAGTAGAGAGGCAAAGTGAATTCACACACACACAAAAACCCCTTTATCCTAAGGTCAAGAATGTCCTGGAGCTACAGGCAGGAACTGATGCTGTGCCTCGTTCAAGTTCTCCTAAGGCACCTACTAAGGACAGTGAATGTAAGTTCATGTACTGCAATGACTTTAATAATATCTACATCAAAACAGCCATTAAGAGGATTAAATAAGGCACAAAGGACTTGGGACTTTAAGTAGTGAAGTCATCTATCTTAATTAGGTAGATATATTTAATTTAATAAATTGGCTATAATTCTTTCCATATTATCTTTATTAAATTGTTTTGAAGGAGTCCCTTTTTCCTTAAAATTCCTTAAATTCACCATTTAAGACTACTAACACACTATCACTTGCTTCTGAAATACGTGATGGATATAGATGGATTCTTCCAAGCTTCTCTGCAGTCACTGATCTGGTTCCAGGAGGACATGAGATATTTGACTGGACTTCCCTTTGCTCCTGCAAACCTGGACAGAGAGAAGAAAGGAGATGAAAGTGAATGAAACTCAGCATAGAAATGGTTGACAAGAGGGGCACCGGGGTGGCTCAGCCGGTTGGACGTCCGACTCTTGGTTTCAGCTTGGGTCATGATCGGGTCCCGAGATTGAGCCCGGCAACAGGCTCTGTGCTCACCTTGTGGTCTGCTTGAGATCCTCTCTCTCCCTCTGCCCCTTCTCCTGCTCGCTCTCTCTCTCTCTCTCTCAGATAAACAAATAAAGCTTACCAAAAAATGATTTATAAGAATATCATCTGCTGTCACATGGATACTTGGGGGAAAATCTATTTTGTATTGCCAAAAAATTAGCAAGTGAATTAGGGAAGTGATTCTTAGCTATTGATTTTTGGTTCTGCATTTTCAATTGATATTATAGTTTTTAGAACAGTCAAGATTGAGTGCTTACTGTGACAGTAAACGCAGACGTTTAGAGATGTGTTCATGTGGAGACCTAGCGCAACCCTTCCTTTCAAAGGAAGCTCAGAGTGGTGACTCCTCATGGTGGTGGGAGCAAGACCGAAACCCGAGCCTCCTGATTTCATTATATCAGCGTTTGATGCTGCTTGTGCCTGGTCCCCCCAGAAATCAGACTGAGACAGATTTGCTGCAGGAAAGATAGGGGGAAATGTACTAACAACTGCCCGGGGGGGTCAATACCTACAGGGGGGAGTGAAGGATGTAGCGTTGGCCAGAGAAAGGAGTGACGTAATGGCAACACGTTCAGGTGATCCTATAGGGTGCTGTGGAGTAGGGACAGTCCTTCTGAGTGATCCTGACTCAAGGCAAGGGCCTGGGGCCTCTAGGACCTTCTTGCTAATCAACCAGTCTTTGGATATAGACTGCTCTCAGGGAGGGAGCCTGACCTTGGGGTGATGGTGGTCTTTGGCTGAGGGCAATTCTGTGAAAAAGACTTTGCTGAAGGCTGTGTGTCCCTATTGCTCCCAGCCTCGGGGGAAATGAGAGCCAGGAGGCTGAAGAAGGGCCCAGCACAGCCTCCGTTACGATCAATCCTGAATGTTAGCTTGGTAGAGGATGCTTTCACACATGTCCACTTGATTTCTCCCACTAGTTAGCGAGACCCTTGTCGACAGATCCCTGATTTCTATCAGGCTCAAAAGAAGTATCACATGTGGCATACTGCTAAGACCCCAACAGGGACGCAATAATATTTATTGCTAGATTAAAATCAGAGAAATTAATTATAATACTAACCGTGGTTTGAAGAGGAGAGCTTATACGGTGACATTTTTTTTCCTGAATTAAAGCTGTACTTTGAAATTAGGAATGTAATTTATCATGTGAAAATCATTATAATCTTAATATTAAAATTCTCTTTGCCTTTGATTGGCTGCTAACCTACATGATTGAAGGGGGAAAAAAGAAATTACAAACCAACATGTTATGTTAAGATAAAAGAACGTGAAGGTAAGCCTGAAGATACTACTTTCATGAAAGGCTTCCCTGTTGTCCTAATTAATTGCACAGAAGCCTAAGAGGGAAAAAACCCTGCTAACTTCTAAGTTGGCTTGATATCCTTTTTCATTTGTATCACCAAGGGGTACAAAGTGAATAAATCAATATCCCTGAAGCAAATACTGAAAAACGCTAAACTTTTTATCTCCCTAATAGTTTCTTTTTTTCATTAAGAAATAGGATTAAAGAAAATCTTCACATTCAAAGTAGGAGGAAGATTTGAAGTCAGAAGGATGTAACACTAAAATATAAGACACTGTATGTCACTTATTAAAAATGTGGGTTTGTACTGAATAGCTCGGGCATTCTCGTCCCATCTGGAAGACGGTGTGTGCCGGAGCTGTGTTTAGTGTGCTTGCATACCACTGTCCATGTACGCAAAATAACTTGGGTCTAAGGAAAAGATATCCCCAAGTTTTCACTAGCGCTCCAAACAAAAAGCAACCTTCCAGAATAACCGTAACAACAGAAGAATCCCAACATCACAAATAGCATTGAGGACTGTAATGAAAGGCTTTTTGTGTCTCTAAAGCATCCCCTTGGCAGGCTCAGCTGCAGCTGTTAATGTTTGGGGAACATTCTAAAAGGGCAGATGTGCCAAAGTATGGCGTTACCCCTTTTTCCATGGGGCAGGACATCTTGTCTTCAGTTAGAGCCTAAAAGAGTGACCACAGGAGTCCTCAGCCCAGCGGCCTTGGCTGTGTTGGGGTGAGTGGTGTGGAGCAAGAGCTTTTCTCTTCTGTCTGAATCATGACTTCTTTTTTTTTTTTTTTTTAAAGATTTTATTTCTCTAGGGAAAGAGAGAGAGATAATGAGAGAGGGCATGGGCCGGGGGTGGGGGGCTGGGAGGCAGAGGGAGAGGACATGTGTGAAAGCATCCTCTACCAAGCTACCATTCAGGATTGATCGTAACGGAGGCTGTGCTGGGCCCTTCTTCAGCCTCCTGGCTCTCATTTCCCCCGAGGCTGGGAGCAATAGGGACACACAGCCTTCAGCAGGCTCCCCACTGAGCAGGAAGTCCAATTCGGGGCTCCATCCCAGGACCCCGGAACCATGACCCGAGCCGAAGGCAGGTGCTCAACCAACCGAGCCACCCAGGGACCCCTGAATCATGACTTCTCAAAATGCCAAAGAATCAACTAGTTGAAACTTCAACTGAGTTTTCACTTTTAAGAATATTATATACGGCCAAAAAAAAAAGTATATATTTGAATACATTAAGCTTAAAAAATTTTTCACAGAATTTTATAATTTTTTACTTTTGTGAATAGTTTGCTAAACAATCTATGAGGCAAGAAAAGGTGGTATCTGGGGTCCAGCACGCCTTCCCCCGGTCAGCACTGTGGGGTCCGGGAGGGACCTTTCCTGGAATTTCAGAATGGGTGGAATATCAGAAACGAAATACCGCTGCTGGTGTGTGCGCTAGCAATCCCGAAGTTAGGCAAGGACCCTCCCCTCGTCTCAGAACCGCTGCACCTCACCCTCCTAGTGAAGTCCTGCTTCTCTTTTCTTCCGTGAGACACAGATATACCCACAGAGTTGCCTTCCCCCTGGTCCTCGATGGCTTTCCTTCCTTGGGTGTATGTCCAAAAGCAGAACCCTTCATGCTTAGTTCTCTCACAGTCCAAGGAACCAAGCGATTATCTTGTCTGCAAGTTATTTGGGTGGTACGTACATGGAGAGGGGCATACCCAGATCTGCCCTCCCCAAAACAACACAAAACAAAAGCCCTTTAAAATAAATAAGAAACCTTTATGAAAGAACCTGCAAGGAGACTGTTTATTTGGTTTGACTACTCTGGAAACCCAGATCTTGACTCAAACATATCTTGGCCAGGTCTGTATTATCATGATCATACTGGAGGGATTTATTAACTTGGAACCTTATAAAGACCACACAAAGATTTGTTGACAATGAAGTTACTCTCTGGATTTAGAGCTACATTGTATAGAAATATACAATTTGCTTCGTACTGTTTTTTCCCAAAATGAATTAAAAGGTTTCTGATTCTTTCTAGTGAGATCTCTTAACGATGGTTTTTTAAAAAATGTTTTACGGCTGTCTGGGTGGCTCAGTTGGTTAAGCATCTAACTTTGGCTCAGGGCATGATCTCAGGGGCCTGGGATCGAGCCCTGGGAGGCCCGAGTTGCACTCCACGCTCAGCGGGGAGTCTGCTTGTCCCTGTGTTCCCCCCCTGCTTGTGCACTCTCTCTCTCTCAAATAAATAAATAAAATCTATTAAAAAAAAAAAAAGAGGTTTGCTTTCCAAGCCTCAAACATGTGATGAGAACCTCCCAGCTTTTTTTGTTGCTGGAGGGTGGGGGTGAGGACTCCAATCAGTGGCATTCTAAATAGGTCTCAAGTTGTGCTTGGACTACAGGTCTGAATAACAGACTTCTTTCTCTGCATACCATGGTCTCAGGGAATCTTCCTGGTCCCCATTTCCATTCTAATCTGGCTCTTGCTCTCCACCCATCACTTTGTACCTAATTCCTCAGGCTGTCCCTTTCTCCCCAAGTTCACTATTGCCGGAGTCCGAGATGTTTGTTTCCCTTTTTCTGGTGCCCCACTGCTAAGGGTCATGCTCCCACATCCAGTTCTGAATCTCTGCACCCTAACCCAAGTCATACGGAATTCTCCACTTGCAAGAAAGGTATTTCCTTCTGTTATGGGTTAATGACCAGCATTCTGCATGGCTTTTGATAGTGGAAAACGATGATTCACATATTCGTGGTGCTCTAGTCTGGGCAGTTCTCAATTACTGTATGTAGTACTGAATCCTGGCCAATACTGAGAAACGGGTTGTCAGAGACTCTGTATAGGAGTGTATGGACCACACCCCTTCTGGCCAAAGGACCTCTGTATGGTGCCGAACAATGTGTGAACAGTTTAGGAGTAGAAGATGCTCTGTCCCTATTCAGAGTCAACTAAAGATTTTCCAGGCTGTAGCAGGAGGCAGTACTTTCTACTCTTTTTACTCAGAATTGACTTCTTCAAGAGGGAGAGGAGTGTGCTTTATTCACAAAGGTCACTCTGTGTACATCGGACAGGATGCTAATTTATCCTGGCCCAGCCCACCCTAACAGTCCAGATACTTGACTTACAGTTCAAGTATTTTTTTTTCTCCTGGTTTGGGGGACTCTGTTTCAATTCATCCAAGTCCACATTTAACCATCTACTGTCTCCTCTCCACCGAATATTGTCTATTTGAAGAGCATTTGCATTCTTTTACTTCTTTCTGGTGCATCTACTTACCCAATGCAGAATTCACATACAATTTCACGTGCCACCTTATTCCATCAAAACTATGACTTCTAGGAGTGCCTGGGTGGCTCAGTCAGTGAAGCGTCTGACTCTTGATTTCGGCTCCGGTCATATGATCTCACGGTGGTGAGATCAAGGCCCACCTCGGGCTCTGTGCTAGGTGGGGAGTCTGCTTGGGATTCTCTCTCTCTCTTCCTCTGCCTCTTCCCCACCCCCCACTCGCTCTTTAAAATAAAAAAAAATAAATCTTTAAAAACAAACAATGACTTCTACCATTCCCACTTTCCTGTATTCTCAGCGCTGAGATCCTACACATAAACTGGTACAAGAAATTTGCTCCAGTGTTCTGCGTACTGCTGTTCACACCATCTAGTCTGTCCTCCTGTGGAAGACCGTTTGCATTGTGCCCAGTGCTTGCTTCCCACCAACCCTCTTGAACTTGACCATCAAACTGTTCCTTGCTTCCCACATCTGACCTCACCCCAGACTTTGTTTTTTGTTTTTAAGATTTTATTTATTTATTTGACAGAGAGAGAGACAGCCAGTGAGAGAGGGACCCTGGGATCACGCCCTGAGCCGAAGGCAGATGCTTAACGACTGAGCCCCCCAGGCACCCCCACCTCAGACTTTGTTAATCTTTGCACTGTGTTCCGTGGCTGCAGGGGAAAACATACTTTGATACATTTTGTGCTCCAGTCAGACTGAACTACTTCTTTCCTTTGTATACCTGATTTCCTCTGCCTAGAATACCCTCCTTTGTCATTGCCTACCTGAAGAATGTGAGCAGATGCAGTTTTCCCTATTCATTTCCCCCTATTTACTGCCCATTTTGAGCTATCCCTATACTTTGAAATGACTTCTATTGGTTATTATACTACAGAGAAATTATTTGTTTACATGCCTGCCTCTCCAGTGTACTTAGATTTCTTGACATCAAGGCCTTTGTCATTTTTGATCCTCAGTTTCTAAGCATAGTGCTTAGAACATAATAGCCCTCATTTGCTGATTCATCTTTAAGTGAATATTAATTGAGGATCTATTATGTTCCTCCTCTCATTGAGCACAGAGGACAGTGGAGGCAGAAATACCTCTTTGTGTTTTTTAAAAAAAATTTTTTTAAATAAATTCTACCCTACCCCCTGATATGGGGCTCGAACTCAAGACCCTGAGATCAAGAATCGCATACTCTAGTGACTGAGCCCGCCAGGCATCCCTTTGGTTTTTGATTCTTGTGTTTACTCTGACATTTCTTTCTTTAAAACAAAACCTCCAAACTGTCAGTGTACCTGAGCATGGTGCTGTCTTATTTTATCTCAACTTTTGTTTTTTAGTTACAGAAAACTTTTGGGGTCAGAAGAACACAGGATTTACAAATATAATTTACTTTTTAAAAGTTAAGGGTAAATTTAAGACTGAGGCACATAGTCATTTTTCCTATGAATTTTGTTTTTAGGTTTTTAAAAAAGTTGCTCTCGGCCGAGCTGGTTTAGGAGGCTGTCAGCGTGCTGTGGTTTGGGGGCAAGGGGCTGACGTTTCCCAGCAAGGTCAATGTGCCAGCCACGCCTCCTTCTCCCCTCCCCCAACCTTCAGTTTCACCATTACACCTGCCGCTGGGCTTAGACCACAAAGGCAGCCGCTGTGTCCTTCCTCACTTGGGAAGGAAACTACCCAAGTCTGTTCAGCCTGTGATGACAATACCAAGATTTACTTTATCATTAGTTGCCTATGAGGAGGCAAAAGCAGTTGCCATGGGTTGGGGGCAGAGATGGAAAGAGTTAACTGTAAATGGGCAGGAGGGATTTTACTGGGGCAATAGAAACATTCGAAAACTGATTTATGGTTATAGCTGCACAATTTGGTAACTTGCCAAAAAAAATGATTGACTTGTATGCTAGAAGTGGATGAATTATATGATAGGTAAAATACACATCAGTAAAGAGATTAAAGAGCAAGGTGTACAACAGTGGGTTTTTTTATGGCCTTTTTTTTTTTAATTTTTTTGATTGAGTATAGCTGACCCACAGTGTTACATTAGTTCCAGGTGCACAACATAGTGGTTCCACTTCTGTATTTGTCATGCTGTGCTGGCCACAAGTGTGGCTACCATCTGCCACCATACCATGCTATTACAATGTCATTGACGATGCTGTGCCTTTTATTCCTGGACTTCTTCATTCCATACCTGGAAGCCTGTACCTCCCACTCCCCTTCACCCATTTTGCCCATCCCCCACCCGCCTGCCCTCTGGCAACCACCAGCTCTCTGTATTTGTAGGTCTGATTCTGCATTTTGTTTGCTTATTTGTTTTGTTTTTTAGATTCCACAGATAAGTGAAATCATTTTATATTTGTCTTTCTCAGTCTGACTTATTTCACTTAGTGTAATGCCCTATAGGGCCATCCATGTTGTTGCAAATGGCGAGATCTCATCCTTTCTTACAGCTGCGTAATATTCCATTGTACTCGTACACCACGTCTTCCTTATCCTTTTATCTATCGATGGACACTTAGGTTGCTTTCCTCCCTTGGCTCTTGTAAATTATGTTGCAACAGACATAAGAGTGCATGTATTTTTTCGGATTAGTGTTTTTGTTTTCTTTGAATTCAACAGTGTTTTTAAATGCTGCCATTTAAATGAAAAAGCAGGGAACCAGAAAGAAAAGCAAAAGAGGCTGTGAACCATAATGAAATGCTACACAACATTTTTTTTTAAAGATTTTGTTCATTTATCCGACAGAGATAGAGACAGCCAGCGAGAGAGGGAACACAAGCAGGGGGAGTGGGAGAGGAAGAAGCAGGCCCACAGCGGAGGAGCCTGATGTGGGGCTCGATCCCGGAACACCGGGATCACGCCCTGAGCCGAAGGCAGACGCTTAACCGCTGTGCCACCCAGGCGCCCCTACACAACATTTTTTTTTCAGTGACAGTGGCTCCCTTTCTTTATATCTGGGCTTTCACACTTATTCTGCACTCAGTCTAGCCCTAGTACCGCAATGCCAAACATGTGGGCATGGGAACAGGGATTGTCTATGGAAGGAAGCAGAAAAGGTGCCTGTACTACTGTCCTCTACTGGCGCTGCTCATAGAGGCTTGCTGGGGGACTCTCTCAACAAGTCTTGAATTGAGCACAGAGCCATGTTGCAGGCAGGCAATTTGATTTCACGTGTGACCCAGCTACTGCTCTCTATGCTGCAGTGAGAAGGAGGGGGGCAGGAATATGGTCAGGTATCATGGACAGCTTTTGGGAAGAAGGAATGGAGGTGCAGGCCCTCCACGAGGCCAGATACGCATGTGTGGGGAGAGGGTCTGGAGAGCAGGAACAGCTAGACCAGAAGTATGGGGGTGGGGTTTTGAAGAGGGAAGGCACTAAAGAGTGTGTGTGTGTAAGAGACAGAGAGAGCAGAGAAAGAGAGACAGACAGAAAGAGAAGGGTGGAGAGCATCCCTATAATCACCAGTCATCACCAGCTCATGGTTGTGAAGTAGCCTCATGGGCTCAATATCTTCTCCAGGAAAGTTCTATGACTTTATTCTGAGGTGGACACAGCCGTGTGGAAATGGGGTAAGACAGTGCCACCTGAGCAGTGTGGCTGGCAGCAGTCAACCAGGCTGGTAAACAGCCAGGGCACCTTGCTGTCCTTGTTGACCTTCTCTCCTGGAATTTCTTCCTGGACGTTGGTGAATCAGGCTCAGAGGGCTCCATGGAGAGGAGTGGCCAGTGGGTGAGTCTAGAGAAGTGATGTGGCAGTTGAAGAATTTGATTATTATGTGTAGATGTTGAATTATTCCACAGTTTTATTTCATAGAGCACAAACGTGTTCCTTTAAGAAGTCACCAGGAAGGGACATCTGGGTGGCTCAGTAGGTTAAGCGTTAGCCTTCAGCTCCCAGGGTCCTGGGATTGAGCCCCGGTCGGGCTCCTTGCTCAGTGGGGAGCCTGCTTCTCCCTCTCCCTGCTGTGCCCTCTGCTTGTGCGCTCTTTCTCTCTGTCTCCTACAAATAAATAAAAAGCTTGAAAAAAAAAAAGTCATCAGGCAAAGCTTGGTGGCCCTTACCCTGCCTTTCTACTGGAGATCCCGAGCCCAGACCTGTTGGACCACCTGGCCATTCACTTCCCAGAGCCAGGGCTAAAACCATCATTACTGAAGGCAGTTTTGTGGAAAGGTCTCTTTTGTTTTCTTTTCAAATATATGTGGTATTTTAGTGATAGGTATGCATAGTGAGTTGTATACTATCCCCCAGATTCATGTTCATCTGCCAATGTGACCTTCTTGGAAATAGGGTCTTTGTAGGGGGAATTAGTTAAGATGAGGTCATACTGGATTAAGGTAGGCCCTAAGTCCAACGACTGGTGTCTTCATCAGAAAAAGGAGAGAGAGGTTCAGACGGAGACCCCCCCCACACACGGAAAAAGACCACGTGAAGCCGGAAGCAGAGATTAGAGTGATGTGGCTCCAAGACAAGGAATCCAAGGATGGCTGCAGCCACCAGACGCTGAGAGAAGCATGCGACAGATTCTCCCCCAGAGGCTCCAGAAGAAACCAAACCTGCAGATACCTCGATTTCAGACTTCCAGCCTCCAGAAACATGGAGGAATACATTTCTCTTGTTTTAAGCCACCAGTTTGTGGTAATTGGTGAGGGCAGCCCCGGGAAGCCAGTACAGCATGTATTCCAGTGCTTTATTCCATAGCAGCCGCACTGCCCACACGGCAGCCAGAGAGACTCTGTGACAATGTAAAGAGCCCCGGCCTCTGCTAAGTGAAGAAGGTGAGGTCAGTAGGATGGCCCAGGAGCTCTGCGTGATGGTGAACTGTACCGCCTCTCAACTCTCTCCCCTCATTTCTTCTCTTCTTTACCATATTGCCCTTCTTGGTGATTTCCCAACATATCTCAGGCCCTTTGCCTTTCTGTCATTCTGGAATGTCCTTTTGCTGATATACACATGGCTCCCTCCCTCACCTCCTTCAGGTATTTATTCCATGGACACCTTCTTGGAGAGGCTTCCCCTAACCTCTCTCTTGAGAATCACCTTTGTTCCCAAGCCCCCTTGCTGCCTTATTCTCCTCCTTAGCACTTACCACCACCTAGCATATCATACATTTGGCTTACTCATTTCGTCGATGGCCTGTCTTCCCCAGTAGAAGGTCAGCTGAGGACAGTGAGTTTTGTCTGTTCTGATTACTGCTATTTCCCCAGCACCGATGTGCTCAGCAGACACATAGCTGGTGTTCAACGGCTATTTCTTGGGTGAGTGCATGCATCCATTCAGGTGGGGGTGTGCTGTCAGGTTTACATACGAAAGCACCTGATTTCTGAAATACTTTGCGAATGAAGAGCTGCCAAAGCTGACAGAACTCACGTTACTATAACCGATTCTGGACCTGCCCCCAAAGCTGGACATTTGCCAGTCAGGGCAGGGGCACCTTGTGTTCCTGGGACCCATGCTGTCTGCCTGGAACGCTGTGTCCACAGAACCCAAATGGTTCCTGGAGGTTAGTGTCTTAGTCTACTTGGGCTGCCATAACAAGATACCATAGACTGGGTGGCTTCAACCGCAGACATTTATTTCCAGAGCTGTGAGTCTGAGATCAGGATGCCAGCATGGCCAGCTTCCAGTGAGAGCCCTCTTCCTGGCTTGCAGATGGCTGCCTTCTTACCATGTCCTCGCGTGGTGGAGAGAGAGAGAGAGAAGAGACCTCTGGTTTCTCTTCGTCCTCTTAGAAGCCAGTTCTGTGGGATCAGGGCTCCACCCTCATGACCTCATTTCACCTTAATCACCTCCTCAAAGGCCTTATCTCCAATACAGTCACATCAGGGTTGGAGGTAAAATAATTATAGAGATGACAATAGTAGGAAGCTCACAGAGCACAAGTGGGTCCATTCTGTAAACACCCCACTTTTATTTATGATCTGTGTGGACATATCCTTGTGGTGTGAGCTGATTCTGCATGACATAATCTTCAGTTGAAAAGTTGATGCAGGGGCGCCTGGCTGGCTTAGTCATCGGGACAGCACACCACTGTTGATCTCGGGGTGGTGAGTTCAAGCCTCACCTTGGGTGTAGAGATGACTTAAAAATAAAATGTTAAAAAAAACACAAAAGTTGATGTAAAACAAAATTTGAAAAATGTTTATAAGAAGTCAAACAAACTCCTATTTATCATCACAATGTAAATGCCATTTTTAAAATACTACCTTTTAATTCACGGTTTTATCAAAAATCTTTTTGTCATTTCTGCAGGCTTCATGGTTCTGACTTTTAACGATCAGGTAATACGACATCTTGTTGATGCACTACCCTTCTTTACATCATTTTCCTCTTGTAGAAACTTGGATTGCTTCCCAACTTGGGCTCTGTTATAGATGGCCCAGCAATAAAAAATCTTTGTGCATCTAGATTTTTGCTGCTGTGGAATTAGTTCCTTTGGATAAGTTCCCAGGAGTAGAATTGCTAGGTCAGAGTGACAGCACATCTGTGTGGCTCTTGCTACATGTTGCAAGGAATGCAATTTAAAGATGCTATGAGTCTGTACGTTTATACAGAGAAAATGGGTCTTGTTGTAGGAGTAGCAGGCTCCCAAGTGCTGGATGCAGGCTGAGTTCACTCCGTTGTAAGGAATCCTAGAAATATCTCTGTTTGAAGCTAAGTATAGGCTGATACAACTTCCAACAAAATTTTAGTCAGTTGTGCGTACAAGTCAGTGGAAATGGTATGCTTTCCATAGGACTTCTGGGGGATTCTCACAACTGTTTCATCTTAATCACATAAGACTATAAATTTACAAGTTAATTTGAATGGTTAATCTTCATACTATAGATCAATGTATTCCTCATGGTTATTTTAAGAAAAGAGAAATACCCAGTTGCATTTGTGTCGCGTGGAAGGCAAAACCAAATTACATTCCTTCTTTATAATAGGCTGTCAAGTATTTCTTGAATGAATTAATATAATTGTTCTGCTTATTGCCTATTTTTAATATTTAATATTTAACCCTGATAAAGGTAATAAAAAGGTGCAAGATCGTCAGCCTTACAGGTGGAATTAAGAAAAACGGAAGTATAAGAAATATCACTTTTGAGAATAAAACAACAATGTTATAGTCCATGATCAGTTCACTACCTACAATTTCTACTCCTCATTCTTAATTTAATAATTCAAATATATAATAGTTAATATAATACCAGTGTCAGTTGTCAACTGCCCAAAAACCGTGGAGGACATTTTTCAACCCCCCCCCCCAATTTACATCCATTTCCATAG